>NC_063171.1:13199101-13881601 GCF_023159225.1 Perognathus longimembris pacificus
CCTTAGCTTCAATGTTAATCCCAGATGACCTTCAGATGATAAATAGAAAAAACTGTGATATGTGAAATTTTACTTATACATCAGAATAGTGGATTTTTACTGATCCCTGAAGAAAAATAGTATCATATCATTTGCAAAGTACTGGATGGATATGTAAAATTTATATTAAGTGAAGTCAGATCCAGAGAGACTAAGGACATCTTATGTATTCACATGTATAAGTTAGAACATATTTATGAATGAATATATATTTATATACGTGTATATGTGTGTAAATACAAACAAGGACACATACAAATGTATAAAAATATTTTAACTGTGGTATAAGCAGGAGAGAACTACCTTATAGTCTAACAAATGAATACCAATAGGCTGACACCTGAAGTGTAAGGAATGGTGACATTAGAGAGCTTTTGCTTTTCTTGTTTTTTTTTTTTTTTTTTTTTTTTGTATAGTTTTTGTTTTTAATGTGCTGTGTGAAGTAATTTCTTTTGTCTCTATATTATTTTTTTCTTTTTTATCACCTGTTGTCATTTTTTTAAAAATTTTGGAACTGCATGTCTTGTATATACATTTATCTGGTGTGGGGAAGGGATGGGGAGTAATAAAATGTGAGTTAAAGGACAAAGGGTGAACAAATGCAACAAGAATACTCACAAGACACTATGTTGGAAATAAACTTTACAACTTGGAGGTGATGGAGTGTCAAGGATGGGGGTGGGAAGTGGGAGAAAAATGAGGAAGGGGGTAACAATATTCACAAGAAACGTACTCATTGCCTTACTTATGTAACTTTATCCCCTCTGTATATCACCTTAACAATAAAATTGAGCTAAATTTAAAAAAAAAGATACAAGGGAGGGAGATGAATGAATGGAGAGTGGAAGGATGGGAGATTATGGTCATGTAATTCAATAAATATATGTGAAAATGGAACTCAAATAATTGAAAGGATGGATGGGGTTGGGAGAGATGGAGATAAAGGACTGATGTTGAACACTTAAAGGACATGTTGATTTGAAACTCTTTTGAAACCTTTTTAACCTAAAAGAAAATAGGTTATACTTATAAATAAAATAAAAATTAAAAAAACAATAAACATAACATCTTGCTGGGAGGAGTTATCTTTTTTTTTTTTTTTTTTTTTTTTTTTTTTTTTTTTTGGCCAGTCCTGGGGCTGGACTCAGGGCCTGAGCACTGTCCCTGGCTTCTTTTTTTGCTCAAGGCTAGCACTCTGCCACTTGAGCCACAGCGCCACTTCTGGCCATTTTCTGTATATGTGGTGCTGGGGAATCGAACCCAGGGCCTCATGTATACAAGGCAAGCACTCTTGCCACTAGGCCATATCCCCAGCCCCGAAGGAGTTATCATTTTTAAACACCCCTAAAATACCATTCACCTTGCTTTATTTATATCTTTATGTTTTTTAACTTTTTTTTTGAGTAAAAAGCAGTTACTTACATAAGGGAGGGATGATATAGTAACATAAAATTAAAGTATAAAAAAACTAAAAGTATGAGTACCCAAACCCACAGAATTTAACTTGATTGATGGTTAGCAGAATAGACATGCCCTGTGTTTCATACAGTTTCTTGTTTGTTTTGAAATTTAGTATTTTACCATTCATTTAGAAAAATTTTACACAGATACTAAAGTAAAAAAAAAAATTCTAAGCTTGATTTGTTAGATATTATTTGACAATTATTCTGTCCATCATGTGAACTGTATTATCCTCTTTTCAGTTTTGGTTTTAGTTTAAGGACTCATTGTAAATTTATAGGAGCTATGCAAGGAACAACTTTGGCATTTATGTATTTCAGGAAGCACTGTCTTACATGTTAGCATTTACCTAAGTCAATGTATGTAATTGTTTTAATACAAGATATTTGAACTTTTCAAACATAATGTGTGCATCATGGAAAGATTTAGTAGCTTAAAATCATAAACCATTTTTGAATTTTTACTATTAGCATTACCCTTTCTATTTCTTTTCCTTTTTATAATTTATGTCACATTATATATTTATACACAAAGTTAATACCTGTTTATTAATTACTTTTTTGTTGTTTTATTTAGATATGGTTTTACTCCTTAAACATTTTGCTTTGGGTTCTAATGTCATAAATATTGATTTATGACATATTGGATTATTATCTGTTAATAAAATAAGCCTTTTTCTTGAAAATTCTTAACATAGTTTTTAAAATAGTATTCTTTGAGCCTTTATCAATTACTTCTCAAGTGGAAACTTTTTGAAATGGCAATTTGTCCAACATTTTGTGTTTTGACTTATGGCTACTGATTTTCACTGAACATTGACATTTATGTAGACATTGCTTCCCCCTTATGAATCAGGCTGTGCATTTCCTGGAGAATAAAAGAAGTAAACCAAGTATTTTGTTTTTCATAAAATTAGTGAAGAATAAAGACAACACAGGGGTCTGGTATCAGGTCTGGACAAGGCTGAGGAAGAAGTCAGATCCATTGTGCAATGTGGAAGCTTCCAATTCTTTCGACAAGTCCCAAGGCTATTCCAGCAACCCCACCAGCTCCCAAGGCAACTTTGCTACATCCCTTCCCCCAGGAAAGATCTAGTGTTTCTATGTTATATATCACACTTTTCCTCAATATGCAAGGGTTGGCTTTCCTTCTTTTCCTTTTGTTTGTATAATTTTGTCATTGCATGTGAGGAAGAACAAGACAATGGTAACAATGAATATCCCATGTATGTGTCCAGTATTTTAATTTTTTTTGTTCTGATGTCTCTATACCAAGGACTTTTGCTTTTTTATTAAACCCTACAAAATCCTACATCCAATATTAAAATGAAATCATATAATTAATTCTTAAGAACACAATGAGCTAATGTACAAATTCAAATTATAAGAATAATAATAGCAATTATGCTATTCAGTATATAGTATGTGGGAAATGATCTATGTAACTTGTGGGCAAGGATGTGAGTGAGACACTGGAGTAAACGAAGAGATGAGCAAGATGGTCCACTAAAGAAATATACTCATTACCTGACTTATGAAATGTTAAAGTTCTATATAGCACCTTAATAATAGCAGCAAAGTCATACTTTAGTTTTAAAATTTTCATTTTATGAAACAGCTATTAGCTAAGGGTAAAACTGAATGTGTTTCAATAGTTATTTATTTGCTTTGGAAACTGAATATTTAACAAAATAAAGTTATCGATATAGATTTTATGTTTTCAGTCATGCCTTTTGACAATGACTTTGAAATCAATATCTTTTTATAGTTTTGTGAATTAGAGTGTAAGTTATGGTAGACAAACTCTATAGTGACCTGGATGCAGGACACCAAGTTATACCCTGGGATACCAGTGTTATTAGGCTTGCATTTGACCAGTGAATTAAATATTATGATTTTCTTGAGTAGACTATATAAATTGGGAAGTCACTGCCATGATTATATTGAATTTTTTGAAACTGAAAAAAAAAACACTCTATGCTATTGTTCTTTAAAAATCAAAATTATCTAATGAAATGAGATATTGTGAATGACTTTTCATGTAATTGTTTTTTGTAGTCACTGGAAATGCATATTTAAAATTAGTTTTGTATTACCTTATTCTGCCTCAAGATGTCTTGATATATGGGAAAAGAAAAATGACCTTGATTAAAAGAGTGATTCTGTAAGAAACATCTTGTATTTGATCCAGCTAGTTAACAATTAGTGGGATGCAGCAACTAACAGAAACAAAAAGGCAAAACAAGCTGGCAGAAAAAAATAAATAAAGTTTGGAGCCGGGCATTGGTGGAACACACTTATAATCCTAGTTACTCTGTTGGGGATTCACGCTGCTCTTTCCCCAACGCTGAGGCAGTGTGGGAGGGAGCCCCTCCCACCTTCCAGCCTCAACCAGAAGAGAAGCAAGTGGTCCCCGCCTCTCGGCTCAGCCATGTGTCTAATGGCAGAGCCTTGGCCCTTGGGGGATTGTGATCGCTGCCCATAGAGGAAGTTTCATGACATCACCTCATGGGCAGCCCAGCTCAGCCAATCAGCTAGTCACCCCAAGTCCCTCTCCTGCCTTTGTCACCATAATACATTCTTCTGCCCTCCCTCTGGACGGGTGAGACTTATGGACCATCGAATCATCTCCCTGATGTCTCTCTCTGCCGCCATTCCTGACACGTGAGGGGGCACGGTGGGGGGGGGGGGAGGTTTCGGCAACCTTCTCCGCAGCTCAGTGCAGTCCATAAGAACATGCTTGTTCCTTCTGCGGCCGAGAGGGATAAAGCTGAGTGTTCTTTCATAGTTTGTGATTCAGGCATCCACCTGGGAGATAGGGGAAAGGGGGTTCTGAGCCCCCAACATTATTCAGGAAGCTGAGAGCTGATGAGCCTGATTCAAAGCCAGAACCTTCAAGGAAGTCCACGAGACTTACCTCTAAATAACCACCAGAAATCCGGAAGTGGAGGTGTGATTCGAAATGGTAGAGCGCTATTCTTCAGCAAAAGAACTCAGGGAAAGCACCCAGGACCTGACCTTAAGCCAAAGGACTAACCAAAAATCGACCAACGAAACAAACAAACAGCAACAAAAGAAGTTTGGAGAAAGAGTCACTTAGATTCTTTGAATTTAAAATTAAGTCACACTTATGCTCTAGCTAGGTGTTTGCTTACACTGCTCCCACTGTGCTTTGTTCGCTGTGTTCCTTTCTCTAGACTTCTAGCAAATAGAAAAAGTTTGAAAGTTGCAACCTGTTTATTTTTGTCAAACTTCCTTTTTCTGAAATCCCCCAAGAATATGGATTCCCTGAATAGGAACATTTTACCTTCATGCTCGGATCACCTTGGAATATAAATTTAGTCCTCTACTTGCAAAGAAACATACTGATTCTGAATTCTACAAAGCAAAACAGGAAATTTTAAAGGACATTTAAATTCTGAGTCAAAGTCTTGTAACCATTTCCTTTCAAGGTGTTCCTTCTTATGTCTCACAGATTAACAACATATGAAATTTCTACCCTACTTAGGAGATCAGTGCTAGATAATCTTGTGCTACAGTACGTGGTCATTCTTACAGTAGACAAATAAATGGCCTATATTGGGGGAATGCTGAGGACCAATGTTGGGAACCATTCTCTTTTTACAATCATTTCTTTGCATATAATAAAAGGATTGACATAGAAAATTATCTACATATTCAACATTTAAAATAAAACTGTCAGTTAAGTAAGATGAACCAGATTCAGAATGAGAAAGTATATTTTCTTTCATGTAAGAAATGCAGATTTAAAAGCTATAAAAGTCTTGAGGTTAGAAGGGTCTGTTTGGGATGGGAAGACCATGCAATTTGGGAGCCAGACAAGACTGTCAGAGGGAGTGACTACAATTGAAATATACTCTTTGTATACATCTTTCAAATGACATAATGAATTCTACTATTTAATTACTATATAGGAAGGACAAATATTCAAATAAAGCTTCATGAATGTTAACATTTAGGAGTATTCTTTATGGAATAATAGTAATGAGGTGATTTAATAATTAATGACTATAATTAAAAGCCTCTTTCATTACCACTGTTCTCTATGATTTAGAAGAGCTCTCCCTATCTCTAATTGTCTTTCACTAAAATAAGAAAGAAACTTCTGCAATGTCTCATTTGTTGACTACGATCTCCAAGGTTTTCAGCAGATATAATCTAGCAGTCATTGTACTTTTTTAGTCTTTGACTACACAATTGATCTTTCATTCTTCCTCATGAGAATTGTCTCCCTTCCAATACCCAACATTACATATAATTCCTCAATTAGTTTAACTTTTAAATTCTTCACTCTTCCCACATTCCTCAAAGCCACATGGAAAAGCACTGAATCTGATTTACCCTTCTCTCCAATTCCTCTGAGCTTCTGAGTCCTAAATCAAAAGTTTGGGCTAATATAGTTGAGAGACATCACCAACATTGTGACCACACCCTTATAAACAACACATGTTCTTGATCAGTTCTGCTTATAAAAATTCCAAATGTTTCCTTCTCTAGTTAAATCTTCAACTATTTCTTTTTACTTATAATTCACCTAAGGTTTACTTTTATCCAATATTCAAACCAGCTTCAATAATACTGTACTAGAAAATGTTCTATTCCTAACTGGATGAAATATTTAGGTAAACTATGAGTTCAGTAACTGCCTGGCGCTGGGTATTTAGCTCAGCGGAAGAGCACCTACCTGGCTATCACAAGGCCTGGAGTTCGGTCCTCAGCTCTGGGGGGGAATATATATATGTGTGTATATATATATATATATATATATATGTATATGTATATATATACGCGTATATACGTATATATATACGCGTATAAATACATATATATGTGTGTGTGTGTGTGTATATATATGTATATGTATATATATACGCGTATATACGTATATATATACGCGTATAAATATATATATATATATATATATATATATATATATATATCTCCCTATTCACAGTCCTATATTCACACGCAGGGGCCAGGTGGATGGACACTTGCTCTGTAGCCTCATGTCTGATCATCTATTGCTCCTCCTGTGAAAGCCTTCTTTGTTGTTTCCCGGAGTAGCTTCAGAATGATCTATGCAGACTCTTATTTATGAAACTTGTTTTCATTGAATCTTTCCACTGAAATTCTTTTTCTTCATCAGTTCTCTCAAAAATGATATCTTTTTCAAAGGAATGCCACTGCCACACAGACAATCCTTTCTCTCTCTGACATCTTAGTCCATTATGTACTATTGTTTCCCTTCAAACTTTTATCACCTTCTTTTTTAAAACTTTTTTTCTCACTAGAAGTGTGTACTGATACAGATTTGTTTGGGATCTGATACTACAGCTTACTTTGTAATGCCTGATATGTTGCTACTACTCAATATTTTTCAAATGTATGTATCATAATGTGGACATCAGAAATTAAAATGAGAATACCATAGAATTGCTACACAAACTGTGTAGAGTGGACTATTCTAAATATACAGTAGCTTATTTTGTTTTTTTAATATATGGTATAAATAATTTTTTCCTTATTGTTTTGTCATCAATATGTTATATAATAGCTTTTAATAGTAAAAGAAAAAAGCAAAAGAATGTCTTTGTATAGAAGGATGGAAAATAGTAATACCAAAAATTGATTTTCTCTAAGCCCCTTCTGTATACTTTTACTAAGTAGTATTAGTTATTTTAAATTTGAGATTACTTTAAAATATATGTATGTATATATAGCAACAAAGAAGAATTTACTGTGATAAGTGAATTATAAACCATTCCTAAACTGAAATTTATAAGCTAATATTTTTATCAGCTTGGATTCCTACTTATCCCTCTATATAACTATTTCTTAAAATCCTTGTACTCAGAAATTGATTTTGTAAGTTGAAAGCCCTATGCACAGATACTTAAGAAAAATGAGGGAGCCCAGGAATAGAGGGAGGAAGGGTGAGCAAATGTAGTCATTATATTCAATGTTCCTTATATAAGAATTGAGCTATGTAACTTGAGGGTAGGTATGAGAGGACAAAAATGGCAAGAACAATGGAAGTGGGGGGCACTGATCAATAAACATAGTACTCATAACCTCACATAAGGAATTGTGACCTCTGTACAACTACTTACTAATGACATTTAAAAATATATACAAAGAATGAAAGTGGTCCCTTCAAACTTGGTTAGATGGTAAAGTTTTTAAAGTCTAGAACTATTTCTAATTCAAGTGTGCATTGATCTGAGTCTTATATATGTTTGATTGCTTGATTTATAATTATTGAATAAAATGTTCTTAAAGATGCATGTGTTGTTTTTGAGTCTAAGGCTGTAAAACCCTTGTAAAACAATGAATAGTAATATATAAAGAAAACGATCTTATATCCCTTGCTATAATCTGTAATAATGTACCTTTATTCTTTCATTTTTTAATGTTTAGAAGTTCAAGACAGTAATAACTTAGAATATTTATTTTTTTAATTTGAAGTACCAAATATAATTTTATTTAAATAACTAACTTGCTTTGCTGCACATAACTGTTTGACCTAGTAAGATATAGTTCTCAACATCTAATTCAGTTACTATTTGCTTATCTAGAAGGTTAGTTTCCTTGAAGGGAAAATGGGGAACTTGGGAGTTTTATGGTTCATTTTGGTGGTATTAGGGATTATACTGAAGGCTTGCCCATACTAAGTATTGCTCTAACACAAAGACACTTCCTCAGCTCTGATGCTGTTAAATCACTTAAATTACATCTGTAGCAGATTTCCATCTTTTTTTTTTCTATTTGCCATTCCTGGGGATTGAACACAGGCCCTGAGCATTGTCCCTGACTTCTTTTTGCTCAAGGCTAGAACTCAACCTCTTGAGCCACAGCACCACTTCCAGCTTTTTCTCTTTATGTCGTTCTAAGGAATCGAACCCAGGGCTTCCTGCATGCTAGGCAAGCATCTACTTTTAAGCCACATTCCTAGTCCTTCTATCTTTTCGCTATGGGCCACTCTTAATGTGTTGAGAATGATACAGCTTTTTCCAGAATATATTATTTGTTTCATGGTATTTTTCATATTTAGTCATATATATGTACACACATGCATACATACATACATATATATATATATATATATATTGCTAGAAATTTCAATAGAAATTTCTCAAGACCACTCAGATTCTAAATGTTCACCAGTAATATAAGATTTAGGCAGGAAAATATGTAAAATTATTTTAATCACTGCAAGCCATCAGTAATTTGTTATCTTCTGACAGAATTCAATAACAGTGTGTATGTAAACCCCTGCCTTCCTACCCAATCTCCTTTTAGTTGTGTTCCCCATTCATTTTCTTCTCCTAGGTTTTTTTCCATTAAAATTCTGAAAGGACATAATAGATGTATAATATTTATTTAAAGATATGCTCAAAATAAAGACTTCAGTCACCCTACTGTGGCCTCTGCTTTTCACCAGGTTATTATTTTTAGCTTAGTATGAGGAAATGCAAAGGAGCTCAAGAACAAATACTGACACAGGATATTGCTGGTGATGCCTTTTAGAATCTTTCTCTTTGTTTTATTTGTGTGTGTGTGTGTGTGTGTGTGTGTGTGTGTGTGTGTGTGTGTGTGTGTGTGTGTCCTGTCTTGGGAGTTGAACTCAGGGTGTTGTCTCTTTGCTTAAGGCTAGTGATTACTAACCAGGGTTGAGCCACAACTCTACTTATTTCTGGCGTTTTTGGTAGTTAAAAGAGTTATGAGTCTCAGACTCAGACTTTTCTTCAGTGCCCCTCAGATCTCAGTCTTCTGATTAGTTAGGATTACATTCAGGGTTACTTGCATGAGCCTCCAGCACTATGCTTCCTTGGATTTGCTTTTGTTGTTGTTGTTTTTGGTAACGGGGCTTTGAATATACAGCCTAGTCTGTCTTTGAACCACTGAGCTCTTTTGCTCAAGATTAGAGCTTTATAATTTTATCAGAACTTTACCATTTTGAGCCACATAACCACTTCCAGTTTTCTGGTGGTTAATTGGATATAATACTTCCCTCCTCCACCTGGTTGGAACTGCTATCCTCACGATATCAGCCTCCTGAATAGCTACTAGCCCTGGCTTTCTCTTGGTTTTTGATGGGCATGCAATACATATGAATGAACTACCAACTGATATTTAACTAGATATTCTTTTGTAAAATATGAAGAATGTTCTATGGATCAGCGTTCTTTCATTTCTTTTTTCTGGCCCTGATAATTAGATACACATGTCTTGGCAAAGTTTAAGCTCAACTTCCACAAAATATATATTTTTTGTATTATATAAAGAATTTTCTGAGTTAGTTGTATAGAAAAACATGGAATTTTTTCATAAAGCTACTCATGAGTCCTGGAGCTAACTATTTTGTACTTTATAGTAACCTGGAAAATTTTTCTTGTGATAGTTTTCTTTGTCAAAACATGCTTATTAATAGGTTATGTGACTTTATATCTATAAGACCCTAATGACTCTTTCCCCAAACTCCTGGAATGATAATACCTTTTGCAAATTAGAAGAATATAGAGATAACACAAAAATTGCAAGCTATGTGTATAACTACTTGAAAAGTTAAAAATTAAACCAGTAGCTTTCATGTGTACAAACAATGAACAGATGGAGAAGGAAATTAGAAGAACAATTCCATTTGCAATAGCTTCAAAAAAGTACTATAGTATAAACCTACAAAGTGAAAAACACTAAAATGAAAATTACAAGACTGTAAAAAAAAGGGAAGCTTTCAAGTCAGTTTTTCACATCAGGAAACGTGAATCAATTGACTTTGTTGCTTTTAAGACTGTTCTTCCTTTGTTGGGTCATTTAGTATTAACATGAATTTAAGACCAATCTTTTAGCTTCAATAAAGAATTTTGTTCAACAAAATTTGTAGGTAAATTGGAAATTATAATCCTTTTGGAAGCTCAGATGATTAGCACAAAATTTTACCATAAAATAATTTTATTCAAAAGAGCTTCATTGTGATATTTGCAACAGACTGCTAATATATTTTGATCAAATTCATCCCATGCAGATTGTTATTTCTTAAACCTTTCTCCCCTTTTTCTTTCTTTAAAAACAATAACACAAGCAATACTTGCAAAACTGTTTGGTGTAAGTGAACTGAACACCTCAGGGGGGGAAAGGGGGAGGGGGGAGGGGATATGAGGGACAGGGAACAAACAGTACAAGAAATGTATCCAATGCCTAACGTATGAAACTGTAACCTCTCTGTACATCAGTTTTATAATAAAAACTTAAAAAATAAAATAAAAAATAAAAAAATAAACTGCCTGAAGGGATATAAGGGAGGAGAGAGTGGCATATTTATTTGATGACAGTGAAAGATTTCCTAGGAAGAAATGTAATTTCCTAGGAATAAATTATAGCAACATTTATTTAAATTTTATGATGTACGAAATAATTTTCTTAATGCATTATTTTAGTTCAAATGATATTTATAATATTACAGGCCTACTAGACAATCGGGGAGAAGAAAAGCAACATATGAGGTTACAAGTGTTGTATGTGTGTAACCCTCATTTGAGACCACATCTCTGCTATAAGATGGTATATTCTAACTCTATAAACACTCTTGGCATTTAGGGCACTTAAATGTGCTTACATTTCTGTCTTTCTAATCCTGACAAAACACAGATCCTGGCAGGAAGTTTTAAAATGTGGCTGTTACATACAGTGAGTATAATTAAGCTGTGGTGAGGAAGAGAGATGACCATTAAGGTCATTCTGAAGCATGGCCTCTTCTGAAAAATTCCTGTACACGTTCTTCTATTTACTCTGTAACTTTACACAAACTTTTCATTTGTGGATGATCTCATGAATCATTTTTCCCCATAAAACCTATTTTTATCAAGGGATAATCGACAAATAAAAAATGGGATGCATTTGCAGCAAAAAAAATTTTGATGGACTTCATTGTTATTTTATGCATACATTACTTCTATACATATGATACTTCTATAATAATACTTCTATCATATTCACTCTTATTCATCTCCTTCTTTTCCCTTCTTCCCACATGCCATCATATTATTTTCAGTTCTAGATTCTACATATGAGATTAATTTTTGTATTTGTTTTTTAAGGTTATCTAGCTTAACATACTTCTCCATGTCCAGTCATTGTTTTTTTTATAAATGACATAATTTTGTTGCTCTTTGTGGTTGATAATACTCCATTGTATATCGGTACTGTGTATTCTTTTTTTAACTTATTAGTTGTTGGCATCTAGGCTAATTCCATGTCTTGTCTACTGTAAAAATGGTCCTAAAAATATGGCTATGCAGGTATTTTATTTATGTTCATTTATTTTCCTTTGGATATATTTTCAAGAGTAGTATAGGAGGATTGTAAGATAGTTTGGCTATAGTTTCTTAGGGAATTTTCATACAGATTTCTATAATGGAGACACTATTTAATTTTTCATCAATAATGTATGAGTTTCCTTACCTCAAATTCACACCAGCAATTTTTTGTTGTGTTTTTGATGATGACTATTCTGACAGGGTTTGACTTTATTCATGTGTTTATCAGCCACTTGTACTTCTTTTGAGAAGGGTCTGTTTAGTTCATTTGCCATTTATTAATTGTTCATTTTATATTTAATGACTTAGTTTTTATATATTCTGCATATTCATACTTTGTCCAATGCATAATTTGGAAAGATTTTTCTCTACTTCTGTTGATTGTCTTTTGAGTCTGGAACTTGTTTCCTTAACAAGCAAAAGCTTTGTAATTTGATGCAATCCCGTTTTCCATTCTTTCTTTATTTGTTGTATTAGTGCTCTACTTAGGAAGCTATTGTCTATCTATACATTTCAGTTTTTGTGCTTCCATGTAATAGTTTTAGTGTTTCATGTTTTTTATTTATTAATGTCTTTGATTCATTTTGGATTAATGTTACTACAAGACAGAATCTAGAAATAGGAAGATCGTTTCACTTTTCTATGTGGAGACAAACACAACATTTTCGAAGACTATATGTTTTTTATTTTTCCAAATTATATATTTTTTTATTTTTTGCTCCTTTGCAAAAAAAGGATCAGATGGCTATAGTTGTGTGGACTCCAGTATGGACCTCTTATTCTATTCTCTTGAACTCTTAGTCTGTTTTAAGCCAGTCATGTTGATTTTGTTACTGTGGCTCAGTAGGAAAATTTAAAATCATCTCTTTTGTCCAAGATCTCTATGGTAATTTGAAATCTTTTATAATTCCCTATGAAGTTTTGGTTGATTTTCTGCTTTGGTAAAAATGGCATTCAGATATTGTTACAAATTAAAATTGTAGGGCTGTGCTCTTATTATTAATTTTGTCAACATATATATATATATATATATATATATGACGTCTATCATCTGATGTCTGCAAATTTGTTGTTCAAAGATATGTAATTTTGCTGCAGAGTTATTTCCATCCTTAATTAAGCTTATTCCTAAGTACTTTTAAGCTATTGTGAATGAGATCGTTTTCTTGATTGTTTTATCTGTTCTGTAGGAAAACATCTACTCAATTTTGTATGTTGCTCTTGTATACTGAAACATTTCTAAAAGTCCTTATCATATCTAAGAGACTTTTAGTGGAAGTTCTAGGGTAGTTTTAAAATATGATCATATCATCTGCGAATAGGGATAGTTTTTGTTATTCTTTTTCCATATGTATTTATTTTACTTATTTTTCTGGTCTTTCTGCTCCATATAAAAATTCCAGACAGACCTATACTGAATAAGAACAGTAGGGTAGATATCCTTCCTTCATGCCTAAAGGTAATAGTTTCACTATTCTTCACACTTAGTAAATGTTGGAAATAGGTTTGTCATATATAGCTTTGTTTTGTGCATATATACATTTATATTCCCAGTTTCTTTGACTGTTAAGTTGCTTTTAAAAGATGTTCAACTTTTTTCATTGGCTTATTGCATATAATTTTTTTATTCATTGTTTATTTGATGTATAATATTTATTGATTTGAATTTGTTGAATCATTCTTACTGGTCTGGAATGAACCTAACTTGATTTTTTGTAGGATTTTTAAAATACACTCACAAATTTAGGTTACAAGTATTTTATTTAAAATGTTTGCAGCAGCCAGGTGCTGGTGACTTAAGCCTGGAATCATACCTACTCAAGAGACTAACACCTGTGGATTGCTGATCAAAGCCAGCCCGGGTAGGAAAATCTGCGAGACTCATTTCCAATTAATCACAGAAAAAGCTGTAAGTGGTACTGTGGCTAAAGTGGTACTATGGCTAAAGCGCTAGCTTTGAGGAGAAAGGAGCTTGGGGAAAGCCCAAGCTCAGAGTTTGAGCCCTAGAACCCGAAAAAAAAAGTTTACATTTCCATTTGTCATTCATGCTTCATATTGTATTTTTAGTTCAGCATTCAGTAAAGGGAGAGATGTGGAGGGATATCAAGTAATGCCTGGATCTGTGCTGAAGGTCCCCAGAGCACATACAGAAATCCTGAAACACTAGAACTTGATCCCAGAGAAAGTTACCAATCACCTGGCTCTTCATTGCCTGAACAACAGTCCTCTTTAAGTTCTCATATCACCTATTTCTAAGCTCTTCCATCTCCATCCCCACCTCTTGTGGACATCTTACTAAAAATTATTTGTCCCAAGATACAGATACAGATAATCTCTGATTATCGGTTTTTGTAAGTCTCCCAGCAATGCTTCTTTGTTGAACCCTACAGCCACCTGACAGCTTCCTGAACCTAAGCACTCTCCCCAGCCCAGGGCTTCCGTAATCTGTTGCTGAAGACCCTTAGGCCATAAGAGCGCTCTCACAAGTAAGATCAGGGAGCACCAGTCTTTCCATTTCCTAAGTCCTGTTGACTTCTTCACTCACCTATGTGAAAGCTTCTTTCACTCCATGCACTTCTTGCTGTCAGTCATCCATATTCTTTGGGCAGCTGTCTAAGGAATCCCTATGCTGCAATTGCTCCTTGTTTTAATTGCCTCAGTCTCCAGATGGAGTCATACATTCCGAAATGTGCTTTGCCATAGCTCTCCAATATTTGAGGATCAAAAAGTTGCCTTTTCTGATTCTGTCCCATCATGGAAGTTACCATTCCACTAAATCCCTACACTGGGGAACCGTGGCTTGCGGATGTGGCTGTGCTATAAAGATAGTACTATAGGCTGTCAAACAGCCCACCTACCTTACCTTGTGGTTGAGTGTGCAAACCTTCCTCCCATTTACAAAGTCTGTATTTTGTGATACCATACTACCTCGGTAATTTTTAGTACTTAATAATTTTTTAGTGTTGTTAATTAACTATGCCAATCAAGAGTAATTAAGCAAACCCTTCAATTTTATTTAGAGTTGTTCATTTCTGTTCCCTTTATTTGTACTGTGGGTTAAAAAAATTTGAGGGATTTTAGAAAGTTTATATTTCTTTTTCCTTTGAATGGAAAATGAATGCAAAGATATTCAATTAACACAATTGGCTGAGAATTATTCAAAAAATATTCTAAATTTAATATTTCAAGTTTAAGTAGATTAGCACATGATAAATATTAATGAATGGAAATTATATGCGCATTAGTGAATTGAAATTTTTTACCAATTCAATTTGTTACTTATTTTAATGATTACCCAAAAATTTCCTTAAAAGAGGACTTTTTCCTCTATGCAAATCTCAAATATAATTTCTGTTTACTGTGATCATGCAAGTGTGTGTGTGTGTATGTGTGTGTGTGTGTGTGTGTGTGTGTGTGTGTGTGTGTGTGTACAAGCACCAGTTCTGGGGTTTGAACTTACAGCCTAGGATTTCTGAGATTTTATGTTTAGTGCTAGTATAGTATCACTTGAGCCACAGCCCCACTTCCAGATTTTTGGTGGTAAATTGAAGAGTCCCAAGATGATTTCTGCCCCAGCTGAATGAAACACAATCATGAGATCTTAGCCTCCTGAATAGCTAGGACTAAAGGATTTTAGTCATAGTCTTCAGCATGCAAGCATATTTTTAACTATAATTTCTTCAAAGTTCTTAATGCCATCTCTTAGTTAGGAAAAAAGTATGATTATACAAATATAGAATAAATAAATTAAAATTAATGTTGTATTTGCTACATGATTACTGAAAAATGATGTAATTCTATGCAATGTGATATTCCCAGGCGTTGTCTGCTGTTTCTTGTAGAAGTTTGACTGTAGGAATTTTTCTTCTCACACACCAATCAAAAATTATTAGTTAATATTAAAAGTTATCATATGATGCCTAGAGTTAGAGAAGTGCCAATAACAGGCCACACTGCTCTTAAAACAAGAGCAATTCTTTTATGGCCAGTGATGAAGAGCACTATTTCATGTGACTCTTGGCCATTCTCATTTCCTCTTCAGAGAAGTTTCTTTTTAGGTATTTAGCCCATTTGTTCTTCGATTATTTGTTTTGGAAGAATTTATTTATTTATTTATTTATTTATTTATTTATTTATTTATTTATTTTTTGCCAGTCCTGGGCCTTGGACTCAGGGCCTGAACACTGTCCTTGGCTTCTTCCCCCTCAAGGCTAGCACTCTGCCACCTGAGCCACAGCGCCCCTTCTGGCCGTTTTCCATATATGTGGTGCTGGAGAATCGAAGCCAGAGCTTCATGTGTTGGAGGCAAGCACTCTTGCCACTAGGCCATATTCTCAGCCCAGGAATTTAATTTTTTGAGTTCTGTGTATACCTTCGATATGAGGCCTTTGTCCATTGTGTGGCTGGTGAAGATATTTTCCCAATTTGTGGGCTTTCTATTTATATTGGGAGCTATATCCTTTACCCTGCAGAAGCTCTAAAGTTTGATACAGGCCCACTTTCTTTGATTTGTTGAGTTTCTGGGCCTTTGTTGAGGAAGTTTCTTTCAGTGCCAATGAGTCCTAGAGTTTCTTCGAATCCTTCTCATAGTGTTTTCAGGGTACCTGATTTTATTTCCATTTTATTCCATTTGGAATTGATTTTGTTGCAAGGTGATAAATACAGGTCTAGTTTTAGTTTGTTACAAGTGTTGACCCAGTTTGCCAGCACCATTTGTTGAAGAGGCTGTCTTTGTTCTAACCTGTATTTTTAGCTCCTTTGTCAAAGATAAGGTAGCTGTAGGTCTGTGGGTTCATTTCTGGGTCATCTGTTCTGTTCCATTGGTCCTCGGGTCTGTTCTTGTGCCAATACCAAGCTGCTTTAATTACTATAGCTTTATAATACAACTTAAAGTTTGGTATTGATATTTCTCCTGCACCGTTCTTTCTACTTAGGATTGTTTTTGGTATTCGGGTGTTTTTATTGTTCCATATGAATTTCTGGATTACTTCCTCTATTTCATTGAAGAATGGTGTTGGGATATTGATGGGTATTGCATTGAATTTAGAGACAGCTTTTGGTAATATTGCCATTTTCACCATGCTAATCCTCCCAATTCAGGAGCATTGGAGGTTTTTCCATTTCTTGAGTTCTGCCTTAATTTCCTTTTTCAGGTTTTTAAATTCTCATCATAGATTTTTTTCACTGATTTGGTTAAGGTTATTCCTAGGTACTTTATGTTTTTTGAGGCTATTACAAATGGTATTGCTTTTCTGATTTCAGCCTCGCTCTCCTGTGTGGTGTATGTAAAAGCCATTGCTTTTTGAGGGTTTATTTTATATACTCCTACTTTGCCAAAGTTTTGGATCAGCTCTAGAAGCTTGGGATTAGAGTCTATGGGGTTCTTTAGGTATAGGATCATGTCATCTGGGAAGAGAAAAAGTTTAACTTCATCTTTTCCCATTTGAATCACCTTTACATTTTCTTCTTGCCTAATTTCTCTGGCTAGGAAATCTAGTACCATGTTGAAGAGGAGAGGAGAGAGCAGACATCTGTGTCTTTCTCCTGATTTTAAAGGGAATGGGTTTAGCTTTTCATCGTTTAGTATTATGCTTGCTGTTGGTTTGTCATAGACAGCCTTTATTATATTCAGCAACATTCCCTACAATCCCAGTTTTTCCAGGGCTTTCATCATAAATGTGTGCTGGATTTTGTCGAACACCTTTTCTGCATCTAGGGATATAAACATGTGATTTTTTTTCCTTGCTCTTATTGATGTGGTGGATTACAGTAATTGACTTGTGTATAATGAACCAACTTTGCATCTCTGGAATGAATCCAGTTTGATCATAGTGTATGATGCAAATCAAAACAACATTGAGATTCCACCTCACCCAAGTAAGAATGTCCATTATCAGGAAATCCAATAATAACAAATTCAGGAGAGGATGTGGCCAAAAGGGAACTCTACTACATTGTTGGTGGGAATGCAAACTTGTTCAATCCCTCTGGAAAGCAGTGTGGAGGTTTATTTTTTTTAATTAAATTTTATTGATAAGGTGATGTACAGAGAGGGTACAGTTACATAATAAGGTAGTGAGTACATTTCTTGTCATATTTGTTACACTCTCCATTTTTTTTTCCCTTCCCTAGTTCAGATAAGCATATATACAATATCCAGTGTACCAGAATCATATAAAGTGACCACAGGGGGTACATCAAAGGAAATTCACCTAGTACATTAAACATAAAGACAACAGTAAAATCCTCCTGTTTCCAACTCTTGGAGTTCATTTTACTTAGCCTCATCTTATATAATCATATGAATGTAGCTGTTGAGCTATTGTGCTCCTGGCAGGTCTATCCTAGACCTTTTTATGTTTATTTAGTAATTGTTTGGTTTTAGAGACATGGTGTAAAGTCGCTGACCAAAACATGTAGAAATCCCATTTGAAAAGAAGTTTGTTATTTTACAGACATGATCTCCACTGTTCTCCCCTCCCCCCAACAACCACATAACAGGGAGACCATGTGCCTTTGTCCTCTGTGTTCTAGGCTTGTCTTGCTCAACATTATTCGTTCAAGATCTGACCATTTACCTGTGAATGTCATTATTTTATCATTTCTTTTTTTTTTGCCATTAATATTACCGTTATTTTAAGTATACATTAAACAAGAGATTGATTATCTAAAATTAAAGAGGGCTAAACATAGAGATCCCCTACAACCCAGTAGCCCCATTTTTGGGAATCTCCCCAAAAGACTACAAGCAAGACCACATTAAAGCCACCAGCACAACTATGTTCATTGCAGCACAACTTGTCATTGCTAAAACGTGGAACCGTCCTAGATGCCCCTCAATAGATGAATGGGTCAGGAAAATGTGGCACAAATATGCAATGGAATTCTATGCCTCCATCAGAAGGACTGACACTGCCCCATTCATAAAGAAATGGAAGGACTTAGAAAAAAAAATCATATTAAGTGACGTGACCCAGACTCAAAGAAACATAAATCCTATGGTGTCCCTCATAGGGAATATATAGTACATGAATAGGCTAGTCATGGTAGAAGATCAAAATACCCTAATAGCTACAGCCATATGATCACATAAGAAGATGCCAAGTGAAATGAACATGTTATGGAAACAAGAGTTATACCACTATTGTAATTATTATCAACATGCCATGTGAAACCACACCTTTAGTATTTTTTTCTTGTCTGTTTGTTTGATTATTCTGTTTCTCTTATATTCCCTTCTTGTGGTTGTAATCCCACTACCACTATATATCATCCAAATACCCTGGATGCTATTTATAAGGGCATTAGAACTGGGGAAAGGAAAGGGAATATCAAAATTGATAGATAAAGGACAAAAAGGCAAACCATTCCAAAAGCAATACTTACAAAACCATTTGGTGTAAATCAACTGCACAACTCTTGGGGGGAGAAAGAAAAGGGGAGAGGGGAATGAGGAAGGAGGTAACAAGTTGAACAAGAAATGTACTCACTGCCTTACATATGAATCTGTAACCCCTCTATAACACACTTTGACAATAAAGAAAAAGTTTTATTAAAAAATAGAAAAACTCTTGTTTTGATAAATAATCTCTTTTTATTTGTAAGATATTAAATTTCAAATTATATAAAAGTCACAGAAAGGTTGTTCATCAGATAGACTCTGAAAACCATTGCGTCACTGCACAGCCAGAGATACAGTATAATATATTGGCATATCATAGCACTACAAAAATTCAATTTTCAAAAACAACTCTTGGTTACAGGCCAACTGGTACTTATTATGTTTGATTACACCATTTTCAGCAGTACTTTGGAATAAAAGTTTTTGAATTTTCTAAGCTCTGAGCCTTCTGTTAGTGGTGTAACTGGCTCCTAGAGTTTTATCTTGGGGAAAAGGTTTGTGAGCCTCAATGTAATAACCAAACCTAGAAGAGTAGAACATAGTGGATTATGCCTGTAATCCTAGCTACTCAGGAGGCTGAGGTCTGAGTATCATGGTTCAAAGCCAGCCTGAGCACGAAAGTCTCTGAGACTCTTATCTCCAATTAGCCACGACTAAATGAGAAGTGGCACTATGGATCAAATAATAGAGCTCTAACCTTGAGCTTGAATTGCTCAGGGACAGCCCTCAGGCCAAAAGTTCAAGCCCCATGACAGAGAAGAGAAAAAAAAAAAAGAACATGAGTCTCAGTAATTCAAAATAACTGTATCAACACAAACACATATCCTGGCAGGCTGACTCCAGTTACATTAAAATAAAACAGCAGGACTTTAATGTTGGCTTGGAGTTTATTTGGGCTCTCTCTATATTAGGCTCTTTAAGGTTTTCTTGGCCAATATGATGATGACACATCATTCATATAGTGATATGATTCCTTTCTCTTCCCTGGTAGCTTTAATAATCTGATGAAATATCATATTGATAATAAAATCAACAAAAAAAATGTAGGAAAATAATTATGCTTTTGTTAGTTGCTATGGTTTATTAATATTCATCTCAATGGTTCCTAGATTTTTAAAATTTGAAGTTATTTCGAACTTTTCATCCATTTTTGTGCAGATAATATAATCACACAGTGACTTGATTCCTGATTAATGAGTAATTTAAAAACTCTAAAACTTTGTTGCTGTTTTTTTTTTTCTATGCTTAAATACTAAAAGATGCATTAGGTAAAAATGAACCATCACTGATATTGGCATTGTAAATTCTCAAGCAATTGTGTTTGTCTGTTTTTTATGACATGAAGTAATCTCAGACCAAAAGAGCAATTAGTAGGGCAAGAAGAATCCCTATTTATGTAAATAAGTGTTAGGAGGATTTGATTTGAAGCCACAACGAATCAGGGAAATAAGATAATCATTTAATAATGTCACTTCAAGGGAAAATTAGACTTTAAATGCACATGGATCTGAATGAAGAACAACACATGAAAAATTTGTGATAGTTTCAGGCAGGCAACATAATATTGTTTGTGTACAGTAATGTTAAAAAGAACAATCATTTTTAAAATATCTGAAACCATATAAACTGCAAGTATCTATCATTTTAGTTACAGGAAGCTTCAAGTATGGGGTTTGTGGAGTAGGTTTTATGAAATTAGGGATCATAGGTTCTGGATAGAGATTGGAACCCCTGAGACAGAAGTGTAGACATGTGAAATATTTCTGTACAAACCAGAAATCTTCATTAAAAATAAGTTTTGTAAGTTAGGTAACTATACAAGTTACAATAAACAGAATAAGGAATGTATTGGTTTATTTAAAAGAAACAAAACTTGTAATTTACTACTGGAAACTTCCAGTGTTTACAATGAAAAACTAGATTTAAATTCACAATTTTTCTGTTTCAGTTATAAACATTTAATGCATTAGAATGACTTTTTGTAAAATTATTGTGAATTTTCTTCATACCTAAAAAATCTAGTTGCATTTAGACCTTTTTATTTATTTCTAAAATTATAACAAAATAAACATTTACCTCTTCACAGTTTGGTATTGTCACTGGAGTGAGATGAAAAGGATTGGTACTATTTGCAAATTTTTCTAGCTTTGCGCTCTTTGGGATAATGCTTCTCTCTTCAAAGTTGGAAGCTTAAAACAGATGTATTAATAACTATTTCATATTGGTGTGGTATAGTTTACAGAAGGTTATGTAGTTATTGCTAATGCTGAAATTTAGAGTTGGGGTATGGAAACATTTTACTTTTTCTTTCCACCAAGAGACAGTTGGCTAACTATACCATCATTTTCTAGTCATGAAAAGTGATTAATAGAGGCAGATGAGACCTATAATCCTTAGATTTCGCTAACAAGGAGCATACAATGTCTGTCCCATCATGAGCCAGATAATTTCTTTGGCCTTATATAGCACAAGTGCCATCGGACATTCCTTGTTCCTGATTTAGGGTAAACCTCTTTGTTCACTGTGAATGAGACAGTGGTCGCAACACGTAAACCAATATTTGAATTGAAGTAAATTTCAAAATAATGTAGATGGGACATGTCTTTTTCTAGTTTTTCACAACACATTTAAAATATAAATACCTCACTTCTAGTGTAGTTATATCATAAATCATGCTTTTAATATATGTTATCTAGTAAATAAAAATACTAGCTAGGTGCTTATGCTTGTAATCCCAGCTACTCGGGAGGCTGAGATCTGAGGATCATGGCTTGAAGCAAGCCCAGGCAGGAAAGCCTGTGTGACTTTTATCCCCAACTAAATCACAGAAAAGGCTGCAAGTGATGCTATGACTCAAGTGGCAAAGTGGCAGACTTGATAAAAAGAAACACAGGAACAGCGACCAACCTCAGAATTCAAACCTCAGGACTAACAACAACAACAACAACAACTTAAAAATTTATTCATATAATTTGAAACAATTAAATCATTTTATGGCATCTCCTTTATATAGTTAATATATTGCTGAAAAGATACCTAGGCAAGAAACTTGCCCCATATTTAAAAGGAAAAATATCACAGCGATTTCCTTTTATTTAATTATATATTGTCAAATTAGACAAGCTCAAACAGTATTACATAACAAAGTGTTTAAAACCAGATTTCATTGATATTATAAATGAGGAAAGAAAAGAAAGAAGTTTTCTGTTAAAGAATAGAACTTTATTTTTTTTTCTAGAAATGAATTGTGCCATCTGTGACATTAAAGTATTTTAATCCTATTTTGTGTGGGCTGATTGATTAAGTCTGAATTTATTCATTTATTCATCTACATGAATATGGTTTAATCAAAACAATTATTAACTTCTCAGACATTTCTGGCTTCATATTAATATGTCTCCAATTACAGCTTCTAATTCAAAGAAAAAATTATTGCATCCATGCAAGGAAAAATTATATGCAATAGGAAAATATAAAGGCACTAAACTACTTCTCAGTATTATTTTATTTAGCAAAATTTTTACTTTAAAATCACACTTCTAGAGTTCCAATGCAGAAAACAAACCATACTTGAAAAAACATTTACTCAGATACAGAACACAATTTTTAGATGATAAAAGAAATTCTGCACAATAATCCAAATCAAAATGAACGAAAGGATTAAAAATGTATTAAGATTTTCAAATATATCCAGATTGCTTTTTGTACAAATATAACTAGCAAATACTCCACATCACAGTTTTGATGCCAATTAAGAGGAAAGGTTGGTTTCATGTTTATAACCTTTAGTACTTTTATTCTTCTTGTGTGCTTAGTAAATGCAGTAGTGTAAGATTAATTGATATTATGTACATTGACAGATAGGCACTGGGTCAATGTAAAATTAATTGATTGTATGTATCTTAGTAAGCAGGTCGAAAGGCTTACTATTCTTGTAAAGCAATATCTATTATGACAAGTTTTGGTAAATGACTTTATAATAGCTTTTGAGTTAGATTTAGTAGGTAATAAAATAATGATGGTTGAGAGTCATAGAGAATTTTAAGAATTAGAAAATATTTGAATGTACCTATAGTAGTAAGATGGGTTTCCTTTTTATAAAGTAAACTATGTGTTGTACAAGAACCTATGTACGTATTGAAGCTCTGAGTCTCCAAATCATTCCTGTAGAGGCAGTTGGTGGGCAAGGAAGTGGTGGTAGGTGGACCTTAGATCAGTGAAATTTCAGTGCCAGTGAAGCCATTGGCAGTATCCTTGTTTTGGATCTCTTCTCTCAAGGGATGACGTTATGGCAAGGAGCTGAGGAAGAAGTTGTTGGGAAGAAGTCAGCATAGTGTGTTGAAATTTTTTAGGCTAAAAACCATGCTGGTCCAGAGCATATGGGGTCTAGGGATAACAAGCATGCATGTGTGTACCTGGCTTTAAATAGTGTCTCGTGTTACATCTATTTCAACAAAAGATAGAGTTGAGTCACAGAAGCAGTTATGTTTCCCTTGCAAAGCCAGAGCTAAGTAAGATTGGGCATAATGCACAAATGATTATACAAAATTTTAGAATACTCTAGTAATTATTTAGGAATTCTAGGAATAGTAGAATAAATAAGTCATTATCATGACCGGTGGGTTACAATCATAACATGGGCAAGCAATTTGTTATCATTAGCATTTAAATTAGAGATTTTAAATAAATGTTTCGGTTTTGATGGCTACACTATACTATTTTGTGCAACCAAATTTTCTTCTCTAATATTGTCCAAGAGTAATGAAGTCACAAAGAGACATGCTATATTGATATTGTCTATACAACTAAAGATAAAAAACTAAATAAAATCAAATATGATTTATACCCAGGCTGCTATTTTATTCTATTCATTGTTTAATTGGGGTTAATTTGAAAGTATAACAAATAATTTCATTGTCTTCTTTCTTGCATGCATGGGAAAGTTGGTGACAAAAAAAATGAGAAGATCAAAAGAAGGAATGTAGACTTTACTGGTTGTTTTTCTACTGAGCAATAGATAAAGGAGTTGAGTTTTAAGATTCTTATTTTATTTTGTTGTAAAGGTGATGTACAGAGGGGTTACAGTTATATAAGTAAGGTAATGAGTACTCTCATTGACCATTGGTACTCACTCCTTCATTTTTCTCCCACTACCCCCTAACTTACCCTCCCCCAAGTTGTACTGTCTTTTTACAACCTAGTGTCTTGTATCACTGTTGCATTGGTTCACTCTATGTCCTTGCTTCACCATTTTGTTATTCCCCATCCCTTCCCCAAGTCAGATAAATATATATACAAGGCACAAATACCAGAATAAAAAATAGTGACTACTTGGGATAAACCAAAGGGTGGGGGGGGGGGGGTTGTGGGGGGGAAAGACTTGATATAGTACCTTAACTACAACAATGTCAGCAACAAACAAAAAACAAAGCAAAACAAAACAAAAAATCTTCTTGTTTCCATAGCTTGGAGTTCACTGTGATTAGCATCATTTTATATGGTCATATGTAAGAGTGCTTGCCTTGTATACATGAAGCTCTGGGTTCAATTCCCCAGCACCACATATATAGAAAAAGGCCAGAAGAGGCGCTGTGGCTCAAGTGGCAGAGTGCTAGCCTTGAGCAAAAAGAAGCCAGGGACAGTGCTCAGGCCCTGAGTCCAAGCCCCAGGACTGGCCAAACAAAACAAAACAAACAAACAAAAAAAAGAATCTTGACTCTTATATGGTCATATGTACACAGCTCTTGAGCTATTGTGATCCTCTACAAGGACTATTCTAGACAAACATTAATTATTACAGGAAAGGGAAACTACCCAGATGATCCTCAGTAGATGAATGGATCAAGAAAATGTGGTATATATGCACAATGGAATTCTATGCTTCCATCAGAAAGAATGACATCGCCCCACTCATAAGGAAATGGAAAGACTTGGAAAAAAAAATCACATTAAGTTAAAATTTTTTTTTATACATCATAAGTGCAAACAGGTTTCATTTTTCTTCCTTTAATGATAAATTTTAAAGTATATAAGAAGTCCAGACTAAGAAAGAAAGATCAGTAAATCTTCAATGCTACCTGTCAAGGAATGAAATACAACTAGGTAGAAATGAGGATGAAATGTAATCCAGCAGACACAGAGGTTTACAAAATTCTATGTTGAAACAGCATTCTTCCCTGATAGGTTACTCTTGCTTTGGGGAAGACAATATGTTTTTCTACTTATGAAAGAATGCTGAACAAAGATTTTTTTTCCCCTGTATCCCAGTCTACCTGCTGGATTGGCTACACCAAATACTTCAAATTCTCCCAGCCTGAACTACTAACAGTTCTCCAAATACACCTGCACCTGACTTTCTTCACAATTGCTTATTCCACCCACCAAGCAAGCTGGGTCTCTTCTTTCACCAACCAATTTTAAATCCTTGAGCCATCTTGGAGCAACACCAAAGCCTTGCATACTTAACAATTTTTATTTTCCCAAAACTTTTGCTCTTTTTTGGTCAAGAACCAAGACTCAGGAGTAATAAGGGAGGGAATAAAAGAATTCAGCCTTTTCTTGTAACTAAGGCTCCTTCCTTCAAGTACATATCTGATTTCCAAATGGTTACGTTCTTAAAATCTAGTGCTGTGTCTACACACACACACACACACACACACACACACACACACACACACACACACACACACACACACGCTGCCATGGGGGGGAAAAAGAATGCTGAATAAAATGTCATTGACAACTAGAAAACAGCAGCTGACAATTTTTCAATTAAATACATTGGTGACCTTTCTTTCACTAAGAAGATATGCAGATTGCTTGGTTATTTTTTGTTGTGATTGTTCAGATTTTTATGCAGACTGTGCTGGTGGGCTTATAACAGTGAGTTACAATGAAGAAAATAAAGCAAAGCAAAAGGGAAATATGTGACTAAGTGAAAGTAGTCAACTAGGAAGCCACTTTTGAGACTTCGAGCACCTCTTTGTAATATTAAGAGATCCTATATTAAAATGTAACTAGGGCAAATGAAATGTATTTTTCCCTTGGTGTGATAGTTATAAGGGATTGTGAGGTAGTAAACTTGAAAAATTATTCTAAATAAATAGGAAAGAAAATGTAGTTCAGCCCATACATTTTTTTCTCCTTCTCTGTTACTACTTCCAAAGAAGACTGATGTGAGAAACAATCCTTCATCATGTGAGTGAATTCCCTATGTGAAATGACCTCCAGAGAGAAGGGACCGACTTTGGGTGCTATTTACATCTTAGGCACACTGCAGCCACTAACATTCTGGATTCGTATAGCCACTCAGGAATGTGCAAATTGCCCCTGTTTTACCAATACCAAGTGAGATAAAAGTTTAAATTATAGACAGCAATAAATCACCTAGCCCCAACCAGAATCATTCTACTATAACACAGAGTTTAAAATAGTCTAGTACAGCTCTTCTGAGTGTTAGGAATGCATCATTAACTTGAATTTCTAACAGTGCTTGCTCCCAGTAGTAATTTTAACACTTGTTTTTGGTAAATCAGCACCACCCTCACCCCCCAACCCCCAACTAGTGTACAACCTGCTCGAGGAAGACCATAGCTAAAATTCAGCATTAGTCATTTCTTAATTTTTCCTTCTTCAGTTAGGCATGTAAGACATATATAACTGGTGTATTTCTAAAATATTAGCTTCTCAATTCTATCACAAGAGTAACATTAAAAAATTTAGGTGTGTCATGAAACCTCATAATATTTCAGGTACATTAATCCAATTATTCCAATTTATTCTTTTTCTCTATTTCTCTCACTATTCTATAATTTTAAAATTGTATTATCCACAAGAGATAGAGATGTTCTTCATATACATAATAAAGAAAAATACTACTTAATATATTCTAGGAAATTGGTTTAGTTTGTGCAAATATTTTTTTAGGAAGTGAATCCAAATATCTTGGGAAAACACTTGTCATTTACAGAGAAAACAGGAAATGAGGTAAAATTTTATCTAATAGCAAAAGAAAAATAATTAAAACATTTTCTTTTTTGTGGTACCTAGGTTTAAACTTAGGTCTTCCTCCTTGCTACCCATTCTTCCTAAAGCAGAAGTTTTCCTTTTTTGTTGTTTTTGTTTTTTTGTTTTGATAGAGGCTTGTTTTTTCTAGCCGGAACTGTGGTACTCTGCCTCTTGCTACCTTTCATAACCTTCATGATAGCTGCACTCCAAAGCACTCAGCTAGGTACTGGATTGAGACAGAGGATTGAGAACTTTCTGCCTGATCTGACTGGAAACTATGATCCCTTTAAGCTCAGCCCTACAGGAATAACTATCTGGTCTAAATAAAATATTTCCAGATTATTCAAATATCATTATCAAGCAATTTTTATTCCTTGAGTATTTACATGAATCTCCCCCCCCACCTCCTCCCTCTGTTCCTCTCTCTTTGGTAGGTCATGTGGCTTGAATTTGGGACATGGGCGCTGTCCCTGAGTCTTCAGCTCAAGGCTTGTGCTCTATCCCTTGAGCTATAGCACCACTTCGGGTTTTCTGATGAATAATTGGAGATAAGGGTCACATGGATTCCTGCCTTGGCTCCCTTTGTACCATGACCCTCAAAATTCAGCCTCATGAATACCTATGATTACCAGTACCCAGCTAAAAATACGTTCTCCTTAAAGCATTAGGTAAATTATTTCCTCTGTTAGAAGGAGAAAAATGCAGTCTGCTAATTTCTAGAAATAAAAACAAATCAGATTCCTCAAGATGCAGTGAAATAATTATACTATAATTATGCAAGAAAATATTCTTATCCTTATGAAATATAAATTATGGTATTTAGTGATAGTCTCAAGTGATGATTTTCAAATATCCACTTTGTGTAAAGAGAAATAAGCAAGCATACTAGGATTGAAGAATTAGTGAAAAAACGCAGATGACAAATCCACAGATGTAATCATATGTTGAGTGTAAGGGCCCTTTATATGATTTTATTTTTCTTACTTTCTGTACTTTAAAGTTATTTACCAATAAGAAAATATTTTAAATATGTTTACAGAATAAGCATATCAATCATGAGGGTTGTGTACTGAGATTGAGTGATTCTAAAAACATTAAATTGATGGGACCACATATTTCATTTTGTTTAAATCATTCAAGATCTCTGTGGCAGAGTAAAGGTCTCAAGGTTTTTGGATTTGATTCCACACACTAAACTATTTTCCACTGAATGCTCTGCATTCTCTATTCAGATAACATCATCATTTTGCAAAATAGTAAAGCTAAAGGATCTATCACAATTGTATGGTTTTATATGAGAGGAAACAAGGTCTAGAGAATGAAAATATATCCAGCTTTGTCACTCAAATTTTTCTTTCAGAACTCTAGCTCAAAAGATTAGAATGGAATCATTCCATACATTTCTGTTGCTGCACTTTTTGCTCTTGGTGAATAAAAGTATATGTCCCAGCCATCCCAGGGGACCATGCAGTGATAGTCATGGACAGGAGATGAAAGTTTTAAGGAGATTTATTAGTGGGGCCATATCTCCCACAGGAGAAGGAGCAACATGGCTTCTGCACCTTATCCAGGTGGCAGCTTCTCTGGGGCTAAAGAGGAAGTAGGTAGGTCTTAATGGTGAGTGGGAGTGGCCCATTATAGTTCTAGGTCAGGGAGTTTAGGTATGAGTGGATGTGTGGGCTAATGGGAGGAGCCGAGGAACTAAGGCTTGTGAAATGTTAACATTCCCCATTTGCTGTTTATTAATAACTGAGGAGGGGTGTCAGGCTGGGAGTATGGGCAGAGGTTGTTTCTTCTGGAGCTACTTACTGCTGTAAAGGGGCAAAGTAGTCAGGGGTCCCTGATTTTGGCTGCGTACAATCCAAGAAGTATTTGCTTGACAGTTTGGTTGTTAAAGTTCCTCATCATTTCCATAACAAGTTATCAGAGCCAATGGCTACCTCCTGTAGCTTGGGCACATCAAGGAGTCACTGGGGCTGAGGTCTTCAGGATCCAGATCTGCCCTGGGCAGAGCAGTGTAACTGAAGCCTCCAGTTGCCTGTAGTAACAGGATTGCCTTGAACTGCAAGTTCCCAGGTGGCGTCCTGGGTGAGTGCTGTTTTCCTGTTGAAAGAAACTTTTGAAAAGGTCAGGCAAAAGGCTGACAAGTTCACAGGACAAGTTAACATGAATGACATGGGATAACACACCCTGGCCACAAGGCCAAAAAGTTCCATTTGGAGCATAAACCCAATTGTGGCCCATTTCAAGGAAGGAGGAATAAATGGACTGGGGTCAGGAAAGGAGTGTTTAGGGATTTTTTGGTGGTTTTTTTTTTTTTTTTTTTTTTTTTTTGGCAATTGGGTAGCGGACTGGTTGGGAGTAACCAGTAAGGGGCTAATGTAGAGGCTAATATATATGCAAATATCAAGTAACAAAGGCAAGAATGCAAGTTCCTGTCCAGATGGAAAGTGGACAGGTATGGACATTAGGTCGGCAAGCAACTATTCCTCTTGGTCTCCTGGCTTTGATCAATTTTAAAAGGACAAGTTTAATGTGACACAATTTAGGATGTGACTTTATCTCCTCTTATTCCTCTGCACAGTTCCTCATTGTCAGGACTGACCTCATCCTGAAGGTCTAGGTGCTCATTGCTTGGTTAGCTTGTCCCAGTTGGCATTCATGGGGTTTGAGCTTGAGGCCTGGGCACTGTCTCTGAGCACTTCTGCCTAAGGCTAGTGCTCTACCACTTGAGCCACAGTGCTGCTTGCAGCATTTGGCTGGTTATTATGATATGAGTCTCTTGAGAAATGCTTCCAGTCTGGCTCTTTGCTGGTTAGTTGGAAGATGGAGTTTTGGAAGGATAGTTTTCTCCCCAGGCTGGCTTTGAACTGAAATCTTGTCCATAAAAGCCATTTTTGTTTCCAATTAAAGCAACAAGGAGACCAATAGTAGAGCTTACCTGTAACTTGTTGAGAATTGATCAACAAATACTGCAAGGACAAAACTCAGTAGATGTGATAGGAGTCTTCAAACAACAACTGATTATCACTTTAGAGTTCCTTGGGCTATTGAACCACTAGCATTGTGCCAAGAATCCAAACTTGTCACCTTTTTGCTATTTACAAAAATGTATCTCATAGCATTTCTTTGCATATATACCCCTTGTTGTCTAACTTGTGGTGATTAACATTACTGGCAGGTGGAAGAGAACACAAATGAATAATAATCAAGAGAGCAACGGGTCAGGACAATGTAAAAGTCTCAGCTTCAGTGGATCTGAAGTAGCTAATGGGGGGAGCTGAGGAACTAAGGAGGGGAAAATACTAACGGTGAATGTATTAGTTGACGTTGTATGAATTCATCTTTAGCTGCAAATGAATCCAAGACTCACTTTCTCTTCTTAAAGTCTTTCAATAATTATTTGCATGTGGAAACTTTGTGCTTCTAATAAATTTTAAATGAGAATGGATTACAATTTTTTGAATTTAACTGCTAAACAAAAGATGAATATATTAAATGTCGTTTCCTTGATAGCACAAAATTGTTTCATTAAGTCTAGCATTTTAAGTACACTTTCCATTATTCAATTTCATCTTTATAATTACATTAGTTTAAATACCAATATAGATTCTTTAATGTAATAATTTAATAATTCTGAAAATATAGGATGATAAGACCAAATAGATTTCCAAAATCACAGAACATTGTGAACACAAATATTTAATTATTTACTCAAAAATCATCTTTAGGTTGATAATATATTTTTTTTTATTTTATGCAGTCAGGTGACAAATTGTGTTGTTTATTTTTAAAGGTGTTTGTCTCCAGACCAATTTCATGGAAAAAATTGAATTACTGTACACTTACCTGAGTTTTTGGTATGTTCTTGTGATAATTCTCTTGTAGAAGTGATCAGTAAATTGGCTTTGAAAGAATTAAGGGGGTTTAATTTTCCTTAGCAGTTTCTTCTGGTTATGAAAGGCTGATTAAGTGTTCAAGAATAAAATAAATCAAGTAGATAGCCTAGTCTTTTATAATTCCTGTGAATTACCCACCTGTGGACTGTCAGATTTATAATAAATAGCTCCTCCCAAATTTTAAAACATAAAATTATTACCATGAAGGAAATGCCAATGCTATAAAAATAAAATTTTAATTATTTTAATGTTTTAAATGTTCCTTCAATTAAAAGCTTAGAATTAATACTTGGCAAAATCAGGGACATTGAAAAATGTAATATGTAATATAGAAATTAAAGCAATAATTTAAGTTTGTGCCAGCTACTGAGGGTTTTACACAATCTTGATCGAGGCACTTTGCTTTTCCATAAAATCTTAGAAAAGTTTCTTAAACTTTGTCAAAGACTAGCTGATTATTTCCCCTATAAATTTCTACACTGCAGCCTGAAACACTCATGTGGTGATATTTAGAGATAGAACTTAAACAAGTTATGAGGGTAGTACAGGAAATCATCAGGTCAGGATAATTGATACAATGGTACGATTAATGACTTTCTAATTGGAAGTGATCATTTGATATCTATTTGTTTCACTTTCTCCAATAGGCACACCAAGGTAAAGCCACGGAAGACATAATTAGAAGTTGGCCATTTGCAAACCAGGTAAACTATTAACCAAACACATTTTTTTAACTCATCTTTTTCCTAGGGGTTAGAGACTGAAAAACATAAACCAGATATGTTGGCTCACATGTTAATATATGGAGAATTTGGAAGATGCACTAAGAAAAGGCCCTGAGAAAAGATATTAATACTTAAAGTTTATTATGGAATTTTCTAATAAATAGTAATATATTCACACCATGATTGGGTTGATGAAAACTAAGAAGCCATATAATCACTTAAGTCAATCGCTTACTAGGCTGTGAAAACATGAAGTGCAAAGGCCCTGAATATTTTCCAGGTATTTCCAGACCCTTCCAAACATCTTCACATTTTATTTTGTTTTATGCAGGAATGGAAATGAATTCAGCTAAGCAATATTTCGTGTAACAGAAATTTCATAGTTTTTATTTCTATAACTAATAACAAAACTTTATCTTTTAAGTTGAGGATTTCTCAGTTTCTAAGATAGGATAACAGCTACAGCAAACAACAAATCCACTACTGGAGCCCAGATTTGCACTGACCCCAAAGTCTACAACATCAGCTCCTCTCTCTGTTCCATCACCTCTATAATTTCCTACCAAACACTATACAGAAATATATGCATGAATCACTCACCTTTTATGAAAATGAATTTTTATGATGTTTTTCTACATTAAAAAAGAAACATAACTTCAGGGGCTGAGAATATGGCCTAGTGGTAAGGTGCTTGAAGCCCTGGGTTTGATTCCTTAGTACCATATATATAGAAAAAGTTGGAAGTGACTCTGTGGCTCAAGTGCTAGGCTTGAGCAAAAAGAGCTCAGAGACTGCTCAGGTCCTGAGTTCAAGCTCCAGGACTGGCAAAAAAAAAAAAAAAAAACTATGTATCTATATCTATATCTATATATATCTTCAGAAATTATATAATGTTGAATTAAAAGCTGTTCCTAACAAGGTATGTGTGTGGGGGGGGGAAGGTAATCAAGAGCTAAAATAATTGAGATTATTTTTTTGGAGGTACACATAGACACCATGTTATTTTTGTATCTGCAATCATTATATAGAAAATTATTATTACATTTTGTTTAAAATACCACAATTATCTAATCAAAGTTCACTCTTCCTTTCTGCTAAATACATTTCAAAGAAATGTCAAAGTAATGGACTTGATGCTCACAAAACATCCATTGACATTCACTGGATAAATACTTAAAGTTGAATCAATGAAATTAGCAGTAATGGAATTTTAAAAGATAGTTGCAAAAAAATAAACTAATAAGTTACCCAATTTTACTATAGCCATGTTTGGGTTCTATTGGATAGATGCCCAGGAGTGGAATTGCTGAATAGTATGCAGTTCTATGTTTAGATTTTGAAGAATTGCCACACTGCTCTCCAGATTGATTGAACAAGTTTACAGTCCCACCAAGAGTGTAATAGGGTTCCCTATTGGCTGCATCTTAGCCAGAATTTATTATTATCAGTTGTCTTAATAATGGTCATTCTAACTGGGGTGAGATGAAATCTCAGTATTGTTTTGATTTTATTTCCTTTATGAGCAGAAATGTTGCACATTTTGTGTGTCTATTGGCCAATTTTACTTCTTCTTCTTCTGAGAAGTCTCTTTTATCCCATTAATCAAGCAAAATGTTATTTCTTTGAGGGTTTAGTTATATTGAGTTCCAAGTATATTTTACATATTAGTTCTGTGTCTGAATTATAGCTGGTAAAATCTTGTCTCATTCTGTATGTTTTATTTTAGTTCATTAGCTATGTCCTTTGTTAGAAAGAAACATTTGTGTTTACACATTGCAGCACTATCAATTCATCATAACCAAAATGTGGAATCTGTCTGGATGCCCTTCAAGGAACAAATGGATGAAGAAAATTTTATATGTGTGTGTGTGTGTGTGTGTGTGTGTGTGTATGTGTGCATGTGTGCATGTGTGTGTATGAACTTTACTCATCTATAAGAATGATATTGTAGCGTTCATCAGGACATGGGAAAACTTGGAAATAAAAATATTAAATGAAGTAACCCTTTAAATCTACAAGTAAACACATTAGGTACTATGCAGCAATTGCAAATGAATTAAATGAATTATAATAAAAACAATGGAGAGAAGAAATAGCACTTTTTAAAAAGGATTAAGTCAAATCTCTAAAAAAAATAGGTACTAAGAAATGGGTGCCTTCAAGATGCGGTGGAGCCAAAAGGAAAGGGAAGAGAATGAAGTGGGGAGGGTGATGAGTGCAATCACTAATTCATTATATAGCACTCAAAATTGAAAAATACAAGAGAAAGGATGGGTCAAACGGGGATGAAATTTTTTTTGGGGGGGGTGTTACAAAGATAAAGATGCTTTGCTTTCATTTACTGCTTTGTTGAATGACTTCTACCTTTTGTAACTATTTAAAGAAGTGAAGAAAAAGAAAGAAGAGTGAGAAAACGAAGACAAATATTAAGGAGGAGGAGGAAGAAGAAGAGGAAGAGGAATAAGGCGAAGAAGAAGGAGAAAGAGGAGGAGAAGGAGGAGGAGGAGGAGGAGGAGGAGGAGGAGGAGGAGGAGGAGGAGGAGGAGGAGGAGGAGGAGGAGGAGGAAAAGGAGGAATATTCTCATAGTTAGCGCAATAGTTCAACTTAATCCAAGTCACTAATTAATATTTCTTTTTAATTTTAGAAATGAAATAGAAGATGCTGCAAACACTGTACAATTCTGTAATTATGAAAACTAAAATTATATACACAATGTATTCTCAGACTTTTAAATAAGTGCACACTAAATTTTAATTTTTTTAAATAATTTCTCTAAATAATTAGCATTTGTGATATCTGAGCATAAAATTCACTTGTGGGATTTCCTGTGCAAAGTGTATCAGGGTTTATATTATCCTAAACTTTATTTTTTATTCTGAAATACCTCTGTGAGTTTCAGTATATTTGATCAATTTAATGTGGTATTACTTCCATCCAGTTATTCCAAATGTAAAGAAATTATGAAGGTTTTTTCTCTGTTAAATACTAGATAGAAGAAAAATCCTATGATAAATAAATATATTTTAGAAGTTTTGTTTTCTTACCTATATGCACCTATATTTCTGTACTAATATAGAAATATATCATGCCTTATTTTTGCCCCACATTTGATTTTATGAAAATTAAATGGAGTTCCTTAGTCACAATGTAATCATTTTTGTGCTGGGTATAAATCAACTGAAGTATTTCTTGTCAATGTCAAGTAAGACTTATTCACGAAGCTGATTGTGTTCAAGGCTTGTAGGTGTAGGTTACTTTTAGAGGTCCCTCTGAAGCAGGCCATGTGGGCCAGCTGCCTGTTTCTGCTCATTCTGGGTCAATGGGACAGTCAGGGCACACTTGCCTTACGTGTCTTGTTTTCACATTCAAACAATAACCTATGTAAGCCAAATGTTCTTCAAGGAAATATAAGAAATAAGATGTGAAACTTAATATCATTACATCTACTTCCATCTCCAGAATATAAAATCAAAACAACATTTAGATTCAATCTCACCCCAGTAAGAATGTCCTATATCAAGAAAACTAACAATAACAAATGTTGGAGGGGATGTCTCCAAAAGGGAACCCTACTTCATTGTTGGTAGAAAGCAGTATGGAAATTCCTCAGAAGGCTAAACATAGAGCTCCCCTATGACCCAGCAGCCTCACTTTTGGGCATCTACCCAAAAGACCACAAACAAGAACACACTAAAGCCACCAGGACAACAATGTTCATAGCAGCACAATTTGTCATAGCTTAAATATGGAACCAACCCAGATGCCCCTCATTAGACAAATGGATCAGGAAAATGTGGTACATACACACAATGGAATTTTATGCCTCTATCAAAAAGAATGACATTGCCCCATTGATAAGGATATAGAAGGACTTGGAAAAAATTATACTAAGTGAAGTGAGCCAGACCCAAAGAAACATGCGCTCTATGGTCCTCCTCATAGGGAATAATTAGCACAGGTTTAGGCTAGTCACAGCAGAGGATCACAAGAACCCGATAGCAATGCCCCTATGAATGCATAACATAATGCTAAGTGAAATGAACTCCATGTTATGAAAATGACTGTTATATCACTGTTGTAATTACTTTCAACATGCCATGTGGAACCATAGCTTCTATTTTTGATGACCTTCTTGTATCCCCTTCCTGTGGTTGTATCTGCATTTTCACTGTATCTTATCTGAGTACATTGGAAACGGTATATAATGGTATTAGAACTAGAAAAGTGGAAGGGAATATTAAAATCGAGAGAAAAAGGATAAAATGAGAAATGACTACAAAAGCAATACTTGCAAAACTGTTTGGTGTAAACCAACTGAACAACTCATGGGGGGAGAGGGAAAGGAGGATGGGGGAGGGGGAATGAGGGAGACGGTAACAAACAGTACAAGAAATGTATCCAATGCCTAACGTATGAAACTGTAACCTCTCTGTACATCACTTTGACAATAAATAAGAAAAAAAAATGTATGTCAAAAGTTTGTGATGAACCATCCATGGGCCCATAGTATAGGTGTGATTACAAGAAGTGTTTTACCATGATAGCCCACTGGGAAATCTGCAAAACTTTTAGACATACTAAGGGATATTTAAAATTACATTTAAAAGAGTAATAAGGCGGAATGTATCACAAAATATTTTATTAGACCTTATTGGCTATAATATAAAATTATTAGACTAGACAAAATCTAGTGGAATGCTACTTTGAGTACAACTATTCAACAAGTAAACATTAAAGCGCTTCCAATTTTAACATTTATGTAATAAAATCACAAACCTTTAAACATTCAGTTTTGTTTTAAATTTTTTTTAGCTATTAATTACAGAATCTGAAGTGATGTTATTATTTTCATTAATAGAGGAGAAAATTGAAATGGGAAATTGATAGTGTGTCCTTATTCAAAAATGTAATTTAGATTCATGGACTTCTCACTCACACAATATATACTCTTGTAAACAGTAATTCGTGTATGTCTGATTTAAACAACTTATCTTATAACCATTACTGAATGTAAAAATAATTTAAAAAACTAATATGCTCATAGAATCTAAGAAAAAATGTTTCATATTAAAGGAAGACAACTGGTTTCTAACATTCAATTTATGAAAAGTACTACTAAAAATTCTAGAACAGTTTTACTCCGTAATCAAAACTCAATTTAGTTTTCCCTTAGAAATTCATATAATAACATTTTTCTTGTGATTAGTTATTCATTAAAAAGAAATAGAAGAAAAAAGCAAAAAAAAAACATTATACCACTTAGTATGCATTTATTCGAATTGTATAAACTCATAGGATATTAATATATGTCATTGCCATGGATATATAATTCAATATTGATTTTAACATAAAAACTCATTCTATATTCTTTATGCAGACAAATTTCTAGTAAGGTCACCAGTGTAAATTCTATAATGTAGTATAAGGAAACAATATATAGAAGAACATGTGAAACAATTTCATTTTGACACCCTCGGGGACATAGAAATATTTGATAGTAACACTCAGAATTCCTGCAGTGGAAAATAAATAAAATATTCCTTTCAAGTGTTTTGTTCATTCATCTGAGAGCACTTCAATTCATATAATATTCTAACAGGAGTTGTGAGTGTCCTAATGCACACATTTAAACTGTTATCAAATTGGCCTGAACGATTTTCTGTAGAAAGCCTTTATAACACTAGATCCTTATGCAGAGCTAATTTCAGATTGATCTTCCATTTCTGAATTCAAAATCTTTCTAATCATCAAATCTAAAATTCTGCTTCAAATGTATCTCTGCTCTGGTAAGTTCCCGTGTCCCAGTGAGCAGTCCGGCCTTCTTTCATAGGGCTTTGGTGACATCTTTGGGAAGGCTTGTGCTTTGAATTTACAGAATCCTGAGCCAATTAATTTATATCCCAAGGCTCTCTAGTTAAGGACTTAGTGGGACGTGCTGGGTAGTGTGTGTGTGTGTGTGTGTGTGTGTGTGTGTGTGTGTGTGTGTGTGCTGTTTGTTTTATTTATTTTATTATATTTTTCAGGGTTCCGAAATATTAGGAACAAGGGTGAGAATTTATGAAGTAGAAGTGACCTAGGATGAGGATGGAATAAAATAGACTAACTTTTTCTGGTGGTATTCTCAAGGATATATCATCTTGTAGCTATTCCTGTACCAATCTACCTTTACAAGAAATAAGGAAATATAAAAATGCAGGTCCTCAATGTCATTATACCTAGAAGACTGCAGAAAAAACAAGCATACCAGTATCGTTCCCACCAGATCAGGTCCAGGAAGAGATGCCTCCTGTTTGGGGAGTAAAGGTGATGGAACTAAGTCCAGACCTTAGACATGAAATGTAATACAAGGCCTGCCAAAGTTAAACCCAGCATCAGACACAGAACTATGACTGCTTGAGCTAGTCAGACTACATTATTGAGGAAGCAGAGCAATTCTACCACCTCCCTCCCAATATAGGATATCAGAGAAGAAGGGAGCAAAGCTCCAAACATTGAAGGGGAAAATAATATAATGAGCATACAACTCTGTCTTGGAGCTTATAACCAAGGTTACCACTGTGAAAATCATCACTGCACAGAAATCAGACAATCTGTGTGTCAGAAACAGTCACAGATGTAGCCTCTTGTCTTCAGAGAAGTGCTCAGAGTGAGGCAGGCTCTTATTTTGTCCTACATTATTGCCAGCCTGGGAGTGAGCCTAAATCACCCCCTCTCTGAAGACTATGGAGTCCCAAGTGACTGTGAGGTTAAGATAGCCCCCTCAACAAGTGGGCTAAAGACTTAAAAAGAGTCTTATCTGATGGGGAAATGAGAATGGCCAAGAGACATATGAAAAGATGCTCTACATCACTGGCCATAAAAGAAATGCAAATTAAAACAACATTGAGATTCCATCTCACCCCAGTAAGAATGTCCTATATCAAGAAAACTAACAATAACAAATGTTGGAGGGGATGTGGCCAAAGGGAACCCTACTTCATTGTTGGTGGGAAGGTAAACTGGTTCAACCACTCTGGAAAGCGGTATGGAGATTCCTCAGAAGGATAACCATAGAGCTCCACTATGACCCAGCAGCCCCACTCTTGGGCATCTACCCAAAAGACCACAAACAAGAACACACTAAAGCCACCAGCACAACAATGTTCATCACAGCAAAATTTGTCATAGCTAAAATACGGAACCAACCCAGATGTCCCTCATTAGACGAATGGATCAGGAAAATGTGGTACATATACACAATGGAATTTTATGCTTCTATCAGAAAGAATGGCATTGCCCCATTCATAAGGAAATAGAAGGACTTGGAAAAAATTATACTAAGTGAAGTGAGCCAGACCCAAAGAAACATGTACTCTATGGTCCTCCTCATAGGGAATAATTAGCACAGGTTTAGGCTAGTCACAGCAGAGGATCACAAGATCCCAATAGCTATGCCCTTATGCCCTTATGAACACATAAGATGATGCTAAGTGAAATGAACTCCATATTATGGAAATGACTGTTTTATCACTGTTGTGATATAACTTTCAACTTGACATGTGAAACCATAGCTTCTATGGTTGATAAACCTCTTGTATCCCCTTCCTCTGGTTGTACCTGCAGTATCACTGTTTCTTATCTAAGTACATTGGAAACTGTGTATACTGGCATTAGAACTAGGAAAGTGAAAGGGAATACCAAAATCGAGAGAAAAAGGATAAAAACGACAAATGACTACAAAAGCAATACTTGCAAAACAGTTTGGTGTAAACCAACTGAACAACTCATGGGAAGAGAGAGAAAGCGGGAGCGGGAGGGGGGAGTGAGGGAGGAGGTAACAAACAGTACAAGAAATGTACCCAATGTCTAACGTATGAAACTGTAACCTCTCTGTACATCTGTTTGACAATAAAAAATAATAAAAAAGAAAATTGTCCAAAAATAAACAGAAAAAAAACCAAAATAGCTGCTAGTAAGAATATGACGAAAAGAAGAAAAAAAACCATCTTTCCCATTATTGGTGGTAATGTAAATTATTAAAGCTATTATAAAAAGCAGTTTGGAGGATCCCCAATACATTAATAACAGAAGTACTATTTGATTCAGCAATACAACTCTTGGACATATATTCAAATAAAATGCAAAAATCCATTGAAGTGACATTTATACTACCATATTTATTGTAATATTAATCATAATAGCTAAGAGATGGACATGACCAGTGTCAGATATAGAAATGTGTTGCATGCATGTAATGGAATACTATTCTATCACAGAAGGAATTAATTCTTTTTATTTGCAACAACCTGTGTGTAACTAAAGATTATTATGTTAAGTAAAATAATATTTGCAAAGAAAGATAAGCACCACATAAACTCACATGCAGAATCTAAAAAGGCTCATTTGTTGAAATGACAATGGAATGATGTTTGCCAAAGGGGTGAAAAATAGGATGTTAGGAGGAATGAGAATATTTGTCAAAGGATACTGGCTTGCACTTTGGAGCTAGTAATTACAGAGGGCTGTGTGACTGTAGGCAATAATAATTAACCTTAATTTTACGAAGGTTTATTGAAAGGCTAACTATATGAAATAATAAATAAGAAGTTAGATGTGTAGACAGGCATCAAAAACCACATATTACCTTCACTGATATTTCTAATTTTATATTTTATGTATTAAGTCAAAATTAGCGTAATTTAAATGAAAAATAAAGAGACAACGGAATAAAAACCTCCAGAAAAAATGTAGATATAGATCACTGCATCCCTAGGATCTCTCTGGATATACTTCTGGCACTGAATCTTGAAATCTACTCAGCACAAGTAAATTAGGGGCAGCCACGGCCTCTATTTTCCTCCTCTAATGATCAAAAGGTATATTCCAATGTGAGACATAGGTCAGGTTTCACAATCTAGTCAGACAATAGATGAGACACAGTTCCACAATTGCCAGAGCATGGGCTACAAGTCATACACCTTTGGATTCCTTTAAAATGCATTGAGAATATTGTATTTAGAATATATATTTCATTAAGTGTTTCACCAATTTATTATATATTTTTATTTTTGATAGAATAAGTATTTTAATATGGAGCTCTTCCAAATATTTTAAGTATTCTCTTTATTAGCATATATTAGTTGTATAAGGTGGAGGCTTCATTAGGAAATTCTATACAAACATATACTGTGTCACAACAACCACACCTCTGCTATCCTATTTCACTCGTGCCCCCTTAAAACAAGTTTAACAGGGGCTGGGAATATGGCCTAGTGGGCAAGAGTGCTTGCTTCATATACATGAAGCCCTAGGTTCAATTCCTCAGCACCATATATAGAAAATGTCCAGAAGTGGCGCTATGGCTCAAGCAGCAGAGTGCTAGCCTTGAGCAAAAGGAAGCCAGGGACAGTGCTAAGCCCTGCGTTCAAGGCCCAGAAATGGCAAAAAAAAAAAAAAAAAAAAAAAAAAGGAAAACAATTTTAACATGTCACTGTTATCACTGTTATACACATATATTATATATATATATATATATATATATATACACACACATGGCAACCAATGGAGTAATTCTTTTTTTTTTTTTTTTTACTCTTTGCTTTAGATTGGTAAAAAGAAGTTATTAAATCACTAACCTGCAGAATCTTTCTTGGAAATATTTTATTGAAAATTTACAAGTAAAATTTATGTATATATGCATATATACATATGTTTGTGTGTGTGTTTAGTGTTGTTTTCTGAGATATTGTATACATGGTGAAATGATTATGCCAAATGATTTAATATACTTGTTATTGTACACAGTTACTTTTATAGTAAGAAAACTTAAATCAAGTTTCAAGGATATAATGTATTTTTATTAACTGCAATAGTCATGATGCATAGATTTTATCAACTTAATCCTTTAGCGTAACTGGAATTTTGCATGCTATGGCCAACATCTGCCTAGTGCTCTTTACTTCATTCCCTACCATTGAATCTCCTTTAGTGATTTGCATTCCAAAATATCTGTTCTGTGTTCTTAACTGTGTACAACAGTTCACCATTCTTTCAACATCTGTTTCTGTTATTTCACTTCTGACTACCACATTTCAAATAACTCATGTGTGGCAGAAAGAACACAAACACAGACATAGCCAATTTATTAAGCCAAGGATTTAAAAATAAATAAAGGCAACATGGTGCTGACATGGATGGAAAAGTATAATTGAGCTTCTCCTTGGGAGCCATGTTCCCTATTTAGGTTCACAGCTGTTTAAAAGAACCTGCCAGAGCAGATTTAAAAAACAAAAAAGAACTTATGCTATACTCTGTCATATGGAAATCACAGCATACAACACTCTATTAGAGGAATGTCATTCACAATACACGTTAGTTTCATTCATGGCTTTACCAACCATGTATCTCCAATGGATGCTGTATCTTCAAGATCACATTCTCACTCAGAGAGAGAAAGCAAAGTCAGTCCTCTGGTGTCACAGGACGCCTTCCCTGTATCCATATTTCTAGTCATCCACAAAGTCATTCTCATTCAGACCATTTCATTCAGATCTTGGTTTAATTTTCTTTGAATCGGTGTCACTGTGAACTTTGTCTACAGACCTCAGTTGCAAATGCCTCTTGCTATATATACATATAATCTACCTTTAAGAAGAGTAATTAATCATTAGTTTTCTATACAAATTTGTAAAATTGAACTCAAGAGAATTATGTGATTTATGTGGAGTCACACAGGTAGTTTTAATTACCAGAACCATTATTTAAGTCCTTAACACTAGGCTGTAAACACTTCACAATTCTAATTAAAAAAAAAAAAAACTATGTATGCATTGGCATTTTGACATCATTAAGTTGATAAAAGCCTATGTAGAAATAAAATGTGTTCATTAAAACAAACCAGAAATAAATTATTTTATGGTAGTCATTATTTTATTTTTAGGTTGTTTTTTTTTTTTTTTTTTTTTTTTTTTTTTTGCCAGTCCTGGGGCTTGGACTCAGGGCCTGAGCACTGTCCCTGGCTTCTTTTTGCTCAAGGCTAGCACTCTGCCACTTGAGCCACAGCGCCACTTTTGGCCATTTTCTGTATATGTGGTGCTGGGGAATCGAACCCAGGGCCTCATGTATATGAGGCAGGCACTCTTGCCACTAGGCCATATCCCCAGCCCCATTATTTTATTTTTAATGTATTTCTATAAAGTGGAAGAAAAAATTATATGTGAAATAATCTGGTTCTAGATTGTTACTTGTTGGCAGGTTTGTTTGTGAGAAGATTGATTCAGTATCTTCCCTTAATGTTAATATACTAGTATTTTCTGTTTCCTTATGATTCTGTGGCTGTTGATTGCTTTCATGATAGGCAGTATACTTCTTGGAATGTATTCATTTATTTTAAGCTACTTATTATTTGGCAAATAATTCAACATTGCAATCTCATGGTCATTGTACTCTTGTATTTATAAAATACCAGTTGCAATATCTCCTTTTAGTCTCATGTCTCCTTTTATGCTCTTTGTCTTTTTACTTGTTTACTGTGGCCAAAGAATTGGCAAGTTTACATGTATGTATGTATGTATGTATACACACATACACATATACACACATATACTCAGATTTTGGTTTCATTGATATTTTCCATTCTCCTTATATTCTCCTGTAAGAAGAAGAGAACATGAGATAAAACTCCTCTCATTAATCTTGTCAATTACTGTTTTTAGATATGACACCAAAACACATGCAAAAATAGCAAAAGTAAATGTGCATATGCACAGGAAAGAAAATAACCAATATCATGGAAATATAACCACACAAAATGGAGAAAATATTTGTGGGCTACATGTCATTCAGGTATTAATGAAAATGCATAAGCCAGTCAGCAGTCATATATCAAGAAAAACAGAATAGCCTAATTTAAAAAATGGACAAAACAAATTAAGAGCCACTAATATAAAAAGAATAAATACTTAAGGCATATATAAAAATATGAAATATCACTAATCATGAGAGAAGAAGCAACTGAAAATAGCAATGAGTCATGGCATTGTATCTACTAGAATAGTCATTTATCCATTTTTATCTGGAAAACAGAGAGAGAGATATTACTGGTGACTCTATAGTATAAGATGTGTTCTTATGTATGATATGATTGCACATAATTTGATTTTGGAAACAGAAGGAAGTTACTTCAAAATAATGAAGGCTGGGCACAGCTCATGCCTGCAATCCTAGCTACTCAGGAGGCTAAGCTGTGAGGATGGTGGTTCAAAGCCAGCCTTTGCAGGAAAGTCCATGAGACGCTTATCTCCAATTGAACACCAAAAAACTGGAAGTAGTGCTGTTATTCATATGGTTGAGCTGAAGAGTTCAGGGACAGCTCCCAGGCCCAGAGTTCAAACCCCATGACCACCAGCACCACCAGCACCACCACCAACAACAAAGGAAATTCCAATTCCATTATTCAGCAACCCAACATGTGTATATATTCAAAGGAAATGCACTATGTATCTTAAATTTACATTTTTATGCTCTGTTTATTGCAGTATTATTCACAATGGCCAAAATATGGAAATGATCTATGTCCCATAATTGGGCAATGGATTAAATAAGTGGAGTGTGCATGTGTATATACATATGTGTGTGTGTTTGTGGGTGGTTTATGTGTTCACGTGTATTTGTACATACACAATACTATTTAGACTAAGAAATGAAGAGCATTCTATCATTTGTGATAATATTAAAGATCCCTCAAGATATTACACTAGGTAAAATAAGCCAGATAAAGATGAATTTTTTCCCTCACTTTTGTGATATATGTTTGTGTGTGTATATATATATATGAATACATTACAAATATATTGCATATATATTTGAATGTATATTTATTTGAATATATTTAACATATCAAATTCACAGAAGCAGTGAGTACAGGATTGGTGACAGAGCTAGTGAATAAAGTTGGGACAAAATGAGAAAATTGTTGTGAAAGGGTAAGAATGTTTGGTTTGACAATGAATAATTTATCAGTATCTTATGTGCATCATGAATAGTAATGACAGTAGTAAGTTGTGATAATCTGTGTACTTTATGTACATACAAAAATCACCATACTGTATACATTTAGTACACTCAGTCTTTATTAGACAATGACATAGTCTTAAAAAAAATAGGCTTTGACAAACAGTTATACCAAAAACCTCCCAATTAATACTAAGGAAAGGAAATGTCTTCCAAACTCTTCTAATTGCTCCTGCCAATCAAAAGATAATTACTTTCAAGGAGAATGAAAGGTGCCAGAATTTAAAAAGAAGTAGTGAAGAACTATCTTGTCAAGCTCATTTCTGACATGCAAAACTGAGACAAAATAAATTTATGAATAGCTAACAAAATTGAAGATGTATTTCTAAAGAAACCATAGCCTTTACCTAAAAGCTTTGGCTGTTTGAAAGAGAAAAGAAGCATTTTAAATAGTCAAGATGCTGAGAGCAGTAAATGATTCTGCCTTCCTAAAGCTCAAAGTCAGACAAAACTGAAAAGAAAATACACTTGTTAGGATAAATATCTTTTAGAGAAGGATGTCATGCTAATCACATGTTCCTGCTTAATACTGTGACCATGTTGGGGAACACAGGAAGCTTGACACTTAAGATGAGCTAGCCCTGTGAGTTTCAGAAAAGTCTGCATTCCTCTTCCCTGAGTTATTTTCCACTCCTTTTCACAGTTCTTGAAACAAAAGAATCCTCCCTTCTTGTTATATTCGAAACCTGCAAGACATTTCAAGAATGTGTGTGCTTTATAAGGATTTGCATGGTCTACTTCATACCCACCTCTGAATCCTCTGCAGATTGTCAGATCAAATCCCAACCCAGTTCCACTTGGGAAGTGCTCAGTGCCTTCACAGACACAACTCAGAAACCTTGAAGTATCCTACATCAAGAATTTTTCCTCTAACTTTTAGTCAATTGACACTTCTGTTAACTAGAGTCCTTCATTTTCATGTTTCACAGAATCTCTGTAATGTCCTTACGTAAAATTACAGAACAAGTAAGATTTTCTCATTCAAACACATGTGTTTCTGGTATACACACATATACATAAACACATACATAACATATATTCATGTATGTATACATGTAATATACACATATATGTAAATGTGTATACACACACATAGTAAATAAATTCAACTGAAATGAACAGAATGTGTTAATGGTGAGAAGACTTACATAGCTCAACTAAATAAAAGCCATGATTGACACTAAGCGAAATGATCTCCAAAATATGAAAACAAGTGGTATATAATTAATGTTATTTTTAATATACTATGTGAAATTATTTCTTTTTTCTTTTGTTAATCTTCCCTATGATTTAGCACCTGTTCGCACTGTATTCAATTCTGGTACCCTGAGTATTGTATATATGTTTGTCTGAATTAGGGAAGGGAAGGGGGATATCAAAATGATGAGAAAAAAGGTCAAAGCATAAACCAATGCAACATCAATGCTTACAAGACAATATGTTTCACACTAACTACACAGCATTGGAGCAGGGGAGACTGGAGAGAAGGGAAGGTGGGAGAAATATGTCATTCCTACGTACCCATTTCCTGAAAAAAATGTGTATGTCAAAAGTGATTAGAAGACAGAACCCACACCCGTTTGTAGGTCATTTGATTACTAAAATATAAGAAAACCTGGAAAACAATTAAAAGTAGTTTATTAGAATGAATGGATTAAAATAAAGTTATGCAATTAAAAAAAAAATTTAAAAGCATACAAATCATACCCAGAGCCAAAATTTGAATGTTAAACTCCCATAATCAAATAGTTTTACGCATTCTTTGTTTTCAACTCAAGAATGATGTTTATTAAGCACTGGAGAACACTCTAAGAATCTCCTGACATTCATTTTTACCATAATCCTTGAGTGGAGAAACTATATTTAAAGGAATATTTCCTCTATTTTACTAATATAGTGTAATGCCTTGAAGAGACTTTCTGAGTACTTAGTTAATTAGTTCTAACATTAATCTTTTTTTATACTTTCCCCTTTAAAATTTATTGTAAAGGTGAATGGAGCAAGGGGTGCAGTTAAAAAAGTAAGAGAATGAGTACATTTCCTTTTAAGTAGTTACCTAGTTCCTCCTTTTCTCCTGCTTACCACTCCACCCTTTCTTTCACAACATGTTGTAAATTTCATTTCCAATATAGTGTCTAGTGAGTATCATTGTTGCCTTAGCTCATCCTTTGTCCTGCTGATTGTTTTGGCTCCCTTTCCTTATACACAAGACAAAGGATACAAAAACTAAAACAGAAGGAAAAAATAGAAATTTAAGGGCTGGGAATATGGCCTAGTGGCAAGAGTGCTTGCCTCGTAAAAAGTACATATGTGAAACAAGATTTATAAAAATGGTTAAATTGTTCCACCATTTTGTCATGTAAAATATGATGAGATATAATTTCCAAAGAGTATATTAGATACACAAAAACCAAGGTCACTTAATTCAAATATAAAAAAAAAGGTGAGTGTTTAATTAAATCATTGGCACAGTTAAAAAAAAAATCAAATGTAATCTGTAAAAATGTCGTGTTGATGAACAATTATAGTGTAAAAGCATAGTATTTATGTAATCCCAGATTACAAAATAAGTATTCTACAGTAACAGTAAAAGCATAAACTAATAAGTTTCAATTATATATTAAAATAATTCTTTGAAATATAATACAAATAAAGTTACTTGACTCATATAGACTATATTGCAAATACAGGGGTTTTTGTTTGTTTGTCTGTTTTGCCAGTCCTGGGACTTGGGACTCAGGGCCTGAGCACTGTCCCTGGCTTCTTTTTGCTCAGGGCAAGCACTCTCCACTTGAGCCACAGTGACACATCTGGCTTTTTCTGTTTATGTGGTGTTGATGAATTGAACCCAGGGCTTCATGCATGTTAGGCAAGTGCTCTACCCCTAAACCACATTCCCAGCCTTTACAGATAGTACTTTTAATATATAATTTAAGAATTGAAGAGATTTAGAACTAGGATGTGCTGAAATACAGAGGATCATTGAGAATACCCTAAGCAAAAAGTTAGACTACATTACATCTAATAAGCTGGGTATGACTCTGCCTGTTTATACCTCAACCTATGCAAATGGTCATAATAGGAAGGCCACAGTCCAAACCATGTATACAGATATATGAATCCTATATAAAAACTAATGAATACCAAAGGACTGGGACATAGCTCAGTGAATACAGTATCTACTCACAAAGTGAAAGTCTCTAGGTTGCAAAACCAATACCACTAGAAAAACAAAACCCAGAATTACTAAAAATCAAACATCCAAGCATAAGTTATAATCATTTCCAAAATGTGTGAGCTATTATCAATTCAGAGACATGTTCTCATTAAACATATAGACAGACATAAAGTAGGATACAACATGAATGAAACACAGAACTGAGAGAGTGAGGAAATAGTAATTACTGGCTGTTTCTGAGGGGGATAAGAGTTGAAGTAAATTCTCTCAAGAAAAGTTTGTCAATGTGTCAAATAAACATAAATTACTCTTTGAACTAAATGGGACTAATTGCTTGTTAAGATTATGATCTTTTCCTGGAGGAATTGCATACTTATTGTCAAATAACTATATAGATGACATTTATAATCATGGCATACATTTTACATTAATTAAGAATTACTTTTTAGAGAATGATGGGAACACTATAAAATGCATATGAATAGAGAGATATGAATGAATCATTCCCATAAATATAAACCTGTTTTTCTCTACTTGTGAGTTAACTAGTAGTTATTGTAAACTTTACCTGCATTAAAATAAACTGATATCAGGGGAAATGTTTTGTTGTTTTAAATAGTGTTGTTTGTTTGTTTTGTGTTGCTAGTATTCTAAACTAATCTCAAACTTATAGACCTCCTTGTTCTAGCCTATTAAGTACTAGGATTACGGGAATAAATAATGATGTTAAACAAAATATGTGGTTTGTTGCTTTTATTTTTTTTCCATTTTACCCTGACTGTTTAGTCATTGGTTCTTTAATATCTCTTTAATGTATCATTACCATTCTTTCTGAAGAAATTCCGTATTGGGCTGGGGATATAGCCTAGTGGCAAGAGTGCCTGCCTCGGATACACGAGGACCTAGGTTCGATTCCTCCAGCACCACATATACAGAAAACGGCCAGAAGCGGCGCTGTGGCTCAAGTGGCAGAGTGCTAGCCTTGAGCGGGAAGAAGCCAGGGACAGTGCTCAGGCCCTGAGTCCAAGGCCCAGGACTGGCCAAAAAAAAAAAAAAAAAAAAGAAAGAAATTCCGTATTCCGTATTGTTAGAGATTATGTATCACAGATGGGGTACATTGAAAATGATGGTTTCTAGTATAAATTGCCTCTCTTTTCACATTTTTGTTTATATGACTTATTTCTGTCTGAAAGTGACATATTTTGAAATGCTCGAGTTCAGGACCCCCTAGAGACCACCAGAGACCAAGACCAATGCAAGCAGCAAAAAGGGCGTTTATTGTGGGCTAGCTGGGTCCTCCATGCACACAGCACGCAGGTGACTCTAAGAGGCCCTGATCCTAGGGCTTCCAGCTATTTTATACATTCTTTGGGGAAGGCAGGGACTTAGCATACATCATAGCAATGTTTAACAAATCAACACGCACCGCGGGAAAATCATAAAACAATTCTAAAACACATTTGGCGCTTTTGGTGGCGGGAAGGAATCTGGAAAGGGTTATTGGTCAGATCAAGGGGCAGACATGATTAAAGTTGATTGGTTTAAGCTATAGGGGTGTGGAAAGGGCATATGTGCACAGCTGCAGGGTTTTTAATTAGATACTGGAAACCACACCTGAGTGGGGGAGTTCTGGAAAAACTCCAGAACTTGTTTTTCTTCTCTGACCAACCCTTAATCAGTTTCAGCCATCTGGTCACTCTGTCCCAGGGCATTTCATGTTCCTTTACTGGAAAGTGAGGGGTGGGGGTAGGGTTGCTTAATGGTAAGGGTAGTTTTTCTACCAGATGGAGTTGTTCTGGCATTTCAATTTTATCTTAGAAATCTGGCACTGAAAATACTTGTAGAAAAGTTCGGGGGGGGGGCATAAAAGGCCTCAGAATTGTCACAGAATATTGCTATCTTTAAAACCAGTATCCCTCTATAAGGTGTTTTTTACAACTTCATTATTTTGTTAAATTTAAGAATGAGGTAAAATTTATCACAAGAACTAGGATATCCATGAGGACGGAATAAAACTTATCATTAATCAGTGTTTCCATGACTCGATACTATCTTAAGACACAGCTATAATTACTTTTTTATAAAATAACTTCATATTTTTGTGGAAATAGTATTATCATGGTTCATCTGGGAGCAGTGCCTAGCAGACACTCTGGCTGTTGTTCAAACTGCATTAAAGTTGTGTTTTCAGAAAAGCCTTGATGGAGACATTGAGTGTGATCTTAATTTTTTTTTAAAAATATATTCTTTTCACTTAAAATACAAGCAAGACTTCAAATTCTACAGACTAGAAGAATTTCTAAAACCTGGAAGAAGAAATTACTAGGATCAACTGAAAGAGTATACTTTAGAGAATAATTCATCAAAAGCCTCAATGAGAAGTGTAACATTGATCCTGTCCACAATAATTGTCATTCCTATCTTTCTGTTGCAAATAACTGGCCCCTTTGGAGTTCTTTCACTTAAACAGACACAAAAAAACAGGCAGGGACAGTTTTCTTAGAATTGATGGTGTTGAGTCCCAAAGCTCACAGTCTGGGCTGTTAAACAAATAGGCTTTTAGCATTGAAGCTCTTAGAATCATGGGCAATGACAGCAAAGCAAGAGGCTTTCAACTAGCAGGAGGCTGATTGTTGTAGGTGTTCATAGCTTTCTACTCCCACCCACCCCACCCCACTCCCCAGTAATGCATCTTGCAAAAGTATTCCTCCATGCACATTGTTAAAGCTTTGGAGTCAAGGTCAGTAAGGAAGATGGATTTGCAAATGCAGCTGGGGTGCTAATTTCAGGAAAGTGGCTCCCACAACAAGGGTTTGTGGCCAAATAAATGAAATTTGATAGCAATACTCCACAAAAGTGAAGAGAAAACATTCTTCAGAGACTTTCTTCTTCTGTCATACACCAAACAGAGAGCTATATATGTATTAATGGGCTGTGGTAGAGAAACACACACACACACACACACACGTACACATGTGTATATATATGTGTGTTATATATTATTATAATATATATTAGTATATATATTTATTAGTATAAATGGTCATTGTTTGTCCTCTCTTTTACAATTGGATCATTTTATTACTTCTGAGATCTTTTACATCTTTTACTCTTGGATCATTTTATTACTTCTGAGCTCTTCCTTTCTAGGTTTTCTGTCTTCAAGAGCTTGAACTTGTAACTGTTTTGAGTTTCTTTTGGTGAGGTATTTGGTATCTAATAGGCAGTTGCTGAAAGGTTCGAGAATATATATTCCATCTAATTTTTCCTCCAGGTAGTTGAAATTGTGTGTGTGATTACTACTTTGGGGTCTCCTGAGGGTTCAGTTGAGATTGTAAACTCATGAGCAGTTACATCTTCATTTAAAATTGTATCTTAATTGCAATAAGGTGTAAGAATAGCTTTACTTACTAACTCACATCTACTCTATGTTTAATCTAAATGCTTTTTTCAAGGGAAGTTATTTTATATCCTGGAAATGTTTTATTTTAGGACACATCCTAAATATATGTTTGTAAGTGTACCATTTTGGCTAGTTTGTTAACTGCATGAAGAATTCTCTCTTTCTCTCAAAATATATATAATTTCTCATATATATAATTTCATAACTATATATAGAATTTCAACTATTGTGCATAAATAATATGAGTACTCCAAAATCTGTAGCCAGTATGCTTTTTCTAAAGAAAAGGTTTAATTGTAAATATACTTTGTGGTTTAGAGTAAGTGTTCGTATGCATATTCATTATCTTAGAGAACTACAAAAAACTCTTCTAGCTGCTTGCAGTTTTCTCCTTCAGCTAGATTGTGCATATTTATTTATTTTGACATGGAATAGCCACACTAATCAGCCTGTTGAGATATTTTAAAGTTTCATCAATTTAAGTCAATTTGAAATTTGTACATGGCGTTCCATGGGAACTAACATGAATTTGAATATCAATAGTGAATAGCTAAATAAAAATTTTACTCTAGAAAAGGAAGACACACTAACTTTTTATCCTTGCTTTCAAAAGCCAGATAAATAGTCTCAAAGTAACCAATTGGAATGCATATTAGTTTATTTTCCCCTAATCAGTAATGGTAAATACAACCATTATATTTTGTAAACTCTATATGTCTCTAGAATTTAGAGCTTAGTCCACCTAAATGACATCATACAAACAGAATAAAATTTGTATCTTAAAATTTCCAGATAGATAGACAGACAGACAGATAGACTGACTGATAGATTCTATAAGAATGTTTCTATATATTATTAGGTAATTTCGACTTGGATTTTATTTTTAGAGGAATATATTGTGGTTATGTAAATATTAGACGATTGTTTCTACTTAAATTTATTCTGAACCTTTTTCATTTATATAATATAAATTACTATCAAATATGTTCTATATTTCTGTACTCTGCAGGCACTACATATATTTATGTATCTCTATAACTTTATGTGGTTCACATCCTAAAGGTTAAGCATGAAACATTCATAAAGAAATAAAAATTAATAGACTGAATATATTGCTAAGAAAAGAAGAATGATAAGTTTATTTGAGGTAACTAGTGAATATCACTTCATCACTTTGATTTATTTCTTAAATGTAGTGAGGCTATATGTCATATTTGGATGTGCATATACATAATGAAATTATTTATAGTAGAATAAATGTGCATGCACACCATTTCATGTATTTTCTGCTTTATTTTAAAATACCCCTGAATACTATTAGCAAAATTTCAATATATGATATAAAAATCATTATCTATAATCCCCTCTTGACCTATTCATGCCACTCAGCCCACATAATTTCAGCTTTGTGTCCTATACCCTGTGACCTGTACAGCTCAATTTCCCAATACTCTTCTCTCTTAAGTATTCCCTTATTGAGCCTAATTTGACTTTTAAAATCAAATTCCACATGCAAAATAGATCATTTGGCATATTTTCCTTAGTAGAATATCATTCATATCTATCAATGCTGTCACAAATGGTAAAATTTCTTGCTTTTTTTGTTTGGTTTTGGTTTTTTGCCAGTCCTGGGACTTGAACTCAGGACCTGAACACTGTCCCTGGCTTCCATTTTTTTTCTTTGTTTGTTTGTTTAGCCAGTCCTGGGCGTTGGACTCAGGGCCTGAGCACTGTCCCTGGCTTCCTTTTTGCTCAAGGCTAGCACTCTGCCACCCACTTCTGCCCGTTTTCTGTATATGTGGTGCTGGGAAATCGAACCCAGGGCCTCATGTATACGAGGCAAGCTCTCTTGCCACTAGGCCATATCCCCAGCCCCATGTCCCTGGCTTCCTTTTGCTCAAGGCTAGCACTCTACCACTTGAGCCATAGCACCACTTCCGGCTTTTTCTATATATGTGCTGCTGAGCAATCAAACCCAGGGCTTCACGTATATGAGACAAGCGCTTTACCATTAGGCCATATTCCCAGTCCAATTTATTGCTTTTTATACATCATTACATTATGTGTGTGTGCATAGATATGCTTATCTATCTATCTATCTATCTATCTATCACACTTTTTTAGTACACTCATCCAACCACTGACCAGTCTTTTGGTGAAATGCATCATGCAGTACTGAATAAACTATTGGTATCCAAGAGGAAAGACACCATGGCTCAAGATGCATAAAGTTCATTTCTGCATTATGCATGCTGGATTTACTTTTCTCACAATGCCACCCAATATCCAGTAAAATCATGCTACCTTCAAATGAATATCAAAGTTTCACATTCTTTCTTCACTTGGATACATTTTGTTTCCTTGGCATTTGGGATGCCATTTCCTTTTTAAAAAGAAGATTTTCACAAAAGTAAAGGCCGAGGAATCCTCAACAGAACACACAAAAATTTAAACATTGCTGATGGTCACATAAGACTGATGGAGAGTTTCTCTACATGAACTGACTTATGTAATGTGTATATGGAAATTAAAACAAATTGCTTTGGCATTTACCTTGATTTCTTTAAGTACTTTGCCATGTTTCTTCCAAACTGTGTATAATAAATTTGTAAATAATGTGGGTTTCCTGCCCAACTTTAATGAGCAGTGCAGTTCTTCACCTCAACTTCTGAAGACCATCTTTTCACTTAGTCCTGTAGGTAGAAGCTGCCAAGCACAGACTCAGTTTTGATTATAGTCTAGCTAGCTCTCCAGACACCTCATGGAACAATTTGTACCATAGAAACAGCCTACAGAATATCAAGTCTGTTGTCTTGTCCACAAGAAGTCTCCAGGGCACTGTGGGTGCTGAAAGTAAGATGTTCTACAAGATGAACCATGTCCAAGGCTTGTAATCTGGTTGGTCTACAAGCAGGTGCAAAGATTGAATGTTCAGTTTATTTTGGTGACTCCTACCAATATATTCTTAATACACTTGCCTCTCCACACCAGGTTTGTGTATATCAGACGACAAGATGAAAACTACTTCTTTTTCCTCTCATTTAAAAATTCTATCCAGGTGAAATTACTATTTTTTGTTTGTTTCTTTCAGTGCTCTGATGCACATCTTCTTTAATGGAAATCCACAAAGAGGAAGAAGTTTGTTTTTTTCACCAATTACTCTGGGCATTATTACTTTAACATCTATCAGCACTGTGAGTTCATGATTCAACTAGTCCTGAAGAAAGAAAATGCTGGCGTTCAGATAGAAATGTACACAACCAAGAGCAACTGGGAAAACATCTAGGTACTTCTGGGCTCTCCTGTGGAGATGTCCACATCCTGCCTGTGTCCTACTCCCTGAACAACACAATCCCATCTGGCTCCTGCTCTGTTTTGGTCATCCACAGATTATCTTTGAGGTCCTGTACTGTACCTTCATTGCCTTAGTGACCCTGCTTGGACCTCTGGCCTATCTGACATCAGAGTTCTGCTATAAGCACCCCACCCGTGTTCCTCTGCCTGTGGATCTATACATTTTTCTCAGTGCAATACATCTCTCCAATTCCCAATTATCTATTTTGTGTTTTATTTTGCCCTTCCTTTGATACCGTGCTAATGTCCAATGAATATGGGATGCTGCATTATACTCAGATTAAGTGCTCTGTCATACAACTGGAAGCTTTGATATTCATTAGTCTTAAGCTTGCTGCTGCCAGTAAGGAACACAGAGAGCAAATAGACACATAAACTTTGATCCTTTACATCTGATTACAATGTTTCTAACTACCTTGCTAAGGAGGCAGGATATATCAAATCATCTAAGAAAACAAGGTTATTTCCTTAGCTGCAAAACAGCCATCCAAAGTAAGGACATGTCCCTGCCTTAAATTCCACTTTGCTACACATCTCATTAGGCAAGTGTGCAATATGTTTACAGTCCTGGGTGCAACATCTGCACTGTATCCACTTCAATAACTTGATGATCTAGCTGTGGCCAGTCCCTTTGCCTGTTTGTGCCTATGCTTCCTGCCAAGCCCAGCAGGCACACCTGACTGACTGAAACTAAGCTTTCTGCCATACAGAGATGTATTTATGCCTACATCCCACTGCCCTTGCAAGCAACTTCAAGGTCATTTGTGTTCCCCCTTGTCACACTGTTGTTATCAGGGCTGCATGTTTCCATCATGTTTGCCTCTTTGAAAAAATGCACAATTTCTCTCTCTCTCTCTCTCTCTCTCTCTCTCTCTCTCTCTCTGTCTCTCTCTCTCTCTCCTGTCTGTCTCTCTCTCCTCTTTTGCCAATCACAGGGCTTGAACTCAAGGCCTGGGCCGTGTCCCATAACTTCTTGTATTTAAGGTTAACCCTCTACCAGTTGGGGCACAAGACCACTTCCAACTTATTCGGAGTACTTTATTGAAGATAAAGAGCTTCATGGATGATTCTGCCTTGGCTGGCTTTGAACTGCCATCCTCAGAACTCGGCCTCTGGAGTAGCTACCATTACAGATGTGATCCACTTGGGCCCTGATAAATGCCAATTAAAAAAAAAAAGACAATTTCCCATTTTCTCACTTATTTTTGTAATTATATATATATTTTTTTCAAATTTTTATTATCAAACTGATGTACAGAGGGGTTACAGTTTCATATGTTAGGCATTGGATACATTTCTTGTACTGTTTGTTACCTTGTCCCTCATACCCCCCTCCCTCCTCCCCCTTTCCCTTTCCCCCCATGAGGTATTCAGTTCACTTACACCAAACAGTTTTGCAAGTATTCTTTTGTAGTTGTTTGTCTTTTTTTTACCCTGTGTCTCTCAATTTTGGTATGCCCTTTCAATTACCTAGTTCTAATGCCAGTATACACGGTTTCCAATACACTCAGATAAGATTACAGAGATAGTGTATATACAATCTGTATATACATATTTTCTCACGTTTTTATGATTTGCTTTATTCTTATTTCCTTCTCCTGTCTTGGGTGCTGTCCCCTTTTTCCTTCTTTAGCCTAGGCACTGATCAGGAGTTGGCTCACTGTTTTAAGGCCTCTAGGAGCTCAAAGAATGTTGTGTTACAAAGTATCTTTCTGGGTCATGCTAATAGAAGTAGGACATACGTGCTTTATCCTTTTAATTGACTATTATATAATTTTATCTCACTTTTGCTATTTTGATCTAGCAAATTGTAGTAGATAGAGGACAATTTGATAAGGTTTTCAAATGTGTACACACACGTACTAATATCCCCCCCTTTGCAATTGGCTCATATACATATACAGACTCATCCTATGTAGTTTTTGGTGAGTGTTCAGGAGACATATTCCACGTGTGTTCTTGGACCTACCTCAGGCATCCATGGATTCCATGACTTAGTGACAGCCCAGTGTCATAGGATGTTTATCTGACCAGAGACCAGCAGTTCCCACTGTTAGGGAATGCAGAAATGCTTCCTACTTCTTAGAATAGAGGACTTTTCCACATCTTCTCTTCAATAAAATGTCTAAGTTCAAAAAACAGCACACCATCTGATGATGCTGGAATGTTTGTTCTTAAAAGCAAACAAACAATCTAAAGGGGCTGGGAATATGGAATAGTGGTAGAGTGCTTACCTCATATACATGAAGCCCTGGGTTCGATTCCCCAGCACCACGTATATTGAAAACGGCCAGAAATGGCGCTGTGGCTCAATTGGCAGAGTGCTAGCCTTGAGCAAAAACAAGCCAGGGACAGTGCTCAGGCCCTGGGTCCAAGCCCCAGGACTGGCAAAAGAGAGTGACAGACAGACAGACAGACAGACAGACACACACACACACAGAGGGAGAGAGACAGACAGACAGAGAGACAGAGAGAGACAGAGTCAGAGACAAAGAGAGAAAAATAAAAAATGTGTTTTAATCAAAATTAACTTTTTTCTTCATAATAAATACAGCATTGTCTGTTTTTACCACAAGGACATAAATTTTGTGTAGCAATAGGTTAGAAAGATGAAACTACAGTAATCCCATGAAGTGGATACCAAACAAACACAATGTACCTGTGTTCTTAGTTTTTTGGTAGTTGCCCTTACTTAGACTTTTTCTTGTTTTTCACATTCATTTGTGAAAGTAGATCAATTTAAATATATTATTTAAAGTAATTTATACAGTGCATTTCAGTTAAATTACTACTTTGGAAGGGTTCTCATCCTTAGTACATTATATCTATTGCAAAATGGATAAATTGATGAGAAATACAATTTGCATAAGTATTTAACACTATTTAGATTCTCCTGAAGAAATTTTATTGATTTACATCTATTTAAGTTGATTTCTTATGGAAACATATACATTTTGATTTTTTTCAGTTTTACTTGTATTTATAATAAAATAATTTTCCAAATTGTAACTTTGCTGTGCTCTTATTTCCCCAGTCCCAACAAGAAAACCAGGTTCTCAGATATATTAGTTCAACACTATACCACTAAGATGTACCCCAACCATAATGCATATGTTTCTGTTTGTGATTATAGAAAAATTTTACATTTTTTCTTTTTTTCTCTTTGTACCTACTGATACTTTCAAGAAAATCAACCATTTTTGCATAGACTTGCATTTAAATGTTAAAAAACAAGTGATTTTAGAAAGGATCTTTAGTTGATCTGTCCGCAATCAGTGAGTGTCATGAAAAGAATCCCATCAAAACATCTTTGAACTCATACTGGCAAGGGTATAGAACATAATGTAAATTGTGTGTTTGGGGAAAGCTGTCCTTCATGAACTGCCAGAGTGGTAGTTTTATTGTTTAATCAAAGTGGAAACAACTGCTGGTTAGAAGAGTTAAGAAAAGATTACTCAAGAAAACCAGAAAATAAGAGATAACAAGGTGTAATGGAGTAAAAAGCTCTCATAAACCTTGGGAAAGTTTATTTCAATCTCAGTTTAGACTTCAACATTAAGAACTGAATGCTGTACTTCTGAGTGACTTATTTCTCTTTACACATGAAGTATCTAAAACTACCACAGATGAAGTTAATTTTTAGCTAGTCATTGCAATTTTAAAATATACCTAGAAATCTATGTGAAATTATTCATACAAATTCACCATACTCAATTAAAATTTCTAGTACTTCCCAACTATTTTTATTATAATTTTGTCAACCCTGAGGCTTGAACTCACAGCCTGTGCACTGTCCCTGGCCTTCTATTACTCAAGGTCAGCACTTTACCACTTGAGCCATAATGCCACTTCTGACTTTTTCTATTTATGCAGTACTGAGGAGTTGAACCCAGGGCTTCATGCATGCTACCGCTAGCCCATGCTTCCCAAATTTATCTTTAAGAACATAAATTCTATACCACAATTACAAAAAATATGCACAGTGCCAATAGCTTATGCATCTTTGTTTCACCTTAAAATAACCTGCACATTTATTTTTTCAGGAGAAAATTATTAAACACTTATTATTGAACTCCTATGAAATTTTGAAATACACATACATATGCTTCATAACATTTCATACATTATATTCTTACTTAGTTTGAAAAGTATGTATTAGGAGGAAAATATATTTTCCTTCTTTTAAGACGCTTGACCATTTCTTTGTTACCACATCTTTCTACTCAATAAATTCAAACCAGTACTGCAAAGATGAGAACCAAAATGTTCACAATTCAAAACTTCCATGATATTTACAATTAAGATACATTACTTGTTCTAAGGGAAAATGAGATATTATTCTGAAGATCTCTCTCCAAACCTTCTTTCTCTTTACATCAGAATGCCATAAAATGCAAGAAAATAAAAAAATATTTTCTGAGTAATTACCAAAGATTAAATCAAATGTTATCCTTCATCTTTAAACTTGAACTGAATGAGTCTTGAGTAGATATTAATGAATTTACAAGTCATCTTGTTCCTGCTATTATCTCGTAATTTTAGTGTCAATAGTTGGTATGATGACTGACCCATAACTCTCCAACCCCTACTTGGAAATAGCACCACAGAGCAACATCTAAATTTCAAGCATAACCCAAGTAAAGTACATTAAAATACTTATTATATTTTTAAACTTATTTAATATGTTGATTATTTATTTATGTATTTTTTTCAGTACTGAGATTTTAACTCAGGTATTCACACTTGCTAAGCAGCTGTTCTGCTACTGAGCTATGCCTCAAACCCTTCATTGCATTCTTATTCTTTTTGTTCTGTTGTTGTTTGTTTTTATAATAGGGTCTCAGTTTTTTGTCTAGGGACTCATCTGAACCATAATCGAACTAATTTTTGGCTTTGTACATTACCTGCGATGACTGGCACATATCATCATATCCCATTCCTGCTTGGATAGGGTTTTCACAAATTATTTTTCTTCCACTACTAGATTAAAATCACAATTCTCCTAACTTTAGTCTCCCAAGTAGCTAGAATTGTATCCATGATCCACTCCACCTGGCTTATTTTTTTTAATGCTAATTATTAAATCCACGCTTTGTATATACTAAAATTTTGAAGAACTTCTATAAATATGTATATACAACATACTTTATGTATATAATTTATGTTAATATATGCATTGTAATACAGTTCATATTTTTAAAAATACATCTTAACATTTATGAATACACTCTGTCAAAGAAAAGTTAAAGTCCTTAAAGTGATCAATTCCTTCAAAGGCCAAGCTAGAAAGAAAATAGTGACATAAAAATCTGAGTTGTCATAGAATGTTTCATGTACTCAAATTTATTACTGGTGATTCAAAAACAGTAATTTAAGTCTTCTTTCTGAATTATAACCAGAGAACTAAAAAAAATATACCCATCTGCTAGATAAAGAACAAGATTGTTTAAAGCTCACTATGAAGGCTTTTCATGATTCCAATGCCTATTGGTTAAAAAACTCTGAGCTGCTGGTTCCAGGGCACTGAAAGAGCCTTATTACTCCATGTAAAATGGCAACTCCATTCTTATTTATACTCCAAGAAGAAAATTTATTCCTGCAATCAAATGGAGCATTAAAAGGATGCCTGCATTACCAGAGTGAGCTAGCTATTGTGATAGCTCAGATTCTAAGCTCTGCGGTGAAATAAAGTGATGAGGAAATGCCACACAAAATGGAGCTGATACAAAGAAACATCCCAAGCTGGAAGTATTCTCTGAAAAACAAGTGATAAATCTACCAAAGAGGAAAGTCAAACACACATACATTAAGGATGATTCAGCAGACTCACATCGGAATGAGAAAGTTGGCCATTAAGAGAACAAGATGTGATAAAAAAAAAAAAAAACATATTAAGTGAAGCAAGACAGACACAAAGAAACATAGACTCCATGGTTTCGTTCATTGGCAATAATTAGTACATGTCTAAGATAGTCCCAGCAGAAGATCAAAATAGCCCAATAGTTATGTACATATGATCACATAAGATGATGCTAAGGGGCATGAACTCCAAGTTATGGAAATAAGTAGTTTATCATTGTTATTTTTAACATACTATGTGAAATTATTTCTTTTTGCTTATCTTCTCTATGGTTTAGCCCCTGTTGTCATTGTACTTGATTTTGGTAGTATATATGTTTGAATCAGGGAAGGGATGGGGAACATCAAAATGTTAAGACAAAGGGTAAAAGTTGAACCAATGCAATAGCAATGCTTCCAGGACAATACGTTGTAAACCAACTGCACAACTCCCTTACTTACAGTATTAGCTTTAGAAGGGTAGGCAAGTTTATTCAATAAAGATGGTAAATCACCTGGGAGTGAGCAAGAATGTGAAGCAATTACCACTTTACACTCAAAATGTAATGGAATGCTTGTTGCCACAGCCCAGAGCAGGCTGGATCTCAAGAACAGCTGAGTTGAGAACACAACCACTAACAAACTGAAGGCAGGTCTGGAAAATTTGGAGAAATACTAAACACTCTTTTCCCTGTCTCTTCTTTTCTCTGTTTTCCTCCTTCCCTTCATTCATCTCTTTGCCTCTAGCTGTCTCTTTGTCTCTCTCTCTCTTTAATTTTTTGGATCAACACAAAATCCTATGTAGGATTTATTGTTTTACTTGTCTGATTTATAATGCTCCAGATTTATGTAGGTCTTAGTATGTTAGTGTGAAAGTACAAACATATCTTTACTTTGAGTGAGCTGTAGTTAATATTATGAAAATATCCTGCAAGGGATGGATAACATCAAACTACTGAAAACCATTCCCCAGGGTTTTACCCCTGATGTCAGTGTTACTGCTTTTATTAGATATATGCTTATTAGATCTAGGGAAGAGAAGGGGAATATCAAGGGTAAAAGGTGAACCAATGCAACAGCAATACTTACAAAACTATATGCTGTAAACCAACTGCACAACTCATGGGGGTGGGAATGAGGAGGGTGGAAGGGGGGAGAAAAATGAGGGAGGATGTAACAAGTTTGATAAGAAATGTATTCACTGTCTTACATATGAAACTGTAACCCCTCTGTACATCACTTTGACAATAAATTTTTCAAAAGTATATAAATGAAAAAAAAATAACAACCTAAAAACTGCTGGAAAGAGAAAGACTGCTTTGTTTTTTTCTAGGAACACACTAGGTGCAAAGCAATTTCTTGTTCTCCTAACACATATAAATAGCCTTAATTTATCTCCTGGAGACACTAAAATCAGCATAAGAACTTCTTGATGACAATGTAAGTCATACAATTTGAGATCTGCTGAAATAAGGAGGCAGGGAAATTTTTAAGTAGACAGGTAACTATATGGAATAGAAATGCGGATTACACTTTCCACGTCCAGTAGACTTAACATGGCTAGATATAGATCACATTGCAGTTATTCATTGTTCCTGGACCTACAATTTTCTCTAATATTGTAATCATTTCTCAAAATGAAATAACAAAGTAAATGAATTTCTCAAATAAACAGAACATTTAGCATGAGAAACTAAAGAATTGACTTCACCCCTGGAATTATTGTTCACAGGAAAACAAATCAGATAATAAATAAGAAAGTTGATGATGACATACCATGAATGTTATGGTGGCAGTGGAGAACTATTATGAAGTAAATAGCAATAAATATAACGGGGAAAATATGCTATGGTATCAAACAGAATTTGAAAAAAGAAATTTCAAAGAAGGAAAAATCAGACATCATAATGTAAAGAACTATATATAATACTATATATATAGTTCTATATATATCTATCACATTTTCAATAATGTGTTCAGCATTAAACTGCAACACTGTATGAGTAGGAGGAGAAGAAAATTGTTTCTTTTTTTTTTTTTTTTTTTTGGCCAGTCCTGGGCCTTGGACTCAGGGCCTGAGCACTGTCCCTGGCTTCTTCCCGCTCAAGGCTAGCACTCTGCCACTTGAGCCACAGCGCCACTTTTGGCCGTTTTCTGTATATGTGGTGCTGGGGAATCGAACCTAGGGCCTCGTGTATCCGAGGCAGGCACTCTTGCCACTAGGCTATATCCCCAGCCCAGAAAATTGTTTCTTGACTATGTCAATGGAATAATCTTATTAAAGGCCCCTTTGACTATGACCACCCAACAAGTGTTAGAAACAATGACAGAACCCTTTTTTTTTTCCTATTTGAAAGAACTGTCATCAATCTGCTTAACTAGGAGAATATTCTTTGTTAGTTTGAATTATTATTCTACTTGATTCATTTTTCCCTACCCAGTCTAAACAAACTGGCAAGATTATATACATGGAGACATAAAAGGGCCCTTTCTTTCCCACAGTGTTTGTTAGCATCAATTGGTTATAAAATGTAAATTTATTTTGACATGTCCACATATGCAAACACAATGTGCCTTGATCTGAATCACATGAGGGAGATTTTCAAGGAATAAAAAGCATACTTAGGAATGAAATATTACATGTGAAAATAAGCAATATTGGGTTTGAGTAAATACAATACAAAATATATTGTAAATGCTTATAAATGCCACAAAAATAATCCAGTAAAACATTACCTACCACAATTCCTCATCAAATGTCTGACATACCTTTGTTATTCAACCTTAATATACACAACTAATTAATCAATTGATTGTAAGAGAATTATTGTATAAAATGATAACTGAAAGTCAATTCACTATTAACTTTTTCTGTCATTGTAGGCAAAGCTATATTTTTACTAGTAATAACTCAGAAAAGGTTTCACAAAGCAAAACTGTGAACTATTAAAAAGTCTACATTTTAAAGTTTACTATCAAATTTGAAGAGAAAATAGATTGATTTTTTGAAAATAGACATTTTTCAAGTGAGATGTTTCACACATTATTCTTGTAATATTGCTCAAAAACAAAGCCTGTGTGCCCTCAATATAATTTCTGCTAAATTAATTCCATATAATTCCTAATTAATTTTGTATAATTCCTGTGTTATCACAGGTTCTCTGGAAAAAAAGTGCTACCATAGTATCAAATACACAAGATATTTGTTGTAGAATTAACGTCATGAGAAGTTAGAGAGGTAACCAGTATCAGAGAATGATGCACACATCCCCCCTAGTGAAGGTGAGAAGGGTGGAACTAAATGTAGTTGCTTGGGTGGCACTGAATTTGTATGGTGAGTTTTGTCAGGCTTTCAGTGAGTAATGGTGTCAGTGTTCCTTTTCAGAGGGATTTTACTTTGATACACCAACACTCACTGACCAAGAGTTGCTTGAAACAATGGAGACTTCTACACCAAATCTGGTACGATTTTTCATGCCATATGTGAGTTCTTTAGTTATTCTGGTGCCTGGAAAGATTAGTTCCCCTGTCCATCCCAACTTCCATCAGGAAAAATTACCAAGTCTAGTGTGAGTGGCTCACTCTTGTAATCCTCCTTAGATCAGGAAAAGGGTTAGAGGCCAGCTTCAGCAGTAAAGTCAGTGAAACTCTTATTTCCAATTAACCAACAAAAAGTGGAAAATGGAGCTGTGCCTCAAGTGGTAGAGTAACAGCCTTGGTTGAAAAACAAAAACAAAAACAAAAACAAAAACAAAAACAAAAACAAAAAAACAAGCAAGGGCATTTTATCCTAAACTCAAACCAAAGTTCCCACAAACAAAACAAAAAGAAAAGGAAAATAACAAGTTATAAATAAGCCAAAAAAGGTACATAAGATGTTTGTGTGGATCACCCTCACAATGTGAATGATAAAAGAATCTAATATAATAAAGCTTCTATACCAAAGGTTCAAACTAAGTCTAGGGTTCTCCGTGTTAAATATAATAATTAGAAAAATACTCAACATATCTACAAACATTTTATGTCATGGTTCAGCCTAATTGATCATAGTTTGGTATGGTATTATTGCTAAGTAATAATCATGAATGTTAACACAAAATGGAGAAAATATGTTGATATTAGTACAAATGAACTCTAATACAGATCTCATAACTTTTAGATTAGTTTGATGCTTGATCAGCAATAATCAATTCTATATATCATTTAACATTGTTTGATTTTAATTATTTAATTTTAGTTAGATAAGTAATGAAAATTTTGGTTGTCTTTAATTTAGGCAATGCAAATAAAATTTCAGACATATCAAATATGTAATGATCACTCATGTTAGAACAATTTCTTGATGAGAAGAGTTAATAACTATAGCATATAAATTTTACAACCTTGGTATTTGCTTATGTAAACTAGGCTTTGCATTTAGATGAACTGTTAGTTTTTGTTGTGTTTGTTGTGTTAGTTTTGTTGTGTGTGTGTGTGTTTTTCTACAAGGAAAAAAAAAGCTTGTATAACAGTGCAGGCTTCAAGTTGAACCCAGCAATTTGTTTATTTCACCCCAAGGGTGATACTTACGTCATTTTTTATCATGTACTTTTTATCATAATGGAAGACAATTTGTCTAGGGGACTGAGGAGACAGACTTTGTAAATGCCATTTTGATGAATTTATAGATTCATTCACTATATCAGATAATCACAAACACATTTAAACACAGGGTTTCCCATAGATGCTGATACTTCATCATTATGGCACACCAAGCAAGCATTTTGAGTTTCTCACCTTTTAGAATCATTTATTTTAGATGGCAAGTTGTTCTGTGATAAACATAGTTGTGCTGGTGGCTTTAGTGTGGTCTTGCTAGTAATATTTTGGGTAGATGCCGCTACTGGGTAATAGGGGAGCTCTATATTTAGCCTTTTGAGGAATCTCCATACTGCTTTCCAGAGTGGTTGAACAAATTTACACACCCACCAACAGTGTAGTAGGGTTCCTTTTTGCCCACATCCCCTCCAGCATCTGCTGTTATTTGTTTTCTTGACCATGGCCATGCTTAATGGGGTGAGGTAGAATCTCAGTGTTGTTTTGATTTGCATTTCTTTCATGGCCAGTGATGTTGAGCGCTTCTTCATGTGACTCTTGGCCATTCTCATTCAACAGATGCCCCTCATTAGATGAATAAATCAAAAAAATGTAGTACATATACACAATGGAATCCTATTCATCTATCAAAAAGAATGGCATTTCCACATTAATAAGGAAATGGAAGGGCTTGGGAAAAATTCATACTAAGTGAAGTGAACCCCATCCAAAGAAACATAGGCTCTATGGTTTCCCTCATTGGGAATGATTAGTACTAGGCTAGGATCATCCTGGCAAAAGAACACAATAGCTCAATACCTGTACATGTAAGTACACAAGATAATGCTAAGTGAAATGAACTACAAGTTATGGAAATATGTGGTTTATCACTGTTGTTGTTATTTTCAACCTACCTTGTGAAATTATACCATTTTCTTTTGTCTTTTTCACACATGGCTTTACCCGTGATGTCCCTTTTACTGATCTTCATACCCTGGATATCGTATATATGTTTTGGAACTAGAGAAGAGAAGGAGAACATCAAAATGGAGAAACAAAGGTTAAAATATGAACCAATGCAACCACACTACTTACAAAACTATATGCTGTTGAAAGTAATTACAACAGTGATATATCACTCATTTCCATAATATGGAGTTCATTTCACTTAGCATTATCTTATGCATTCATAGGGGCATAACTATTAGGCTCTTGTGATCCTCTGCTGTGACTAGCCTAAACATGTGATAATTATTCCCTATGAGGGAGACCACAGAATCCATGTTTCTTTGGGTCTGGCTCACTTCACTTAATATAATTTTTTTCCAAGTCCTTCAATTTCCTTATGAATGTGGCAATGTCTTTCAACATGCCATGTGAAACCATAGCTTCTATTGTTGATAAACCTCTTGTATCCCCTTCCTCTGGTTGTACCTTCCCTATCACTGTATCTTATCTGAGTACATTGGAAACTGTATATACTGGTAGTAGAACTAGGAAAGTGAAAGGGAATACCAAAATCAAGAGACACAGGATAAAAAGACAAACTACTACAAAAGCAATATTGCAAAACTGTTTGGTGTAAACCAACTGAACAACTCATGGGGGGGAGAGGGAAAGGGGGAGGGGGGAGGGAGGAATGAGGGAGGAGGTAACAAACAGTACAAGAAATGTATCCAATGACTAACATATGAAACTTAAATGAAACATATTGAAACTGAAAAAAAAATCCTATATGCTGTAAATCAACTGTATAACTCATGTGGAAGGAAATTGGGAGGGGCGAAGGGAGAAATATAAGGGAGGAGTTGGATAAGAAATGTACTCACTGTCTTACATATGATACTGTAATCGCTCTGTACATCATTTTGACAATAAATAATTTTTTAGATATCATTTATTTGAATATGCAATTACATCAGAATTTTAGAGCATATAAAGTCCCATGGTTCAATCTAAAAACAAAAGGCTAGGATGATACATTAGATTTCTCAACATGAAAACTAATATCAAATATGTATAATTTATCAAATGTATAATATATCAAAGATTTATAAAGGATTATGTAAATGCATAAACACAGGGAACACACAGGTGTGTGTGTTTTAGGCATATATTTAGAAGAGTTCATGTATACATCTAGCCATACATATATTCATGCATTTTTTAAAACAAAAATCATGTCAGCCAGTTTTAAGTTTTCATATTCTACTAATACACTTTTATTAAATAAAGCACTTATGGATGTCAGATATTTAAGAATAGAAGAAAAAAGCACTCCCTTTATCCAGAGGAGAAGATTTTCCAAATTCATACAACCTCCATCAGAAGGAATATAGCTGATAGGGGGTGGAAAACTGACTCCTCCTGACTTCTCTACTTATATTGTCTAGTCATCCTTTCCTCCTCTTCTTATTCTTTCAGGATATATGCAGTGGCACTAAAGTTTGGTGTCAAAACATCAAGTAAAGATTCAAATTTCCTTGCAGCTCCTATAACGATTTTCAATCAGTATTGTTTTATTTCATTCCTCCTCGTCCTCTCTCTCTCTCTGTCTCTCTCTGTGTCTCTCTCTGTCTCTCTCTGTCTTTCTCTTTTTCTCTCTCCCCTCACTTTCTTTCTCCCTCTACTTCCAAACCACTCAGTCACATGCATCCTCCATACCACTAAGTATAATCCACACCTCCACAAACTGTCTCATCCCAAATAAAGGATTGCATATTTTTCTTCAATAAATTAGTTTAGTTTACCTAGTAAGAAAATTTGCTAATAACAGGGATCAGCTTTTCTGTATAACAGCATTCTATGTGGAAAAAAAATTTATTGAATTTTCCATATAATTTTACAGAATTTCAAAATTTATTTTCTAAATAGTGGAAATGGTTGACATATATTTTTATGTGCAATAGAGATGGAGAAGTGATATAAAACATACACTTTAAAGAAAACTCTCAACTACTTTCTGTCTCTCCTGAATTGAAATGAGGATGTATAATCACAATCTTAGTCCTATCTACTCCAAAGTCTGAGCTCTGTGAATCTCAATTGGAGGCCAGCCCCTGTAGCAAAGTCCCTGAGAGTCTTATCTCCAACTAAAGTAGAATTAGAGCTGTGGCTCAAAATGATACAGCAGGAGCCTTGTGCAAAAAAAGGACAGGAAAAGTGCCTAGGCCCTGAGTTCAAGCCCAATACATGGGGGGGGGGGGGGAGGGAAAACAGCACTTTGTAAATCTAGTACTAAAGCATTGTCTTTTTTCTAAGCCAAGCACTTTTTCTTTCAATGCTTCTATTTATTTTCTTTCCTGATCTATTGAAAGCATTGGAATAAGTGTGTCAAATGAATGTGCATGATACACATATCATTTTTTGTTATATTTTTCTAAACAAAATGCCATCCTATGTAAGTGAGTTCTTTTTCTTACTCTCTTTCTTACAGGGAACTCTTAGCTTCTCAAACTATGGGTCATCCTATTCTCTTCATTAGTATAGAAAGGCTGTGTCTCTTTTCTAAGCAGAATGCTTCCTTTTTGCTTAAGTTTCAAAAGGACAAACCATTTGTCTTATTTCCTAGTAAGTCAAAATGCTTTCTTTGCTTTGATTATTTATTTGTTTTTATAAACAACATTGTCTAGAATAATCTAAAACAAATCAATTTATTTCTTTTCTTTTTCTTTCTTCCTTCCTTCCTTCCATCCTTCCTTCTTGTGGCTTCCTCCCCTTTTCCTTCCTTTCATTGTCTCCTTTCTAAACACTATACTTTCTTTTCTCCTAGGTTTGCAAAGAACCAAGCACTATTTATTTTTCCTGTTATGTCAAACTGTTTTATAAATGGAGTATTTTGTTTACCTTTTCTAAACAATGAATTTCATCCTGGGTCTCTAATTCATGTCATTTTCTTTCCCTTGGGAAGTAACGCATTTTTCTAACTATATAATTTTTTGCATAAGTGCTTTTTTTCCTCTCTGTATCTCTCTGCTGTCTCTGCCTTCCCTTCCTTCCTCCCTCCCTCTTCATTTCTATCTTCGCAAGTATTTGGGTTGGAATTAAAGGTCACGTTCTGGCTCAGCTTTCTGAGCTTGCTGCTCAGCTGGCATTCTACCACTTGGTCCATGCTTCCAGAGGGGTATTTGGTTATTTCAGAGATGAATTCTTGCAGATATTTACAGACTAGAATGAGTTTAAGTCTCAATCTTTGAAATCCCACCTTATCACTAGTGAGGATTATATACGTAGGCCACTAGCACCTATACGAGCAATCATTTTCTATATAGACTCATGCAGAACTGTATCTAGTTGTGCATAAGTACAACTGGGACACAGCAAGATTTCAGTAAACATTTTCCAAGTGTTAATGTTTTCTAGGCTTATATTTTCACTACTGTTGATTTTCTCCTATTAAATTTTACTTTGGAAGAAAACTGCCTTCTGAAAAAAATAATCCTATGTATACAAATCCATTTTTTTTCATTTAAACTACATTATTTTACTATATTTACCCATATCTTTGCTTCATTTTATCCATTCCAATATCTTACTTACTGATTGCTTATTTATGGAAAGAACTTTTGTTAGGCTATAATGATGCAAAGACATATGAATTTTAAATATTATGATTGCATAATTTACTGAAAAAAGTAGAAAAACATAAAAATCTGAGTTTAGAAGATGACATTTATAAACAATGTTTTGTTTGATCACACACACACACACACACACACACACACACACTCAAATTCCTCATTTTCTTTGCCTTCCATACACCCATCAGTATAAACAAAACAAAATTTAAAAAAGCATTTCATCTTAGATACCATCATACTTGTTCCCATATCGGTGCTTTATTTCTCTGTACTCCAACATCTTTTAAAACAGATTATGAAATACGGCATTCTTTCAAACTAATTGTGACAAATGTAGATCATCTTATCAAAAGAACAAAGAAAATAGAAACAAGAATGTAACTAGCTAGTTTGTATGTATTTTGAGATAAGGCTTCACTCACCCTCTGCTTGAGTTGACCTGAAATATGTAATCCTTTTGCCTCTGCCACCCACGTAGCTGGGATTACAGACGTATACCACTGAGCCTAGTTTAAAATAAATCTTTAGCAACCAAAGGCAGAGAGAGAAGTCACACCTATGGATGATATTCCTAAACTAAGAAAGCCCTTTAGGATAACTGAATTGTTTTATAAAGTTATTAAATGACCTACTGACTGTCATCTAAAAACCTTTAATACTAAAGTTATTCAGTACTTGCTACTGAGAACTGGTTTTCATCTGTCATATGAAGAACCAGCAAATGATAGGATTTTCTTCCAGCCAAATTTGCTTCTCCTGCAGGGAGAAAGCAGTACCTCATTAACCTCGATTTTGTGGTACATCAGATAATCTTGGTTAATGTATACCTTTTTACTGTAAGAAAGAAAAAAGTAAGCAAATACTGAAAATTTTTGACCTTTGAAAACTTTTTTAGCAGTACCTATTTACATATTAAAGAAACAAATGGTTATTTGCTAAACTTTATGTGATCTCATATAGGGAAAACTTTTACCCATTATAGTACATACACAAAATTAGTTTAGCTATGTATAGTTAACTTGTTCAGTTAAAACCGAAGTGCTTAGGTAAAACCTAAACAATCCCCTATTCATCCAAAAGTAGAGATTGTATTAAAAGGCTATTGTGTAGGCATTTAGGCAGCACAGCCTGTAATAGATAGTTCTAATTTCCTCTGCATAAAAGAAACATACTTGACCATCACCTCTTTTAACACTAAATTGTATGTATCAACAGATTTATTTTCTAACAGTACATTTAATTTTGTGCTTTGTAATAGTTCTAATCTTTTAAAACATACTTAGGTTGTTTGTGGTCAGAGAGTACCAAGTGCCTTCGTTGACCCAGGATTGGGGAAACTAAGGTAACTGTCTCATCATCTCTGGCCTTTGATTTGAGGGAGAAAAACTGATCTTGAGAGATTTGTCAACCTAAAACAGGAGCCACTGTATCAGTGTAGAACTTGTGGGGAGGCACCCTCAATACACTGCTACCAGAGAGCCCCATAATAAGGAACAGAAATCGAATCAATAAAGGATGTTTCCTAGAATTTTATTTCAAAAATGTATGTGGTACCATGAAAGGATAACAGCAGTTTTTTCTATTACTCCCTTTAATATAGCACATATATAACAACTCCACATTTATAGTGCACATACAGCATCTAGTGGAGTATTAGCACTGTGAGGCCTAACATGCTTTGTCACTGATTTTTTTTAATTATAGTATAGATTGAAAGAGGGTGTATTTTCAGTATTTTTACCTGTAAATGCTAACATTTTACAAATCTTTTTCTTGGTTTGAAGTTATTAAGAATTGAAGTAAAGATTTGCTAACAAACTCTGCACATTATTGAATCCATACTTTCCAGGCAATTCTGATTTGGAGGCTACAATCACTTTCCTAGCTCGTTAGTTTCTATGGGAAATAGTCTGGGATATATTAAAATCTATTAGTTCTAGGAAGGTTATTTATATACTCTCAAACCAGAAAGCCATGGTGAAAGAACCATCCACATTCACCAGACATTGCTTTGTCTTTGCTCCTTTGGTTATACATAAATTAGATACTTTGGTCATAGATAAATTTGATAAAACTGCTTTTCTTTTTTTTAAGATGTCACCTGGTATTTAAGACATTCTTTAATTTGTCTATGACTGATATAAAAGAATCCCTTCACAAATTTTGCTCCTGAGTAGCATTCTACACTTGAGCTGCACCTCCAGTCAACTTTGCTAATCTTAATGATTAACCTTCATGTGTTACTGAGAATGAGTATTATCCTCAACAGTCACTTTACAGTAGTTTGAGACTTACATTGAAGTTTGGTGCATTCTGATCCCATTTTGTATTCATGATAAACAAAAATGTAATAGGAAAAATCCTAGGAATAACCAGTATTTTAAGTTTATTCATAAAGCTTGGGACTTCAGAGTATCAATAGAGGATGCTGAAAATGCATTTTACTTTTATTTTGGTCAGATGACTGTGATCTGATTTCTTAATTTCTATATTCAAAACCTTTTGAATTAGGTATATAACTAAAGCCTTACATCAAAAAATAGTGTAGTTCAGCAATATAATTCAAAAATAAAGTTTTATTTTCTAGATAAACTATAGTTTATTGTATTAAATTTAAATGTTACTTTATAATAGTAAATTCCTTTAAAAGAATATTTAAACTATGTTGCATAATTCTTACTCCCTCCAAGACAACAAAACATTGTAATCATGTATTAACTATGTAAATTTTGCCTTATTAAACTTTGTGCCTAACTTTATTAAGTTTTGTTGAAATCCAGCTCTATATTTCAGGAAAATAACAGTATTTTATTCTTAATGAATAAGAATTTACTCTTAAATAATCTAAAATCCTCATAATGTTTGTATTTGTCTATTATATCTTTGCTTATCTGTTTATTAAGCTTATTCAACACATGAATCCCTAAAAAAACAAGAACAACAGCAACAAAAATAATATAACTAGCAAGCATCATTCATTAAGCTATTAACTTTATATTACTGGATATTTTTAATAATCATTTGCTTTCAATTACCTGTTGTTTTCAGCATTTATACTGAATTATATATTAGAGTACTCTCTTAAGTTTGAAAGACATGAGTATCATAAGTCTTTGGTTATGTTTCATAACCAATAATTGAGCCTCATGCATTTATCATTCCATACACAATTATACTGCAGGATCAATAGAACTTAAGGAACCCTCTCTAGTTAATGGAATAGTTACAAATTATCCAGATCTGAAACTGAACTTTATTAAGTAAATTAAGCCAGCAGGATCATTTTCTAAAAGAAATTATTAGACAATGATAATATATCTTTCAAAATCTAAAGGACCTGCAGAATAAGATTTGGCATTTAAGTTTACTTAGAGACTGTTGGAGCAAATACGATAACTTCAAAGCTTATTTTAAATGCTTTAGTTCAAATCTATCACATAAGTATACCTTCATTGAATATTATCCATATACAAATAAAAAATATTGAAGCAATTAAAAGGTGATGGAGAAATGACATTAAAATCTAAATTTAGTTAACTAGAAGCAGAGATCAGAGAGCGTGTGTGTGTGTGTGTGTGTGTGTGTGTGTGTGTGTGTGTGTGTGCTTATGTGCCAGACATGGGGCTTCGACTCACAGCTTGAACACTGTACTTGAGCACTTTTGCACAAGCCTGGAGCTCTACCACTTGATCCATATCTCCATTTGTAAATTTTTATTTTATTTTATTGGCAGGGCACTGGAGATAAGAGTATTAGAGAGTTTCCTATCCAGCTGACCTCCAACCTCAATCCTCAGATCTCAATCTTCTTAGTATATAGAGATATAGGCATGACCCACTGATGCTTGGCTGAAATCTGAGATTTTATAAAAACAATGATGTTAACTTTTCTGAGCTAGTTGAATTTCAGAAATTTTTAATTACTTTAAACATACTGTTACACACAAAGTTATATTATATCACATTTCAAGTTTATACAAAATAATTTTTGAAGAAATATTTTTGTAATCTTTCAAGTATGATCATTTAAATCAAATATGTATAATTAAGAAAATTTTAGATAACTGGAATTCACATAGACTTCTATTAGAATTTTAAAAATTAGGTTTTTTTTTTTTTGGCCAGTCCTGGGCCTTGGACTCAGGGCCTGAGCACTGCCCCTGGCTTCTTCCTGCTCAAGGCTAGCACTCTGCCACTTGAGTCACAGCGCCGCTTCTGGCCGTTTTCTGTATATGTGGTGCTGGGGAATCGAACCTAGGGCCTCGTGTATCCGAGGCAGGCACTCTTGCCACTAGGCTATATCCCCAGCCCTAAAAACTAGGTATTTGAGAGTCAAAATCCAAAGAAAATAAATCTAATTATTATATAATATTTAATGAGTATGATAGGAAAATTATACATATTTTACAAGAGATATTTATGTGTTGTATGCACCAGGACATGGTAAATTATACAGGTCTCTAGACATTTGCACATATTGAGACCAAGGGAGGATATTTTTAAGAGAGGAACCCAAAGACACAATACCTGTGTGCATCTGCTCATATAAAATAATATTTATCTAAATCAAATCCAAGGAATGGAAACAAGAGATTTTTTTCTTTGTTGCTGTTTTCCTTTCCTTTCCTTTTTGCCTTTGTTTATCTGTCTTTGGGCGGGTAAAGATGGGCACAGAAATGGAGGGACAAAGGGTGAGAAAAATCCAGAATTGGTATTCATTACACATTGCGTTGAAAATTAACTGTACAACTTGTGGGGAGGGAAAGGAGGGGGAAAAAAAAAAAAACTAAGAGGAAGGTGGTGATGTAGTTCAAAAAGAAATGTACTCTTCATCTGACTTACGAAATAATCCCACTGTATATCACCTTCACAATAACAATAAAAGTGCATTTTAAAAAGAATATGTAATTCTAAAATAAATACATTTCTTTTAGTTCTGCCATTATATATACAGTCTTATTTTCTTCAAAAAAAAAAAAAGGGAAAGATGACTATCCTCTCTGGGCATTTTGTAGTAGGTAATTAGTCATCAAGATCCACAGTTAAGATATGTGTTAATACTGGTGCTGGGAGAACTGGGCAGCCATATGCAGAAAACTCAAAGTAGACCCAAGCCTATCACCATGCACCAAGATCAACTCAAAATGGATCAAGGACCTCAATATCAGACCTGAATCCTGAAACTACTGAAGGACACAGTAGGAAAGACACTAGAACTTATAGGCACAGGAAGGAACTTCCTGAATAGAGTCCCAGGGGCACAACAAATAGGGGAAAGACTCAACAAATGGGACTACTACAAATTAAAAAGTTTCTGCACAGCTAAGGTCATAGCCACCAAAATAGAAAGACAGCCAACGATATGGGAAAGGATATTTACCAGCACAGCAACAGACAAAGGCCTGATATCTGTCATCTACAGAGAACTCAAAAAACTAAGTCCCTCCAAGCCCAATAAACCTATTAGGAAATGGGCAAAAGAGCTAAAGAGAGACTTCACAAGAGAAGATATAAAAATGGCAAAGAAACACATGAGGAAATGCTCAACATCCCTGCTAGTAAAGGAAATGCAAATAAAAACAACCCTGAGATACCACCTCACCCCAGTTAGAATGGCCTATACTCTGAACTCAGGAAACAACAAATGCTGGAGGGGCTGTGGGGAAAGAGGAACCCTTCTCCATTGTTGGTGGGAGTGCAAATTAGTACAACCACTTTGGAGAACAATATGGAGGTTTCTCAAAAAGCTCAATATATACCTACCCTATGACCCAGCCATACCATTCCTAGGCATCTATCCTAAACAGCAAAACCCAAGATATCAAAAAGACATTTGTACTTCCATGTTTATCGCGGCACAATTCACAATAGCCAAAATATGGAAACAACCCAGATGCCCCTCCACAGACGAATGGATCCAAAAAATATGGTACTTATACACAATGGAATACTACATAGCGATTAGGAATGGTGAAATATTGTTATTCGCAGGGAAATGGTCAGAACTCGAACAAATAATGTTGAGTGAGACAAGCCTAGAACACAGAAAACAAAGGGGCATGATCTCCCTGATATATGACTGTTAACAAAGGGAGACGGAGAGACAGTAGAGACCAAGTCTGTGAACACTGTATATGTGCTTGATACATTGTATATTGCATATGGGTCTACCTGACCTAGACAAGGGATGGACAAACAGGTTGTAAGATATCACAAGAAATGTACACACTGCCCTACTATGTAACTGCACCCTCTTTGCACAACACCTTGTAAAAAAATTTATGTTCAATTAATAATAATAAAAAAATATATATATAAAGATATGTGTTAAAAAATCTGGATGAATCAGACAATTCCCATCTTCTTTGACAAGTTTTATAGTACAAGATGGCTAAGCAGTTAAAACTTTCTTAAATTTTGGTAGATATCCCTAGTATTATAATTAGTATCTGCATATAAAATTGGGATAAAGTACAATTTTTCCTATTCACATTGATATAAATTATATATATATATTTGTACAAAGGGGTTACAGTTTCATATGTAAGGGAGTGAGTGCACTTCTTATCCAACTTGTTACCTCCTCCCTCATTTTCCCCCCTCCCCTCCCCATTTTCTTCCCCCTTCCATGAATTGTACAGTTGGTTTACAACATATAGTTTTGTAAGTATTGGTGTTGCATTGGATTGTCTTTTTACCCTCTGTCTCTACATTTTGGTACTCTCTTTCCCTTTCCTAGTTCCAATAACATTTTTTTTTTAATTTACTCATATTGTCACATGGAAGGATTTTCTTTTTTTTTCCCAATAATTTTTTGGGCATGCAACTTTCAGTTCCTTTCCCAGTTTAAATTACTTCCCAGAATTTATATTGTGTATATTTTATATTTTTCTCTTTTATTTTGTACATAGTTTTTCCTCCTCTGGTTTTCATTTACTTCTTCCTTCTTTCCTCCCTCCCTCCTCCCTTTACTCCCTCCATCCCTCCCCCTTCACTTTCTCTCTCTCTCTCTTTCTCTCTTTCTTTCTATTTCTCTCTTTCTCCCTCTCTTTCTTTCTTTCCTTTCTTTCTTTTTCTGAGACCATAACCCAAACTTGGTAACTGACACTTTCTCTCATCAGCTGTCTATCTAGCAGCAGAGCCAAGCCTCTGTCTCTGTCTCTATCTCTCTCCTCCCTTCCTGTCATTCTTCATTTTTTTCTTTCCCTATCCTCCCTCCCTCCCTTCTTCCCTCCCTCCCTCCCTTCTTTCTTTCTTTTCTTTTTTCCCTTTAAAAGATTCTCACTATGTAGCAGTTATCCTCAGCCTCCTGAGTTCTGGGAGACATGCCATGCGTTGCTCTGATGCTTGGTTTTACCTATCTCACCACTGACCCTTATTACACTATCTTCTCCAGTACTTTCCTTTCAGCTTCTCATTGACCTTGCTCTTAATTGTCTACCTTGTTTCAGAGGCATTCGGAAATAATTACAATTACTGCCATCTTATTTTCTGATGATCTCATTATCGAAGCCTTTATCTCTTCCATTTAAATCATGTCTGAAATTTCACTTGTTATCTTCATTTAAATGTCCCTTCTCCTGACAAATGTGCAGTTCTATCTCTATGATAAAGTCTTCTAATCAGTGACAGTAAAATACAAACACAATAGTCTTTTTTCTGCTTAAAAGTACCTTTTATTCTACTTTGCTTCAATCTATTTCTAATGAAAATCCTGTAGTCCTAACCAAGTTTATGATGCACAAATTATTTTCTGAAATGATCGATAAATGCTTAAGATATCTGCAACATCCAATTAAACCTCCTACATTTTCTTTTCCTTTAGACACTGCTTTGTGAACTGGAATCAGAATGACGCTCTCACTGGTATAATAAGAGTATTCTACATAAATCTTTATTGGTAGGTCACTATATGTATTCTTCTTTTTCTGTGTAATATCACTCATATAACATCTTTAAATTCACCTGTAAAGTATTTGTTGAGGGGAATGTTTGCTCCCCACAGGTCTCTTTGAATTCAGAAAAATCTTTAGAAATGGATGACTAAGAAATGATACCTCTTTAAGTACAGTGACTATTTTATGTATTAACAGATTCAGTTAAGGGAAAATGGCTTATGCTTTATATTTGAACATTTTTTTTTCTGAAACCTTATTTATAATTGAACAGTGAATGGAAATGTATACATTTCCTCTGTTCTTGGGGGACTTTTCTGTTTCCTGTCATGTTTGGTTATGTTGCATACAAAGATGGGTAAAGGCTTTGGGAGATTCCAAGTTGGTGAACTGGACAAGACTCATCACATATAGCTAGCATAGAACTCTCAACCTTGTCAATTTGAGGTGAGAAAGTATTCTCCCAGGTTACCTAAATTACAGAAACAAGAAGGTTTTTAATCAGTTATCATCACTTTTCATAGTAAAGTCTCTGAATAATAAGGGTTTGACTTCTCCTTATGTAACAAGTGCTTACCAGTTCTATATTGAAAAGTATTACTTGGGGCCTCAAATGAAATAAAAACAGGAGAAAATCCTATCATCCTAGCCTCCATTTCTGTATGTGTCCTTGTTCAAAGCCATTCGCTTTGCCTCTGCCTCAGGATCTTTGAAACACAGAAATGATCACTGGCATGTTTATGACAAAGGACTAAAACTACTTCTGAGGAATAGAAGAGTCTTTCAAGACATGTGACCCCCAAATGAGGACAATTGTCTATAAAAATGAGCTTCCCTTTGAGACAAGAGAAATAATTTTATGGAAACTAGATTGACCACCATTCCTCAAGTGACAAGAGCAATAGTCAGCTTTCTGAAACACAGGTGAATCAAAATGAAGTAATGAATAACTAGGTCAATTATATAAATGGAACTGTTTAACTATTTATACCTTGACCCATTTCTTCCACTATTTTAACCAACGGTTACATATGTACGTACCCAAAGATGGCTGAAGATGAACTGAAGGAAACATTGTCATCTCTTTCTATGGTTATCTACTCCAGGTAATAAATCTGTCTAATGGCCAGATCAGATATGGTGAATCTTAAAAGATTACTCCTGGAGCCTAAATCTCTAGTTTCAATTGGGCCAGGAAAATTGAATTTTATCATCAACTTTATTTCACAAATTCTAAAATGCTACCTTCCATTTTCAAGTTAATTAGTCATTTCAGCTATGCTCAAAACACAGATTCAAGGCATTGTCCAAAGTAATATAGTTGCCTAAAATATTTTATGCAGACATGAATTGTTGCACACATCCACATCTCCATTCCATTTCTTTTTCCTCATTTTTGTCTGAAACCTTGGCATTGATTTTACAACAATATTTATTTTCAAAAAGATACTTGGTCCAAGATTATAGAAAAAATTCTGTCATTACCAAAGTTCAGTGTAAAGTGCAGTTCTAAAATCTACTATTACACTTGAAAACACAATTTCATTATATTTAAGTAGGTGTACAAAAGGCATTTATCAATTTGAGCAAAGAAGGATATCATATTAGGTCTCAGATATTATCAGATGCTCAATATTTTAGAGATTTTTCTATAAAATTGTCAAATACAGCCTTCAAACTCTGTGGTGAATGCAAATTACCATAGAAAGGCACCTCTGTAATCACTGATGGGACAAGCCCAAAGACTCTAGTCTTTGGTAGACGCTGACACTATCTCTCAAGCCACACATGGAAAAAAGTATATAAATTTAGTAATATAGAATTTCCTAAGTTTAGAATATTTTAAATTTTCAAAAATATATTTATTATACATTCTTTGCATAAATTTAGTCTTTATAAATTTTTTAGTGGGGGCAGGAGTGGAGGCATTGCTCATTGGGCTTGAGTTCAAGGCTTGGTAACTACTTCATGAGCTTTTTTCACTCAAGGCTACTACTCTACCACTTTGAGCCACAGCTCCACTTCTGATTTTCTGATGGTTAGTTGGAGATAGTTTCATGGACCTCGAGGTGTGTTTGAGTCCCAGTCTTCAGATCTCAGCAACCTGAGTAGCTAGGCTTATAGGTGTGAGCTACCAGGACTGAGTTTAGATTTTATCATTCATTATTTTTCAGAAAGCACAAAATCTTTATCTTTCCAACTATTTTAAATTAATATTCTTATAAAATTCAATTTTCTGATTTATTTATTCTTGGACAGCTTGTTGCTTAGTCTTTAAAAGCTACGATAGGAATTTAGCAATTAGTTTAAAGAAACAGCAAGTTTTTAACAAACAGAACTTAATATAATTATGCAGACATGCCATGGAAAGGTTATGTGTCAGGAACTGATAATTACAGAAAATAAAGACAAATAGAATAATTGCTTTCTGTGAATGGATCTCTGTGATATGGGGAATCAGTATTGAAAAGAGACATCTATTCCTTTGCAAATTTACATTTTAATTTATGTTCTTCTATTCCAGAAACTGAGCCTTTAAACTCTCTCCAATTCTAGAAGATGGGCAGGCTTATCCAAGCAGCGATACTAAAACCTGAGATATTTAAATGGGCTTAATATTATAATGTGCTACCTGTGTCTGCCAGAACTATTGATGTAGGGTCACAAGCAGAAACAGGAAGGTAGAAATAATTTTATTTCATACTTTCAGTATTTTTCAAAGAAACAGCCCAGTCTGATCAAACTTAGGATGTCTTACTTCTACTGCTGCTTTCATTTTTAGCTTGGCTGCTGTGATTTGCAAGCATTTTTGATGAAGTGAGAAGCCCGAAAGGTATATGGGTATTTCATCAAAACTCAGAAATTAACAGAGCATATCCACATCAAAGCAAGTAACCTACTTTTTTTTTCCAACAAAAAGAAAATAAAGTATCTAAAGCTTAGATTCTAAATAATTTGATAATACAGTTATGTTTATGCTATGGATTTGCCAATTTCAAAAAATAGTGAATAAAGGCAATGTTAAATAAAAAAAAAAAAACAGTCAAACACTGGTGGCTCACACTGTAGCTATTCAGGAAGGTGCAATTGAGAAATTGGTGGTTCTAATCCGGAGGGCAAAAAAGTCTTTGACATTCTATCACCAAAATACAGAACAAAAAGCAGGGTTAGAGGCAGATCTCAGTAGAGAGCTAGTGTGAGGCTCTGAATTCAAACACCAGTACTACAAAAAGATAAACTATAGAGAGATAGATGGATGATAGATAGATTAGATAGATGGATAGATAGATAGATAGATGATAAAAGATAGATATGTACATTTGGTAAGACTGTTGGATTTGGAGCAGAGTTTTGTTTTTCATTTTAAGTCCCAATTGAACACTTACTTACTCTGTAATTTTTAGGAATTACTACAACTAAAACTCAATAAATATAGTAAAACTATAGAGATAATAATGATGTATCCTGTAGGATATAAGTGAACATACAGAATTTTTTTTGAAAGTTATGAATAATGACTGATGTATGGAAAATTTAAGTATCAGTAGTTCAATTGAGTTACAGCAATGAATCACAAATCCATACACTACTACTCATTATGTAATTGACATGTCATATACAAAGACCTTCAGTTATTTCAAAGAAAATTGAATATTTAAATAGTCTTGTTATCTTTTCTTACTTTAGTCTTCCTCCCTTTAGCAATCTCACTCCTGCAAGGATGTTAAGAAAAATTGTTCTTTGCTACATTTCAAATACCAAAATCCTGTTTCTTCCCTCTTATTTTCTCTGTCGAATCACATAAATCTGATTATCACAGTAATTTTAAATAATGCATGAAACAGAGCAAACAATTAAAATTTTTGAATATATTGAACACACACACACACACACACACACACACACACACACACACACACTTCTTTCCCCAATACATTTCAACACTATGTTCCTAACATTCATTTTAAGCCCTAAAATTGACCCAGAATGAATTAGTGATATAAAAAATAAGTTGTACTTATTGCTGAACACTTAGTGAAGTGTGAAGTTAATTTCTAGCAATTCTATTTTGATGGGAGAAAAATCAAACCTATAAGGAAAGGAAACCAAGATTGGTGACTTCTCTTTACATCATTAGCCCTGGGGAGCCTCTGGTTTTCTACATGGGAAACACAGAAGTGGCCATTGCTCAATGTGTTGTTGAGATTGTTCTTCAGACTCTGATGAACACCAGATGGACTGAGCAGTGAGGGTTCTCTAATGAGGGTATTCAGTTGACTGGTGGAGAAGGAGAGACCTGAGTATTCAGAGGGAGCAAGCATCATGAGACAATTTGTCAGATTGAATAGAAAACCTATTTTTAGATGATCACTAAATTATGTCATTATAAAACACAGATTCTAAACATTTATGCAGAAACCAAAATGAAATATGCTCATATTTTTATCTGAAAGACATCATAATAAGTATTTATGGATAACTGTGTTTAGTATTTATATGTATGTAGACTTAAGACACAAAATGAACATCAAATGTATTTTATAACTATGATATAGAGATATTCTGAATCAGTTACACCTTCTTTTACAGAGTGTTGAGGAAGAAGATAACATAGAAAGACATTCTTTATTACGTGGAATTGGTGAATAATGTGTGTTCTCTCTGTCTCTGAGAAAGACAAGGAGAGGGAGAGAGATAGAGAGAGAGAGAAAGAGCGAGAGAAACAGAATGGTAAGATGTTGGTATTTGGGGAAACTGGTGGACAGTAGGCCCAGTGCTATTTGCACAAGGAGCTCTATCCATTGAGCTAGATCCCCAGTCCTTTATTATGCATCAAAAAAGCATATGGGTGCTTACTGGAAAGACCCTGTATACATCATGGATGACAAATACCATCAAATAATAAAGAAACAAAATTTTAGCTGATTCTAAAATATATATGGAACAGCAACAGGAAAATTACTTAATATTCATGGGACCATGAAGATTAGAAATGAGCATGTACAAAAGTATAGTTTGATGTTAAAAATGAGAAGACTTTCACACATTTATTTAGTCAAGAATATGTTTGTAAGGTTTTTAGCTCTTGAAAAGAAATAATCTCATAAAAAATCGACTTAGCATGCAGATGGTTTTTATTATATTTTATTTATTTTCCCAGAGATTGCTTTCTTAGAAGGAAACAAAAAGCCAAACATGTATGACCTTCTTTGAATGTTTCACAATAGAATAACATTTTACTTCAGTAAACACAAATTGGAAAATGATTCATACACTTAAATTTTTCTGACATATTTTATATAGGAGTTAATATGCAGTAAGTCAGTTACTGCTTCCATGTCTCCTTTTCTTTATTTTCAACAAGCAATATGAAATTTCACATATATGTGTCAAACAAAAGTCAGCATGCTAGAACTTACTGCAACAAAATGGCTTTCATTGAGCTTTAATAAGTAATTTAATTTGGATTAAACATTGATTATCAGCTTCAATTTTACTCAATAAAAATAAAATATATTCTCTTGAGACTATGCTTTAGCAAAAACACAATTAAAACAAAGTTAGGTTATGAATGATCAGGAAGATTATCCTGAATATGACGGTTGATTTAACCAGTATTTAACATTTTTATGATAATTTTACAATTCTCTTTTCCACAATTAATATTAGGAAGCCAAAAATAAGTCTAATAGTACTGGGCTTAGCTCTACCACTCCATCCGTGTGGAGGGTCTAGGCTTGTCCGCCTCTCCCATGTGGTCGTCTCTCGCTCTCTCGCGTCCCCTGGCCAGTAAGGATTAATCGCAGGAGCGGAGACCCCAGGTTGCCTCGGTCAGCGTGTGGTCGCAGCTCCCCCCCCTCCCCCATGTCCTTCAACCAAGGAAGACACGGAAGTGTGGGAGTCCCGGAGAAGGCCTCAGGGGCGTTCTGGTTTATTCAAGGGAAGGGCCAATGATTTATACCCCCAGATGCGCATGCAGGAGAGGGGCTACTGGATTTTAATGATTGGCTAAAAGGACTGTCCATCATGTGATGTCACGGAACTTCCTCTACGGACGGAGACCACAGTCCCCCAAGGACCAGGTTTCTGGGGTCTCAGCCATTACACACGTGGCCGAGCCAAGAGGTGGGGGCTGCTTTGCTTCTCTTCCTGTTGAAGCCGGAAGGTGGGGGGGCAGGATAAGTGGGCAGTCCCCTCTTAAAGACACAGCTGTCCCCAACATAATAGGGGCAAGGTAAAATAAGTTTAATATAAATATAAAGTTATTTTTTTTCTTATTTATTGTCAAAGGGATGTACAGAGAGGTTACAGTTTCATATGTTAGGCCTTGTGTACATTTCTTGTACTGTTTGTTACCTCCTCCCTCATTCCCCCCTCCCTTTTTCTTTCTCCCCACATAGGTTGTTCAGTTGGTTCACACCAAACAGTTTTGCAGTATTGCTTTTGGAGTCATTTGTCTTTTGATCCTTTTTCTCTCGATTTTGATATTCCCTTTCATTTCCCTAGTTCTAATACCAGTATATACAGTATCCAGTGTACTCAGATGAGATACAGTGATAGTGCGCACACAACCACAGGAAGGGGATAATCAACAATAGAAGCTACAGTTTCACATGGCATGTTTAAAGTAATAACAACAGTGATATTACACTCATTTCTATAACACAGAGTTCATTTCACTAAGCATCATCTTATGTGTTCATAAGGGCATAGCTATTAGGCTCTTGTGATCCTCTGCTGTGACTAACCTAAACCTGTTCTAATTATTCCTTATGAGGGAGGCTGTAGAATCCATGTTTCTTTGGGTCTGGCTTACTTCATTTAGTACAATTTTTCCCAACTCCTTCCATTTCCTTACGAATTTTGGGCATCTACCCAAAAGACCGCAAACAAGAACACACTAACGCCACCAGCACAACAATGTTCATCACAGCACAATTTGTCATAGCTAAAATGTGGAACCAACCCAGATGCCCCCCAGTAGACGAATGGTTCAGGAAAATGTGATACATATACACAGTGGAATTTTATGCCTCTATCAGAAAGAATGACATTGCCCCATTAGTAAAGTTAATATTTCTAATACACTTTACAATGAAGGATGCCTGGGGAAAATGATAAATACTTGTTTCTATGAAAAGAATAGTTCAGTGGTGATTTGTATACTGAGCACAAGACAGTTATTTCCATATAATAGAAAAGAAAAGGACAATCGGATGGCCACACTGTAGCATAAAAGAGATGTATCAACTTATGGTACTTTGTTTTGTTTGTAGACAACATTTACTTTTTGTATTAGAATATATACAATATGCTTTTAAATGATAACATAAAACATTACTTTCAAGTCGACTTTAATTATAATTAAATTTGTAATATGCTATAATCTTCAGTGGTAGAACTAGAATATAATGGTGCATTAGAGAATGTGAAATCCTAAACTAAAATCAGTTTGTTTAGATAGAAAGGAAAGATTTTCAAATATTTATATGTCAGTCATCACTTTTAATCAATGTAAACTTTCTGTTTCTGTTCATTGGTTTCTGTTTGTTTCTGTTTTGTATTCAATCCCAATATTATTGAAATGCTGATCATAATATTCAAAAACCTATTGTTTCAAATTTTTGTGATAGTAAGTTTTATTTTAATTAGAATATATTTTAAAGGGTTTTTTTTGCTCTTTTTATTGTCAAAGTGTGATACAGAGGGGTTACAAGTTCATATGAAAGGCAGTGAGTACGTTTCTTGTTCTACTTGTTACCTCCTCCCTCATTTCCTCCCCTCCCATTGCCCCTTCCCCTCTTCCCCAAAGAGTTGTGCAGTTGGTTTACACCAAATGGTTTCTAAGTGTTTTTGTGTGAATGGTTTGTCTTTTTGTTCTTTGTCTCTAAATTTTGGTATTCCCTCTCCCTTCCCCAGTTCTATTAACTGTATAGACAATATCCAGGGTACTCAGATGTAGTACAGTGATAGTGAGGGTTCAGCAACAGGAAGGGACTACAAGAGAAACAAAACTGCAATGGATTGTTAGGTTACTCAGTGACTTCAGTGCGATTAATTGACACACATTCACAGTACACATAGAATAGAGCAGCTGAAACTAGCTAGTACTTTGTAGGTTCTGTGACAATATATCTGCAGCATATATAAGAATGACATTCCAATAAGAAAATCAAAATTTAAATTAACTTATGTTATTTTATAACATGAGGAACATATGATAAAAGGAAACCAGGGGAAGAATGAGAAAAAGGAAAACCACAGACAGAAATAGAGAGTAGGCATCTCCAAGAAAAAAATTGCCTGCAAGCAAAGATAGGAATGGAGTCCAAGCAAAGGCAACATCTGGTACAAGGCATCTGGCACAGGGGCATGCTGATATGTTCAGAGAACAGGAAACATCATGGAAGACACAAAGATGATACAAGCGAGCTGTTGATTTGTTGAGCTGTGGTGATGAGGTTTGGATTATGGAAAACTAGTGCCTTGCAGACATAATTCAAAATATCAGATCACAAAGAATTGCATTATAACAATGATGAATTCTTTCCTTCTAGAATGTATAATAAATTCCTAACTGATATAATGTCTTTCATATCATTGAAAGTTTTTGAAAATTTAGAAAAGGAAAATGTTATCAAAGACTATCTCCACATTCCAGGTGAAGTTGGGTTCAAGCAATTTAGCCAGTTCAGGCATCTGACCTTTAACTTGCAAACTTATGTTTAATTTGTTCCTAATAGATGTTGCCCACCTCTGTTCATTACAATAACAGGAAATTCTACTTTTTGTTTTTTTTACAAATGTTATACTGCAAGTATTCCCTCTCTCCCTCCGTCCTTCCTGCCTTCCTCTCTCTTTTTCCCTTTATCTTTATTTCTTCTTTCCTTCTTGAAGTACAGAGGATTGGAACTCAGGGTGTTGTGCTTTGAAGGCAATTGCTTGATTTCTTTAGTCCTATCTACAACCCTTTAAAGAATTTTCTACCACTGAAATTGTAAAGAAACATTTGGTGGAAGTAAAATGGAACTGTGATTATGGAAAGCAAAATAAAGGGGGGTGTAGATCAGAGATCACAAAGAAGTAAATACAGAGCTTGAACTAGTCTTGAGACCAAATGAAAAAAGCATCATATTTAATAAAATTGTACAATATCTGGTATTTCTGATCAATTTCTCCTTGTAAGCTAACACACTGCTTACTTATGGGAGTTAATCAACATTTTAATTTCCTTCAATACAGTATAATTTAACTCTATATAGTTTATCATGCATATAATCAATATAGACCTTATTTCTTTTTCTACAAAAAGATCACAGGGAAAACAAAAAGAAAAATGTGTAATTATGAAATCTTGAAAATTAATATTAAGTCATTATTTTGAATTAAAATGAAACTATATCAATAGTAGCTTCATAATAAGGGCTTAATCAGATATTTTTCCCATACCACTAAACAAGAAATTACAAATTACATAACAGCAAACAGCTGTTCCAATTTGTATTACTATAATAAAAATAGCCAAAAATAATATAATATAGCTTGGAGGAGAATTATTCAATTAATACTTTCTTTTCTTATCTGGAATGATAGAATGTTTTCTAGAGTAGCTATTGGCTGAGATGAAGTTTCATAGACTTTTGGCCCAAGTTGGCGTCAACCATTATTGATTGACCTGATCTGAACCTCCCAAGAAGGTTTGATTACAGGCATGAGCCATGATACATAGCTAGCTAATCCTCTTATTTAAATTTTCTTTTTTTTTTCTAATTTATTATAGATAGTGGGGAACTCTAACAATGTGACACACGTATGAAAAATAAAACATACACAATACAAACAAAACACACAATAGTTTCTCAAAAAAGGTATTTGTATAATTTGTTCTCATCTTTTTTTCCAAAATATCAAGTGCCTCTAGTTGTATTTTAAAAGTTAAATAAAACTGGGCCCCTGTGACTCATACCTGAAATCCTAGTTACTCAGGAAGCTAGTACAAAGCCAGCTTGGGAAATAAATATTTCTGAGACTCTAATCTCCAAAAAATCAGAAAGGAAAAAAAGGAGCTCAAAATGGAGGACCTGTGGCTTAAGTGGTACAGCTATCCCTGAGCAAAAGATTTTAAGCTCCAGTACGAGCACAGATACCCACCCACACATATACACACACACTCAAGTGCTTGGTAGTTGAACAAATTAGTTTATGACTGTTTTGTTTTGTTTTGTTTGTTTTTGGCCAGTCCTGGGCCTTGGACTCAGTTCCTGAGAACTGTCCCTGGCTTTTTGCTCAAGGCTAGTACTCTACCACTTGAGCCACAGCACCACTACTGGCCGTTTCCTATATATGTGGTGCTGGGGAATGGAACCCAGGGCTTCATGTATAAAAGGCAAGCATTCTTGCCACTAGGCCATATTCCCAGCCCTACTTTATGCCTTATTTCACTTCAGTTCATGTCCTTTTAAATTGTGAACCATGACTACTTATTAAATGATTGATTGAAGACCCAAGGGTATTAGTGAAAATAGAATGTATGATTTTAGGCAAATATTTCAAATAAACACAAGTAAAATCACCAAATTATGTGTATTATTTATTTTTTCAAATGCATCTAAAGTTACGGTGTGATGAAAATTACAGATATGAGGAAGGATAAAACTGGAATTTGCGTTTATTATTAATTTGTAATTGTAATATGTTATAGTAAATTTAAAGCATATTCTAAATTGAAAGGACACTTGAAAGCACATGGCAAAGCATTAAGCATAGATTGATTTGCAGAATCAAAATATCTCAGAGTCCTGAACTATCACATATTTTTGAAGGCTGACAGATTTTTGTCCTACACAGAGATTGCTTAGGATATGGAATTCCCACTGATAGTTTCTTTAGTAACAGAGCCTAGAAATGTGTTTTGTTTTAAGGGAATATCCTTGCAATATTTATTTTCTGTGCTAAGCATACAGGCTCTGTTTAACATTTTAAATTTTATCATAAGTATCTTTAAATTATAATTATATTTTATTGTCTTTAAGTAGTTGAACAAAGGACTTGCATTCAACAAATAAATTAAAAGTAAAATGAGTGATCAATACCAATCCCCCCCATCATTATCCCCCCCCCCACCTTCACCCATACACTCCCCTCAAAGTCCCTAGTGTCTTTTGAAATGCATGGAATATTGTGATACATTCTCACCCACAGGCAGATTTTCAAGATAGGGAGAGAAAAGTATTATGTGCTAATTAAGGGAGGTAATGCCAAATGTATCCTATATATTTCTAAAGCTTGAACTATGCATAGAATTAACCAATGTGAAAGACTACTGAATAGGTCAAAGAACTTGGAAAAGATCCAAATTAACAAATTTCTCTCTGACATATTGAGTATAGGATAAATGTGGGTTTTTTTCAATTTTTTATTATCAAACTGATGTACAGACAGGGTACAGTTTCATATGTTAGGCATAGGATACATTTCTTGTACTGTTTGTTACCTTGTCCCTCATACCCCCCTCCCCCTCCCCCTGACCCTTTCCCCCCCTGAGGTGTTCAGTTCACTTACACCAAACAGTTTTGCAAGTATTGTTTTGTAGTTGTTTCTCTTTTTTTACCCTGTGTCTCTCAATTTTGGTATTCTATTTCCTAATTCCAATACCAGTATACACAGCTTCCAACATACTCAGATAAGATTACAGAGATAGTGTAGGTACAACCACAGGAAGGTGATACAAGAACATCATCAATAATAGAAGCTACAGATACACCTGGGATGTTAAAAGTAGTTACAACTGTGATAGAACAATTGTCTCCATAACATGGAGTTCATTTCCCTTAGGATCATCGTATGTGTTCATAAGGGTATAGCTATTGGGCCTTGTGGTGCTCTGCTATGACTAGCCTAAACCTGTACTAATTATTCCCAATAAGGGAGACCATAGAGTCCATGTTTCTTTGGGTCTGGCTCACTTCACTTAGTATAATTTTTTCCAAGTCTTTCCATTTCCTTACAAATGGGACAATGTCATTCTTTCTGATAGAGGCATAAAATTCCCTTGTGTATATGTACCACATTTTTCTTATCCATTCGTCTACTGAGGGGCATCTAGGTTGGTTCCAGATTCTCGCTATGACAAATTGTGCTGCTACGAACATTGTTGTGCTGGTGGCATTACTGTGATTTTGTTTGTGGTCTTTTGGATAGATACCCAAAAGTGGGGCTGCTGGGTCATAGCATTCTGAGGAATCTCCATACTGCTTGCCATAGTGGCTGAACCAGTTTACATTCCACCAACAGTGAAGTAGGGTTCCCTTTTGGCCACATCCCCTCCAACTATTGTCATTGTTAGTTTTCTTGATACATGACATTCTTACTGGGGTGAGATGGAATTTCAATGTTGTTTTGATTTGCATATATTTTATGGCCAGTGATGTAGAGCATTTTTTCGTATGTCTCTTGGCCATTCTCAATTCCTTATCAGAGAAGTCTCTTTGTAAGTCTTTAGTCCACTTTATGAGGGGGCTATTGGTTCTTTGCGGTTTTGTTTTGGAAGAAGGTAGTCTTTTTAGTTCTGCATATATTTTAGATATGAGGCCTTTGTCTGTTGAATGGCCGGTAAAGATCTTCTCCCAGTCTATGGGCTTTCTGTTTATCTTGCGAGCTATGTCCTTTGCCCTGCAGAAGCTCTGCAGTTTGATGCAGTCCCATTTGTCCAACCTTTCTTTGATTTGTAGTCATTCAGGGTCTTTGTTAAGGAAGTTCCGTCCTGTGCCAAGGAGCCCAAGTGTTTCTCCTACTTCTTCCTTTAGTGTTTTCAGGGTGTCTGTTTTGATTTCGAGGTCTTTAATCCATTTGGAATTGATTTTGGTACAGGGTGATATATAAGGATCTAGTTTTAGTTTGTTGCATGTGTTGAGCCAGTTTTTCCAGCACAATTTGTTAAAGAGGGTATCTTTCTTCCAAACTATTGTTTTAGCTCCTTTATTAAAGATTAAGTAGGCGTACTTCTGTGGGTTCATTTCCGGGTCTTCAATTCTGTTCCATTGGTCTTCAGGCCTATTCCGGTGCCAGTACCAAGCTATTTTTTTATTACTATAGCTTTATAATACAACTTGAAGTTGGGTATTGTAAATCCTCCAGCACTGTTCTTTCTGCTTAGGATTGTTTTTGCTATTCTAGGTCTTTTATTGTTCCATATGAATTTCTAGATTGCTTCCTCTATTTCATCAAAAAATGGTGTTGGGATATTAATGGGTATTGCATTGAACTTGTAGATAGCCTTTGGCAATATTGCCATTTTGATTATATTAATCCTCCCAATCCAGGAGCATGGGAGGTTTTTCCATTTCCTTAGTTCTGACTTAATTTCATTTTTCAAGGTTTTAAAGTTCTCCTCAAAGAGGTCTTTCACTTCTTTGGTTAAGGTTTTTCCTAGGTATTTTATGTTTTGGGGTGCTATTGCAAAGGGAGTTGCTTTCCTGATTTCAGCCTCGGTCTTCCAGTCGTTAGCATAGAGAAAGGCTGTTGATTTTTGAAGGTTTATTTTATATCCTGCAACTTTGCCAAAGTTTTCGATCAGCTCTAGTAGCCTGGGGGTAGAGTCTATGGGATTCTTTAGGTATACTATCATGTCATCTGCGAAGAGAGAAAGTTTAACTTAGTTTTTTCCTACTTGGATCCCCTTTATATTTTCTTCTTGTCTGATTGCTCTGGCTAGGAATTCCAGTACTATGTTGAAGAACAGGGGAGAGAGTGGACTTCCCTGACTTGTTCCTGATTTTAAAGGAAATGGCTTTAGTTTTTCACCATTTATACTTATGCCTGCTGTTCGTTTGTCATAAACTGCCTTGATTATATTCAGGAATGTTCCCTGGAATCGCAGTTTTTCCAGGGCTTTTAGCATAAATGGGTGCTGGATTTTATCGAATGCTTTTTCCACATCCAGAGATAAAACCATGTGATTCTTTAGCTTTCTCTGGTTGATGTGGTGGGTTACATTAATTGACTTGCGTATATTAAACCAACTTTGCATCCCTGGGATGAATCCAGTTTGATCGTGGTGTATGATTTTTTGATGACCTGTTGAAGTCAATTGGCCAGAATTTTGTTGAGAATTTTTGCATCTATGTTCATCAGGGAGATCAGTCTATAGTCCTCTTTCCGTGATGAGTCCCTGCCTGGTTTTGGAATGAGGGTTATACTGGATTCATAGAATGAGTCTGGAAGTGATCGTTCTATTTCAATTTCATTGAAGAGTTTGAGAAATATTGGTGTGAGTTCTGTTTTGAAGGCCTTGTAGAATTCTGCAGTGAATCCATGTGGACCTGGGCTTTTCTTGGATGGGAGATCATTTATTGCCGTTTCTATTTCAATACTGGATATGGGTCTGTTTCGAAAGTTTAAATCTTCATGGTTGAGTTTGGGGATATGAATTTTTTCTAGGAAATCATCCATTTCTTCCCAGTTCTCGAATTTGTTGGCATAAAGGTTTGCAAAATAGTCCCTTATTATTTTCTGAATTTCGGTTATTTCTTTGGTGATGTTACCTGTTTTATCTCTTATCTTGTTTATTTGAGTGTGCTGCCTTCATTTTTTGGTCAAGTTTGCCAGGGGTCTGTCTATCTTGTTGATTTTTTCAAAGAACCAACTCTTTGTTTTGTTGATTTTTTCGATGTTTTTTTCGTCTGTAATTGATTTAATTCTGATTTGATTTTAATTATTTGCTTCTCTCTATTGACTTGGGGTTTGGCTTGTTGTTCTCTCTCAAGGAAATTAAGGTGCTTCCTCAAATTATTGAGCTGCTGTTTCTCCAGTTTGTTGATGTATGCACTCAGAGATATAAATTTTCCTCTGAGTACTGCCTTTGCTGTGTCCCAAAGGAGCTGGTACTTTGTGTCCGCAACTTGGTTGAATTCCATGAACATTTGAATTTCTGTTTTAATTTCTTCAACGACCCTCTGATGGTTCAGCAGTGTGTGGTTTAGTCTCCATGAATTGTAGCATTTGCTGTGGTGGCTGTTTGAGTTGAGCTCTAATTTTATTCCATTGTGGTCTGAGAGAATGCAGGGAATGGTTTTGATACTTCTGAATCTGTACAGATTTTCTTTGTGCCCTAAGATGTGATCTATTTTAGAGAATGTTCCATGTGCTGCCGAAAAGAATGTGTATTCTGTCGTTGCTGGGTCGAATATTCTGTAGATGTCGGTTAAGTCTAGTTGGTCTATGCAATTATTAAGATCTGTGGTTTCTTTGTTCAGTTTTTGGCATGTTGATCTGTCCAGAGGTGATAGTGGGGTGTTAAAGTCCCCAACTATCAATGTGTTTGTGTCTATGAGTGTTTTTAGAGTCAGTAGTGTTTGTTTGATGAAGTTGGGTGCTCCTTCATTTGGTGTGTAAATATTTAGAATGGTTATACCTTCCTGTAGGAGAGATCCCTTTACTAGTATGTAGTAACCTTCTTTGTCTCTTCTTACCTTTTTTAATTTGAAGTCAATTTTGGCTGATACTAGGATTGCAACTCCAGCCTGCTTATGGGGGCCATTTGTTTGATAGGTTTGTTTCCAGCCTTTCACTTTTAGAAGATGTTTACTTTTGCTGGATAGATGTGTCTCTTGGAGGCAACAGAAAGATGGATCTTGATTTTTGAGACAACTTATGAGCCTATGTCGTTTGATTGGAGAATTAAGTCCATTAATGTTGAGAGTTAGGATTGAGAGATGATCATTTGTTCCTTTCATTATCACTATCTTGTTTAAAGCTGTGTCTTCCCATTTCTTGATCTGATGTTTACTAATTAGTGTTCATTTCTCTGTCTGTATTGGGATCTTGATTATTATCCCTGTATAGTACATCTTTGAAGATTTTCTGTAAAACTGGTTTGGTGGAGATATATTGTTCCAGTTTTTCCTTACTGTGGAAGACTTTTATTTGAACTTCGCCTATGAATGAGAGTTTGGCTGGGTACAGAATTCTTGGTTGGTAGTTATTTTTATTTAGTGTTTGGTATACTTCATTCCAGGCTCTCCTTGCTTTCATGGTCTCTGCTGAGAAGTCTGGAGTAATTTTGATTGCTTTTCCTTTATATGTGATTGTTTTCTTTGCCCTAACAGCTTTGAGTATTTTTTCCTTGCACTCTACTGAACCTGTTTTGGTCACAATGTGTCTGTGGGATGTCCTATTCTGGTCTGGCCAGTTTGGGGTTCTAAATACTTCTTGTACCTGTATAGGCCTTTCCTTCTGGATATTTGGGAACTTCTCAGGATAATTCTGTGAAATGCTCTTTATAGAAACATGAGATATTATCTCCAAATAACCAGAAAAAAAAAAAAAAACGCTGCTGGAAGTAGAGGGTAGCTAAAGTGGCAGCCAAGATCAAGCCCCAGTATTGGGACATGCATACACACCACACATATACAGACACAAACACAAACAAACACACACACCAATGTGTATGTGTTAAGATGGCAAAAACATGCTAGAGAAATGTATATTAACCATATACTCCCAAATGGACCCCTCATTTTCATGACTGACATAAGAAAGAAGATGCTGAATTCATTATCTGGATATTCTGGTCTTTAAATTATAGACTTCATTGTATAACAGGTAGTCTATATAGTATTATTTTCTCTTCTTTATTGTCAATGTGAAGTACAGAGGGATTACAGTTTCATATGTAAGGCAAATACATTTCTTATCCAACTAGTTACCTCCTCCCTCATTTTCCCCATCTCCCCTCTCTCCTTTTCACCTCCCCATGAGTTGTATGGGTGGTTTACACCAATTGGTATTGTAAGTATCGCTATTGCAATCATTTGTCTTTTTATCCTTTGTCTTTCAATTTTAGTATTCCCTTTCCCTTCCCTAGCTCCAATGCACATGTATACAGTATCAGGGGACTAAGATCGGTTATAGTAATAGCAGGAGTAAAACCACAGGGAGGGAATATAATGTGGAACCAACTCAGATGTCCCTCAGTAGATGAGTGGATCAAGAAAATGTAGTGCATATACATAATGGAATTCTTTTTTTTTTTCTTATTTATTGTCAAAGTGATGAGAGAGGTAACAGAGAGGTTACAGTTTCATATGTTAGGCATTGGATACATTTCCTGTACTGTTTGTTACCTCCTCCCTCCTCCCCCCTCCCCCTATCCCTCTCCCCCCATGAGTTGTCTGGTTGGTTTACAGCAAACGGTTTTGCAAATATTGCTTTTGTAGTCATTTGTCTTTTTATCCTGTGTCTCTCGATTTTGGTATTCCCTTTCAATTTCCTAGTTCTAATACCAGTATATACAGTTTCCAATGTACTCTGATAAGATACAGAGATAATGCAGGTACAACCACAGGAAGGGGATGCAAGAGGATCATCAACAATAGAAGCTATGATTTCACATGGCATGTTGGAAGTAATTACAACAGTGATAGATCACTCATTTCCATAACATGGAGTTCATTTCACTTAGCATCATCTTATGCATTCATAGGGGCATAGCTATTAAGCTCTTGTGATCCTCTGCTGTGACTAGCCTAAACCTGTGCTAATTATTCCCTATGAGGGAGACCATAGAATCCATGTTTCTTTGGGTCTGGCTCACTTCACTTAGTATAATTTTTTCCAAGTCCTTCCATTTCTTTATGAATGGGGCAATGTCATTCTTTCTGATAAAGGCCTAAAATTCCATTGTGTATATGTAACACATTTTCCTGATCCATTCATCTACTGAGGGGCATCTGGGTTCATTCAACATTTTAGCTATGACAAGTTGTGCTGTGGTGAACATTGTTGTGCTGGTACACAATGGAATTCTATGCCTCTATCAGAAAGAATGATACTGCCCCATTTGTAAGGAAATGGAATGAGTTGGAAACTAATGGCAGTGACCAGACCCAAAGAAACATGAATTGTATGGTTTCCCTCATAGGAAATAATTAGTACAACTCTAGGATAATCATAGCAGAAGATCACAACAGCTCAATAGCTATGCCCATATGAACACAGAAGATAATGCTAAGCAAAATGAACTCCATAGAACATTTCTATAGTATTGATCAAAATTCCTTAATCCTGTGGCTAGAGTTGTTGTCATTGGCCTAGAATCTACTAATAAACTAAATTGTTTAGTAATCACTGTTTCTCATGTATTTTAAATAATGTAATCTATATTATAAATTATGATTTGTTTCAGTGTCTGTTTCCCCTGAGTATTTTTTTTCTTGTTTTAGAATTGGTTAGTAAAAGTCAACCTGTGGCCATGAACTCTCAGAAAGAATGTACATTTAATTATTGTACATCAAGATTGTTCAGTTGAAAGTCCTTCATTGAACTGCCTTCCTGAAATCTTGATAGAAAAGTTGAAAGAAGTGACAATGCTAATGATACATTATATTCATAAACTGACACGTTTAAGTGAGACCCCTTGGTACAACTAAATAAAACACACACATACACACACACACACACACACACACACACACTCACACACACCACACAAGAAAAGTATTTAAATCGCTAATACTATGTCTTCCCTTGCCTCACCTATACTGGTGTTTTGTATCCTAATATATTTTTTCTGTTCTTCTGTCACACTGGAGTTTATTTAACCTGTGTTTCAAACACAAGAACACTATATAATGCAAGTTTTCACCATAAGCATTTAGGCTAGTAAGAGTGGAGATTTGGGGTGCCTATTAAGAAATGCCCCTTATTGTATCTCCAACACACATTTCCTTTGATAAATAGTGTTTTGTGTTTACATATGTGTACCCTATACTGATCTCCTAACTGTTTTCATAATTTGTACTAAATCTGAATTTGGTATCCCTCCTCTCTTTGGTTTATTCAGAATGAGAAGTCTCCAGTCTGACAAATCTTTCATTTTATAAAATGTTAAGCCAAATATTTAGGAGAGCTATTTCTCTATACAAAACTCATGGTGTTCCCAAAGGTTTATTTTATCAGGGTTACTTTGATTTGTTTTGACATCTTAAATAGAAAATAATCCCTTTCTTTCCTAGTGCTTATTTAACACATAATTAGGTTAAACTTTGAACGTTTAAAGTGATGTTTCCTTCAATATGCACTTTAATCCAAAGATCTAGGTAACATCCATAGATTGTTAGGAGAAACAAAAATCATTATAGGAACAAATAGACATTAGCAAATATTCTAGGTTAATCCAATGTATAAGTTTGGGGTGTATATTATATGGTTGTTTTTTATTTCACACACACACACACACACACACACACACAATATATATATTCATTTAAATGGTAGTAGTGAAATCCTGTAATTACAGTTACTTGGAAGGTAGAAGTAGGTGGGATTATAAATTCCAGGTCAGCCCCAAGTAAAAGGTGGAGAAACTCTGTCTCAAAACAAAATGAAATAAAATGGGCTAGGAGTATACTTTAAGTGTGGAGGAGTTGCCTAGCATGCCCAAACCATGGGATCAGCCACCAATAACACAAAATAATATTTATTTATTGTAACTATTTTTTACAGATTTTGTAGTCATTAATTTATGCCACGGAAGAATATGTTTCTTTGTGTGTATGTGTCTTATTCCTTTTCATCACCCCAGTAGTTTGAATTAAATTAATAACACCTGAATTATTAGTTGCCTAATTTTATACTTTTTACTAAATTAGATTTTTATTTCTTTGATTCTGAAACTGATCAATATTCTTATATCAGTAGCTACAAATATGCACAGTATTTTATTAGGATTCCAGGTTTTTAATTCATGATTCATATTACTGTTGCAAAAGCTATTGAGCAACAATGATTCTGGCATCCTCTAAGCATTAGAGATAGGTTGAGAAACACTCATATTTTCCATCATTGTAAGATTCATATTCTGCTGAGAGAAATAGATCCTAAACAAATAAAACAGAAATCAGATAGTGGATTAATATTAAAAAACAACCATATTTATTTGATTCAGTGACATAGTAGAAAGACAATGGCTTTAGAATGGATTGTTAGGGAAAAATCTCTCCAGGAAGGTGAAATTTTAAGTTAGAAATGTAAACTGAGAAAAGTCAGTGAATAAAAGAATTAGGAAACTAAGACCCTGGACTCAAGAGTATCATTACTTCCAGAATAAAAAAAAAATGAAGAGAAATCTGAGAAGAGTATGTGCTAGAGATTCTGAGTATCTTAGAAACTCTACATTTATAGATTTTTTTTATTTTATAAACAATGCTGTACAACTCAGTTTATACTAAATTAAGTAGGAAACCCAAAATCACTGGTACAGATTATCAGAATGTATGTGTGTGTACATATATGTGAGTTACATAATTAATTTCCTGGGAATACAAGCTAGAAAAGGGGCAGAAAGAGAGGAAGGACAGTTATAATTCTGTTCATTTAGAACCTTGCAATTCTGTATTTTGTTTTAAATAATAGTGAAAAGGATGTCAATGCACAATATGAAGACAATGTATACTTTTGGAAATAATGGAATTTTCACCTCTATAGATTATAGATGTATAATACTGGTTCCAAAATTCCTGTGCTTTTTGAAATTAAAATGACAAACATTTACCACTGGAGCCACAGCTCCACTTTTGACTTACTCTGGTTAGTTGGAGATGAGGCTCATGGGTGTTTCTGCTTAGTCTCCTTTGAACCATAATCATCAGATCTCATCTCCCTGAATATCTTGGATTACTGGCATGAGCCACTTGTGCTCTGCTAAAAACATTTTTATAAAGCCTTCTTAGGCCTCAGATTATTTTCTCAGAATGCTTTATTTCCTGACATACATGCAATATAGAAACTATTATATAGCCTACACCATATTGAAGTGAAAAAACGTTCAGGTAGAAGTAACTTATTTATAAAATGTATTTATTATTAATTTGGCTTTTCTGTGGCTCTGGATATTGTACCCAGAGTCACTTGCATGCAGGCAGGTGCATTGTTCCATTGGTTGATCCCCATGTTGGGTTGAGATTTATATTGGGCAATATGACTTATAAAGCCTGTGCTTCATGGAACACTTTAAAAAATAGATCATATTTTGGGTACAAATCAAATATCTACACATTCAGAAATATTGAATTCATTCCCTTCATTCTTTCAGACCATAAGTGAATAAAATTAGTGCTCAATACAAAAAGACACCATAGTAAATTCTGAAACTCATTGACTGAACAGTACAATGCTGAACCATAGGTGAGTCATCAAAGAAGTCAGAAAAGAAATTAAAATGTTTGTGGCATTTAACCAAAATTAGCACATGAAATACCAACTCATTTAGGACACAGCAAAGGCAGTACTCAGAGGAAAAGTTATAGCGATAAGCACCTACTTCAAAAAAGAGCAACAAAAGAGCAACAAGCCGAACCCCAACCCACTAGATTGAATCCAATAATTAAAATTAAATCAGAATTAAATGAATTAGAGTCCAAAGACACCATAGAATGATTAAACAAAATAAAGAGTTGATTCTTTGAAAATCTTAACAAAATTGACAGACACTTAGAAAATCTTACCAAAAAAAAAAAAAAAGAAAGAAAGAAAAAAGAATAGAGCACACCCAAATAAGCAAAATGAGAGACAAGACTGGAAACATCATGACAGAAACAACCAAGATTCAGAATACTATAAGGGACTATTTTGCAAACCTATATGCTAAAAAATTCAAGAAATTGGAAGAAATGGATGAATTCCTAGCAAATATTGATATGTCCAAATTTAACCAAGAAAATTTAAACCTACTAATTAGACCCATATCAAGCAATGAAATAGAAACTACAATAAGAGATCTCCCATCCAAGAAAAGCCCAGGTCCAGATGGATTCACAACAGAATTCTATAAGGCCTTCAAAACAGAACTCACACCAATACTCCTCAAAGTATTCAATGAAATTGAAAGTGAAAGTTCTCTACAAAACACATTCTATGAAGCCAGTTTAACCCTCATCCAAACCAGACATGGACTCATCAAAGAAAATAACTTTAGACCTATTTCTTTGTTGAACATTGATGCAAAACTTCTCAACAAAATTCTGTCCAATCAACTTCAACACGTCATCAAAAAAATCATACACTATGACCAAAACGCATGCATTCCAGGGTTGCAAAGCTAGTTCAATATTTGCAAGTCAATTAATGAAATTCAGCACATCAATTAAAGCAAGGTCAAGAATCACATGATTACTTCTTTAGATATGGAAAAAGCATTTGACAAAATCCATCAACCATTTATGATGAATGCTGTGGAGAAACTAGAGATACAGGAAACATTCTTGAATATAAGAGGTGTATATTACAAACCAACTTAATGGTGAAAAGTTAAATTGTGCTCCTTTAAAATCAGTAGAAAGGCAAAGATGTCTGCTTTCTCCACTTCTCTTCAACATAGTACTAGAATTCCTAGCCAGAACAATAAGGCAAGAGGCAATAAAGGTAGTCCAAATAGGGAAAAATGAAGCAAAACGCTCCCTCTTTGCAAATGACATGATCCTGTATTTAAAGAACCCCATAGACTCTACTCCAAAGTTACTTGAGCTAATCCAAAACTTTGGAAAGGCAGTGGGATATAAAATGAATCCTCAAAAATAAATGGCTTGCGCTTGCTTCAGCAGCACATATACAAAAATAAATGGCTTTTCTGTAGGCAAACAATGTGAACAGTAAGGCTGAAATCAGGAAAGCAACTCCTTTTGCAATAGTCTCAAAAATAAGTAAAATACTTAGGAATAACCTTAACGAAAGAAGTAAAAGACCTCTATGAAAAGAACTTTAAAACTCTGAAAAAAAGAAATTAAAGCAGAACTAAAATAATTGAAACAACTGCCATACTCTTGGATTGGGAGGATTAACACCTTGATAATTGAAATACTGCCAAAGGCTATCTACAAATTCAATGTAAGATCCATCAATATCTCAGCACCATTGTTTAATGAAATAGAGGAAGCACTCTAAAAATTCATATGGAACAACAAAAGACACTGAATATCAAAAACAATATCAAAACCAAACTTCAAACTCTATTACAAAGCTACAGTAATAAAAACAGAATTGAAGACCCAGATATGAACCCACAGACCTATGGCCACCCAATCTTTGATAAAGGAGCCAAAAGTAGGATGGAAGAAAGACAGCTTTTTCAACAAAGAGTTGTGGCAATATTGGTCAAACACCTGTTAAAAAACTAAAGCTACATCCTTGTATATAACCCTGCACCAGAATCAATCCCAAATGGATCAAACACCTCAAATACCATGAAAACATTGCAGGAAGGAATACGAAAAACACTAAGGCTCTGTGGTAAGGGTTGAAACTTTAATAAAGGCCCAGAAACAGCAAATCAAAGAAAGGTTGGACAAATGGGTTTGCATCTAACTGCAGAGCTTTTGCACAGCAAATGATATAGCTAACAAGATAAATAGAAAGCCCTCAGACTGGAAGAAAATCTTTAATGGCCATACAACAGACAAAGGCCTCATAAATAAAATATACTTAGAACTCAAAAAATAAATTCCCCCAAACAAATCATTAAAGAGTCAACTGTCCCCTCAATAAATGAACTAAAGACTTAAAGAGAGACTTCTCTGAATAGGAAATAGGATGGCCAAGAGGCACTTGAAGAAGATCTCAACATCCCTGGCCATGAAAGAAATGCACATCAAAGCAACACTGAGATTCTACCTTACCCCAGTAAGAATGTCCATTATCAAGAAAACTAATAATAACTGGTGCTGTGGGGTGTGGCCAAAAGGGAACCCTACTACATTGTTGGTGGGAGTCTAATCTTGTTCAACCACTCTGGTAAGAAGTGTGTAGGTTCCTCAAAAGGTTAAACATAGAGCTCCCCTATGACCCAGCAACTCTGTTTCTGGGCATTTACCCAACCGATTAAAGCAAGACCACACTAAAGCCACCAGCACAACTATGTTTATCACAGCACAATTTACTATCATTAAAATATGGAACCAATCCAGATGCCTCTCAGTAGATGAATGTATAAAGAAAATGTGGTACCTAAACACAATGGAATTCTATGAATCTATTCGTGAGGAAATGGGAAGACTTCGAAAAAAATCACATTAAATAAAGTGAGCCAGACCCAGAGAAAGAAAAACTGTATGGTTCCTCTCATTGGAAACAATTAGTACTTGTCTAGGATAATCCTAGCAGAGGACCATAAGAGCTCAGTAGGAATGTACATGTGATCACATGAGATAATCCTACGTGAAATGAACTACAAGAATTGGAAATAAGTGGTTTATCTTTGTTGTTATTTTCAACCTACCATATGAAATTATGCCTTTTTCTTTTGTCTTTCTTCCCCATGGTTTTACTCCTGATGTCAGTGTAACTGACTTTGCTACAGTGTGTATTATGTGGAGGTTTATTGGAACTAGGGAGGGGGAACACCAAAAATGGAGAGACAAAGGGGAAAAACAAGCCAATGAAACAGGAATACTTACCTGGCAATATATTGTCAACTGACTCAACAACTCGGGGGAAGGTGGGCAGGGAACCGAAGAGAGGAGTAGTTGGGAGAAAAACAAAGGAGGACGTAAAATATTTTATTAGAAATGTACTCACTGCCTATGTATGCAACTATACCCATCTGTACATTACTTCAACAATAAATTTTTTAATGTGCTTATTTTACTGGTTAAAACATAAACAATCCAAATACTATGTATATATAACATATATAATGATTCTAAATAATTTGGAAAAAATATAGGGATTAAACCAAGTTGCTCTCACTAAGCATTAATTGTACATTTGCATATACCACTCAATTTCCAGTGAATACTGTCAGCAGCATTTGATGCTGTAGTACTAACTAAATATTGTTCATGATATTCCCCCAACAGTAATCAATCTATTCTTTTATATTGATATTACTTCTAATAAGAGATCAAATCAAACTATGGCTAAGTTCCAGGAATCTTATTTCCTGTTTCTATGCACTGTACCAAAATATATTTATAGTCATGGTTAGCTAATGGCAGTAAATCTGCTTATTCAGAAGGAAAATAATGGGTGTTGTGTAAACAAAACCACTTATGGGAAAGTGTTATGTGAATACAATTTCTGTTTTGATCTTCAGGGTGAAGTATTAATGAAAATGGTTTTCTAATAATGTTGTTCATTGAAAAAGTAATTAGAATACAATTTTAACTTTCTCTGAATGTGTTTATAGTCATTTGAGGGTCATCCTAGTGATGGCTGACTCTTCAGTGTGTTGATTTTATGCTGCTATTTATACAGCAGAGAAGATGAAAGATAGGGCTCCTCTTGGCTGTACTTTGCATATATCACAAGACTCACCTCTTTACAAACCTAACAGTCACCTGAATGTCCTGATGTACAGATATATTTATGGCTTGTACTAATTTTTGTATGAATTTCCTTGGAGTATGCCATATGGCTACTGTGTATGTTTTTGGTACACTGTGTATTGTATATATGTCGACCTGATATAGGGAAGGGAAAGAAAAATAAGGGTGTAAGATATCACAAGAAATGTACACACTGCCCTATAATGTAACTGTAACCCTTTTTCACAACACCTTGTCAAAAAAAATAAAATATATTAAGATAGATATTATATTTTAATTCCTAGAAAGAATATAGTGATAAATATATTTTGAATTTTACAATTTACTTTATTGAAATTATTTTGTTTCCAACTTATGACAAATTTTATACTATTGCAGTTATAATAAAATTATTTGAATAATATTGAATTGTATTTGCTTTCCAAAGCCCAGTATTCAATTAAGCAGAGGAAAACAAAATCCATATAAGTGAGATTTTCATACCTGCAACCATCAAAACAAGAAGAAATAGGAAAAATTTAAACTAACCTTGAGCACAAACAAGAACAAAAAGAGTGCACAGCACTGACTTTAAGCCCTAGAGTTTTATGACTAGCAGATATGAGTGAACAAGCAAAGAACACACATATTATTTAACATTACTCTAATATTTTTTACTTAAAATATTTGAAAAGTTATATTGGTTTTAATCAAAATAATCTGTGACATGCAAAACCATGACCATCCAATTCTGTGTAATGCATGAATTATCGAACTTTTCTAACTACATTCATACTTCTTTCACAGGTGAATGAAGAGAGCAGATAGAAGGACCTAGCTAATCAGCATAACTTAAACAGGAAGATCATGTCTTGAATTTTCAATTGATCCAAAATAAAAGCAAGAATTTCCAAAGGAGGAAAGAGGAGAACACTGAGTGTCTTCTGCACTTGGGTCATCCAAGAGACAGAGTGTATTTCTATTTTACTGGAATGTGTAAAATGGCAGAGCATGGAGTTTTAATAGGGGAACTATATCTCTAAAAGACATCCCAAGATAGGTGTCACAAACACAAATATGAGGTGTGTGTGTTGTGTGTGTGTGTGTGTGTGTGTGTGTGTGCTGTTGTTTTATTGTTGGTACTGGTGGTTGTAGGACTTGAACTCAGGGCCTGCGTTCTGACCCTGACCCTCTTTGTGCTCCTGGATAGTGCTCTATCACTTGACCACAGAGCCACTGTGCAGGTGACTTTATTTATTTAGAACTAGCCAAGAGATTTTCTGCCTCTACAAAGAAGTTCTAACAGCAAGTTGAATTTTGAGTGTTTCCTAGAGCTAGACAATCAGAGGGACTTGGTTTTAGCATTCTTGCCCTGGTTACTAGTACTTAGTTAAGTTGAGAATTAGAGGTAAAATTGTTTCAAAATAATGATTAAGCCTAGAAAGAGTCTGCCATTACATATATCAGGTATTCCCTCTGGGGCTAATATTTTTCTCAATGTACTTTAACTTATAACAGAATCCTTCCTAGATCTAATCCCCAAGCTTATCTTAGTACTTTTTTTTTTTTTTTTGCCAATCTTGGGGCTTGGACTCAGGGCCTGAGCACTGTCCTTGGCTTCTTCTTTCTGCTCTTCTTTTGTTTCTTGAGTCACAGTGCCTCTTGTGGCTTTTTCTGTTTATGTGATGCTGAGGAATCAAACCCAGGGCTAGGAAAGCACTCTACTGCTAAGTCATATTCCCATCCTGCTTAGTACATTTTAAATTTTCCATTGTAAATTCTGATTTTTCCTCCTGGTTGGGTTCACCAATCTCTGTCACTGACAAGTAGAATTTCTACCCCAAATTACTCATACCTGGCATGCACTCAAGTAAAGCACTGCAAGATGCCTCACAACAAGGAAAACCTCACAAAATGGGGGATTTATTTTATTATAGCATTTTAAAAATAGGAAAATATTGAATATATATATATATATGAAAAAATGCTGCTTTCTACACACAAAAAATGGGAGTTAAAGATTCAGCAGCTGTAGCCATATTTACTCTTTCTGGACTCTGGGAATACACATTGTGATGCCATTCAGCACCCCTCAAGTACCAGACAAAGTTGCTTGTTGGCTTAGCATGACATTATTTATTATTGCAAAATATGGAGATATATGTGGGCCTACTTCAAACACAGGGACAGTAGGGGGCATTCATTTTTTCTATTTCTCCAATCCAAGAGGCTTTGTAGCTTAAACTTAATATCTCAATGGAGAAAACAGATGCAGATGACTCTTTTTGTATTGTATTTTGTAATATCCCATCCAAAAGTAGGTTCAGTAGGAGAGGTGTTTTTTTTTTAATTTATTTTTCATTTTATTTATTTATTTATTTATTTATTTATTTATTTATTTATTTTGCCAGTCGTGGGCCTTGGATTCGGGGCCTGAGCACTGTCCCTGGCTTCCTTTTGCTCAAGGCTAGCACTCTACCACTTGAGCCACAACGCCACTTCTGGCCATTTTCTATATATGTGGTGCTGGGGAATCGAACCCAGGCCTTCATGTATACCAGGCAAGCACTCTTGCCACTAGGCCATATTCCCAGCCAGGAGAGGTGGTTTTCAGTTTTTGTTTCTTGGTTCTAATGTTTGAGTGTGACCCTTTCAATTTTGTATAATTAGGAAATGGAAAGAAGGTCCAATCCTCAATAATTTATTGATTAACTCCTTATCATGTAGTGATAAGCTAAAAACATATGTAGGTGAGAAAAGATCTCATATCCTTGGGTTCCCCAATAAAATCTACTGCACTTTCATGCACCAAGACTTATGAGAGTATCAGGGACAGCAAGGAGAAAGGGGAAGGGAGAGGTCTTTATAAAGTCCTATAAAATGATGACTTATGCTCATCAATAGTCAGATAGAGGTAGAATTTTTGGAAACAATTGCTTTTCATCTGAGGCTACAGGACCACAAAGCATGGATTTGCAATGAGTAATCTAAATGTAGAACAATCAGAAGGAATAGTAAGGAAAAACTTCCAAACGAAGTCCATATTAGAAGTACCTTCTTAAATCATTATCAGGAATGCCTTCTGAGATTTGGAAAGACAAATCATGAAATGACATAAAAGATAAATGAAATCCTTAGGAAACCCATGGACTTTACTCTCTACTCCTTTCTTATTTTATTCACAAATTATAGTTTTAGAATATTTTTTTTTGCCAGTCCCAGTGCTTGAACTCAGGGCCTGAACACTTTCCTAGCTTCTTTTTGCTCAAGGCTAGCACTCTGCCAACTTGAGCCACAGTGCCACTTCTGGTCTTTTCTCTATATATGTGGTGCTGAGGAATCGAACCTAGGGCTTCATGTATTCGAAGCAAGCAATCTTTCCACTAGGCCATATTCCCAGCCCAAATTATAGTTTTATAAACTACTTCTTCTGCTTAAAATCTTTCATAATTTCTCTCAGGTAGCCCCTAATTTATTTTAAGAATGTAACTGTGAATGAAATGACTTCTATTTACTACTATTGCAGATATAAATTACTTATGACATATAAACCTTTATATAACATGTAAACAGTATTTACAAATAGATCATATTGATAACAAAATCTGGAAATATATAACACTCAAAACTTTTTAGCTGGGCTGGGAATATGGACTAGTGGTAAAATGCTCATCTTGTATACGTGAAGCCCTGGGGTTGATTCCTCTGCACCACATATATATAGAAAAAGCCGGAAGTGGCACTGTGGCTCAAGTGGCAGAGTGCTAGCCTTGAGCAAAAAGAAGCCAGGGACAGTGCTCAGGTCCTGAGTTCAAGCCCCAGGACTGGCAACAAAAAAAAAAAAACAAACAAACAAAAATTTTTAGCTTTTTGCTATACCATTTATTCATGTATTCACAGAAACAATACATATTTGTATTTATATCATTTGCACAGACTCATGATAAAAAAATATCACATTCAGAGAAATTGTAGGACTGTTGATAGGTTTTGTTACTTCTCTTACTACAGAATATGTTATTTTTATTTTGAGAATAACCTTCTAGCAAAGATGAAACATTCCATTTTATTACAGCAGAGTTTAGGTATCAGGCCTGAAGATGTAAATGATGAAGTACATTATAAAAAGGATTTAGTAAGTTCCTAGGTAAAATGCTGACTGGCTATAGAATCCAATGATAACACCTACTGACCATTCCATTTAGGACCACCTAAATGTGTGAGAAGAACTTATCATGGGCAGTCCTGACAGGGACTAAAATACTAAGCTGCCTTTTACTAGAGAATAAAATTAAGCCGAGGTGAAGAACAGAAAGTGAATTTTTATAAGTATTACTGTGAGAATCTATGAGATTTATTTATTTAACAAGTACGAAAAATATATTTTGAATACATAAACTATGACAAATAATTAAAATAAATTAGTTTTTATGTTTACTGGTGTTATATTGTTACATTTTCTGAGAAATATTAAAAAAAAAATAGCTGGACAGCAGAAGCTCCTGCCTGTGATCCTACAACTCAGGAGGCTGAGATCTGAAGATCATGGTTCAAAAACATCATGAGCAAGAAAATCCATGAGATTTTCATTTCTAATTAACAACCAAAAAACTGCAGGTAGAGCTGTAGCTCAAGTGGTATAGTGACACCACTGAGTGAAACAGCTAAGGGATAGTGCCTAGGCCATACCATTCTCAAAAAGGAGGAAAAAGGAAATAAACAAAAAGAAAGTAAATAAAACTTCCTGTAAGCCTAAACTTCCTAGGCATATCACATCACTGTTAGTTTCCTTGATTAAAATTTGTATTTATAGGTTAGCAAGCACCTTGATTATTTTTATGTGTGTTCCTTTGCATGAAATTCCTTCTCTCTTACTCTCCCTTCCTCATCTTTTACTCATAGCTGAAATTCTACTAGTTTAGCTCTGCTTTTACCCCATCATCTTGCTAGTATTTAGAGATGGAGTCTAACAGACTTTTCTGTTCCAACTTCAAATCATAATTCTCTCAGTTTCAGTCTTTTGGGCCACTGGGATTAGAGATATGAGCCACTGAATCCTGGATACAAAGCAACTAATTTTAAAATGGTTTATATCTATTCTATCTGGCAACATACATGTAAATTATTCACCCATGTCTGGCAATATACCTGTAAAATGTTTACCTGCTTAAGCAGTTTTTATTTTTTTATTTGCATTATATAAATATGCAGTCATATAATATCAATATTAAGAGATAGTATGCATGAGAAATCTCAAATTTTATTAAATAGGAGAGTGAATTGAAGAAATAATGAAAAAATAATTACTTTTAGAAATTGTATTTTCATTTCTTTCACTATGTCTGAATAGAGTGTGAAAAGTTTCTTCACCAAAATAAAGGCAAAACTATCTCTAAGTATTTTGCTTAAAATAAGATGAATTTTCTTTCCATCCATTTTAGGAAAAAATGGTCAGTGCTAATTATGGCATTTATGCAAAACCTACGGTGTAATCATAAATGCACAAAATCACAATCAATGTGGGTAAGAAAGAAGGTAGATAATGGTCAGTAAAAAATGTGATGAGATAGAATAACTTTGCTAGGTTGTATGATATGGAAGTTACAAATTTGCAGGCACAGTCCCCTGTCAATCACAACATCTAATCTAGAATGTTCCAATGTGAAGGGAAGGTCAGCTGGATATTATAGTGTTCACTTTTGTTATTTCAAGGTTTCAAACTGACAGAATTCCTAAAAAAAATTATCTAACTCTAAGGAAATATATATTCCAACTACTATATATGAAGCATGGTGCTAGCAATGGTTAAAAATTGAGTTAATTTTAAGATTACTTTATTAAAAGATCGATGTTCTCATAGGCAAAATGAAAAAAAAAGAAAATGTATATGTCATTTTAACACAAAAAGTTCCCAATTTTAACTACACTTTGAAAAAACCTTCAATGTGAAATATAACAAACACACTACTTAGATGCTAAAATTCATGTGAGTAAAAACTAAACATCAATTTAAACATTTTAAGAAAATGTTTGCATCAAACTTTCATTTAATTGCCTTGAAACAAAACAGAACTACTTTATATCAGTATATGCTGACCTATATTAAAGCTTGGAACTGTAAAATCTTTCCATGGGAAGCACAAAGCTTCAAAGTCTTAATCACAGAATCAGTGGTTTTGATGTATTTGACTCCCAGAATCTAGAGGTTTACCCAAGACTGAGGCAGTGGGATCAAAGCTTGTTTCCCTGGACCATGTCAAAAAGAGAATGGTTAATTGTGTTTACAGTAAAGGGGTAGAAGGTGCGCCTAGCAGAACTCAACTGATGAATATGAAATCTGTATACCCAAATGGTGAGAAAGAATTTAAGTGCCTTAATAAATTATTTCAGTACTTTTTGGAAAAAATAAGAAGTCTATTTTCAATTTTAGTGATTATCTAAATCAACCAAAGTATATAATGTTTGTATATAAATAGATTATGTATATTCTCTTCTATAAATAAGGACCTTTTAGTAAAAATCCAGAGAAAATATTTTTCCCTAGTAAAAATGTTTAACTCATTGAAAAGAACACCTACATATAAATAACATGCTAATATGAGATGATAGAACATCTCCCGACTTAATTGGGAATAAATATCATATAAAACATCATACTTAAATTTAAGTACTTCATATTCAAACTCCTAGTGGGTTTGTGGAAAAGAGATCATTTCATAGTAGCAATTAAAGCAATTAATTGTTTTCTAAACAAAAATCTACTTTAGGTGTAATTTAAAAATCATAACAATGAACAAAATACATTTAAATATACAACCATGATTACTGTTGATATTTTTCTTTTCTTTTTTGGCCAGTCCTGGGTCTTGGACTCAGGGCCTGAGCACTGTCCCTGGCTTCTTTTTGCTCAAGGCTAGCACTCTGCCACTTGAGCCACAGCACCATTTCTGGCCGTTTTCTGTATATATGTGGTGCTGAGGAATTGAACCCAGGGCCTCATGTATACGAGGCAAGTACTCTTGCCACTAGGCCATATCCCCAGCCCCAACTGTTGATATTTTTCTATTTGTATTACAATGTGTAAGGTCTCTATTGATAGTAATTATTTGGAAGATTTGGATAAAGGGAACTTCTGAACAGTTGTTGAAAATGAAAACCACCTTTAGTGGCACAGTATGGCAAGTTTGTGTTGAACTCACAAATGAAATAATCTACATTCAAGTTTTTCTTTGTAAAAAAATTTTCTTTCATAAGCCGATTTTTTCTTGATACACATTTAATAATATTTTACTGCATGAATTCATAAGGAAGTGTTTTTAATAATAACTGGTAATTTATTTTAATTTGTGGGTATCAGTTCCTTTGAAAGCTTGTTCTCTCTCTGTCTCTCTCTCTGTTTTTCTCTTTCTCTTTGTTTGTCTCTGTCTCTCTCTCTCCACCCCCCTCCACCCATGTGCAAGAGAGAGGTCACTTTCTCTTTAGATATCTGTATTCTCCTTAACACTTTCTTTTTTATTCAGCCTATTAAAATGTTACTAATTAAATTAATCATTCAAATAGTTGTTTTTATTTCATTGCTGTTTTCTGTATTGTAGCTCACTACATTTACTCTAAAATCCCCCAATGTCATAAAGGAAAGGAAGAGAAAGGAAAGAAAAGGAAGGTAATTGAAAGGGAAAGGGAAAGGGAAGGGAAAAGGGAGGGGAAGGAAAAGGAAGGGGAGGGGAGGGAAGGGGAGGGGAGGGGAAGGGAGGGGAGGGAAGGGCAGGGCAGGGGTAAAAGAAGTGTAGCAACCTGGCACCAATGGCTAACCCTGTAATCCTAGCTACTCAGGAGGCTGAGATCTGAGGATTGCAGTTCAAAGCCAGCCAAGGCAGGAAAGTCCATGAGACTTTTATCTCCAATTAGCCACCAGAAAACTGGAATTGGAGCTGTAGCAGAAAGTGATAGAGCTCTAATCTTGAGCAACCCATGGCAGTGCTTTTCCTTCTCCCCACTCCCCAAATGAATCTCAGATTACTTTTTGCATGGAGTAGGTGTTTTTCTTTGTGTTCTGATTAGACACTTGTGTAAATAAATTTCAAACACTTTTCAAGGTAATATAGATCTTCTTTATCACTATTCTTGAGAGTTCCCAATCCAAACTACATATAGATTATTTTTAATCTGACATATTTCACCAATATTAGTGACATCCTTATTCAATTCTTTTTTTTTATTAGAATGCTACATCAGACCTCTTGCAAAGTGTTTCTTAAAAGGAGTAAACGATCTTACAAAATCAGTTTGAAAATAGAAAATAAATTTCCTGGCAGTGAAAATGTACTGTTTTTCTATTGCTGTGTGTGTGTGTGTGTGTTGTGTATTTGCTTGGATGGATATCCAGAAAGATAAATATAGCTTCAATAATTTCATGCTTTAAAAAATATGAATTTCTTTTACACTTTCTATTTTTATTAACTTTGCCATTTATTAATAAATATAAGCAGATTAGACATAATTTTGATCTCCAAATTGGAAGTGTTTTTACTTGCATTACTACTTTCATTGTACATATTAACATTTTTATTATCATTCAAATAAAAATACTTTTTATATCCTTTCTGACTTCCCATGTGTTTTTATTATTGTGTTATTTGATAATTAATTTTACCTTTGGGTTCTGGTTAAAATTCACTGAGACATGGGAATTTCCTTGGCTAAGTTTTAAGTGTAACTAGACTGTATTATATCATAGCTTTTAGTTTGTCTCGTGCCAAGTCCCATATGGTTTGGGTAAGAATATATATTCTGTATTAGTTGGAATTCTAAGCATGTCAATTCAATTACTTAGTATTACTGAGAAAGTATTTTATATTCGTGCTAATTTTCTTTATAGATGTTCTATCAATTATTGTGGAAATTCTTAATTGTCAAACTTGATGCTTTAATTTTCTATTTATTTCTTCAATTCTATGTTTTCCTTTGCTTTTGGTATGTGTGCGCGTGTGTGTGTGCACGCTCACATGTGTGCACTTCAAGTATTTGGTTTGCTTTTTTGGAAAAAAAGAAACTTATTATATTCAGTTGCAGTCAGTTGTTTTAATTCTTTTTAATTGTTTAAATTTAATTTTATTGTCAAGGTGACATACAGGAGGGTTACAGGTGCATACATAAGGTAATGAGTCTATTTCTTTTGGAATTGTTGCCAGCTCCCTCATTTTTCTCCCAATTTTCCTCTTCCCTACACCCCTGCCCCTCAAGTTGTAAAGTTCATTTCCAACATATTGTTTTGCAAATATTGCTGCTGCATGCATGGTTTATCCTTTGTCCTTTTTCTCACCATTTTTGTTGTTCCTCTTCCCCTCTCCAAATCAGATAAACATATATATATATATATATATATATATGTATACACATACATACATACATATAAGACAAAGGACATTTTTTAAAATAAAATGTGCCACTTAGTGTCCAGTAAAATTCTTCTAAGAGTTCATTTTGTTTGATAATGAGTTTTAATATTCCATCCCTTCTTTGTTTAATGTTGTCTCCTATATATTTTTTTATATTTTTTGAATATAAAAATCATCATATACTTCTGTTATATTAACAAATTATTTCACTTCTTTTTTCAGTTATAGGGCTTGAACTCAAGGCCTAGGTACTATTGCTAATCTTTCCTACTCAAGGCTAGCACTCTACCATTTTGAAACATAGCACCAGTTCCAGTTTTCTGGTTATTAAGATAAGAGTCTCATGGACTTTCCTGCTGTGGCTGGCTTCAACCCATGACCTTCAGATCTCACCTTCCTGAACAGTTACAATCACAGGCATGTGTCACTGGTACCAGGATATATTCCACATTTTAATCTCAGGTAATCTCTACTCTTCGGTTAGTTTTTAGTACAACTATTCAAATTCTTGTATTTGGGTTGGCCATAGTTTTTTTGTTTGAATTTTGATTGATTTGCTTTTCACAAATCTTCCTTTGCTATACTTTTTAGTCCTTTTTGTTAGAAAAATATTCTAGTGTATAAGCTTGATTGCTCTGTTGATTTCAAATGCAGTTTTGAGGTATAATTTGTTTAGTGAATATAAAAAATTATAATAGCATCCTTAATGATAAGCTATTGCAACTACATACCTGTATCATTTCACCCTCCTTTCTTTGTATTTTTTAATGTATACATTAGACCTTTGTATTTCATGAGCATACCATATTATTGGGCTCATAAACTAATACAGTATATTAGTTAGTGACTTGGCTAGTGTATTTATTCAAGAAAAACTTAAGAAACCTAAAACTATAATTTCATCACTGGATCTATAGACAGAAGACTGAATGTATTAGATATATTATATTGTAGAATTCTGGATTTGAAATTAGCTAGCTAGTTTTGAACTTGCTTAGCTAGGATGCAATATATCAGTTAGCACAGTTGCAAGTTTGTACAATACTCTTCAAAAAAATGGCAATATCAACTGGTCTAATATTGATTCTTCTTTCTCAGACCAAATCAAGTCTGCTTCCTTAAGAAAAAACATGCTGCTAATTTCTAAGATCATTTTCATGCTGAGCAGAAAGTATTCTTGCCAAGGTGTTAGAGGAGCAAGGAAACTATCTCACACATACTCACAATTCAATTCCAAAATCTGTAGCAAGTGTTCACAAGAAAATGTTTCTCAATTGGTTTTGGTTGGTTAAAAATATCCATTGAGTTGTAGATCTATTTACTTCTAGAGAGCCATCAATCATCATTAATCTTAATATTGGAGTGTCTTGAACTATATACTTCTGTATAATTTCACTATTGTAAAGTAATAAATACAGCATGTAAAGAACATTAAGGTTAAAGGCACATGCTAGTATTATACATTTTATTAGCATCAATTAGTTGTATAAGTATGGCTCATTTTAACATATTCATACAATGCATTTTGTTAATCAGACTCACCCCCTCATACTCCTTTTAACAAACCAACCCAGTAAATTTCACTGTTCTATTTTAATATTCATATTCATCCTTCATCACCCACCTTGTTTCCTTTTTCCCTTCCCACCAGTACTCAAGTCTTCTGATAGGACCTGTTATCTATACTACCTTATGTAAAATTTTCTCAGAATATTGGGGTTTCATGTAGGAATAAGGACCTCAAAGTTTACTTCTGTAGAAGAGATGGCTACTGATAAGAAGCCAAGTATGCAATCCCATGTTGGGCAGGCAGTCACCTACTTTTAATCTCTAACATAGTTCCTGCCTCCTGTCTGTTGAGCTTGGGGTTCTTGTTCAGTTCTACATATCATATTGGACACTTAGGCTAGAGGTCACAAGAGGCAGGTAAGTTGGTTAAAGCTTAGAAAATGATGTAGCATTCCTTAATTTAACTTTTCCTTTGTTACTAATTTCACTTTTCAGTTTAAGCTAGCTATCCTTTTATGTTTTGGGCTTAAAATTAAATTCATGTCATTGGTAGAAAAGAAATATTTCTATTTCTCACAATTATTTGGAATAACACAACCAAGAAGAGAATTGCACCTAACGCTGTACATGGCAGCAAGGATGCTGTGTGGAAGAACAGCTCATTTAAATAGTTTTAATTAAGGCAAAGGAAAACTGTGATTCCTAATGGGCTAGAATTCAATAAAGCTGAGATAACCAGCTGGGCAAAAAGAAGCTCAGAAGGCAAAGGCAAAGGAATAACCAGAAGAAATCCAACCAGGGAGAGCAATGTTACTGTACATCAACACCACACCCTGGAGAGAAATCAAAGCATGAAAAATTCACTGACTCCCATTTGGAAATAGATCTCTATATGTTTTCTTTCCTAAATCCCCATTCTAGACTTTTATATATTAGTGTACAATTAACCACGAGTTTTTTTAAATGAAAGGTTTAAATTTAATCATTCTTCTATTTAAAATTGACTACTCAGGAATTTCAAAAGTAACATTCAGAGAATTTTTTGATAAAGTTCATGCTATATGTATGTAAAATTCGTTCTCTGTGTTCATTCTATATGTAAGAGTCTTATGTCCTAAAAAGACAATTAAAATCATAGAGTTTCTTAAGTTACTGGAAAAATAGAAAATCAAATGGAAAATATTTTAAATGTGGACAGTAAGTTTCAGGTACTAAACCCAAATAGTTAAAAATACATTGTATTTACTAGTCTCAATATCTAACCAAATGATGCAGTTTTTCAGACCCGAGAGTGATGTATAAATGTATTGTAAAATACTAAAAGTCAATGGAAGACGCAATTATTACAATTAATCGATTATAGAAAGGAATATAAACATAGCAGCTTAGATAGTAAATGATCTGATGAAGGAGCTGAGTTTTGAAATGTTATTGACAATACAGAGGCAGAAATATTTTCATTATAAAATTAGATATTGTTGGTCAGAGTCCTTAAGGGAGAGAAAAGACTTTTAAAACCAAATACTTTTGGGACCAAATTATTTCTATATAAAATGACTGTAGCTACCTTTCATATATATATATATATATATATATATATATATATGTGTGTGTGTGTGTGTGTGTGTGTGTGTGTGTGTGTGTATACGCACATATATATATATATATGAAAGACAATATTCAGTGGTTTAACAAATATAAGCATAGATGACAGATTTTGTGACTTTAGGGAATGTTTTCCCAAACATATCCCAAACAAAAATACTAGAACAACTTTTAGTTTCTGTTTGGGAGTCTGCACTTTAAATCTTTTGTATATGTGAACTAAGAAACACATATAAGAAGAAAATGCTTAGCAATGTGGCTTATCTAAATAGCAAAATGATTAAAGAACTTCCATGTTCATCCATGATATGCTTTACAAATAAATGCAATGAATAGCATGCAATGTACCATAAATGTGTTTTTATGAATATGTAGCTTTGCATAGAAAAATCTCACATTAATATTTCTTGAAATAGATCACAGAAATTAAGTGTAGCATAATCCAAGGAGGAATAAGTGAAACTGAAAAATGTAATTGCTTGCACAATGTAGTACTATTGACAGGTTTGGCCTATATGAGATAAACCATGAGGTTTTTATCATAGAATCAATGACATTATATTTTCATAACTGGACTACAGAGAAGTGACTGGGCTTTTGGTTTTTCTATACTTTCTACCATGGCTATGCCTTAAAGAACTGCCATCTTGGAAGGACAATATGATTGATAGTATAGAGAGTTATGATTTAACTGCCATGATATAAAACTTCTCAGTCTGCACAATTTTGGGAAAATATTTTTTCATTATAATTTAGTAAGTCAGAAGGATTTGCTTATAGCATCAGAAATGGACTGGAATTATGCGTGTGAGTGTGTGTGTGTGTGTGTGCACGCACACGTGATTTGTTCACAAAAGTAAAAGGGAATGAGAAAAGCAAAATTCCCAATCAATGATATTTATGTCTTAAGAAAAGGGAGGAAAAAGATCTGGGAGACTCATACTGTCTGAATGAAATCAGTAATACCTTAATTCTATGTGATTATGTTTATGTTATTTGTTAAAATATAATCATGTTCCATGTATTCTTTTACAGAACCATATGCAAAATATATAAAGGAAAAAAGTAGCAAATTGCAAGAAGTAAATGCAATCAATTTTGAGCATTGAATATCCTCAGAACATGCATTGTTCTCCATGGTAGCTTTTGGTAATTTCAGGCTAAGAAACTCCAGGTACTACTTTTCCCTGTATAAGTAGCACATCTTACCCTCAGTCCATTTTTGTTTGAATCCCTCATTAGGGTGGCAATAATAGCATTGGCCACATCATAGGATGTCCTGTGTTTGGGCTAATCTTGACCACAGTATCGCCTAAGACTTTAACCTCCTCTAGACATCTCTTCACCTCTTGATTCCTTGATTATCTCTGACTTGATTCTTCTAAACTGCTTTGGTTATTCTGTGATTGAACACTTTGATTTTGTATAATTGAAATAGTAACATTTTATACTACGGAAAGCAGGAAATTTGACTTTGAATAAAGCCTCTTAACATTGTGGAAATGCTGCCTTTCCTGTTACTAGAAATGCATAATTTCTTTTTTTTTCTCAGTGTGTTTTCAATTATGACTTTATTTTTCTCAAGCCATATAGACTATTACCTGATCATGCATTCGTCTCATGTAATTTCAAAATTTCCTTTGCTTTTAGGATCATTTCCATGGTAATACCAAATCACTGAGATGTTAAATGTTATTGGCTCAGATTTAATCACCTTCAAACCTCTTCTTATTTTTAATTTATGTCATAGAAATCCTAATAGTTAAGTAGATCTTCTTGAGTGACCACATTTTTTAATAAATTGTAGCTTTCATGATGTACAAAACCAGGAAGTATATACCCTTCTTTGCCATCTAATATTCTTACTGCTTATTCTCATCTAAAAAGTGCCATGTTTTAGAGTCATGATCCGAAATCTGTGGTTCAAAGCCAGCCCAGGCAGAGATAGATCCCTTCAAGAGTCATCGTCTCTAATCATCCAGCAGAGTTATAGGAACAGAGTTGTGAGTTGTGTGGAGCTCAAAGTGGCAGAGTGCTAGCCGTGAGCTGGAGAGCTGAGAGACAGCACTCAGGCCCTGAGTTCAAGCCCAGTAACCATAAAAGTGGAAAAGTCACTTCTGGGACAAAAGTGATGGTGCATCCAGAGGCAGTAAGCCACTGCTGGGATGGCAGAGATGGTGTCAGATCTTAGAGTTATGTGTGTTTGGCCCTTCAAAGGTTAATCAGATCTGGGAGGTCCTAGAAGAATAGTTTGTGAGCATGCCTTTCTGATGCCCATGTCTAGACCTTTGAAATTGGGAAGGAACTTGTCAGTCACCTGTGATAGTGGGTAGTAAAGCTGAGTTTGTCAAATGGGGGTATCATTTAAAATTCCAACGCCATGCATCTGCTCAAAGCCCTACCTGAGTAAATTTTGAGGTGGCATATCTGTTCAGGAAAGGAAGCTTGTGGACCTGAGATCATGTCTTTATTGAGATCTAAGTCCTGGAAAGGTAATTTTGGCATTGTTTGATCATCAGAGGTCAGTTTCCCCAGCCAGTCAGGAAAATGCTTCTGCAAACCAGAGAGCTAAAAGAATACAAGAAGCGTTCTGTGCAAGTGTTAAAAGTTAACTGTTGGGCTGGGGATATAGCCTAGTGGCAAGAGTGCCTGCCTCAGATACACGAGGCCCTAGGTTCGATTCCCCAGCACCACATATACAGAAAACGACCAGAAGCGGCGCTGTGGCTCAAGTGGCAGAGTGCTAGCCTTGAGCGGGAAGAAGCCAGGGACAGTGCTCAGGCCCTGAGTCCAAGGCCCAGAACTGGCAAAAAAAAAAAAAAAAAAAAAAAAAAAGTTAACTGTTGTAGCTAATTTCCAGTGAGGAGTAAAGCTCCTAATGGACATCTGATACTGGCAACCCTTTGTCAAAGTAGGCTAAGTAAGGTTATAGGTTCCTGGATAGGTAGGGTCAGCGTCCATGAGTCAGCCGAAAGAAGTTACATAAGATGGATAATCTTCACCCATCAGCTCCCCTTTAAGATGAAGGTACTGGAGTCATGTTCAGGAGGATGAGACATGAAAATTTAGAGACATGGAAAACAGTGGTAACAAATGGTAACAATATAAGAGTGGAGACTGCACTTGTGGAAGATGATTCTTTAACCAGTCTATGAGGAAATTTGTAGGCAACCCAGAAGAAGGTGTGACATTCTACTGGAGCCACTGGGAGCCACAGCCCCTGCCCATCCCATTTGGATTAAGATCAAGGATGGCCTGAGAGTCATCTGGAAGAAAGTACATCTTCACCCTCCTGAGTACCACCTTGGTAAAAGCAGATGGGTCTTCATCACATGCAACTGATTCCTGCTGGAAGGCTGCTTTGGATCCACAGAAACTAAGATTTTGGGTGGACATTCTTTCTGTGGTAACCTTCACACTCCTCTGAGTTGACTGGAGTTCACTTGCTCTATTAAGAAAATTGGATAAAACATGTGAGGCAAGCTAGAGGGTCACTCCCAGGTGATGCCTGGGGTAGGAGGTGTGTCCAAGTATATTAGGGTGAGTACAGATGGATTAAGGTGTGTCCAGATGGATTAGGGTGTGACTTCATAGGGGAGGGAGGTAATTGCCTCCAGTTACTGTGCCAGTTACCTAGGTAACTGGATGGAGACTTAAATAGGTGACAGCACCTGCATGGAGCCAACCTTTGCATGGCCAACCTTTGGCACATAGAAGCAAAAGAAACTGGATTGGCCCATTTGTACATAGAATTGGGGCCGTAAAACTGAGGGTCCTATGCATCTAGTACACACCCATCAGTATTAATGGAATAAGTCAAGGGTTTGACTCGGCTGAAGTTAAAGGGGGGATGTTGTAGTGAGCAGAGCTGACTCCTGCTTGACTACGGAAATTAGGTAGGAAATGTTGCGGGGAGTAGAGCTGACTCCATCTTGATTATTAGGTCAAAATTCTGCTTCCGTAAATGGCTTGCTTAACTTGTTTGTTTCTTGCTCTACCCCCGTCTCAACATCCTACGTCTGTGCTATGCTTTTACCTTTGTAAACTCCAATTTGAGGATTGCTCAAAATCACAGTGTCAGAGCCTGAGTCTGTACTGTGTCCCTGGCTGATCAGCCTGCTTTTCGCTATGGCACTTCAGCTCCCAAGTCTGTGCTGAGTCCCTAGCCAGTCACTTCACTTTTTGCTTCCCCAATAAATCCATCTTTTTGCTTGAAAAAAAATAGAGTGCCATGTTTTTCAAGTTTCAACCCGCAGAGAGTGAGTGAGTGAGTGAGTGAGAGTGAGACTTACTGCTATAGTTCGCCCGCATGTTTTCTCTGCATGCAAGTGATAAAAGAAAGTAAAAGCTAAGGTTATACTTACACAATTATAAGCCGATACAAATATAATAGAATTATTTTTTCATAATCAGTCTAACAAATTTCCATAATATAACGTAGGATGTGTTCAGTTATTGTGGCATGCTAAGCACAATTATTGGAAAAGATGTCTACCTATATTTTCCCTTGCTGAAGACCATGAGCTATATTTTAAAACATGTTATATTAGCTAAACTTTCTGAAAAGTACAAACAATGACAATTAATGACTAAAAATACATAATCTCTTAGGGTCACAGTAACTCCAAACCAGCTTCAAGTAAGTAGGACAGAAGTATACAAACCTAAACTTCAAAGTACGTGGTGTAGAGTAAGTGAACTTCCCCTATCCTTTAAACCTGACTTCACTTCAATTTTTCTGTCTTCACTTCTTCCTCTAGGGACTTTATCATTCCAGCCTTTGCCAATGACACTTAATTAAAGACAAGCATTGTCTTTCAGTGTAATTTGTTTTATGCAGTGTTTTGTTATCCTTATATGTGTTCTGACAAAAGGCTGTTTCAGGGTGACTGTCATTCCACATTCACTACCTAGCCACAGCCACAAAACCTATATGCTTTTGCCTAGACATATTATTTACCACACCAAAATTGCCTTCTGTTTTCAGTGGTGTGGAGCTGTAAATACATTTTTATTAAGTATTTTCCTCAATTTAGTTTTGGCAAAATAAAAGAGATTGTGCAATATTTGGAAATATATCTGTCATTTTTTCCTGTAATATATTCTTGGAAACCTCTTCTCATGAACATCCATTTTTGCTGAAGCATATTATATTCCATTTGAGGCTACAATAACATTAGATTTGGACCATACTGGGATTCTTGTAATTCCTCTTCTCGTTATTACTATCAAAGTTCATGTTATTTATGTTGGTGCCTCATTACTGTTTGAGCAAGTCTGCATGTTCTGTACAGGAAGTGCTTATAATCAGATATTTGCTCTGTGCTTTGGGGTGACGTTCTGTCTTCTTAAGTATTCGAGATTATTGTTTGGCTAAAAAAATTAGACATTGGTAAGGAGAATTATTTTGTGCTCCTGAATCAGTTTCTGTTTTACAAATCTTGATCTATTTGGCTTCCCATTTAAATCTTGTCTGTCTTCTTATTGTCTGAAACTTGGTGTAACCTTCTCCACCAATGACTACAGAGGGCATGGCCAAGAACACTGCTATATACAAACATTACTGAAATAAATACTTAGATAGGTATATATTACTTTGAAAAAGCGGATCAAAAATTAGAATACAGCTTCATATTCACCATGTGCAGGCTAGTCAGAAACTGCTGAATGTGAAGAGGTTGAGGATTTACCACAGGTCCAGAGCATTGTCACAAATACATAACTTAAGATATAAGGTGCTCTGGAGAGAACATACTGAAGAAATTATAATTAAAATTTTATAAGACAAAGTTCAAAAATTACACATACATGTTTAAAGATTTTTTTAGTTCTACTTCTAGAAAAGAAAGCTACATCTCTTCAATAGCATATTCCTATGTTTATTAATATGTTTTCTCAAATAATTTAAAACATATATGAGGTGGTAGATAATGATTTGAAGTATAGCCATTAAAATAATTACAAAGTATTAATGGTTTATAGTGGAAGTTCATCAGAAAAAATAGATGAATCAGCTTAGTGTCTCAATACAGCACTGATAAAAATCTCTTTTTCAGAAATCTCAGCAGACTATAGGTAGTTTTATATAGAGATGTAAATAAAATTGCCCAAGGGGAGAAAAGGTAAAAATATAGGAGAAAACTATGTCATTTTTCATAATTCTACAATGTCTTCCTTCCTCATTCTCTCCAGTGCACACATGCAAACATCTACACACACACACACACACACACAAGCACACAAAGACACAAAGAGAGACAGAGAGACAGAGAGTTTGAAATAGTTAATGTTCATATTTAGCTATTAAGATACTTTAAAACAGAATAAATTTTCGGAAATTGTGATTTCCAATTCAAAACACATTCTGAAAAGTTATTTAAAAAGTAAATGTGAGAGAAGCATCTGGCTTTCAGCCTTAGATAAGTTGCCAAAAGTCCAGAATAAAAATAAATTTGAAATCACTCTTAAAAATACACAGATTGTATACTATTATGAAAATATGCGTAGGACTTCCTTCAAAGGTATTTTATTTCAATGCTGTGTCTGTGTATATATATATATATATATATATTTACATTTATATGCATGTATGTATATATGTAGGGGTACATGGATATATCTCTATGATTACATATGGAGATATACATATATATATATATCCTTTGTTAAAATATATATGTAATGTGTTCCTCAATAAATATTGAAGTGTGCAAATGATAAGATCTGTGAGGCAAATATTACACCAGGGAATAGGGGATGAATTTCATAATTTTCTGTCAGTACCTCAGTTTCCTCTCAGCAAGAAACTAAAGAATCATCCTTTGTGTGATGCTGTGGAGTACCATCACATCTCTAAGACATTGACTACTTATAAATGTAAACTTGAAAGTATGTACAGATAAAATACATAAAGGAGAAGGGAAATTTAAATCATATTGAAAGCATATGTCTTGGCCATCCCAGACAACCATGCGGAGATAATCACAGGCAGGAGAAGAAGGTTCATAAGGTTTATTAGTGGGGCCATAGTTCCCATGCGAGAGGGAGCTACATGGCCTCTGCACCTTATCCAGGTGGCAGTTTCTCTCTCGGGGGGTAAAGGGGAAGTAGGTAGGTAGGAGTAGGAGTGGCTCATTAGGTATAGGTAGATCTGGGGGCTAGTGGGAAGAGCTGAGGAACTGAGGCTAGGGATATGCCAACATTCCCCCACTTGTTGTTTATTAATAACAGGAGGGGTACCAGGCGGGGAGTATGGGTGGCCGTTGTTTCTTCTGGAGCTACTTCCTGCTGTAAAGGGGCAAAGTAGTCAGGGGTCCCTGATTCGTCATATGGTCTGCTACCATCCAAGAAGTATTTGTTTGACAGTTTGGTTGGTAAAAGTCCTTATCATTTCCATGAGAACGGTTATCAGGGCCAAAGGATGTCATGGTCTCCTCTGGCTACCACCTGCAGCTTGGGCACATCAAGGAGTCACTGGGGCTGGGGTCTTCAGGGTCCAGATCTGTGCTGGGCAGAGCAATGTAGTACGAGGGTGGCCTTGAACTGCAGGCTCCCAGGTGGCGTCCTGGGTGAGGGATGTTATCTTGTTAAAAGAGACTATTGAAAAGGTCAGGGAAAAGGCTGACAAGAACAACATGGGAGAACACACCCTGGGCATAAGCAGAAAAGTTCCATTTGGAACATAAACCCAATTGTGGCCCATTACAAGGAAGGAGGAATAACTGGACTGGGGACAGGAAGGAAGTGTTTAGGGATAGTGGCCTGGTTGGGAGTAACCAGTCAGAGGCTGAGATATATAGATACATACATACACACACACACACAAACACACATATGTGTGTGTATATATATATATATATATACACACACATATGTGTGTGTGTATCAAGTAACAAAATCAAGAATGCAAGTTTCTGTCCAGATGGAAAATGGACAGATATGGGTATTTGGTGGGTAAACAACTAGTCCTCTTGATCTCCTGGCTCTGATTAATTTTGCAAGGGAAAATTTAAATTGACTCCACTTAAGATAAGATTTCATCTCCTCTTACTCCTCTCCATGTTTCCTTGTTGTCAGGATTGACCTCGACCTGAAGGTCTCGGTGCTCATTGCTTGGAGCTTGTCCCAGTTGGCATTCACGGGGTTTGACCTCAAGGCCTGGGCACTGTCCCTGAGCACTTCTGCTAGAGGCTAGAGATCTACCACCTGAGCCATGGTGCTGCTTTCAGCATTTGGCTGGTTCTCTTAAGCCAAGCTTCCAGCCTGGCTCTTTGCTGGTTAGTTTGGGGATGGAGTTTTAGAGGGATATTTTTTCTGCCAGGGCTGGCTTTGAACTGCAATCCAAGGAGTCTTAGCTATAAAAGCCCTTTTTATTTCCAATTAGAGCAACAGGAGAACAATAGGAGTAGAGCTTACCTTTATCTTGTTGAGAATTGACCAACAAGTACTTGCTAGAGTTCCGCTGTAATACTTAGAGAACAGCAGACTGAATGAGATCCATATGTCATCAAATCAAATCATATCATTTAACCTTACCAGCAGGTGGAAGAGAACACAAATGTATGACAATCAAGAGGGCAAAGGGTCAGGACGATGTAAAAGTCTCAGCTTCAGCAGAACCGAAGTGGCTGTGTCTTCCATCCCGAATCAGAAGGCTTTGTTAGTCATGTGTGATGGAGGCAGGCAGGAGAGGTGGGTTTGATTTGGGCAAGGCTGTAGTGGCATCTCTCAGAGTCCTCTGGATAGACTGTCACACCTTCTGCTGGGTTGCCTGCAAAATTCTACACAGACCGGTTAAAGACATTTGAAATCTCCCAGTATTCCCTGGTTTCTCTTATTTGTAATTACTAGAATATGTAAATGAAATTCTTAGTAGGGGACCACAATAGCCCATTCACTAAATGTATAGTACCATATATAACTAAACATATAAAAAAGAACTCTAAGAATTGGAAACAAGATGTTTACTTTATGTCCTGTATACAATTAATTCTATTCTTTTCTTTCTGTTCTAGTTTTCTGTAACCTTTGTCTAATATGCTTATCTGATCCATGAAAGGGAAAGGGAATCACAGAAACAGGAAGACAAAGGATGAACTATTGCAACAATGATACTCACTTCACTCTATTTTGGAAATGAACTTTACCACTTGGGTTATGGGTGAGAAGTAGAAAGCCAGAGAAAATGAGGGAGGAGTAACAGTGTTTATAAAAAGAAATGTACTTATTATCTTTCATTTGTAACTGTATCCCCTACCCATTCACCACCTTTACAATAAATACAAAATAAAATAAAGAAAAATACTAGGCCTTGGTACATATACACAATGGAATTTTATGCCTCTATCAGAAAGAATGACATTACCCCATTCATAAAGAAATGGAAGGACTTGGAAAAAATTATACTAAGTGAATTGAGCCAGACCCAAAGAAACATGCACTCTATGGTCTCCCTCATAGGGAATAATTAGCACTGGTTTAGGCTAGTCACAGCAGAGGATCACAAGAGCCCAATAGCTATGCCCCTATGAATGCATAAGATGATGCTAAGTGAAATGAACTCCATGTTATGGAAACAAATGTTATATCACTGTTGTAATTACTTTCAATATGCCACGTGAAACCGTAGCATCTATTATTGAGGATCCTCTTGTATCCCCTTGCTGTGGTTGTACCTGCACTATCTCTGTATCTTATCTGAGTGTATTGGAAACCGCGTATACTGGTATTAGAACCAGGAAACTGAAAGGGAATACCAAAATCGAGAGACACAGGGTAAAAACACAAACGACTACAAAAGCAATAATTGAAAAACTGTTTGGTGTAAATCAACTGAACAACTCATGGGAGGAAAGGGAAAGGGGGAAGGGAGAGGGGGAAAAGAGGGAAATGATAACAAGCAGTACAAGAAATGTATCCAATGCCTAACGTATGAAACTGTAACCTCTCTGTACATCAGTTTGACAATAAAAATTTAAAAAAAAAAGAAAACTACTAGACCTTGAGTCAAGTGGTAGTATTGGTGTGCCAAAAAGTAATTAACTACCTAATTAATAATTAGAAGAAAAATACCTATATATTTTAGCATGTCCCAGTGTATTTTTAATTGACTATTTTCTTTTTCTTCAAAGTGAGGTGCAGAGGGGTTACAGTTTTATATGGAAGAGGGTGAGTATATTTCTTGTCCAACTTGTTACCTCCCCCCTCATTTTTTTTTAAGCTTAGTGCTGTGGGATATATTCATGAGATGAAAAGGGTGGTTCAACAAGTGTAAATCAATACATGTGATATACTACAGTAACAGGGTGAAGGACAAAGATCATATTATCTATAATATTAACTCTAGTTTTGTTTTTTGTTTTTCTTTTGTTTATAAAGTATGGTCGATTTTGGCAGTGAATCCTTCTAGTCCTAGTCTTTTTGTTTCTGTTGTTGTCATTGAAAGACTATTACTGTTTGAGTTTCATTGCTCATTAAACATCTCCGTTTGTGATTATCCTTTTGTGTAACAGGTGATATGAGTCTAGAATTTTATTTATTTCTTCTAGATTCCTAAGTATATTAGAATATCAGGGTTCAGAGTATTCCTTGGTGATTTTCTGAATTTTATTGATATTTACAATGATGCTTCCCTTTTCACTTCGGTCTTTTGTTGTTATAGCTAAGGGATTGTTTTTATCTTTTCAAAGAATCAAATTTTTCTTTCCTGCCTCTGCTGGTTTTGAACCATGATTCGCTCAGCTTCCTAAGAAGATAGGGTTACAGGCACTAGCCATCAGTGATTTTAGGAATTTTAAAATTTCCTACCCACTGTGCATTTTATATTTTAGTCTTCATATGTTTGAATACTTGCTGTGCTATTTTTTATTTTTGCTGTTAATTTCTAGGTGTATTCCTTGTAGTCTGATTAAACTACAAGTAGTAATTTCTGTTTTCTTATACTTATTAGGACTTTGAATCATGAATTAGAATCTATTTTGGAGAAAATATTATGTGACGCTGAAAAGCATATGTACTTATAGATTTTTAAGTGAATTTTGTAGATGCCTATTAAATCCATTTGATACAGTGTAATTTAGTTGTAAAGTTTCTTGTCTTTTTTTGTGAAAGTGGAATATTTAAGTCACTGTTGTATTAGAGGTTATTTGTGCTTTTAGGTGCAATAGTGTTTGTTTTAGGGAATTGAATTTGCCTGTGCTTATTGTATAAATGTTTATAATTGTTATTTCTTTGTTCCCTTTAATACCATGAAGACAATTTCTTGGATCTTCTGATTAATTTTTTTGAAGTCTGTTTTTTTGAGATACCAGATATTCATGCTTCTTTTTAGACTATTTTCTTAAAAAAAAATTCCCATTATTTTACTTTCTTGTGCTTTTGCACTGAGATTTATGGGTCTCAGCTCAAGTCATTCGTTGGAAGTTTTAATTATTGTAATCTTGTGATGGAAGTTCATAGAACCATGTAGTAGAAGAGGGGTAGAATAGATTCTCATCACTGAACGGACTCACCAGCCAAAGAGAGCCTGTTCATCATCAAAAATTTCCTCGGTTCATTGATTTAATAATTTCTCACAAGTGCATTCATAGATTATTCCTACCTGAACTATTGTAATTATTTAAAAATTATAACATTCCAGTTTTACTGCTTCTTTTCCATTTGCATTGTTGTTATTCAGCATTATAGGTAAGGAAAAATCTCCTTACTTTCTAATTTATTTATTTTGCCTGTTTAGCTGTTATCACTATGAACTCATGGATTTGTATTTTAATACTTTAAAATTAATATTTTTGATTTGCAACTTGTCCTGGTAAATAGAATCCTCCTAAGTTGGTTTCTATGTAAATTCTGAATTTCTATTATCTTAAGCACTTCATTATATTCTGTTATAACAGTATGTATCAAATTTCTCATGTACCTATTGAACTCCATGCTTGAAATCAGCCTTTTTTCCCTTGTTCCTTTTGAGTACCATTTCTTTTCAAAGACTCTAATATTCAACCATATAAATATAACATACATTATTTTAAGGCTGGGTAATTCATATTTTGTAATTCTCATTATTTTCCCATTAATATAAATGTGTGTGTCCTGTTTTTCCTCATGCTACAATGTGGATTGTAGAACTCGCAGGTGTACAAATTCAGTGGATATGAAACCAAATACTTCTGAGACGAGGTATTTTCATGAACTGATACAGTTGAAGGATTGAAGAAAAATTTTAATTGTTGATGCTTGATAATTTTTTGACTACTTATAGCCACACGGAGGCACTTGGAAAATGTGCATTATTATTATACAACCAAATAAAAATATTGTAGCCTCACATTTTGTATACAACAAAGAGGAAAAAGGAGAAATTATAAACTAAATAAATAGCTCATATTTGACTATGGAAAGTTATTTCACTAGAGAATGTAGGAAGGTGAAAAAGTTGTAAAGACAATTTTTGGTTGTTTTCTGTAAAAAAAAAGTTATCATAAGGTTCAAATTATAGGATAATGACTCATAGTGTGAAGGCATAAAGCCTGCTTATTTGTGAAGAGTGTGTCTAGTTTTTTTTTTTTTTTTTTTTTTTGGCCAGTCCTGGGCCTTGGACTCAGGGCCTGAGCACTGTCCCTGGCTTCTTCCCGCTCAAGGCTAGCACTCTGGCACTTGAGCCACAGCGCCGCTTCTGGCCGTTTTTCTGTATATGTGGTGCTGGGGAATCGAACCTAGGGCCTCGTGTATCCGAGGCAGGCACTCTTGCCACTAGGCTATATCCCCAGCCCAAGAGTGTGTCTAGTTTTAAAGCTGCCTGATCCTTTGTGTATAAAGTCCAAAAGCCTGTTTTTACTCCTTACTCTTTCATCCAGTAAACACTAACATGATGGTCAGCAAACACATAATCTTAAAACCAGTTAATAAGAGGAAACTATCTCATAAACAGATGAATAAAAATTGGTGAACATTTATAATAACTTGAACATTTTATTTAAAATATTTATTTTCTTTTTCTTAATGAACCTAAAAATAAAAGCATTTTTTGCCTTTCCCCCCTCCTCCTTTCCCTCTCCCCTCATTAGTTGTACAATTGATTTATACCTTATAGTTTTGTATGTATTGCTGTTGTATTGGTTTGTCTTTTTATCTTTTTTCTCTGGATTTTGGTATTCCCTTTCCCTTTCCTACTTCCAGTAAATGTATATGTAGTATCCAGTGTACTAAAATCAGTTACAGTGATATCAGGGGCAAAAGCACAGGAAAGGAATATGGGAAAAAAAGGCACGATTTCACATGGCATGTTGAAAATAACTACAACAGTGATATAGCACTTGTTATCATAAATTGAAGTTCATTTTGCTTAGCATCATCTTATGTGTTCATATCGTCATAGCTATTGAGCTATTGTGACCTTCTGCTAGGATTATCCTACACGTGTACTAATTATTCTCTATGAGGGAAACCACAGAGTCCATGTTTCTTTGGGTCTGGCTCACTTCACTTAATATCCAAAATACACATAGAACTCAAAATATTAAATTCCTCCAAAACAAATCCTCAAAGAACCAAAGGCCCCCCTCAACAAATGAGATAAAGACCTAAAAAGAAACTTCTCTGAAGTAGAAATGAAAATAGCCAAGAGACACATGGCCATAAAAAAAATTCAAATTGAAACAACACTGAGATTCCACCTCACCCCAGTAAGAATGTCCATTATCAGGAAAAATAATAATAACAAATGCTGGAGGGGATCTAGCCAAAAGGGAATGGTACTACATTGTTGGTGGGAGTGTAAAGTTGTTCAACCACTCTGGAAAGAGGTACTGAGTTTACTCAGAAGGCTAAATATAAAGCTCCCCTAGGGCCTAGCAGCCCCATTATCGGGCATCTACCCAAAAGGTTAAAAGTAAGACCACACTAAAGCTACCAGCACAAATATGTTCATCGCAGCACAGTTTGTCATTGCCAAATATGGAGCCAAACCAGATGCTCCTCAATAGATGAATAAATCAAGAAAATGTAGTACATATACACAATGGAATTCTATGCCTCTATCAAAAAGAATGACACTGCCCCATTTATAAGGAAATGGAAGGACTTGGGAAAAAAAATCATACTACTTGAAGTGAGCCAAACCCAAAGACATGGACTCCAGTGTATTTTTTTTTTAACCATCTGGTGTGTTTACTTGTAGGAACGTTCTAGTCACCACAAATGAGGGTAATCATGCATGCAATCTATGTTTTGGGGGGTCTGGCTTATTTTATAACTATGATTTTTTTCAAGTTTTCCATTTGCTTACAAATAGTGCAATATCATGCATTATGGTTCAGTAGGATTCTTTCTGGTGGATGAGTACAATTCCAGTGTATTCATAGGAGAGGAACATAAAGGTGCAATAGTTATATGCACCTGGTTATAAAAATAATATTTGTCAAAATAAATTTCAGGAAATAGAAACATTTTTTCTTTGTTGCTATTATTTTTGTTTTCTTTTTATATTTTATATCTTCTTTTATTTATCTCTCTTTGGGAGTGTAAGTAGGGCAAAGAATTGGTGGAACAAAGGCTGAACAAATAGGTTCTAGTGATATTAGACTCCATGTTGAAAATGAACACTATAATTTGGGAGTGGGAACTGTAGGACAAATCTGAGAGAGAGTTAAGATAGGGGTGTCATTTTTAAAAAAGAAATGTGCTATTTATCTGACTTATATAACTCCAACCCCTCTGTATATCACCTTCACAATAACATAAAATGCATTTAAATGAATAAAAACAAAACAAAAAGATAAAAATATAATAATATAAAGGGAAGCTGCCCCCCAGGAAAAAATATCATATTTAAAACCAAGGGTAATATACTGAAACATGAAAAAGGAAAATCTGTAGAGATCGTATTATTATTGTCTTAAGATAAAAATAATTTTTCTTGACTGTGAAAGATAAAAAGTTTATTTTAGCAGACTTTGAAAGATTTTTAAAGGGATAAATAAATAAAATTTCAAGTGGTTATTGCATTTTTGTTTTGTTTTGGTGTCTTGGAGTTCATTTTGCTGAGCTTCATCATACATGATCATATGTACATAGCTATTGAGTTACTGGGATCCTCTGCTAGGACTATCCTAGACATATTGTGTTTTTTAATGAAAGGATTTTTGAATAAATGTTAAGATAAATAATAAGGAACTACAAGAAACTTCCAAAATGCAAATAAGAAGAATAATTGTGAGAGTTAAGGGCTAAAAATGATGAAAATTAATCATAAAAAAGAAAAATGATAGTTCTTAAAAGAGAGAAGCATCTTGTTTTAGATAAGATGTGAGTAAAAAGTAATGAAAGCAATAATGAGAAACAAAACTTTTCAAATATAAAGAAGAATGTTTGGTTGTTGTTTCTTTTTTAATGGCATCAATTAGTATTAACCTCTAAATCTGAGTGCAGGCAGCGTGAGTGTAAACTTCAGATTTGAAGTTTTGAAGATAATGGAAAAAGGGAGTAAAACTGTACAATGGATGAATAAGACATGATGTATGATAAAATATTAACAGTTTTTGGTCCTGACATGAGAGAAAACAAATGTAGAGCCATGTGTAGTTTTGTCTGTGTGTCACAAAATGAAATGTAGGTTTCTAGAACAAATGGTCTGTAGCATAGTTGACAACTTTTATGAGAAGGTTGTGGGGTTTTTGAGAACATGGTAGACTAGAGAACTATGGAAAGGGAAGGGTAAAATGGCTGCAAAAAATTCTAGAAATTAGTGAAGGAGAGATAAAGACATAAGTATTAGATAGAATAATCGAAAAGTTTAGGCTTATGGTGACAGATCAGTCAAAAGTACAGTCATTTCAATATCTAACATAATGTGAAATTCCAGGCACCTTGCCAACAAAAAGATAGAATAATTACAAAACTAGATGCATCTCAATAGATGAAACTTTTGTAAAGTTTATAGAGAATGAATTTATGACATCAGCATTAAAATTACTTCAGAAATTAGTATAAGACACAGAGTTCAATTTATTAAAATATTAGAGTTGACATCATTGTGGATGAATAGCTTGCAGAGTGGTGCATTTTGAGAATCTAATTTTAATCGATATTTAATAAATAGGACATAATTAGTAAAAAATCTCTTCATCCTCATTGTTGTATGTCATATTTGATTTCATTTTATTAGAAAATTATAACAAAGACTGTTTTGAAAACTACAACATAGAATAAGTCAGCCATTTAAACCTCTATAAAATACATTGCACTACTTTTCTTGGAAATAATAAAATGAAATAGACATTTTAATATATACTTATTGAATAAGCTATATCCTAACTTTCAGAAAGAATACAAATCTTTCACTGAAATTTCTCTAGTGTCTGGAGTAAATTTAATTTGTACTGTTAATACAATCATCTGTAGTTATTCTTCAGATCTTTACAGCATTATGTTAGACTGGTACTTCATAATATTTAAGCTTATTATAAAGGTAATGTACAAAAATTCTCTCTAGTATACTTTTTCCAAATAGTGCTGTATCTAAATTAATCATGCATGTAATTCTGCATCAAAACAATATTTACTTTGTGTCTTGTTTTTGCTGTAAAGAGTAGGATATACAAATGGACATACAGATAGATACATGTGTACACACATACTTATACTTAAGGAGATATAAACAAAACTCATAGTTATGGATGTAAACTTCCTGCAGTTATCTGAGATGAGACAATGTGTGTGTTTGTAGGCATATAGTTTAATATTAAAGACTATATATTTTGTGTGTATACATATATGTGTACACACACACGGAATAAGGTCAAAGAAACAAGAAAATGCAAGGTTTTTTGAGACTATATTATTACTATATACATTTAGGTTACTGCTGAGTTGACAAAATTATTAACTACATATTTTATGATAGACTACATAAAAGCTTCTTTATATTTCTTTAGTTTCTATATAATTCCAGTCATAGAAAATGGAGTTTCTGTTTTTTTTTTTTAATGAAGCCAGGTATATCTGAACACACAGTATACATTTCTCTATATGTTATTTAAACTGATTTCTATTTCCAAGTGCCAGGATGTTCACCAGAAAGGGGAGAGAGGCTTGCTGATAGAAAAATAGTATCCATTCACAGAAACTTCTGATAGCTATGAATTGAAACTTTAAGAAATATACTGAGCATCAATTATTAAACACAGTGAGTCTCCAACAGAAATAAGGATTGCACAGACTTATTATTATTTTTAGTTATAACACAATTTTCCAAATATGATGCATTTTTTGCTTGTCATTCATATGAGAGAAAAAGTATTCTGATATTGTAATGGCACTCAAAAAGAATGAGACATATAGACACTTAATATTTATAATAAATTATACTTTTTTGCTTGTGTGATGTACATAAGCTCACCATCACAACTTCAGTCTTGTAAATAATTTATCCCAATTAAAATGAATTAGCTATATAATTCATGTATATTTTATGCAAGGATTCCATTACTCTTCAAAAAATATTAACAATACTTTGATCAGCATATTAAGAAGTTATTCTCAAAATCACATAGGATTTACCTTCAGAATGCACGGATAGTTTAATGAAATTAACTAATGATTGTGATATACTGAAATTATATAATTATTATTATTAACTTTGGATCATATAAACACATGGATAGAAACAATTCATAAACTCAACATCCTTTTATGATTATGAATTGATAATATGGTCTAGAAAATGATTCTTAGATTAATATAGGTCATCTAAGGAAAATTTCTCTAGTATCAATCAAGATATCAAGACCCAATTAAACATGATGAAACTCTCCTCCCTTCAAAGAACCATGTATTGCATTTGGAGGCTGAATATTGATCTGTTCTGTGAGAGAACTGTTTTAATTTCTTTGCTACCAGTTTGTACCTAGACCAATCTGGAATTGATGAGAATCACGTAACTGAAAATGCAGCCATATGGGGACTGGTTGTCATGGAGTGCACCATCACAAATACTTCAAGGTTGGCTGGTAAAGCCAGGAGGGTGGTTATTCAATGAAACTAGGAGACAAAAGAATCAAAAACAGATGGGAGCCAACAGGTAACTTTCCTCAATTCACCTCTCTGGGCAGCATTTCTTATTCTTTTAGCCACTCTTTGCTTCAGTCCTTAAACATGGCAGTTCAATATTCTCACCACCTTTCAACTCATGCCCCTGTTCTTGTCTAAGAGTTTTATTACTTTATATTACATCTGCTATGTTAATATAGTATGAGTCTTTTTCCCACCCTTTGGTTATCTTTAAGTAGTTGTACAAAGAAGTTGCCATTTAACAAAACAGTTTATAAATACAATGTATCTTGATTAATGCTACCCCTTTCAACGTTCTCCCCCATCCCTCCCCTACCCACCCCTTTCCTCATCCTTGTTAGTTTTGTATATATAAATTGTATTCTTTTCTTTGTTTCCACCTTCTCTTCATTCACTTCTTTCCAGTTTCTGCTTCTTGGAGTTTTACTTTGTTCAACTTGGACTTTGCCTTTCTATTTACTTACACTATTTGAATTTTCCCTTGAATCTACCATATTTCAATCAATTCATATGTATACACTTGTATACCGTGTTATTCTTTAATTTTTATTTTTCTTTTCAATGAGGGACTTGGGGCCTGAAGTGAAGACCTGTGCTCTGTCACAAACTTTTTTGTTCAAGAACAGTGTTCTACCACTTGAGCCACAATTCCAATTCTGACGGGATTTGGAGGAGGAGGTTGGGGCAGAGGCCAATTGGATATAAGAGGCTTATGGACTTCCCTACCTTATCTGAGTTTGAATAATCTTCAGATCTTAATCTTCTGAGAAGCTGGGACTATAGGTATAAGCCACTACACGTGGCATTTCTTTAGTTCTTTATTCAAGTTCAATTAGCGAAAGGGCTCATGCTAAATCACTAGAGAATTTTAATTAAAAATGCTAAAAAGCAATTTGATGCATTCAAAAGTGTATTTTTCAATTTTTGGTTAGTGACAAAAGGATGAATCAATCTGAAACTATCATAGAATAACACATGTGTGTATGTGTGTGTGCAAGAGAGAGAGAGTCTAAGAGTTCACAATTTTGTGTTTGTCCTTAACTTGACAGCCTGGGCATTGGTCCTGGTCTTTTGCACAAAGCTAGCAGGCTACCACTTGAGCTTTGGCTCTATGTCCAATGACAAAACAATGAAGGTTAAAGAATGCTATTGTGTTTTATTTGGGACAATATGATCAGAAAATGCTTCCCAACGCAGTAAAGAATGAAATAAAGAGAAAGATTAAGTCAAGCAGCAACTTGGAGTGGAGTCCTCTGGCAGAAAATTTTAACTATAACATCAATTTAAAACAAACATTGACTTAAAACATGTTTAGAATGCCAAATTTTCAAACTTGATGAAAAGTCTTGCTTTTCAGAGGTCATTGTGACAGAATGAAAATATCTATGTCTTGGCCATTGGGTATAAATATTGTTCTTTCTGCTATCAATAAAGAGGTATGGTATTCCTTTGTCTCCAGAAATTGTACAAGGATCAGGTAGATAATGCTTATACAATGTTTTGAAGATAAAAAATACCAGGTGTTACTATTTTTTAATTTTAACCACAGACTCATCACTGACCCTAAAGGACTATTTAGTTGTTTTAGCAGTCAACATGTCAAATCATCAAGCCAAACACAGAAAACCACTTCATGTCTTTAGCAAACTGGACCTACAACAGGTGACTTTGAAATAGCTTACTTACTAATAACAATAATCTTTGTTGTTGTTGCTATAGTTTACCCATTCAAATATCTCTCCCCCAGAAAGTTATTCCCTAAAATCTCAAGTATTCTAAATGATTTCCTCATTTGATAATTCTTTTCATTGAATAAATATTGCTTTAGGACAAGGCTAGGGAAGCTATTCAGAACATTTCAAAAGAATTTCAAGAAACCCCATGAAATGTCAGCTTAACATTAAAGAAAATAGTGCACCAAAATAACGTATCTAATAAAGTTATGAATAATATGTATTTGGGGTTAAACCATATTATATTTGATTATTTAATTCACTAAAAATTCATTAGATGTAAGCTTTTCAGACTTTATTAAGACAGAACTCTGCCATCTCCATGATTACAATATCCCAAAGTAATTAAAAATCTCTCTCCCATCCATTAATTTACTCTTTCAAATCCCAAGTTCAATTTAGATAATATTTAGAGCATATACTAGTGACAAGAATCTACACAAAAATTGTTACTCATATCACAAGAAATATAAAAATATATTTATGTATAAAATATTCGATCTCCCTATGTTCTATGATAAAATTGGGCTGAATTTGTAACATATCTATATGAGCTAATGTAAATGTCAAAATAAATTCAGATTCAAATTCAAGACACTTGGCGATGTTTCCCTCTCAAGGTGACAGAGACTTAAGTGTTCTAAAACTAGCACTCACTAATAGCTACAGCTGTTAAGATAGCCTTCATTTTATAAATATGGAAAAATTATTTACTCCAGCAATTTTGGTTTCCACACTTTACAATTAAAAATATTATTGAAGATATGGTGTGGACATTGATAATATCTTCAATAAGGCTACATTTCATTCACTTTATAATTTTGTTGCAGATTTAAAATTGTTCTTATGTATAATCATACATTTATAACTTACCAAAAAAACAAAAAAATTGAAGAGAAATAATTCTTACTAAACAAACTAGAGTTCAGTAAAGATCCACGAATACATTCTCGAGGCTTTTGTTTGCTTTTGTTTCTGCTATGTGGGCAGCAAAGTTTCATATTTTACTGAAATCACAATGTGAAGCTTATCACATTTCTTTGGGTTCTGATTTTTTCCTTTGTATTTCATCCCTTTGTTATATGACTCACAGTTGACATCACTTTTCCATTTCACTCTCCTTGAAAGTAAAATTTGATGGCTGCATTTTACTATAATAAAGACCTACTTACAGTTATCTAAATTTACTTGTACTTCAAATTTTCTGGATCTTTCTAGTTGCACGCTATTTTCACATACATATTACTATAAAATATAAGCCCTACCATGCACAGAGATACTGGTGTGACATTTGAAATAATCCATTTATTCACTGTTCAATTTATCAAATATCAAAATAACTACTGCTTATGAAAAGAGGAAATAAAATTTTGTTATTTTTACTTATTTTTAGAGGAATGAGAACCTAGCAACTTTGTGACAGCATGTGAGTTAGCTCATCTTATAGTTCTCAATTGGGGTTTAAACACACACACACACACACACACACACACACACACACACACACAGTGATGCAAGCACCTCTGAATTTCAAATTCTATGTGATCAAAATTGGAATTCATGGGCTAGTTTTTTAAATGACCCTTAAGTAGTCATTACTGCAAAGTATCTAAAAAGAAGACAGTGTAGTCAGAGCTGATTAGTTTCATAAATCTGTCTTTGAACTTCTAATCTGAACCTGTCCATGATCTGCTCATTTTGCAGAAAGTGTTCCCCATGTTTCAGAGAGCAGTAGAAATGAGTTTTATTTTATATTGTATCTATTCTCAAAAAAAAGGAAAAAGTAGTATTACAACAACAATCCCCACTGCCTTACATCTAGAGAAAGCTCAGATAAGAGGTTCTCTAGTATTTGTAGAGAGTAGATTTCTTTAAGATCTGTCCTCATAGCCTCATCATTTCAGCACTGTGGGGGTATTCCTTCCTCGAAATAGTGGAATGAATTTTCACTACTATGGATGAACCATTTTTGATGTCCAAGTTTAGAAGACAATAAGTATTTTTGCTCTGACAATATACACAGTGAGAATGGCAAAGAAAAAAGAAAGAAAGAAAGAAAAGGAAAAAAGAAGAGGTGTCTCAGATTGAATCTAGCTCATTTTTTTTTCACAGAGTAAGCAACTGAGTAGTAAGAAACAAGCTTTTCCTCAACTAGCCCAGTTACTGCTGCTGCAAAAATTGGGCTGGAAGATAGTTACAAATCTAATTTGAGCACACATTACTGTCATAATCATTATATTGTGGGTGTCACAAATAGCACTTAAAAGTATTGTTTTAATTAAGCTGCAAATACTGTAATTAATAATGAAATATGTGCATCTGTTTTATAAATGTTTAGGATTGAAGTAAGGACTCCTCTCTCTCTCTCTCTCTCTCTCTCTCTCTCTCTCTCTCTCTCTCTTTAAAACATAATGCAAGATATCTCAAACATAAATAAGAATCTGGATATAACTCACCAATATAATATAGCAGAAGCCATTTGCTTTCTAAGTCAATTCTAAACTAAAATTCATTTCCCAGTGGAATGGAGCCATTACAAAAAAATTGGATGGAAAAGGAAGAAAGTAAGGTGAGTCTAGGATCCAGACTCTTATCAGTCTTTTTGGCAAATGAGCAATCAATAATTGCAAAAAGAATGAAACTGGGACTAGGTAATCAGTAAATTCAAATCTGAATGATGAACTCTCTGTTGAGAAATACTCCTGTACTCAATGACAATACTAATGCAGAAATATATAGACTTCAAAATACACATTTTGTTTTGTCTTTGAAATTTCTTCTTTGACTCTTCTGACTTTTATAGAGAATGGGCTCAAGCTATGTGCAAGGGGTTCTCACTTTTATAATCCTAGCATTTCAAGAGGCTATTCTGAGGATTGTGGTTTGAAACAAACTGGAGCGTTTTCTCCAATTAACCAGAAAAAAGCTAAATGTGAGAGTGTGGTTCAAGTGGTAGAGTACCAGCTTGGAATGAAAAAAAAGAAAGCCAAATAGAAATGTAAAGCCTTGAGTTCGATCCCCAAAACTAGCAAAATTAAATAAGTAAGCACACATACAAAAAAGAAACAAAGAGGGTTCAAAATACATACTCTTCTGTATTTCATTTTTATGCTGTGGATCTCTCATCTGTTAACTCCTGATCAGCACAGTCATTATAGTTACAGATTTTTCAACACATGCTTATCTCTTTTTCACTCCCCAAATCCTACTTTTGTTGCACTTTGTTCTCATTGCAGATTTGTATAAGAAATGGCCTTTTTCTTCCATGTTAACATATCTTTCTCCAAATACTTCATGTATCTATTATTATAAGAAAGCCCATATTAAGAGAATATGTCTTTGGTATTCATAAAACAAATATGCTTAACTCTTAAGTTTCTTTTAAAATTCCAGGACCCAAGAATGCAAATTTATTTTTTTTTCAGGGACGAACATGATTAGATATGGATGTATTATACATGAAATGCATACACTCATATATAGAAAGCAAATAAACTAAGCACTAGAACTAATTGTATGCTAAACTGTGTGCAATGGAGGAAAGCAGAGATGAAAAAATTCACTGTGACCAGGTTTAATGACTTTTTATAAAATTACTAAGGCAATGTGAAATTATTAGTGACCCATGTAGAGAGTTGATATAATTATAAAGTCACACAGTGACCAAAAGTAAACATCGAACTGTTTTCTTTAGCCATGCTCTGTATTGTGCTGGAACATAGAGACTGAGAATAAAGCCATCAAAAACACATCAAGATAATATTTAGCAGGGTTCTAGGTATTTGTTGAAAATTATAAGAATAATTTCATTAAGCTCTGATAATTGTGATACATTGGTGTGTGTGTCTGTGTGTGTGTGTGAGTGCTTGTGCGTGTGCCTGTGGGACTTGAACTCAGGACATAGAAGCTGTCCCTGAGTTTATTTGCACAAGATTAGTGTTCTACTACTTAAACTATTGAACCATAGCTCCTTTTCCTGTTTGTTTGTTTTTTCCTAGTTAATTTGAGGTAATAGTCTCAGAGTCTTTACTGCCTGTGCTGGCTTTCAGTCTAGATTCTCAGATCTGTTTATTAGGCATCTAGGATTACAGGCATAAGCCACTGGCACCTGGCTAGGTGCATCACATGTCAATCTTATGTACTTTGTATGTAGATATGCATAGATATGCATAGTGCTAGCTTGCTTGTTTCTTAGTGAGTATTAAAAATCTGAAGAACTAAAACTAAGTTAATTGGAATGTAATTGTATTTTGTATTATTTCATTTGTACTAAACTATCCCTCTGTCAATTGGAAAACAAAGAAATATTAGGTATTCTTTAAAGTAATATGGTCCTGCTCAGAAGATTATAAGCTAAGTGATAAGTGTTAAAACAAGTTTAAATTTTAATTATAGTAAACATAAATGGAAACAAGTTGTTCACATAACAGTTTTGGACGATTCATACTAAGTATGCTAATATATCCAGGCTTAACTAATTATTTGGCTCATTAGTTTAATACATAATACTTTGTCATTAAAGTGTATAAATAGATTTTATATAAGTTATTTCAATAATTAATTTAATAAAAATGTTTAATTACCACTGTAAATTCCACACACTGTAAAGGAGGTGGTTCTTAGCCTACTTGAGGCTAGTCTTTCCATATTCAATTTCATACCCAGTCTTTCCTATAATAGAGGACCTTCTTCTGTGACTTCAACTTCAATATCCTGCTATTTGATATGTAATTGTTATTGTGAAGGACTTTTTGTAATGTTTGGCCTCACTGACGGATTCCTTGCCCCTCTAGAATGTACTCTAAATTCCCATGTGTTGTAAGATTCACAGACAAACTGTGGTACTGTTGGGTTGACTGAAAAAAAAAGTCCTTTCAGTCCTAGTTTGGTCTATTAAAAGAACCTGGGAGCAGTTTAAACATGTCTTACAGAAAATAATATGCTCAGAAATATTTGGGTTACCATAATATAATTTTATTATCTTTTATTCGCATAAAATTCACATATATTAACTATATTTTAGAAATATTATATGTATTAAAATGTTTAGATAAATCTTATATGTCAAAATAATAAATCTATATTGATATTTATGATTGCAATTTAACACTACAGAATCATTTTTGTTTTGGTTCATTCTAAATGTATTACTCCCTGAGGAGCCAGATATCAATTCTGGGTCCAGTTTTGATGCCTTTATGTTTATTTGTTGTTTAATAGTAGACTATTGCCCAAATGGGTAGACCCAGATTTATGTGAAACAAGAACAAAAACAAAAAAACCTTCATTATTTAATTCATACTTTAATATTTTTGTTTTATTGAGGAGAATATATAGGAACAGAACATTGAATTCACTTTTATTGGGTTATGCATTCACAATATTTAATAATTCTTATTTTGAAAATACTGTAGACTTGCAAGAAATTGGACAATATATTTTCTGCACAGTTTTTCCATGTTTTTCTTTGAGGTAGCAGCTTCTATAATTGTAGGTAATAGTTCTTATCCATATTTTTAACAACTTTTCTCAGAATTTAATCTATGTGTATTTACTTTTGTCCCAATCACACTGACTTGTATCTTTTCTTGTTTTTTTTTTTTTTTTTTTTTTGCCAGTCCTGGGCCTTAGACTCAGGGGTTGAGCATGGTCCCTGGCCATTTTCTATATATGTGGTGCAATCCTCAGAATCAGAGAGCAAAAAGGACTAAAATAAACTGAAAGAAATTGTGTCTCTATAATTCTTAATGAAATTATGAAGTGACTTTTTTTTTTTTTTTGCCAGTCCTGGGCTTTGGACTCAGGGCCTGAGCACCTTCCATGGCTTCTTCCCGCTCAAGGCTAGCACTCTGCCACCTGAGGCACAGCAACCCTTCTGGCCGTTTTCCATATATGTGGTGCTGGGGAATCGAACCCAGAGCTTCATGTGTAGGAGGCAAGCACTCTTGCCACTAGGCCATATTCCCAGCCCATGAGGTGACTTTTTAATGGAAAATGACCATAAAGCTTTCTTCAGAGGTTTGAATTTTTCAAAAAAAAAAAAAAAACCTATCATGTTCAATTATTTTATAAAGTTTATGAGTCAAATACTAATTGTCTATCTGACTTTTGCCTTATTCTTAGCACAAAAGGAAAGAAGCTAGCAGAGATAAAGGAAAGTGAAAAGTAGGAGAAAGAATGAGAGAGATAAAGCTCATAATCTAAAAAGAGAGAAAGAGGGAAAAAGAAAAATCTCAAAAGCTAACCCTGGGATTAGTGCAAAGCTGGAATCATTTTATAAACTATATGCTATTAAAATATGTACTATGCTATACAATTATGCTTCGAGCAGACACTATAACATTAGAATCTGCTTTCTCTAATGAAACCACTCCATACTTAATAAATGCATAATATTTAGAGGATTTTTTTTAAAAAATAGAAATTATCTGTTGCTCATATGAAGGTGCTGTGCAAGTTGATTTACCAGGATATTGAAATTATGCTTTGTGGTACCTACTGAATTTCTAACCAAAAACTCTTAACTAATTAAGTTTTTTTTCTTAACAAATATCAAGTTAAATTATTTTTATTTTTATTTAGCCACTACACTAAAACCAAATCATATTTGTCAAATTGAAACAATGAAGCCAGGGGAAATTAATTATAAAACAAATCACAAATATGCAGGTACTATGTAGTTTACAAAGTTTAAAATGTGAGCAATGAGTATGAGCTAATGACACACTGAAAGCAAATGTTCATGGTGAATATTTGAAAATACCTTTAACACTTAAATTAAAAAGGGTTATTACTTCATATCTCCCAAATGTAAAGGGCTTTGTAAAAGTAAAGAAAGAAAAACCAATTTAAAATACAACTAGCATGGAAAAAGAAAATGTTTAGTAATATATGTGTATGTAAACATGAATTTGACCATATATGTTGGGGAAATGAGAGCAGGATGTAAATAGACATATGTGTGTTTATATGTAATTTCTTTTACCTCATAGGTTAATGGGGCTCTAAAAATTACTTAAATTCCCCAAAGGCCACTTATGCTTCACCCAATACCTCATTGACATATGATTATACTCATTAAACTTTCAAATCTATTAAACTATCTTGGTAATGTACAAGATTAAGAGAGAAGCTGTAAGGACAAAGTCTTTATATTTAAAAAAATTAAAGGAAATTGTTTCTTCTGGCTCATTTCTTTTATTTTTTCTTTTGCCTCTCTCTCTCTCTCTCTCTCTCACTCTCACACACACACAAACAATACTGAGATTGAAGTCAATGTATACTCCTTGCTATACAAGTCATGTAGCTAACAACACCTGCATCTAAGCCATATTCCCAGTCCTATCAGCTTCGATTAAATTACTTCCTATAGTAAAAATAGAAAACATCATTTGAGTTTTTGAAAGAATTTGAATTCACATTTATTAGCATCAATTAATTGTACACAGGGTTTCATTTAGACACATGCATATATACATATATATATGATTATATGACTTAATCCTACTTACCTTTACTTCCATTCTCCCTCTTTGCCCTCTTCCCAAACCATTCTCAGTTGGCTTCATGAATCCATTTTTATAAATGTACATAAAGTATTTCCATCCCTTTACATTCTCCATTCATCTTCCCTTCTCCCACTATACCATAGCCATACCTGTTTTGTATTCTCGTCATTCATTTTTATGTGAATGGTTTTATTAATTGTACAAAGGGGTTTCAGACATTTATATACTGTATTTTAATCCGTTGACTTTTTTCTTTTTTTTTCTTCTTTATTGTCAAAGTGAAGTACAGAGGGGTTACAGTTTCATATATGAAGCAGTGAGTACATTTCTTATCCAACTTTGATTCCAAATTCTCTTTACAGAAAAAGCACATGGATAATTATTGAAAGCTAGAAAATATGAATGAAGATATGATATGACATGATATGATATGATAAAAAAAAATCTAGGGACAATTTAAATATTGTTTTATTTCTATTAGGAGGGATATAGATTTAGATAGGGTTCTGATGTCAGAGTCCCTGAATTTCAAGTGACTAGTTACAGTTCCAAGTTTATAACTTAAACAGAATTTTTTTTTAGCAATTTTCCATTGTCTACTTTTGGTGATGACAAAGTTCTTTCTTGGTGACAAAGATTTATTTTAGTATAAGAGGTTGAACTATGCAGAAATAGAGTACAGAAACATTTCTTGTTTCTCATGCAGGAAACAAGTGTCAAAGATCCCTGAAAGACTTTTTTTAAAGATGTTTTCTATATTCTTCTCTTTCTCCTGAAAATGTTATGCTAAAAATTTTTGTGGGTGTGTATTGGTACACATGGGCAGAACATTTTCTTCTTTCTGGTAGACTTTTCCTTCCCTACTTGTATTGTCATGACATGCTCCAAAATATGAACCATCATGTGCCCCAGAGGTTTACTTCAGGGTCATATTCTCCCCAGTAGTATGAGGAAAACATTTACTATTGTTTTCATAGAACACAATGATAGATTATCTATGTCGGAAAAACAACCCTTTTGGATTCCCACTCTCCCTGGATGCTTGACATTAGTTAGTTCATGTGTCCCACAACTGCTTAGATCTCCTCTCGCAGTTTTCAAGACCCAACTTTACAATCATGAAGGAACTTTCTCCCCTTTAGCTTCTGTCTCTTCTAACTACTAAAATTTTGGCCTATGTCAGGAATCTCTCAAGTCAATCTTCATCATAATCCTCAAAACTCTGTTTTAGTCTTTTCTTATTTTTTTTTTGTCTTAGTCTTTTCATTTCCTAATGTATGGGACCAATCTTTCTTTTTTTTGAAGTTTTTATTATAAAACTCATGTACAGAGAAGGTACAGTTTCATACGTTAGGCATTGGATACATTTCTTGTACTGTTTGGGACCAATCTTTCTAATAGAAGCCTAGCATTCCATGATCCACTCATCTACTGAGGGGCATATTAGTTCCATATTTCAGAGATGGTAAATAGTGCTGAGATAAACATAGCTTTGCTGGTAGCTTTAGGGTGATCTTGTTTGTAATCTTTTGGGTAAATGCCCAAAATGCAGGTTGCTGGGTCATAAGGGAGCTCTATGTTTAACCTTTTGATGAACCTCCACCCTGCTTTACAGAGTGGTTGAACAAGTTTACACTCCCACCAACAGTATAGTAGGGTCCCATTTTGGCCACATTCCCACCAGCATCTGTTGTTGTTAGTTTTCTTGATAAAGGGCATTCTTACTGGTGTGAGGTGGAATCTCCATGTTGTTTTGATTTGCATTTCTTTTTTGGCCAGGGTTGTTGAGCACTTCTTCCTGTGCCTCTTGGCCATTCTCATTTCCTCGTCAGAGAAGTCACTCTCTAAGTCTTTAGCCCATTTATGAGGGGGCAGTTGTTTCTTTGAAGATTTGTTTGGGGGAATTTAATTTTTTTTCAGTTCAAATATATTTTAGTTTGAGACCCTTGTCAGTTGTATGGCTGGTAAAGACCTTCTCCCAGTGTGAAGTCTTTCTATTTATCTTGTTAGCTGAAACATTTGCTATGCAAAAGCTCTGCAGTTTGATGCAATCTCATTTGTCCAACATTTCTTTGATTTTCTGTGTTTCTGGGCCTTTATTATAAAAGACCTGTGCCGGGAGAAGGAGGAAGACGGCAGAGGAGAAGCAGAGCGCTTGCAGAGCTCCCTCCGATATCCTAGTTTTCTTACCCCATAGAAACTGTTACTCCTAGAAAGACAGCCAAAGTAAGTTCTAACAGTACAGGGATTCTGAACAGGAAGGAAAAATCGACTTTGCTGGTCTGAAAACACAGATTTGAGCTCCAGGCGGCGTCCCGCCGCCGCGCCAGTGCCGGCACCGGCGCAGTGCCTGGCACAACACCCCTGCACTCCGCGCAGCTAAAGGGAGAAATACTCCAGAAGGCAGCTGAGCACGGACGACCTGACATCGCAGAGACAGCGTGAGTACCCCACAAAAGTTATTCCCACTTATGCCCACAGACCAGCTTCTGGAAGGCATCCCTGTCCCCACCGCCAGAGCAAAGTGCCATCTTTGCCACTGGCATAGGGTCAGACCAGACTGGAACTGAAGTGGGCCTGGGGAAAGCAAGGTCAAAAAAGCCATCTTTGAAAAGGACAGGAGGGGGCGGAATAAGTGAGAACCAGCTCCGCCCAGAAGAACGCCCCCTGGCCTTGTGGGAGGCGAGTCCTGGGCCGGGACTTAGCCAGAGGTGCCCTGCCCTTCCCGCCGGAATTTCTAAACTTAAAGCAAAAGCTGTGAGCAGCTACCGGGGGCACGGAAACACCAGAGGGAGGAACAAACAGTTCCTGGGACAGCTAAATGGGCCAGTCACAGAGGAAGCTAATTCCCAGCCCAAAATGGAGCTGCATTCCATACCCACCTATGCCAAGGAGGCCGCCTCCCTCAGGCAAGCAACTCTCAGCCAAGCAAAACAGGCCAGAGGCGCCCCGCCCTGCTGAGTTCACAGCCTAGTCAAGTCCAGGCATCAAAGGCAGCGGCCCCACAGCAGACAGAGGAGCCACAGTTCCTGAGACTGCTCACTTCCATATCTACAGAGGACGCCCAAGGCCTGCCTGTGAGCTGTGCAAACCTCAGAGACCCACGATTGCACCAACAGGGGAGAAGTGTCAGAACAGATCCACCCCTTGCCAACTGAAATCAAGTCAAACCAGCCAATCAGGAAAATAGACTGCAGTCCATTGCAGGGAAACCAGAGACTGGGGAGAAACCACCCAAACAAGGAGGACTCCTTTTTTTTTTTTTTCTTTTTCTTTTCAAACATTTTTTAAAACTTTTTTTAAATTTTCTTTTTAATTTTTTCACATCTGAAACATCATTGGTTGTTTTTTTGTTTGTTTGTTTTTTATTTGTTTGTTTGTCTTCCATTTTTACCGGTTTGTTTTATCAAGTTTTTTGTGTTTGTTTATTTGTTTGGGCTGTTCCTTTTCTGTTATTTTCCTTTTTATTTACTTTTTATTCCTTTTTAAATAATTTTTCTCTGTTTTGTGTATCTGTCTTCCAGTATTTTTACTTTATTTCTCTCGTTGCGTCCTCTTCCTTTAAAAATTACTTTCCTATGAATAACACCTCCACTCTTTTCTGCTAACTCTCCAGTGTCTGTCATTTTAACCTTGTTCTTTCTACTGATTCTACTCTTCTCCACATTTCCACATCAATGAAACTAAACCAAAATCACCACCACCCCCCCCCAATACATTTTACTCTATTCTCTTTACTACCTCCAACTTACCCTTCTGAATTACTGCCTGGACCTCCAGTTTCCATTGACTCCTGGTTTTTGGATAGAGGGTATCCCAGCTTAATACGAGTGAATCAAAGGGGTTCATAGAGAAAGCCAGTCCTAAAAGAACTTAATATAAAAACAAGAATTGCGTATAGGGTTGTAACAGTAAATAAGTAACTACTGAATACAGGGCCCAGGATCGGTTGTTATATTGAAATTGTATTCTTTAGGAACACCAAATCTAACTTTATAGACAGGTATACAAGTTATCTGTATATAATTGTGAGATTGTAAGATTTCCACAACAGTGCTTGGTAAGGGCTGCTTTGGGGCTTAAACGGTGCTCACACGTGCTGGTAGACTGGCATTCCCAACTCAAATGGGCAGAAGAAACACAAGAAAGATGGCAAACAATGAAGTCTTATCCCCCACTCAAAACAAGCAGGAAGCAGAGCAGTCAATCAAAAACATAGAAGAAAACCCCCAAAATGCTCTACAAAGTCTACTGATAAACATGATAAATGAAAAGTTTGAATCTCTTCAGTCAATTATGTTAGAGCATGAGGAGGCAAAGCAAAAATTAATGGAGAATTTCATGGCATCCACAAATAGAAAGATAAATGAGCTTCAAGAGTCAAATGAAAAGATAGCTACCCAGCTTAAAGATTTGAGAGACAACACTCAAAAACAAAGTAATGAAGTTAATGAAGTAAAGAAGTCCATACAGGACCTAAGAAATGACATTGAAATCATCAGGAAAGACCAGTCAGAAGGAAAAGAGATTCGAAATCAAGTAGCTAGCCTACAGACCCGACTAACTGAAGCAGAGAATCGAATCTCAGGAGCTGAAGATTCCTTAGATTCTATGGAGAAAGATCAAAAATCAATACAAATCCAGTCTAAGCAACAAAACAGATCGCTACAGGAGATTCAAGACACGATCAGGAAGCCCAATTTAAGGATAATAGGTATGGAGGAAAACTTGGAGAAAGAGGTTAATGGGATAGGCAACCTATTTAACAGAATATTAGCTGAGAACTTCCCAAACATCCAGAAGGAAAGGCCTATACAGATACAAGAAGCATTTAGAACCCCAAATCGACCAGACCAGAATAGGACATCCCACAGACACATTGTGATCAAAACAGCTTCAGCAGAGTGCAAGGAAAAAATACTCAAAGCTGTTAGGGCAAAGAAAACAATCACATATAAAGGAAAAGCAATCAGAATTACTCCAGACTTCTCAGCAGAGACCATGAAAGCAAGGAGAGCCTGGAATGAAGTATACCAAACTCTAAATAAAAATAACTACCAACCAAGAATTCTGTACCCAGCCAAACTCTCCTTCATAGCTGAAGGTCAAATAAAAGTCTTCCACAATAAGGAAAAACTGAAACAATATCTCTCCACCAAACCAGCCTTACACAAAATCCTTAATGATGTACTATACAGGGAAAATAATCAATATCCCAACACAGACAGAGAAATGAATGCTAATTAGTAAACACTACATCAAGAAATGGGAAGACACAGCTTTAAACAAGATAGTGATAATGAAAGGAACAAACGATCATCTCTCAATCCTAACTGTCAACATTAATGGACTTAATTCTCCAATCAAATGACATAGACTCATAAGTTGTCTCAAAAATCAAGATCCATCTTTCTGTTGCCTCCAAGAGACACATCTATCCAGCAAAAGTAAACATCTTCTAAAAGTGAAAGGCTGGAAATAAATCTATCAAGCAAATGGCCCACACAAGCAGGCTGGAGTTCAATCCTAGTATCAGACAAAATTGACTTCAAATTAAAAAAGGTAAGAAGAGACAAAGAAGGTTACTACATACTAGTAAAAGGATCTCTCCAACAGGAAGATATAACCATCCTAAATATCTACACACCAAATGCAGGAGCACCCAACTTCATCAAACAAACACTACTGGCTCTAAAAACATTCATAGACCCAAACACATTGATAGTTGGGGACTTTAACACTCCACTATCACCTCTGGACAGATCAACACGCCAAAAACTGAACAAAGAGACCACAGAACTAAACAATTGCATAGACCAACTAGACTTAATCGACATCTACAGAATATTCCACCCAGCAAGGACAGAATGCATGTTCTTTTCGGCAGCACATGGAACATTCTCCAAAATAGATCACATTTTAGGGCACAAAGAAAATCTGTACAAATTCAGAAGTATCAAAAGCATTCCCTGCATTCTCTCAGACCACAGTGGAATAAAATTAGAGCTCAACTCAATCAGCCACCACAGAAAATCCTACAATTCATGGAGACTAAAGAACACACTGCTGAACCATCAGTGGGTCATTGAAGAAATTAAAACGGAAATTCAAATGTTTATGGACTTCAACCAAGTTGAGGACACAAAGTACCAGCTCCATTGGGACACAGCAAAGGCAGTACTCAGAGGAAAATTTATATCTCTGAGTACACACATCAACAAACTGGAGAAACAGCAACTCAGTAATTTAAGGAAGCACCTTAATTTTCTGGAGAGAGAACAGCAAGCCAAACCCCAAGTCAATAGACAGAAGCAAATAATTAAAATCAAATCAGAATTAAATCAATTAGAGATGAAAAAAAAACATTGAAAGAATCAACAAAACAAAGAGTTGGTTCTTTGAAAAAATTAACAAGATAGACAGACCCCTGGCAAACCTGACCAAAAAATGAAGGCAGCACACTCAAATAAACAAGATAAGAGATGAAACATGTAACATCACCACAGAAATAACTGAAATTCAGAAAATAATAAGGGACTATTTTGCAAACCTTTATGCCAACAAATTCGAGAACTTGGAAGAAATGGATGATTTCCTAGAAAAATTTGATACCCCCAAACTCAACCATGAAGATTTAAACCTTCTAAACCGACCTATATCCAGTATTGAAATAGAAACGGCAATAAATGATCTCCCATCCAAGAAAAGCCCAGGTCCAGACAGATTCACTGCAGAATTCTACAAGGCCTTCAAAACAGAACTCACTCCAATATTTGTCAAACTCTTCAATGAAATTGAAAGAGAACGTTCACTACCAGACTCATTTTATGAAGGCAGTATAACCCTCATCCCCAAACCAGGCAGAGACTCATCATGGACAGAGGACTACAGACCAATCTCCCTGATGAACATAGATGCAAAAATTCTCTACAAAATTCTGGCCAATCGACTTCAACAGGTCATCAAAAAAATCATACACCACGATCAAACTGGATTCATCCCAGGGATGCAAAGTTGGTTTAATATACACAAGTCAATTAATGTAATCCTCCACATCAACGGGAGCAAGGTAAAGAACCACATGGTTTTATCTCTGGATGCGGAAAAAGCGTTCGATAAAATCCAGCACCCATTTATGCTAAAAGCCCTGGAAAAACTGGGATTCCAGGGAACATTCCTGAATATAATCAAGGCAGTTTATGACAAACCAACAGCAAGCATAATTCTAAATGGTGAAAAACTAAAGCCATTCCCTTTAAAATCAGGAACAAGGCAGGGATGTCCACTCTCTCCCCTGCTCTTCAACATAGTACTAGAATTCCTAGCCAGAGCAATTAGGCAAGAAGAAAATATAAAGGGGATCCAAATAGGAAAAGATGAAGTTAAACTTTCTCTCTTTGCAGATGACATGATCCTATACCTAAAGAATCCCATAGACTTTACCCCCAAGCTACTAAAGCTGATCCAAAACTTTGGCAAAGTTGCAGGATATAAAATAAACCTTCAAAAATCAATGGCCTTTCTCTATGCTAACAACCCAAGGACCGAGGCTGAAATCAGGAAAGCAACTCCTTTTGCAATAGCCCCCCAAAATATAAAATACCTAGGAATAACCTTAACCAAAGAAGTGAAAGACCTCTTTGAGGAGAACTTTAAAAGCTTGAAAAATGAAATTAAGTCAGAACTAAGAAAATGGAAAAAACTCCCATGCTCCTGGATTGGGAGGATTAATATAATCAAAATGGCAATATTGCCAAAGGCTATCTACAAATTCAATGCAATACCCATTAATATCCCAACACCATTCTTTAATGAAATAGAGGAAGCAATCTAGAAATTCATATGGAACAATAAAAGACCTAGAATAGCAAAAACACTCCTAAGCAGAAAGAACAGTGCTGGAGGAATTACAATACCCAACTTCAAGCTGTATTATAAAGCTATAGTAATAAAAACAGCTTGGTATTGGCACCAGAACAGGCCTGAAGACCAATGGAACAGAATTGAAGACCCAGAAATGAACCCACAGAACTACGCCTACTTAATCTTTGATAAAGGAGCTAAAACAATAGTCTGGAAGAAAGATAGCCTCTTTAACAAGTGGTGCTGGCAAAACTGGCTCAACACATGCAACAAACTAAAACTAGATCCTTATATATCACCCTGTACCAAAATCAATTCCAAATGGATTAAAGACCTTGAAATCAAAACAGACACCCTGAAAACACTAAAGGAAGGAGTAGGAGAAACACTTGGGCTCCTTGGCGCAGGACGGAACTTCCTTAACAAAGACAGAGAAAGGCTACAAATCAAAGAAAGGTTGGATAAATGGGACTGCATCAAACTGCAGAGCTTCTGCATGGCAAAGGACATAGCTTGCAAGATAAACAGAAAGCCCATGGACTGGGAGAAGATCTTTACCGGACATTCAACAGACAAAGGCCTCATATCTAAAATATATGCAGAACTAAAAAACCTACCTTCTTCCAAAACAAAACCGCAAAGAACCAATAGCCCCCTCATCAAGTGGGCTAAAGACCTACAAAGAGACTTCTCTGATGATGAAATGAGAATGGCCAAGAGACATATGAAAAAATGCTCTACATCACTGGCCATAAAGGAAATGCAAATCAAAACAACATTGAGATTCCATCTCACCCCAGCAAGAATGTCATATATCAAGGAAACCAATAATAACAATTGTTGGAGGGGATGTGGCCAAAAGGGAACCCTATGTCATTTTTGGTGGGAATGTAAACAGGTTCAGCCAGTCTGGCAAGCAGTATGGAGATTCCTCAGAAGGCTCAATATAGAACTCCACTATGACCCAGCAGCCCCACTTTTGGGTATCTATCCAAAAGACCACAAACAAAATCACAGTAATGCCACCAGGACAACAATGTTCATCGCAGCACAATTTGTCATAGCTAGAATCTGGAACCAACCCAGATGCCCCTCAGTAGACGAATGGATCAGGAAAATTTGGTACATATACACAATGGAATTTTATGCCTCTATCAGAAAGAATGACATTGCCCCATTTGTAAGGAAATGGAAGGACTTGGAAAAAAATATACTAAGTGAAGTGAGCCAGACCAAAAAAAAAAAAAAAAAAACATGGACTCTATGGTCTCCCTTATTGGGAATAATTAGTACAGGTTTAGGCAGTTCATAACAGAGCATCACAAGGCCCAATAGCTATACCCTTATGAACACATAAGATGATGCTAAGAGAAATGAACTCCATGTTGTGGAAACAATTGTTATATCACAGTTGTAACTACTTTCAACGTCCTATGTTTATCTGTAGCTTCTATTATTGATGATGTTATTGTATCACCTTCCTGTGGTTGTACCTACACTATCGCTGTAATATTATCTGAGTATATTGGAAACAGTGTTTATGGGTATTGGAAGTAGGAAATTCAAAGGGAATACCAAATTTGAGAGACACAGTGTAAAAAAAGAGAAACAACTACAAAAGCAATACTTGCAAAACTGTTTGGTGTAAGTGAACTGAACACCTCTGGGGGGGGGAGGAGGGAAAGGGGGGGATGGAGGGGGGTATGAGGTACAAGGTAACAAACAGTACAAGAAATGTATCCAATGCCTAACCTATGAAACTGTAACCTCTATGTACATCAGTTTTATAATAAAAACTTTAAAAAAAAAAAAAGACCTGTGCCAAGGAACCCATTCCTTCCTGGAAAATATCGCAATAGCAATATACATGTGACCACATAACATGATGCTAAACAAAATTAACAACAATATTTGGAAATAAGTGTTTTATCTTTGTTGTTGTTATTTTCAAAATACCATGTGGAATTATGGCTTTTTCTTTTGTCTTTCTTCCCTATCGTTTTACTCCTGATGTCACTATAACTGATTTTGGTACCCTAGGTATTGTATACACATCTATTGGAACTAGAGAAGGGAAGAGGAACATCAAAATGGAGAGACAGAGGGTAGTGTGTGAACCAATGCAACAGCAATACTTAGAAGACAATATTCTGTAACCAAACTATACAACTTGGGGGAGGGTGGGGAGGCAATTGGGGAGGGGGGAAGGTTGGAGAAAAATGAAAGAGGAAGTAACAAGTTTTATAAGAATAAAACTGTAACCCTTCTTTTAATTATTTTGTCAATAAATAAATAAATTTTAAAAATGTGCCCAACACAGACCTAGTTTTTGTGAAGTAGAAATTTTCCTTAAGCACTTAATAATTTTACAATGCTCCAATATAAATTATGCCATAGATATTATATCTCTAAAACCTGAGCATAGAAACTTTCTGACCTCATTCTTCTGATGGCTACATACATCTCTTCCTCTTCATAAATGACATGTTTCCAAAATAAATCTCAAATTAAATTCCCAAAACATAAATCCAAACTTAAATTGTACTAGGCAGTTAAATAAACTGAATGCCGTAAGGAGGTTGCTTGAATTAATAAATAAAATTAGCAACAGAAAACAATATATTAACACCAATCTATTAAATTATTCAAGGCATTTGTAATCTTGGTAAATTCATATGATTTAAGGACTCTGTTTAACTAACTAGTTTAACATTATATGAATTGTATTGTTTGAATTACTTAAAATTTCAGGACGCTGAGATCTGAGGATCATGTTTTGAAGCCAGCCTGGGCAGAGAAACCTGAGAGACATTTTTAAAACTGTTTATTGTAAAGGTAATGTGCAGAGGGGTTACAGTTACGCAAGTCAAGTGTTGAGTACATTTTCTTTATAGCAATGTCACTCCCACCCTCTTTTCTCCTACATTTTCATGCCAGATACCCCCTCTCCCAGTGTATGGTAAATTAAACAGGACTCTAAACACAATGCGATCAATGGAGGATATCCTTAGGAGATAATCACAAGGGCTCAGTAGCTGTGTGCATTTAATCATATAAAATGATGTTTATTAAATGAATGCCAAGAAATAGAAATGAGAGGGTTTTGGTTTTTTTTTTTTTTTTGCAGTTCACCCATTCCCCCTTTTGTTGCTGTTTTTGATTTCTGTAATTTTTGCCTTATATGGAAATTTATCTGATTTGAGAAAGGGAAGGAGAAACACAGAAATGGACAAAGTATGAACTAATTCAGCAGCCATACTCACTAGACACTAACTCCCAGAAACTCTTACATCCATCAAAATCCCACAAGCAGTCAGCAATGGAGTTGGACTTAAGTGGTAGGACACTAGCCTTGAGCAAAAATGATCTGGTGCAGGGCCCAGACACTGAGTTCCTGCCCGGAGACAGACACAAAACAAACAAACAAAAGATAAAAACAACTGTGGAGCACAAGTCCCTCAATTTAAGTCAAGTACTAGAGCTAATGTGCACACACATCTATAGAGGCTAGAAATACAGGGGACCAAAAGAAGTCAGTATTCTCTACTTTAGAAAATGTACCAGTCTATATCATGGTTCACTTATTGTTACATTGCTGACAGGTGAGGGATTACTACAAGCAATTGTAGTTTACTACAATTGGTTTACTCTTCCACATCCTCAGACTATTTAATTAACTTCATTTAACTGATTACTGTAGTTACAAAATTATGTGTAATGTATTATTTGAGTAACTTAAATAGATAAAGATTTTTTTAGGACAATTCTAAGGAAGTGAAAGAGTAAACTAAACGATTGTTAAGTTTGAATGGTATATTTTACCACAAAGGCCAACTCACAAATTGAAGATGGAGGGACTGGGAATATGGCCGAGTGGTAGAGTGCTTGCTTCATGTAATATCTAACATTATTATTACAATATCTGACATATCTTCCTACTAGAAGAAAAGCTACTCTTTTCCCTTTACTTTTAAAATATAAGAGATACCCTTTAAGAGAAACTGCTCTCACCTTCAAGAAAAATCTCAACTTAAGAACAAGACTCACTTATGAAGATACACAATGTGATTAAATGCTACATTCTTTATATAAGTATCTGTGTGCATCTATTACTCTTATGTCCTTCACAGAAGGAAACATGAGGAGACACAGTAGGAGGAAGGCAACACTACAGAGCTTCTACAAACCCTGGCTTTTAATTGTATTCTCTAAGTGATATATTAGGAATCTTTGGAAGTGTCTTCACTATACAGGCACAAAAAGATGATTGGAAAAATAAGATGCATGATGAGGAAGCACTGCTACCCCATGAAGCCAACTGACAAGAATATTGTGATTGACTGTGTGCAGAGCCACTGCTAAATTGAGCAGAATCAAGACTGACAGAAGACTCTGGGGTTGGCAATCAGGAAGTCACATTTTGTTACATGCATAAGGATCAGAATACATTTTATGAAACATACAGCAAAAAATGAGAGATGTGGTGGCAAAGAAAGAAAAAATATTTTAAAAGTATTAAAGTTCAGTTCAGTACAGTTTCATGAAGATAAATGAATAAGAACATTAACAATATGCACACTTTTTGAAATTGCAAAAATGTAAGGCTAGAATACTGAGATACAATAATATTAAGTAAAAACAAGCTTTTTACATATGCCTCAGGATGTTGGGGTGTCACTTAAAAAAAAAAAGGATGACAAGGCCAAAGGAATTCCAGGAGGCAGAGTTTATTTCTGCAGAAGAGTCCACTATCAATCCAAATTTAGCAAGCAAGCACACAGAGCAGCTGAACAGTTAGTTCCCTTTTTATCCCTAGTCCAGCAGAACCTGCCCTTCTCCTTATGTTGGCTGAGCTCAGATTCAGTCTGCAGCACACACTTTCTCATTGAAAGGAATAGAATGTCTTAATAATTAGCAGGAGCAGGATTTAACTAAATTAATGAGCTTGTAACAGAAATTATTAAAGGGCAATAGGAAAATGATGTAAAGAAAATACAATCAATCAGGGCTACGCCACCTGGCCAAAGCATTAATTTTCCAGAAAAAAATAAGTAGCACAGGATTGACAGAAAGAATGTAAAACACTTTGACAGAAACGCCAGCTATTCTGACAGTCTGTATTTTCAACCCAGTTTTTGATTAATGAAATTTTCAAGTTATTTTAGAAACACAATTGACAATTAATATATATGTTAAAAGGAGGCAAGGAAATGGAATAAGAGCAGTAATAAATCATAGGTATATCTAAACATAATGTAATCCATGGGTTATAGAAAAAAATTTACAGACAGTAGATTCTATACTTTATATCAGAAAATAATTTCCTATTTCTAAATCTCTGTAGGAATAAATTTATTGCAAAATTAGTTAGCTCAGTATGTGGGATGAATATATTTAAAATAAAAATTTGCATTTATATTAAATATAAATAATTTTTATAAATACATTTTAACATCCTGAATACATATTAAATTGAATTTTAATTTTACCTACCCCTTAATTTTTTGTATTTTCATAGTTGAAAGTATTCTAAAAATGTCTTTAGTTGGGGATGCAGTGCAGTCATAGAGTACATGTTAACATGTTTAAGGACTTTGGTTCCTTAAACTATGGAAGTGCGTTTCCTTGTCTCACTTATGTTACCTTAGCTACTCTTACATCCATTAACAGCAATACTTCTATAAATTCTTGCCAGACTAAATCATCTCTTATGAATCACCTTTTATAGTTAATATCCTCTTATCTATCTGTTTATCTGTCTAACTTGTACACTGTTGATTGGACTATAAACTAGTACAGCTATGTTTATTGGAGCTCTGCTGTTGGAAGACAAACTTTAGAATCAGTTAAGAAAGTGTGACATGTAGTGTAGCAAAGCAAGCTCTGAATGAAGAAGTTTATGTAATAGATTAGCCTATTAAGTCTTCACTTTGTAGTTACCAGGAATGGAAACTCTAGGTAGGATAGAAATGATATTGCTCCAGCTGACTCCTACTACATCAGCCCTGTTACTATAAATAAACCTTAAGGTATTGACTTTGGTGTCCTGGAAACCTACTCATCTTCCTAGCAAAACTAAGGTATGGACAGGACACCTTGTAATTTTCTTCTAGAAATTTACAAAAGAGATATCCAACCATTTGTTCATCCAAAGTAATGTATGTTATTATTCATAAATGCTTTATTCATAAGATCAGAAAATGGGGGAATGATTTAATTATCAATTAAAAGGTGAATAAACAAACTATTGTACTGTATTCATGCACTGTAATGCAATTCAAGCAAAAGACAATGAATTGGTGAATTATCTCTGACCTATTAGATAAACAAAAGAAGTTGGAGTGCTGAATTCTACTTATATGAAAAGTTAGAAAGACAAACTTAACCTGTAATGGTTAATGTAGGCTCCTTCATTTCTCGTGACAAGCTGAGATGAGAAGGAATGTTTGTTTAGAAGAAGCCCAAATAATTTTTCATGGTGACAGAAATGTACCCCATACTATTCTTAGGATGACCGTCATTCAGGTGCATAAGAAATTGCTAATTTTCTTAAAATTATATGCTTCATTGGACACATTTTAAAACCAACAAAGGATACTTAAATAAATTCGACTAAATATGCATCCAATGAACTTCTGTACTTCCATAGAGAATTAAGTATCACAAGGAATAATTTGAAGCAAGGAAGCGAACTTCCTTGTCACATAAAATAAGCATGATTCAAAAAACAATCAAACATTTTCTAGTCAATGTAAAATTAGAAAAAGGGAAAAAAAACATATGAAAACAAAGTCAGAAGCATTAACCTACAAAAAAGTTTTCTGTGTCTAATGCAGTTTCCTGAAATGGATATGGAGTACACAAGCAAAAAAATTATATTTTGCCTGCATATGTAGTATTGATTAAATTCCTGTAGGATAAAGTTGTGGTATGGTATCTCACATCATTCCCAGTTATTGAGGAGGCAGAGACTAGAAGACTATAGTTATAGAATAATATGGGCAACATGTTAGAATCTACTTTGACAAACAAGATATTGACCTATCTTCCTAGCAATGCAGGAGCCATGGTAGGAGGAATACTCTAAGATGAGCTTGAGGAAGCAACATGAGATATTTTCTTAAAAAAAAAAAATCCAGCAAAATCAGATCTAAAGAAGTAGATTGCTTGCTTAGCAGTGTGATGTACTGAGATCCACATTAACGTTTCCATATTGAGTAAATGACATAAAAATCTGAAGGAATGATTTGGGTCTGATTCTGATGTCTTTGGTGCCCTTTGAATTGATGTTAGTGCATGGTGACAAACAGGCATCTACCTTTAGTGTTCTGCATAGGGCCGCCCAGTTTTCCCAACACTAATTGTTGAATAGAGTATGTTTTTTCCCACTGTATGTCATTGGCTCCTTTGTGAAATATAAGAAGACTGTAAATATATGATTTATTTTCTGGATCGTCTAATGTGTTCCATTGATCTTCAGGTCTATTTCTGTGGCAATACCAAGCTGTTTTTGTTACTATGCCTCTGTAGTACAGTTTGAACTCTGGTTTGGGATATCACCTGAATTGCTGTTTTTGCCTAGAATTGCTTTTGCTATTCTAGGTTCTGTTGTTGTTGTTCCATATGAATTTTGCAATTGTTTTATGTATTCCAGTAAAGAATGTTATGGAATTTTGATGGGGATTGTGTTAAATTTGTATATCATTTTTGGCAGTATGGACATTTTTACAACATTGGTTCTACATATCCATGAACATAGAAGTTTTTTGTTGTTGTTGTTGTTGTTTTTGTTTTTTCCATTTCCTGATGTCAGCTGCCGAGAGTGTAAGAGATAAATTTTAACTTATAGACACAGGCAGGAACTTTCTGAATACAGTCATAAAGGCACAACAGATATGGGAAGGACTCAACAAGAAAGACAACATTAAAATAAAACGTTTCTGCACAGCTAAGGACAGTTACTAAAATAGAAAGACAGAGAAAGACAGGGAAAAGATCTTTACTACCAATACATCTGACAAAGGTGTGATACCCAATATATACAAGGAACTCAAGAAACTAACCCCTTCCAAACTTACTAAACAAGTACTTAAATGGCCAAGGAAGTGAAGAAAAGGCTTCTCAGAAGAAGAGGTAAGAATGGTAAAGAAACACATGAGGAAATGTTGACGATCCTGAGCCATAAAGGAAATGCGAATCAAAACACCCCTGATATATCATCTTACCCCAGTTAGATTGGCCAACATCTGAATTATAACAACAAAATGATGGTATGCAGTTGGAGAAATAGGAACTACAACTACTACAACCACTCTGGAAAGCATTCTGGAAGTTCCTCAGAAAACAAAACATAGATCTTACCTATGACCCTGCCAAACTACTCCTTAGCACGTACCCTGAGCATCATAGGCCAGCATATGATAAAGACACATGCATATACACATTCATTGCCACACTATTCACAATAGCCCAAAATATGGACACACCCCAGATGTCCAACAATAGGTGAGTGGATCAAAACAATGTGGTACTTATATACAATGGAATTTTACACAGCCATAAGAAAAAATAAAATAATGTAATTTGCAGGGGAATTGATAGAACTAGAACAAATCAGGCTAAGTGAAGTAAGCCATATTTAGAGAGAGAAATAGCACTTACTCTCCCTGACATGCAGAAATTAAATCTAAAATTTACTGGGATATGACAAATTACACAGGTTTCTATATACATACAGTCAGACCTAAAGAGGACAGACTTAGGAGCAAATGGCAAAGGTGAAATACACAAATCTCTCTTTATATGGATATTACATGATAAACATGCTGAAACAAACTCCAAAGATATGGAAACAATGGACTTTTCTCTTGATTTGTCTTTTTATTTTTGATGACTCTTTATTTTTTACCTTATATATGGTGTATTCACATGCATATATGTTGAAGGATGGTAGGGGGGCACAGAATCAGAGGCAAAGAGGTGAAATGGTGCAGCAGTGGAGCACAGTAGATTTTGATGAAAGTGAACTATGTAACTCATAGATGGAGAGGAGAGGGAGGGACTGGGAGAAAATGAAGGAATAGATGACACTATGGGAAAGGAGATTTGTTTATTGCGGGATGTTTGTAAGTGTAACCCTGCTATATATCACATGTAAAACAACAATGTTACCAAAATATTATTCTTGCAGCTATTTATTATATTTTTGCATTTAGTATAGAGTCTATTATTTAAAGAAAATTGCAATGCTAGCAAAACAGTTACTTGTTAATTTATATCATCATAATAAAATATGACACATATAGTTTTTGGGCTTAATCTCCATGTCTCCCCTGGGGAGATGCCAAGCCTCCAACTGTGGGGGACAGTCTGCACTGCGCGCTTCTCCCGCCGGCGGGAGGACAGAGCGTGTCCCTGTCGGGCTAAGCTGAGCTGAGTTAGGGCTGCTGAAAATCCCCGTGTGTCCCCAGCCTCCCTTAACTTGGTGTCAGCTCTGAAGTGGTCTATTCATTATACATATGTTGAAAGACAGACTGGAATCACTAAAGAAACACACCCAAAGTGTGTTTCTACTCCAAGCACCCAGGATAATGGATGTTTCTCTTTTTTGTCTGATTAATTCCTTAAAATATGTTTTTAAAAATTACTATAATATCATGTTAAGAGAAAGAAAACAACATTGACATCCTAAGGCCTTATAGTAATAAGGGAAAATGCAAAGATGGTAGGAAGAAGTATAAGAACTCTAAGAGACAAAATCACTATCTCTATTAACATCACAAATAAGGAACACTACAGCAATTATAGTTCTATTTCAAACTTTAATCTTTAGTCTTTTCCAGAATTGGTCTTCTCTAAGCTAGCTTTCCACAAGAGAAGTGGAGTATATAAGTTTATTGCATAATTCAATTCTATTAAACAGTATGCCTTGAACCTGCACCTTATATCCTGCCAATGAATGCCATGTGCTTTGTTAGAAACTCTTGTTTGGAAAAATAGGACTAGAACTGAGTTTTTTTCCCTGTCCTAATGTTAGTGCACTAAGAGGTTTGCATAATTTCTATGGTAAAAATCAAGGCATCATATTATGAGATGGTATAGCTTCCACATTGGAATAATAATGTAGCTGGAAGATGATGTACTCCTGTCCTTCAGTATGACATAGACTTCTAAGTATGTCCTGGGTCATAAGTGACTCAAGCATCTACTGTAGCTTCTTTCTCTGCATGTGTTTCCCAATAGCCATTCTTTCCATGGAAGGCCTAGCGGTTTACTGGCTTCACTACTTGCTCTTGGTGCCATAGTCTAAGAGTTGTGAAGTAAGAAATAAGCTATATTATATTCTTTGAGAATACAATGGGGGTGATTAGTAATCTCAAACATTTTAAAATTATCAAAATAGTAATATTATTATTGCACCTGTTTTCTTTTTTTTTTTTTTTTTTTGGCCAGTCCTGGGCCTTGGACTCAGGGCCTGAGCACTGTCCCTGGCTTCTTCCCGCTCAAGGCTAGCACTCTGCCTCTTGAGCCACAGCGCCGCTTCTGGCCGTTTTCTGTATATGTGGTGCTGGGGAATCGAACCTAGGGCCTCGTGTATCCGAGGCAGGCACTCTTGCCACTAGGCTATATCCCCAGCCCGCACCTGTTTTCTTGATCTTAGTATGGTTCTCATTTTTCTCAGGATCAATCCGTGGTTCTTCTGTATGCTGTATATACTACATGACTGACCTTTAACAAGTTCTGTGGTTTCAGGTTTTGTAGAATTCTCCCTTGTTTTCTCCACTTAAGACACTACTTTCTATATCTATGTTACATGGGCCTCCTGGTCTTTAATATTAGAGTAAAATATTTAAGAGAAGCTAACCCAGAAATTTACATTGACTTGGATACATAATTCATTGTTTTATATAATAAATAATTTATGAAGACCACTTTATGCAGGCTGACTATAATGGAAATTTTGTTTAGAGAATTCAAATACCAATTTAGGAATGAAAATTATCTGTAATATAACAACTGAGGATGTGTAGTTGAGCAAGATCTAAGGAAAAAAAATCAAGGGTCAAAAAAATGAAGCAAAGGTATCATATATAAATTTTGAAAAAAATCATATATGTGATGTAAAGAATTGAGTGTGGGGGCAGTCAGTAATTGCTTTCTATGATCTGAATGAGAAATACTTGGCGGATTGATAAAGGTATTTTGAGCTACAATCAGAGATGTGAACACAACTGGGTTATTCATTGAATGCATTTGTTGATGATTAAACATGGATCAAGATCAAGGAAGTGATTCAAGACTGAATACAAAACTAGATGGATGATGGTGGTGTCATTCACTTAAATTAGATGTCTTGGTTAAAAAAAATGTCTGAGGAAACAAATGTTGAGTTCAGCTTTGAGTTTATTGATTTGAAGTGTGTGTGACATTCCCATAAGACAAGATGTCACGTGGTCATTGTTTGCTCAGCAGAGTCTAGCTTAGAACTATTCTTATTTGCAAATAGGTTCTCTATAAGCAAGCCCTACAAATAACTGCAGATCAATGAAGCAAATGAGTGAGTTTATTGAGAGCATTTTAATAACAGCTGAATGTGGTCAGGAAAGTAGATTCAGAAAACAATCAAGGACAAAGAAAGAAAATTTGCTAAATCAAAATGAACAGCACAGCTTAGAATTCAGAAGGTGAGAACAATGGTGACCTGATACTGTCAGTATGACTGATCCTTCTCTGTGGCAAGACTTGAGATAGTGCAGGTACTGCAGATGCTTCTACAGCTACTGGAACTGCAAACAGGATGCTGCTGCATATGCTGCTGACAAAAATGAATCCTTTACTCTTTGTGAAGATGTTTAAGCCAGGTTAGAATGTATGTGTAAGGTTATCTAACCTGAAACAGAGTCTGGAGTATGAAAGTCTACCTCTGTCGTTTCATAGAGTTCAAAGCAGTCCTATTCCGCAGAAAATATCTCACTTCATAAGAATGAGTTTTTGACAATGATCAAATATTTGGACAAATGAGCCTTCCAAGCATTATAGTGACTCTGTCACTAATTTTAAAAATCATTTACGGAGAGAGACAATGGGAATTTCTCTTATGAAAAATTAATTGATGCTGGGAATATGTCCTAGTGGCAAGAGTGCTCACCTCGTACACATGAAGCCCTGGGTTTGATTCCCCACCACCACATATATAGAAAACGGCCAGAAGAGGCACGTGGCTCAAGTGGCAGAGTGCTAGCCTTGAGCAAAATTAAATAAAAATATATTTTAAAAAAGCTAAGAAAATTAATTGATTTACTATTTCCTATATGTCTTCAAAATATGACACTGACATTCTGAGAAAATATATATTTGTGTCTTAAAACCAGAGTGAACTCTCTTTTCACAGTTAATAGGCACTAAAACAGTGAATGCCATGAAAGTAAACTAGGTTAGACATGGACTTCAACAGAATGGGAGAGGGCAAACAAGGAAGGTGAATGAGGATGAATATTGTCAAGTAGTTAACTCATGTATATATAAAAAAAGACAAGGACACCATTGAAATTGCATCATGAAATAGAAAGAGAGGCAACAGAGAATGTTAGAGAGGGTGGTGTTGTTTGGAATAAACTGTAATACACATAGAGACCTGTCTGAATAAACCTCCCTTTTCTAATTAGTGTCTGCTACTTATTTTTTTCTAAATTGAAGAATTAAACAGCTAAGTGTGTACCTGAGGAAATAGCTCAAGTTATAAAGTCCCAAATGAGCAAGTTCAAGACTCTAGTTGACATCCAACCACCTTAAGAGAAAAGCAAAACAAAATAATGAAGTATATCAACATGAGCTCCAATATACGGAAATAAGATGTTCTTATTATGTCCTGTACATAGTTTTTTTTTTAATTTTTTCCCTATTTCTCTTAGTTTTCTGTACCTTGTGTCTTGTGGAAGGGAAAGGGAATCACAGAAAAGCAGGACAAAGGATGAAGCAAGGCCACATTGATACTCACTTGACACTGGGATAAGAACCTTACAACTTGAGGGAAAGGGAATAGGGAGGAGTAAGTGGGAGATAAGAAGCGATTAGGGTAACAAATGATTAAAAACAAATGTATTCGTTACTTTTCTTATGTAACTATATCCCCTGTTCATCACCTTTTAAATAAAAATAAAAATATTTAAAAATTAGAAGAGACGGGGAGGGTAGGAGAGGGCTTGGCAGGGAAGGGGAGAAGAGGAAGAGAGAGGAAGGGCAGGGGAACAGAACACTCAATTAACATTGATTATACATTCTATGAAAACATAATCTCATATTTTTTGTTGATTGATTTACTTCCCTAAGTCTTTCTTTTTATGGTTTCTATAATGTTCATATAGAATAAAGAATTTAATATAAACCACAATAAATCTATTGAATAATCTGCATATCAATAGTATTACTTCTGTTTAACAAAAGAAGAGAAGACAAACAGCAGCTCATCCAGACTGAAGACATAAAGACTAACAGTTCAAGACTGAACCTTTATGGGTAGTTACTATTCAGGTAAATTCTTATGCTATGGTATTCTATAGGCCATAAACTGAAATGTTTTCCTATAGAATTCATATAATGAAACCCTAATCTTCTATGTGACTGCATTGAGAAATGGCCTTTAAAAGCTTATGCTAAATAAGGGGAGGGGTGGTTGACAATGTTGAAAGGGGTCATACTGATGAAGATATATGCTATTCATAAGCTGTTTGATGAATGGCAACTCCTGTGCAAAATTACATAATGGTAATACAAATATATTTTAAAAGATTATCTAGTGTTTTGATATGGCTCCCTGAACAGATTAACACACTAATATATTATATGCCTTTTGCAAATTTTGTGTTCCCAGTAGATTCAGAGGGTGAGAAGACTATGGTGCACAAAAATCTCTCATTGAAATGTTGGAGAGGTACAAAGCTGAAATTATAAATAAATCATATAAGATAGATGCTGGTCGCTCAAACTTGTAATCCTAGCTACTCAAGTGGCTGAGATCTGAGGATTACAGTTCAAATCCAGCCCAGGAAGAAAAGCCTATGAGACTCTTATCTCCAATTAACCACTAAAAAGCAGAATGTAGCTGTGACTCAAGTGGTAGTGTGTGCTCGCCTTTAGCAATAAAGCTCAGGGACAGCACTGAGGCCGGCGAAAATATATGAGTACATAAATAAAAATAAGTCATATATATTATAACAATGTTTGAAGACTTTTCAATAAATGGAAGGAATAAAAGTAATCTGTATTCAACAAAAGTAATCTGTACTGAGGCTAAGATCATATGGATTTATAATATTAGTAGAGATATTTACTTGAATTCTAACTCCATAATGAACTATATTCACTGTACTAACTATATAATAAAGACAATTTTTACTGAATGTATATAGATAGAAATGCTTGCTTTAATGTGTTATTAATTCAAGCATTCAAACACACTAAAGCTACGTACAATTCATATATAATGCATCAGCATTATGAATATATTTAAATGTAACATTTCTTACAATGAACACATATTAATTGAAAACTAGACATATAATTACCCATGGAAATGCTATAATATTTATATTTTATTACTAACACCTCCACAGTGTAAGTATTGTGTGATTTTTATGAGCAAATCTGAAAAAATTAACATTAAGTGCTTATTTTATTTCATCATTATTATTTTATCAAATTTCTACTCTTTATTCCCAGTAACTTTTAATTTAATAGGTTATAATATTCTTCTTTCTATTACATGTAAAAGAAATAGAAAATCTGGGCTGGGAATATGGCCTAGTGGCAAGAGTGCTTGCCTCCTACACATGAGGCTCTCGGTTCGATTCCCCAGCACCACATATATGGAAAACGGCCAGAAGGGGCGCTGTGGCTCAGGTGGCAGAGTGCTGCCTTGAGCGGGAAAGAAGCCAGGGATGGTGCTCAGGCCGAGTCCAAGGCCCAGGACTGGCCAAAAAAAAAAAGAAAGAAATACAAAATCTGATATAAATTTTGGGTACATATTATTTTACTTAACTATGAAATCTTTTAGCTTGTTAATGTTCTCATATATATACATATTTACTTAGTTTAAAATATGTTGTTTCTGAAGAATATAAACTGAAAGTGAAAAATAACTGAAGGAATGGTAACAAATAATTACAAAAGAACAAACAGTATTTACTTATGATTAATTCTCCTATGTAGAAATTTTGGATATTTTATTTTACAGTATAAATCCTGTTGAGATTTGGGATTAGATTTTATCAAGTAGGAAATAAGAATTACTTTTATAGATTGCAGCAAGAAAGGAAACATTATTTACTGCAAAGTCCTAGGTCACTAGAAGAGAGTAAATAAAGTGATATGTTGGAAGGGAATGATTATAAATTAATAATGAATGCAGGTCCCCAAAATTTAATTGTGCAGAACATTGTGAGTTATGGTAAGGATGTGATTTTTTTTCTGTATGAATTGGAAGATGTTGTACATATATTTTGAGAAGAGGAATTACAAGATGGATTTTTATGTTAAACAGGATTATATTTCTAGCTGTATTGAGGATAGGAAGAGTAGTAATGAGAAAGATAGATCAGGCTAACAAAGAGATTATTGGAATAAATCCTGTGAGAAGTTGCCAGAGGCTTGGATTAATATTTAGCAATTCATGAAGTGAGACTTATTCAGACGCTACATGTGACTTACAGGTACAGCCAAGAGAATTTCTGACACATTTGGCATGAGCTCTCACAGAGAAAGTCAAGAATATATTCAGTGTTCTTACCTGGACATCAACAAGAATGGATTTTAATAAACTAAAATTAAGGAAAATATAGGTAGAATAAGTTTGTGAAAGCATTTAAAGAACTGGACTATATACAATTTCAACTAAATATTCAAGTTCATGGGAATGATCTCCAAAAATTTTCAGCAGCAAACCAGTGATGTAGAAGAACAATTAATAGATTATTTTTATTGAAAGCAATTAGTTTCCTGTCAATAAAGGAAAAGAAAAGGAGTACCTAGATAGTGATGTTTCAAGCCTGTAATCCAACTCCCCATGCTACTGTGAAGGCTGTCTCAAAAAAAAAAAAAGAACCAGTAAGAAACTGTAATTGAGGTGTGACCCAGCCAGAAACAGGAAGCCTTTAAAATATTGAAGTTTAATTTACATTGTTTTTAATTTTGAAATATCATTTTGTTATTTTAGCAAAATACCACCTCCAAACGAGATCACTATGATTTTATCCTAGAGTCATATTTAGAGTATTGAGAGTTTTCAAGTACACATTTAGACCTGTGATCTATTTTCAGATTATACATTTAGTCATCAAATTCATTTTGGTTTTGTAAAAGGTACAAAGTTAGTTTCCATATTCTTTGTTATTTGTATTTATCTGTGATGTGGACAGTTAGTTGAATGGTGTGAAGATATTTTATGAAATCCCCAAAGGAAATTCTCATTCACTTAAGAAGAATTAATTCAGCATCACAGATATACTAAATTCATTCTAGTTGTTGGCAGGAGCTGAAATTCTCCCTATTACCTAAGAGAGCACCATTTATCAAAGCTCTTGATTTGATTCACTCATGCAGAGGTAGATTTCCCATCCAAATATAAATATGCAGCTTGATGGCTTCATTGTGTAAAGGATTCTGTGGGATTACTTTGTCCTTTTGACTAGGAATGTAGCCTACTGATATACAAGTCTTCTTGATAGACAGAAAGATGACTCCACTGTATAGTATTCTTGGCAGTTTGAAATGGGCATGAGAAAATTTTCTGGTCAACCCAGCTTGCAAATTTCCTTACATAAATCCACCACAGTATCTTTTACCTGAATCTAACCAATAAATGCAAGCAGAATATTTAAAGACTTGAGGGAAATGCTGAGCCCTTAGGGGGAAGCTCCTTGGCTTCCTGAGGCACTGTGAATCAGAACACCAAAAAGACAGGATAAAACCCAACCAAACTGTACATGAGGAGAAAGTAAAATTTCCTTTTCAGCAACTGAGTTTTGGAGCTTAAAATTACATTTAACTTTTGCTGACAGAAGCATTCATCTTTCCTCAGGTGCTGAATTTTAAACTCCAAGAAAATTCCTACTGAAATTTCACAAATTCACATCCAGGTAGAATTGAGGCTTGGAATTGGGAACAAAGATAAAATATTGTCACCTTCTACATCTAAGTAGAAATTAGGCTTTAATGAAAATGAGTTTTATATGCTGAATACATTGTTGAAAATATTTTTACATATGCTAAAGACAGCAGTTCTCATTTAAATTCTAGGGTTATTAATTTGTTTTGGTGCTTATTTAATTAAGTTTAATTTTGTAAGATACTCAAGGTCTTTGCTTTCGATTTTCTTATTCAGCACATTATTCTTGGAACTAGTTGGCCAGAAACGGCAGTCAATACATTTTTTTTTTGTTTCTAATGAAAGGATGATTGATATAAGTAAAACATATGATGATTCAAAAATACCTTTATATTCATCAGTTTACTGTCTTTGTCCTACAGTGAAAACATAAGTGCTATAATTTATTTTTATATCTGTCTAACATTTAAAATCTTGTTTCTTACATAAGATACTAACCAGAAAATATTATTAAAAAATGCTCAATAAATATTTGTTGAATTGACTTTTATACTTGTTCCCTTTCCATAAATATAGAATAAATTCATTTTATAGCGTCTCTTAAAATTATTGTTATCTATAAATTCATATTTCCTCTGCTGAGCCAGAACTTCATGATAAATGTGAAGGATTGTTTTTCATCCTCCCACAAGATATGAATTTCTTCTGAAGAGAAAATGCAAGAATTAGAGAGATTTAAAGAGGATTGGCAATCATGTAGGTTAGTTTCATCTCATTTTCATGAAAGAGGTGAAAGGCCTTCAGAGTTCATAAGACACTAAAATTAATGAGGCATCTTAATTAAGTAAATGTTCACTTCCTTTTCTTGATGACAACACTGTAAAATGTAAGGAGAAAAAAATCAATTGGTTTTATGTCAACCTCTGTATGAAAAAAGACATCTTCCCACACCCTGCCAGTCATTCTGCTATGGTTTTATATTAGATCTCAGATGTCTTTTAATATTTTTGTTTCATTTTGCCGATTCTGGAAGGATACTATGCCAGCCTGTCTTGACTTTTCTTCCCCCAATAATTCTAACCAAAGTGCCAGTCCTTATAAGAGTTTCTGACTCTTATCCTCCTAGGTTTCGGTTGAAATGTTTATAGTCATAATTCAGATTATGTCTACATTTAAGTGCTTAAGGTTATAATATTTTCAATGCCCCTTTTTCAGATACAGGTTTAACAAATGACAAAAGAGGCACATTTTATGAATTAGGCTGTGGATACTATCAGTATCACATTCATGATTATTTTTGAACTCCATTTATAGGACAGAATTTTAGGGAAGTCATAGCATTTCCATGTGTATTTCCAAATTTATTGTTTTTGTAACTTGCTCCCAATGTTGGGAAAATATATAGTGACCAATTAATATATACAACTCCTTATAGTCATTGTCCATTGAATTTATTAGCCGTGGCACCACTGAATAGATTTTGGTAGTTATATCAGAAATACATCACCTTTGCCATAATAAAAATAAAAGTTAATTCTGACCATTTGATATAAACTAGCTGTATAATTCAATTCATGAAATAAAAAATATCTCACCACACTATTCAAAATATATTTTCTTACAAAAGTTAATGGTTCTATAATTTATACTTTCATAACATGTTCATGAAATTAATGAACTAGCTAAATTTGATATTTCCATTCTGTTTCTTTTTTTTCCTTCAACATAGATTTTTTATTAATCACATACAATATGTTCAGTCATACAAGTACTTAACAAATACTTCCTGGGTTATTTCTACAAAACAGTGTTTTTCTCAGAAAACTTCAAGTTTTTCTTTAAATTTGTAAGAGCACAATATGGACATTTTAAAATACTTGGGTTTAATTTCTCTCTTCTGTGTTTCTTTAGCAGGATTGAAGACTGCCAAGTGGATTTTAGTGTTGACATAAGACAAGTTTGCCATTTGTGCCACATATACATACATAAAGGGGAAATATAATATAGCAAACTAAATTTACCCATTTATTATTTTAATTAATTTTATACACAAATGTTCATGTTAAAGTTCTGTTACTCAATATGAAATTATTTGTAGGTTTATACCTAAAGAGATTATTAGGGTTAGTGTAGGGTTGATGGAAAGATCTGCATGGAATCAACACAATTAAAAAGGTCACTATCTCTCTCTCTCTCCACTTTCATAAACTTAGGAAAAGCTATATTAGTACACAGTAAAAAAGATAGCTGTCTACAAAATAGAAAGCAGGTGTTCATCACGAAATAGATTTTCTGGAAAGTCAGTCTGAGCCTATTTCTTAGCACCTATAATTATGAAAATATATGTCTATTGTTTGAAAATAGTCTATGCTATTTTCTTATGTTAGATTGAGGAGATCAAGACAGAAATTTAAAAATAATCTTCACTTGCATTATGCCTATAATTTTTCTTTTTCAAAGATACATTTTGATTTATTTTGTAACACATTTAAGAGGATAATGTTAAAATCATACCTACTAAGGCATTTATGAAATGAAGATCTTGTGAAATGTCTCATGATTTGGGTCACTGGCTCAAGCATACACCAAATAATTTGAAAATATTTTGAGGATGGCTTTTTAATGTCAGTATTTCTAAATAATTAGATAAAATTAAACACAGAATGCTTTGTGAAGAATATTGTACATTTGTACATATTAGCAGCCTCTAATCCTAGCTACTTAGGAGGTTATAATTCCTGGATTAACATGCAGGAATGCAAAAACTTTTATGCCAAAAGTTTAAGTAAAAACCATTATTTTTATAAGAGTATAAATAGGCATTTACAATATTTAGATTTGCCAGATGCAGTTTGGAAACAGTCTGGGCAAAAGACCTGATCACAATCAATAAAGCTACATATAATGGCACACACATGTCCCCCTAATTATTTGGAAAGCTTAAATGGAAGGTTTATAGATTATACTGTCCCTGGGCATAACAGTGACACCCTATTGAAAAAATAACTACAGCACAAAGTGATGGGCTTGTGTCTCAAGTGGTATAATGCTTGCCTAGAAAGCACAAGTCCCTGAGATCAAAATCACCACAAGCAAAATAAAACACAAGTATGTTAGATAGAAGGTTGGATGAAGTGCTTAGTTTCCCCCATTAGATAAGTATTTAGTGAGCTCCCTCTTACTCTAGGCTGCTGTGCTGGATAGTATGAAAATAAAGAAAGAGTGCTGAAAACAAATATTAAAATATACAGTTATAATCCTTTCTTCATGGATTCAATAGTTGGTAACATCGGCTTTGAAATATATAAAGAAATATATTGCATTAGATACATGTAAAAATTTATCATTAATAACATAAAACATACTCAGCAATGCAAATGCTACTTAACACAAGCTTCCAGAAATGGTTCTATAAGGCAGTGCTTCCTGGATTAACACACAGGAATTCAAAAATTTTTATGCAAAAAATTGTATTTTTATAAAAACCTTAATATGGACATTTAAAATATTTAGACTTGGAGGTGCTGGTTCTTATGGATCATGCCTGAAATCCTAGTTACTCAGGAGATTGAGGTCAGAAGATCTTGGGTTGAAAGCAGCCAGGGCAGCAAAGTTAATTAGACTCTTATCTCCAATTAAGCATAAGAATGAACAAGAAAGTGAGGCTCTGGCTCAGTTGGTAGAGTGCTAGCCTTGAATTAAAGGCGAGGGGGGGGGGGAATCGGGGAGGGGAAGGTCCCTGGACTCTACCAGTACCCAGGCCCTAAGTTCAAGTCCAACAGACACACAAACACACACACACTACATACAAATATAGATATAGATGCACACATGTATACACATACATGATTCTTGCTTCTCCTATTATTATTTTTTAATGAAATGATTGGGGTATGACTACAGGGCCTCATGCTTGCTAAGTTGGCACTTTACCACTCTTGAGCCATACCAACATTCCTATAACTAGAATCTCACAGTTTGCCAGGTAGCACTTCAATTGTGATTCATGTAGTTTACACTTCCCATCGTCTTCTGTTTAGAGGTGTGTCTACATTCCCTCCCTGGAAATACAGTCTTGTAGACTTTACTGTCCATGTTGACCTGGAATCACTGTCCTTTGAATATCATTCTCTCAAAGATTCCATGTGTGAGTTGTGGATGCACACTTCTGCTATCCTTATCTTATTTAGTCCAGGAAATGACTATTGCTATTTGCAAAAAATAAAAATAATACTAGCAACTTGAACATAATGCTCAAACTTTATAGATGTTAAAGGACTGGAAAAATTCAAGGAAGTAACCACTGCAGATGAAGGGGGCTTGAATTAATTTGTTGATTGATGGATAGACTGATTGATGGGACTACTCGTGGGTTCTTGAATTCTGGGCCTAGATGCTGTCCTGAAATTATTTTGCTCAAGGCTGCTTCTCTACCACTTGAGTCACAGCTATATTTCCAGCATTTTTTTGGTAGTTTATTGGAGATAAGGATCTCAAAGACTCTCACTGGGCAGCATTAGATTATGATCCTCAGATCATAATCTAAATAAGTAGATGGTAGATGGTAGAATCAAAACTAAATATCATGGGCTGGGGATATAGCCTAGTGGCAAGAGTGCCTGCCTCGGATACACGAGGCCCTAGGTTCGATTCCCCAGCACCACATATACAGAAAACGGCCAGAAGCGGCGCTGTGGCTCAAGTGGCAGAGTGCTAGCCTTGAGCGGGAAGAAGCCAGGGACAGTGCTCAGGCCCTGAGTCCAAGGCCCAGGACTGGCAAAAAAAAAAAACAAAAAAAAACAAAAAAAACTAAATATCATTACATGGCAAAGGTCTTGTTGCTTTTTTTTTTTTGTCTAATTAAAAGCTTAAAAATAGGACATAAATGTTTTTGCATGGTGTTACAATCACTTAGTCTCTACATAAATTTGTGTGCGTGTGTGTGCGGGCGTGCAGAAGGTCAGATGTCCAGTGTTTATTAAATCTTATCATGATATATCATCTTTCTCACTAGAACAATCTTATTTTATATCTTGGTGAAGAATTTTAAAAGTACAAAAGTGGTGAGTTGATGATGTGATACTTCATATGATTGTAATGATCTCCAGGGGGTTTTTGTTTGTTTGTTTATTGTAGGGGAAAATAGTCAAGGGAACCACCTAGCACATTTACAAAATGAACATTCAGAATTTTCTGAGCAGGAACATTACTTTCTACAGTGAAGTATATTTATTCTCATAAGAATAAGACACTTTTTGCTAATTACACATCTCTGTAGTACTTTCTTTCTTTCAATTATTTTCTAAGCGGCTAGTGATAGACATTACTTGATTTAGAATGAGTACTAAAAAGGCAGAAAAGCTCCATTTACAGGTCTTTAGGTTATTAGTTGGTGTCTGATTAAACATCTCTGGTTCTCGGATTGAATGAAGCTGAAGTTCTTCAAGTTGCACATTATTTTTTTCCAGAGCTGAGAATTAAACCTAAGGCCTCAAATATGTTACATAATCACTGCAACATTGAGCTATACCTCCAATACTCAACGCATACAACTTGAACTTCATTAAAGGCATGAGCCTTTGCCACCTATTGTTCTGAAAAAGAAATCTGTGAAGATGCTTATATACCTGGGTACTTAATAAAATTTCAGACCCTTTCAAAATTGAAAAATTCTTTTATGCGTAAACACATAAGCATATAGACTAAAATGAGTAAATCTTAGCATTTTAATGATCGTGATGATATATGTATAAATGTGTATAATATGTCACTGCTTCATATTCAAAGAATAATTTGAATGTATTCATGTTTTTATTATAGAATACATTTACAGTGAAATGAAATTTGAAGCACGTCCATAGTATTTTGTGTCAGAAAAAATTGCTTCACAATTTCTTCAATATCTTTTAATTGCTTATTTATTTGTGTATGTATTTATAGCTCTGGGAATAGAACTCATGGTCATCTGAAACTCTAGGCATGGACTATACCACTGAGCTATCTCTTCATACTTGATATGTATTGAATGTTGGTTTTAGAGTTCAGATTTTAATGAGTTCATAAAAAAGTCTTAGTTTTCATTGACTATATACTTAAATGAAGATGTAAGGTGGGCAGTGGATAATATTACCAACTGTACAAGTTATACAAATTCCTGGTTGCATATATGTACTGTGATCACACACAAAATGGATCTCACAACATGAAACCAAAATGTATAACCTTGTGTTTGGGGTGTGTGTGTGTGTGTGTGTGTGTTCACATGATAATCCTTGTACTTGAACTCAAGGCCTTGTGCTCTCTCTTGGATTTGCTCATTACTGGTGCTCTGCCACTTGAACCATACCTCCATTTCTGGTGTTTATTTTTTAATTGGAGGTAAGATTAATTGGAGATAAGAGTTTCATAAACTTTATTTCTGGGCTAGCTTAAAATGTCATTGGTCAGATCACAGGCTTTTAAGTAGTTAAGATTACAGGCATAATCACAAGTGCCTGGCTCAAACTGTATAATTTCTCAGAGCAAAGAATAAATAGGATTTTTTTCAAGAAATGAAAGCCAACTGAGCGATACACCATCTATGACAATTTAGGTTATTTATGAAATCAAATGCTTTATTGTTCAGATATTTTAATTGTTGGATAAAATATCCAATGTCCCAGATTATTTTAAATTTTCAGAACTAATGAACATAAAACTGATTCTTTTTTTCAAATATTTATAGACTTATACTTTCTAAAAATGAAAATTTTAATGTCTCACTTTTCTAATTTAAGTCAGGTTAGTTCTTATTATCAAAGGAGGTCTGATTAGCAAATCCAGGTTATATATGAAGTATGTTTGGTATCATAATTGCTGCCATGGTTTTGGGAATGAATATAGCTCAGGATATTGATCCCAATTATGTGGACTTCATATCATCCTTGCAACATTTATTAGTCTCTATCAAACACACAAAAATCACACATCTTCTTGCTAAAATGAAACAAGGAAATAAAAACTTCTGCTCCAGCTCATCATTAGGACTAGAATACAGTCTGAGGAGAGAAAGAATAAAAGGTATAGTAACATGTCCTTCTTAAATATTTTTCCCTTAACAATTTTCATAGTAATAAAAAGTTGTACATTCTTTAGTACATTCATGTTTTATCTTGCTGCTGCAATATGCCACTTAACTGCATTTATTCAGGGACTTTTAAAAATCTAAAATGCAGTTTATTGTTATCAAACATATCACATCAGCAATACATTGCTGATGTTATTTTTTTCCTGCTCTATAAGGATAAAATTTTTGTGAATTAACTCATTCTTCATTATGAGCACAGGAGGATAAGTGGTAATAATAAAAGCAGTAACAATAAAAGCTATAAATATTTGACTGGTGTGACATACTTTGTAGCTCAAAATTGCATTGTTCTTTTTTTCATTGAAGAAAATCTACCATACATTTCACAGTAAAGTGATTAGCTTATGCTTGAAAACCATGTTCACATGATTATTCACATGTTCACATGACCTGTTATTCACCACACTTAACAATGATATGAAAGCACAATCAGGAGCTAGTTGGCTTTACCACAGCATTATACCTACCACCCTTCACAGTCTTTGCATGTACAGGCTGGGGGTGCTATAGGCTCATGGAAAACCAGAAGGCTTTACAAATTTATAGTAGAATAGAGGTGTACATGTGTGTATATGTATAATACAGAGATAATAACCCCAACTAATATAGCTATAAACTGCAGGTATAAGCTGCAGATAGCAGGTTGGAAACTACTAATTTTGTCTCTGATGCAAAAATCACATCAAATCCATGTTTAGAAAGAGATTTCTATAGCTTTTAGTTACCTGAAAATATAAGGAATAGTCATTGTTATTTGTGTCATTTAATGAATATGATATTTCAGAACACAGCCCAAATATCCTAAAAAGCATAAACATGGAGCCACTAATTCAAAACTACTTTCTCTCTTTTTCGAAAGGAATTTTAGAAGGAATTAGTAAGTGAATAGGAGGATTCTTAAATACCCCATTCAACAAGCAAGCCCAGATTGCGTTCGGTTTTTCGGGGATTTTTATGAAGACTTGGAGGATTCATACTATCTCCTGACACCCCCACCCCTTCCCTTCTTCATATTCACCCTTACAAGCTACTCCTTTCTTGAGGAGGGGGCGGGCAAATTCAACTGACCCAGCTCGTGATTTACATACAGAGAGCAAACAAATGAATGGAAAGGGGGTTGGGCAGAGGAAAGCAATGTGTTTCTCTTTCAACCGCAGAAAATAAGATTACTTACCAAGAACATTTTTTTTCTCATCCAGGATAAATGTTTACTCCTTCTATCATTCGGCGATTCACACTTTGCAAAAAATCGATTTCCATTCTCTTTCCCTGCTATTTCTGAAAAAAAGATGCGTACTACTTAAGCTTCGGGGTCCAGAGGAAGACTCAGCTAGAGCAGAGGGCAAAACACTCGCGTTTGATACAGATCCCAGCTCCCAGAGCCAGGCAATGCAGTGAGGGTGTCAGGTCTTGACTACGGGAAGGAACAGGGTGCGGTGGCATTCATTCCACAGTCAAAATATAATTTATCTACAAACAGAAATACCAAGCTCTCAGGTTTTCAGACAATTCCCCAGGGGAAGTAAGTTTCCAATGGGCGGGGGCGGGGGAGCGGGGGTGGGGTTGCGTTTAGGTTCAAAAAGGAAATGGGACCAAGAGAGGAGAAAGGATCAAGCTATTCTTACCCGAAAGCTAGTCTAAGTCGACCGATCAGGTGATCGTTTATGCAACATCTCAGGGACATAGCTAGCAGGAATGTAACTGTAGGAATCAGACCCAGGGAGGAACGCCTTTGAGCCTGCCACCTGCCCCCTTGGGAAAAAGGACTGTCCACCGATTGTCCTAAAGCAAGCAATTTGAAGCTGAGGCTTTGGGGGGTGGGGGGGTTGGGGGACTCTGAGTCCATGCAGGCAGCAGGATTCACCTAGGTAGTGGGACCTGGGAGAGCTGCCACCACAGCAGCGGCTCTTGGAAAGGCAATTCCTAGTCCCCAAGACTAAGCTTCCCAAACACAGCGCCCCCAAAAGCGCGCAACGGCTAGGTCATATCTGCATTTTCGAGTCTCTCCCAGCCTCCGACGAGCCAAATAGCAGATGATTTGATCAGCACATTGTGACCGATCATCTGGTAGTGGTTTATCGGGGGCTGCTCCTAGCGTTGGGCTTTCTTGTTACCCCCTCCCTCAGTTGCTGCCAGGAAAAGAGTTCCAGGGAAATCCTAGCAGAATGCTCTGATGGAATACTATTAAACCTGATGATAATGTTCCCAGAGCAGGTAACTTCGCGAACAGAGGGTGGGAAGGGTTGAGTGCAGGATTTCCGAAGCAGTGCTCTCTTTAATGCTCATTGGATCTTCCCCAGCAGCCTAAATCATTCTTGCTGCGACATCTATCAGGATGACTACAGCCTTGCTCAATAGGTCTCTCTTTATCTCGTTGTTTTCTCCACATCCTTTTACTTCTCTCTGCAGATTTATCTGTATTTCACCTCCTGTTCTCTGGGGTTGTAGAGCTTCTGGCATTCCCCACTATTTGGGGCTGTAAAACCAGTACATTTTCACTTTTGTTTGTTCAAGGAGCACCACGAATAAGCTCCCGCCTTCCACCCCCAAATCAAAAAGCACTGCATTCACAACGGGTTTTCACTGAGTTACGTGCTGTCAGGAACTGCTGAGTGTTTCTGAGTCTGCTCACTACTTTTCCTTGATTTGAAACACCATGGAATACCTGCCTGAATCCTGGATGTATTTCCTTCACACCCATCTTGCTTCCTGAAATATTCTCTGGTAAGTTATTCTGTTTATATGACACAAATAGCTAAATACTAAGGTTGTTTTTAATAAGCCTTTCTTTTTTAGAAGTGTCTCAGAGTTGTTATTTTTTCCATTTTGTTACTTTTCAAACTCAAATATCTCATCCTGTTTATTAATTATTATGCTACTGGCAATGAAACTACTAAGATGTAACCCGTGCAATGAAGACCCCTTCTTTTTTTTTTTTTAACATTCATTCTGTTCTCATTTATATTGCACATTTTATGGATTTTTGTCCCTAATCCCTCTTCCCATTAACTCTTGTTGGCATATACTTAGGCCAGTTGGAAGGTCAAATTGTATGTTTATCTAAGAAAGTGCATGTAGGAAACCTGCCTACTGCAGTCTGGGAAAGTTCACTAGTCTCTTATTCTTGGAAGGTTGTTCAGGTCAGTGTGTTCAGATGATCCTAAGGATTGTATGAATGAGGGAGGACCTTTGTAAAGTTCATTTTCCAAATATTTCAGAACCCAAACCACTAAATATGTTATTAAAAGAAAGAGTGCAATCTTTGAGGCTCTGAGGATACTTTTTATTTATTTTTTATTTTTATTTTTGTCTTGCAATATCCTAAATCACCCATGCCAGTATAAACAGGTTGGACTGGACATAGTATTTTAATGTGGGCATAGCATTAGACAGCACATTTCTGATATTAGAAAAATTAACTATTGGCCAGTTAATTGGACCTAGAGGGCTTATTTCAGAGGAAGAGAGCTATCAGAAGAACCTTTGATTAGCTTGCTTGTAGTTGAAATCAAGGGAAGGACATTATGTGAAAATTTTAATTGCTTCACTCACTGCACTTGCCCTCCCCAACCCTCAATTTTAAGTATAATTAAACTGGTCAGTGCTTTCTGCTTCTTTAAGTATTTCTGTGGAATTAACTGATAGGATTTTACTTCCCATTCATGCTAAGAAACACAGGAATCTGTGCACTATAGGGACAATATTTATTAAATACAAATCTGAGTTCATCAGTCACTCTCTAATAGGCACCGAGGGTTTTCTGTGTGAATAATATCACCCACCCCCAACACACACATATAAGGGAAAGTTTCTGGTTTCTTCAACATTTCCCTGTATTGAATGGATGGAAGTGAGGACATTTGTTCAAGCTCTACTTTGTTTTTTTTTTTTTTTTTTTTTTTTTTTTTCCTCTCTCTCCCTGTTTAATTGTTCAGGGGAAAAAAGAAAACCTAATCTTGTCGTCATTGAATTAATGGCTGACATAACAATCTTAATTTTTTTAATTCAAAAGCCCTTCAGCTGCCAGACATAAAAATACTCCAGCTGCAGTATCACCCCTCCCTGTCTCCGATTGAAGGGCTCCACCTCCCCCTCCCCCGCCCCACACTCTCCTTCCAAAGAGCATCTAGCTGACTCCGAGGTGGGCGCCACTAGGCGCCCCTCGCCATCTCCACTTTCTACCTGTTCCCTTTGCGGGTCAGTTGGGTTGTCCTGCCTGACAAGTCAGAGCCAACGGTGTCTCTGACTTCATTTGCACAGAAGGGAGTTAAGTGTCATTCACCAATTCAAACATCCTCTTTGCAGGATCACTGCTGTTGTGCAGGGGAGGGGGAAAAGAGAAAGGAGGGGGGCGACAACTTTCAGTGCAGGCAGGTGTTTTTTTCTTCTCAATCTTATCTCCTCCTGTAAAGCACAGACTCCGTGTACTTAGGTAAGTAAATTTTGCTGAATTATAACCCAAAGCACACTAGGGTGGATGGGAATTGGGCAAGTGAGGCTCTTGTAGCCAACAGCCAACGCGTTATACCAGAGGGCAATCAACAGGCGACTATGCCTGGAGATTTCGCAGGCTCTCCTGGCTACACTTCCCGATACCACCAGGGCTCAGGGGACGCAGGGGCACCCCTGTCCTAGCTGTCCGGCTGACCCAGGCTGGGCGCTGGAGATGGGAACGACCCGCGTGGTAGCAATGCTGTCCCTTCCTGACCCGGTGGCGCAGGCTCCGCGCTCAGCCCCTGCGGCTGGAGGAGGAAGCCGCGTGCTGGCTGGCGGTGGACATTTGCAGCTCACTACAGCGGGGGTCGCCGGGGTGAGAGGGTTCATCGGTCCAGAACACTTGCTTTCCAACCTTTCCTGGGACCAATAACCTCTTCTTTACTGGAGGACAGACTTGGAATTTTTGCAATCTCTTTCAACACCCTTCCTGCAGTTCTCGTTTATTGATTATTTTAAGGGGCAATCCGATGCAAACAGCACCCATGGCTTTTAAAAAGAGCTATCCTTAGAGCTGTTTACATCTTGCTGCTTAATAGGGCTTGGGATTGCTGATTGACTTCTCGACCTCACCGTGAGGTATTGCTATCCTTTACACTCTTCTCCAACTCCCAGCAACCAGAAGGACCACAGGGTGAGCAAAAGAGTTGGATTTCAACTTGAACATTCAGCATGGACTAAAAGGATGGAATTAAATGCAAAGGATTTGAGTGGGAGGGTGTTTAGCTTATTTTGTAATCCTTTTGAAGTTGTTAGTCTTTTTTTTCCTCTTTACTGCAAGTGGGGGGGGGCAGTGGGAGGACCTGCATGGGGCGCCCTCCCCACCCCACCCCCAAGCTACCCAAGAGGAGGTGGTGCTTGCTTCTTGGCCACAATCACTGCGCTCCTGCAGCCTAACTGTGAGATTGACTTCACATTTCTGGTGGTTATTCTCCTAGTCCCCAAGACTTGAACCGGAGAGACTTTCACTTGTCTACAGGTACAGAAAGACCTCTCTCCCTCACAACAAGGCCCTCTTTCTAGGGCTAATGTGGTTGGGAAACACAGGGTACTACTTCTGAAGATAAAACCTGTTTCAAATCCTGGGAGATGCCAGCTGGCTGCTTTTGAAAAGAGGGAGAGAGGTGACTGGGGTTACAAATTAACCCTAGCTTCACTTTATAGATACTCCATCCAGTCAAATGCTCCTAAGCAACGGAGATAGCACCAGGTTATAAAACTGTCACAGCAGTGTGGAAAATAGATGATTGAGATTCTGGGGACTTTTCTTCTAGCATGTTATTTAGATTTGCTGGCCATCATGCAATTAAGCAGGTAAGGATTGGATGTTTCTACTTTATTGTTAACAGTATGGTGTTTGATTCAAATCGTTGGTGAGTCTGTTTCAAGCTATGGAACATATGCATTTCCTATGATGCACAAGTTCTTAATATTCACATTCATGGAAATGTTCAATGTTATTGAAATTGTTAGCATGCATTCATTTGAATGTTTAATGTGCATTTATTTGAATGTTTAACATTGTGACAAAAAATCTGAAATTGTGCATAGATCAGAAGAGGGAAGGCAGAGAGTCAGAGGAAGGGATGAATAATAAAACATGGATTATGGCAGATGCAGAAATGCCTCCAAACATTGCTTCTTGCTAAGGCCACAGATATTAATATATAAAGAATAACTGGAGAATTATTAATAGTGTCAAGAAGTACCAAAGTAATTGTGATTACTTAAAAGAATTTTTTTGGTGAACATTTCAGTGCTATTTTCTCAATCCTGGAAAAAAAATGTATGGAGTGGGGATGGGGTTGGGGTTGGTTGGGTTGTGACATGAATGAGTGAAAAAAAAAAAATTAAACAAGGGCCAGACTCTGTTGATCCCAGTAGATAAATCTTTTGCCTTAAGAAAACAGTTAAAGAACTGGAAACAAATATAATAACAAATGTAGTACATTTTCAGTACACTTGTGAAAGGAAGCCTCTTTTAAATTCAAAGTTTTGTTGACCTGTATGCTGAGAAGCTAATTGACTTCTTCCATTAGCATATGTAACTCAATTTAAATGATTAATATTTCTGAATGACATATTAAGTTTTGTTACTATTATGGTGGTTGCTGTGTGATATTTTTCTTATAGCTGAAGAAACCTGGAGTTTGTACAAAGTGATGAAAAACAAATCACTTCATACATTTTAAGTTGAGTGTGTTTGCTAATAATGCTCTCTCTTCTTGAACAGACCATCTATTTTTTCTCTGCAAAGGTTTATTTATGTTTTTACTTATTTTTCTTCTTACATTTTTATTGATGTGGGTCTTTGGTCGATATTTATTTTGTTTGTAAGTTTCATGGAAAAAAATCTTGAAGTAAGAAGGGTAATAAGAGCTTTGGGTGGTAAAATGTAAAAATTATTATTGTATTTCTTAGTTTGGTTTAAAAAGAAGCATTTCCTGCACTGGAGAAAATCACTTGTCAATGAATTTCTTAATTCTTCTGTATTTTACCTTCTTGCACTTTATTGTAATAATGATGCTCAGTGTATGTGCCTATCTATGTGTGCATAACCATATTTAGATTGACAGAAGGTATTTACTTTAAATATATATTGTTTTAATAATGTCTTCAAAGTGAATTAGATATATAATCACTTTCTTTATCAGGTACAGTTCTGTGATTCCATTTTTCATGACACATTTTACTTCAATCCAAAATTATTACTGGAGCATACATTTTGTATAATCACCCTACAGTTGATTTTATTCAGGGGAAAAAAAAAGTTGGTTTATTGCAGGAAAATAAATCAAACTTAAATAAGAAGAAATAATTTGATCCAAAGAATGAGAGAACAGATACATATATTACATAAATATGCATATATGCAATTTATACCTTTATGTGAGTCCCTAAAGTTGCTGCTCTTAAACATAGTAAAACACTTTTTTGTCTTTTTTATTTAAAAAAAATAGTTCTTTCCGGTGTCTCTAAAAGTGTGAAGAGTCACTGGGTTTACCAAACATTCAACCAATGATTGTTTCCTATATTCCTTGTGTTATTTTATTTTTCATATCGTCTCCAAAAATGAAAAAAATACTGAGAAAACTAGAGTCAAATATTTAGTTAATTTAGAGAATTGGATATTAGTGTCTAAATTGTGTCAACAAACACTATAACACTATGATGTGACAAATTTTCCATAATTTCTTTCTTTAAAATATCTCAAATGTGTTTGGATATTAGATTTCTAGCAATGTCCATGATATATTATTCTCATACTCTATATTTTTCTTTATTTTCTAATAGTGGGGGAATGGGAAAAATCAGGTTAGTGGTATATCTAGCATGTAGTTTCCAGATATCAGTTTCAGTTTTACCTCATTACTGTGCTCCTCATGAGGAATTTTGACCGCCTACGGAATTCTGTGATCACTCATCACTTTTCTTCATCTAGCAAATGAAGAACTTGATAATACATTTTAGAAATTTCTGAGTAAAGTAACATTATAAGATATATTTTAAAAGGATAAGTCAAAACTAAATATGTTTCTGAAAAAAAGTTGCCAGTTAAGTTTGACATTTTAAGATAATTGGTTTAAAGTTCTATCTACACACAAGAAGACATAGTGATTCAAGTTCCTTTAATACTAGCATCAAACTTACTATCCTATGGTATCATGGAGCCAAGTATGTGTGACCATTATTCCTTTTGTTTTCATAGTATGTAGTTAAAAAAAATCCTCAAATAATATGACTCCTTAGGCTCACAAATCCTTATGCATAGCCTGCTTCTTTTGTGCTTAATGACTTTTAGGGGGAGAATAGTTGCTGTTACAACCTTGTCAAGCCTTGGCTGTCTTCTTGGTGCCATTTAGTGAGAGCAAAAATTTCACTTGTTAGGTGATTTATATTATTAATTTGATGAACTTATTGGAAAGGAAGAACATAGTTTTCTCATGTAAAATTCCAAATTCAGAAAAGTGGAGGGGAAAATTGAGACATTTCTAACATATTTCATTAACTCAATTTACCCAAGTTTATTAGGGTCCATTATTGGTGTTTTAATTATCACTTACTAAATTAGTTTAAAGTAGATTATTTATTTTGCATTCTCAGACTGTGAATTCTCTTGACTAATATTCCATTCACCAGTATAGGCATTGTCATTTAATGACTTAATATTTCTATAAGTTTTTAAGGAAAGTAGAATAAAAACATTTTTGAAGATCTTAAATGTTAAAGAAGGGGAAAGTATAATAATACTTATTGTGTAAGGCATAAAATGAGTGTGTGGAGATGAAATTTAATCATGAATGCTAATGGACTTTTCTACTAAAGAAATATCTAGAAGTCCTGGGCTGGACTCTTTTCTAGTATCAAATAGCTAGTGTGTCCATTTTACATTGGTCATCAAATACCCTCATCAATAACAATTTAAAGCTTTTATATCTATCACCTCCAAGAAGAGAATTAACCAGGAAGAACATTTATATAAAATTACTCACAGACAGACTTATCCAGTTACAAAGGCCTTGTAGGTAATTATTTCATGAACTATGAATTCAGAAGCTATGAATTTATTTGTTTACATGCAATGTTTGAAATAAACAGCATTATGAACAGTTTTGGTATATTTTCCAATTAATATTTAAAGTATATTCTCATGATTAGCTTTTTGTTTTTATAACAAGCAATATAAATGAAATATAATTCACCAATAGATTTATTTCTCTCAAAGATGAAAGGGAATATGAATGTACCACAAATAGCCAGGTTTGATTTCTAGACATTTTGTTATAAAATAAATAATTGTTTCAATATTCTAAAATACTTATATTTAAACAAAGAAAGAATGGATATAGGAAAATGATACACTATTGAAAACAACTGCAGATTCTCATATTCTATATTTTTATTTTAAATGATCATAATTATTCTTCAATATGTTTATAGTTATCAAAGACAGAGTTCAAACAGAGATTTGCCCTCAGTTTGACCTATTTTACTTTTAATAATTTTAAAATATACTTAGTGCCTAAATCCTAATTTGCTCAGTTGTAAATGCCTTTAAGAACACACAAAACATAACAAATTTCTTTAATAGCTAATAAGATAGCTACGATATTATAGCTCCAGCAAATTAAATCTATAAAATACACATTTATTGATTAAATTAATAAATAAGTGAACACTGCATTCAAATGTATTATAGCTCTGCTGTGAAAAAATTATTCTCTCATAATAGTCTCTTTCATTTAAATTCCATTATAGATTTATTGTGAAAGAGTACTTATAGATGGACTTACTCTTCCTGAATTCTGTGAATATCGGCCAACCTCATCAGGATTGAGCTGCTTTTTATTAACTTTTCTGGACTCTTGCATTTTGTTAATTTTAAAAGCTATCTCTGTAATAATGCACTATTAAAAAACAATCTAGCCTTGGGAAGATTAGAATTGAATAAGCATGCATTTTAGATTTCTCAATGTCAAATACTGGCCAATACATAGCATGATGTTATTTCATAGATTCACTTATTAAATGCTCATTCTCAGACATGAAATTGTTTCTTTAAAATATTTCAAGTGAGTTGCAGTCTACAAATATAATTCAATGTCAGAAAACTAAATTAAACCAAAGAATAAATTTGGAAGTTATAGTCCACTCAGCAATCATATTTGAAAATCACATGTGTTTATACAAATTATGTATGAGGTTTTTATACTATTTTGACACATTTTTAAGGTAAAAGTATTTTGGACTCTGCTTTTAGATATACAGTTTAATACTGACTGCCAATGCGCTTTGGTATAGGTAACTACACAATAAAAATTAATGCAATTAGGAAAATCTTGAGATAGACAACACATTCAAGTGTGGTTTTTTTGTTTTGTTTTTTTTGTCTTTAATGAGCAATGTTTCACAGGTGCTTAAAAATCAGCTTTGCAAATGTGTTTGTAGAGATGATGAACTGTGCTTTTCAGGAGTGAACAGCATGAACAGTAATAAATATACTTCAATATTTTATTAGAAAAAGACTCAAAGCATTGATTCAGCCATGCTACAGTGTAGTAAAATTACTACCTTAAAATAATTAATGCATAGATGCTCAGTGTGTGTGTGTGTGTGTGTGTGTGTGTGTGTGTGTGTGTGTGTGTGTGTGTGTGTTGGTCCTGTGGCTGGATTTTAAGAGCTGAGCACTGTCCTTGAATCATTTTGCATAAGACTATTAATTGGGTCACAGCTCTACATCCAGCTTTTGGTGGTTAATTGGAAATAAATCATGGATTTTCCTGCTCAGGCTGGCTCCAAAGCATGATCCTGAGATCTCAGTCCCCTGAATCATTAGGATTTCAGGAATATAGCCATCTGTGCCAGCATGATCAACAATTGTCTTTCATGCTATTCCTGGAGCTTGAACTCCAGACCAGAACACTGTCCCTGAGCTTCTTTTCTCTAACACTAGTACTCCAGTGTCCAGCCAACAGTTTTATAGGTGATATCAAACATGTTAACACTTAGAAAAAGTTTACCTAAGGTATTTAAATGAGATTTCTGTGATTTATAGAACTAGAATGTATCCATCCAGACCAGTCATTCATGTACAAAGGGATAGTCTATCTTATACATGTAAAATGTGACACTTTGAAGATTATTCTAGGGAATAGTGAGAAAGAAGACTGTTTCCAAGAGTGTATAATTTTAAATAAAATGATTTGTCAGTTAACTACAAAGTATACTTTTCTCAATATTCATCTCACTCCAAATGGGGCTTTAAAAATTGCCTAGAAGTTAAAAAAGTAAAGAACATATGTCTTCTAGCTTTATAATACATATTCATATCAACCTATAGGTTTTAGTCTGTCAGTCAATCAAAGATAGCAGAATTCCTTTTTTGTTTTTGTTTGTTTTAAATATTGACTAAAAATGTGAATCCCAGTTTCAGTATCAAACTTGAACTTCTTATTTAAGAACATGGCATTCGGGGCTGGGGATATAGCCTAGTGGCAAGAGTGCCTGCCTCGGATACACGAGGCCCTAGGTTCGATTCCCCAGCACCACATATACAGAAAACGGCCAGAAGCGGCGCTGTGGCTCAAGTGGCAGAGTGCTAGCCTTGAGCGGGAAGAAGCCAGGGACAGTGCTCAGGCCCTGAGTCCAAGGCCCAGGACTGGCCAAAAAAAAAAAAAAAAAAAAAAAGAACATGGCATTCTTGAGGAGTTCTTCGAGGGTACCCTAATAACTTTCAGCAGTGTGATTGAAGTGACACTTTGAAAAATTTTCAAGTGGGACAAAGCCTGTAGATATTGAAACCCCTCCTAATTTCTGATATATGAATAATGCATTACTTTTTAGTTTTTTTAACTTTTTTTTTTTTTTTTTTTTTTTTTGCCAGTCCTGGGCCTTGGACTCAGGGCCTGAGCACTGTCCCTGGCTTCTTCCCGCTCAAGGCTAGCACTCTGCCACTTGAGCCACAGCGCCGCTTCTGGCCGTTTTCTATATATGTGGTGCTGGGGAATCGAACCTAGGGCCTCGTGTATCCGAGGCAGGCACTCTTGCCACTAGGCTATATCCCCAGCCCCAGTTTTTTTAACTTTTACATTAAAAATTCATTGTTGATAGTTGCACACATAGTAGTCCTTTACAGTGGCACTAAAACGCAAAACATGATGCTGTGTTGGAATAGTTAGATGGCTATGACAAAATAAATCTAGAATACTTTCTTATTAGAGTAAACTCTGGTACAATTTGTGTGTGTGTGTGTATAGACTGTGTTTTATCCATCTATAAAATGCAGGAATTGATTGTCTTTTTCAGATGATATACAAGATAAATACAACAGTTGAACATATTTTTTGAGGCCAGGCCAGGATGAATATGAATGGGACACATTTGACACTATTTCTTTTGAGCCTATGAATTGGCAGCTATTATTTAAAGAAATAAACTCTTATTAGAGTTAAGAAATATCAGCCCCAATATAAACTGTTGTGATTACCTATAAAAGCATTTCTTTTCTTCAATAAACGTGAGTAAATAAGGGAAACACAAGATAAATATATTGTATGATTTTACAATAACAAGCGGACATAGTTTACTATCTTTGTCATATTTTACTCTCTTTAAGGAACATATTGTAAGAAGTTTAACCTAAAAAATGACAGGATTGGGGCTGGGGATATAGCCTAGTGGCAAGAGTGCCTGCCTCGGATATACGAGGCCCTAGGTTCGATTCCCCGGCACCACATATACAGAAAACGGCCAGAAGTGGCGCTGTGGCTCAAGTGGCAGAGTGCTAGCCTTGAGCGGGAAGAAGCCAGGGACAGTGCTCAGGCCCTGAGTCCAAGGCCCAGGACTGGCCAAAAAAAAAAAAAAAATGACAGGATTGGAAAGCAATTATTAAGTATTCATTATAGTGTCTTCATTACTAAATTTTGATCTCAGATAAATCTACAAATATTAAATCCTGTGATTACTATTGAAAATGTTATTCCTGAAACAATCAGCCAAAATTTAAAAAAATAGTACTTACTAGTGGTTACTCAGGAATCTAACATCAGTTAAATCAATGTCTTGAGAGCAGCCAGTGTTTGAAAGTTTTACTAGACTTGATCTTCAAAATAACCAGTAATACCTAAGGTTTGAAGTATGGCTCTAGTGGTAGAGCACTAGCCTTGAAAGTTTGAGCAATTGACTTCCAACTGTAGTTGTGCCAAAAATAAAACAGAATAAAACAAATAAAAACAACTACAGTAACATTTAAATATTCTGCTAATTCTTTGTACAAAATTCTTTTCTGAAACCATTGAAGATTTTTCAAATAAATTGGCTCTTTCCTATTTTAGTGTCTTATAATCTTAATTTTGTGAACAATATGGGCTATTTTAGTAGTGACAGTAATGTGCTGACACGAATGGTTCTTGGAAGTGACAAGTTTTATCAAAATTCTAGGTTGGACAGCATTGATACATGGTGATGCTTACTATTACTAATAATAATTGAGGTAGCTAGACAGGTTATAATATATTACCAATACGAAGCATTGACAGTGTTGGCATTCTTGTGAAAATACAGATTATACAAGCATCTTTGTCAACTGAATAGGAGGCCTTTTGCCTCAGCTCATTGCTGAAGAGCAATTGTTTAATCAGAGATATGCAGAGTTCTACAGGCTTTAAGATGGGATCCAAGAAGGTATTAGAGGACAGTGGACAAAGTTTTAAATTCTTAGTCCTGAGTCACATGCTTGTAGACCCCTTATAATCTTACCTAATCAGGAGGCTGAGATAGAGGTGCTTGTCTCAAAGCCATGCTGGGCAGGAAAATTCAAAACACTCTTACCTCCAATTAAGGACCCAAAACAAAACAAAACAAAACAAAATAACCACCCAAACAAAGAAACAAATAAAAGAAACCAGGAAATGCAGCTGTGGCACAAATGGAAGAGCTGCTAGACTTGAGCACAAAAACTCAAGGATAGCATCCAGAAAATGGGTACAAGCACTAGGACATGCATACAAAAAAGTCAATTTGTATTTGTAAACTGCTTTGTTAATGGCAACTCCTTTGTGTAACTACCTAGAGATAATAAGAAAAAAAAGAAATATGAAAAAAATCTTAATCCAATATTGGTTTGTTGATAATATTTGTTCTGTTGTTATTTCTGATTCAATTTGTATATTTGAGGTCACATCAATTGTGTGCACTGGGATAAATCTAGGAAATATGACAATGAAAATAGCCATTGCTCATAAGATGCTTAAAATTCATTGTTATTTGAAGTATATTAGTTTTAATTAATCTACTAAAGCAAATGTAATGCTTGGCTACTCCTTTTATTCTCACACATGTCCAATTGTGTTATTGTGTTTGGAAGAAGATTGTTTAATTCCTCACCATAAAGGAAAGTAAAGGATGTATTTTATGTCTGTGGTATTAAAGGTAGCTATTAAGGAGAAATGGAGAAACTAGTACATGTTTGAAGATAGCCATAAAATTTCTCAAAGTGATAATTCAGATGCTATCCTGTTTTCTTTTTTAAATAAAATATTTTCTTCTCTGCATGTAAACATTTCAATGGAATATTCCATTTGATACCAGAAACTGAAATTAATAAAACTCAGATTAACATTCCAAATGTCTAATATGTGTGCATACACAAACACAGACACACAGACACACACACAGACACACACACACACACACACACACACACACATTCATTAGTGGATAGCATCCCTGTATTGAAAGCTTCTACTTACCAGGTCCTCTTGTTGGTGCTACAGATAACTCAGCAAAGAAAATAGCACATTTGCCTATTTTATGTGGCCTAATCTATAGTATAATTTCTATCCTGTTAAAAATGACCTTCATACAGGAGAAAACATTTAAGAGAAACTGAAAATATTTATAATCACAAACTCCTGGATTATAAATGTGCAGATTTCTATTTTATTATCCATGAGTGAAAAACAGATTCTAAAGACTGTTTTAAAATACTAAGATTTCCTATAGCACAAATAATCAGAAGTAAAGCTAATCTTTAATAAAAAGTTTACTGAATCATCCATGAAAACTGCACACATTTTTATTTCCTGTGTGCACTGTCAGAACAGTAACATTTAATTATGCAGCTTAATTGATTTTTCCTATTTGGTTAATGCCCCTTTACATTTTGGTCTCATTGCTGGATTTACATTATTTTACTTTATGATACTATCCCCCTCTTGTTCTTCACAAGTGCACTTTTAAGTACAAAATAAGGAAGGTTTGTTTTGAATAAGTGATATGGTTCTATTTTCAGGGTAGTATTATTGTATTTAAAATAAACAACACACCTATGTGCGTGCACACACACGTGCACTATGTACAAATGCATCACACACACACACACACGTATTCCTACAACCTAGCAAAACCAAAGACAAGGACATGGTCCATAAATTCAAGGACATAAGTATAGAATATACTTCCATAAATCCGCACTTAGTATGTTACTGAAGAAAATTTTGGTACTTTGCTTGTTTATAGCTGTAACTCTACACATTGATCCATGCCTTCAGAGTAGCTTTTGGGCTGGTTAATTGAAGATTGAGTGTCATGAACTTTACTGCTTTAACTGGGCTTACACTTAAATCTTCCAGGTTTCAATCTCCTGAGTGTTTAGAATTACTGAAGTGAGCCTTTGTCAATAGCCTAAGAAAACTTTTGAAATTAAGTGTAAACAGAAAGCCCACAAATTGGGCAAAGATCTTTACTGGCCATACAATGGACAAAGGCCTCATATCTAAAATATATGCAGAACTAAAAAAATTAAATTTCTCCAAAACAAAACAGCAAACAACCAACAGTCCACTTAACAAGTGGACTTAAAAAGACTTAAAAAGAGACTTCTCTGATGAGGAAATGAGAATGGCTAAGAGACATATGAAAAAGTGCTCTATGTCATTGGCCATAAAAGAAATGCAAATCAAAACAACATTGAGATTCTACCTCACCCCAGTAAGAATGTCCTTTATCAAGAAAACTAACAATAATAAATGTTTCAGAGGATGTGGCCAAAAGGGAACCCTACTTCATTGTTAGTGGCAACGTAAACTGGTTCAGCCACTCTGGAAAGCAGTATGGAGATTCCTCAGAAGGCTAAACATAGAGCTCCCCTATGACCCAGAAACCCCACTTTTGGGCATCTACCCAAAAGACCACCAACAAGAACACACTAAAGCCACCAGCACAACAATGTTCATTGCAGCACAATTTGTCTAGTTAAAATATGGAGCCAACCCAGATGCCCTTCAGTAGACGAATGGATCAGGAAAATGTGGTACATATATGCAATGGAATTTTATGCCTCTATCAGAAAGAATGACATTGCCCCATTTGTAAAGAAATGGGAGAACTTGGAAAAATTATACTAAGTGAAGTGAGACAGACCCAAAGAATCATGGGCTCTATGATTTCCCTCAAAGTTAATAATTAGCACAGTTTTAGGCTAGTCACAGCAGAGGATCACAAGAGCCTAATAGCTATGCCCCTATAAACGCATAAGATGATGCTACGTGACATGAACTCCATGTTATGGAAATGAGTGTTATATCACTGTTGTAATTACTTTAAACATGCCATGTGAAACCGTAGCTTCTTTTGTTGATAATCCTCTTATATCCCCTTTCTGTGGTTGTACTCATGCTATAACTGTATCTCAGCCGCCCTATAACTGTATCTCATCTGAGTACACTGGATACTGTATATACTGGTATCAGAACTAGGGGAGTGAAAGGGAATATCAAAATTGAGAGACAAAGGATAATAAGACAAAGGACTCCAAAAGCAATACTTGCTAAACCATTTGGTGTAAAACAACTGAACAACTCATGGAGGAGAAGAAGGGGGGGAAGGGGGACGTGAGGGAGGAGGTAACAAACAGTACAAGAAATGTACCCAAGGCCTAAAGTAGGAAACTGTAACCTCTCTGTACATCACTTTGACACTACATAAGTATTAAAAAAACTAATAAAAAATAAAAAAGGACAAAAAAGAATCAGAAATTAACCGTAGTCCCCAAATTCCTTTAAAAGTGATGTTACCTGAAAAACAAATGACAAGAAATATTTCATTTTCATAAACTTTGAAGCTTTCTAATACGAAATAGTACCCACAAAGGGCAGAAATGTTAATTCCATAATCAACTTGACATTTATAAGATAGACTTTATTAATGGAGATTTTATATTGTTTTGCAAATAATGTTATATTTGGCTCCCTTTTGCAAACAACATGATAAACAGGGAAATTGTCACCAAGCATCAAGGTTAAAAATAATGGATGAAAATGTAGAAGAGGTGTATGGACTATTCTGGCTCAATAGACCCATCAGAATTCTTGCTAAAATCAGGGCTATTAGACATTACCTGGACCATGGTAGATGGTGAGGAACACAACCATGTATTGTTCTTCCCTTTATCTGAAACACAGGAATTGTCCTAAACCGCAACATTCCACAATAGCCTCAAAGTCAGGGATTTTAAGGAAGGAGAGTTCAGAGCAGCCTGACTAGCCTTCAATCAAAGAAAACATCTCTGGCAAAACATTTATATCTACTTAAACCTAAATTGGTTTCTAAAAACCTAAATACATTTACAAAATATCCTTCATTTGACCTTTCTTCTTCAGAATCTGATCATTTTCTTATTATTTGCAATCTAGCTCTTACAATGACATTTTCTTACATGATCACCTACATTGAAATAAGTAATATTTTTTAATGCATCAGCTAACCAAGGTGAGTATTATTCTTTCTGCTTTTATGAATGTATTCCCCTAGGAGCTGGACAGAATTAGAGAATGGAATTCATTTTCTCTCCATTTTATTCTAATCAGTTCTACTGTTAAGATGGAGCATATAACTTCCTCTTTATTGGTAAGACAAGATTGTATTGACAGGATCAAGCAGGAGATTAATTCCCTTTGCAATATATACTCCTCAGAGGAATATTCACCCTCATTAAGATGGAAAGCACTTAAAGTTGTAATTCAGTGCAACTGTATTGCCTGCTCAGTTAGAATAATCAAGGAGAAGTATTTTCTGGAATGCAAGTTTAACAGCTGAGTGACTAGAAGGATATTTTCAAAAAAACAGCTTTAATCTATCCAATATGATGACAAAGAAGTTCAGTTCTTTTGAGGAAAGGAAGAAAAGGGCTAGAAAGTACAATAAAGAAACATGAATGGATAAATATGTGTGATCTGGAACTAGAATAAACAGTTATAATGAAACAGCCAATGAAGTTTTATAAAACAAATTCAATTTCCATATATGTTTCCAGATATTATTATGTTAACAGTATGTTAAACATTAGGGACCAGAGGTAATTCTGTAATGTAAGTCCTGCCAACAGATCTCTTTACTCTCTCTGTATGAAAGAAAGGTGTGTAGAGAATAAGAGCAGCGTGTTGCAAAGTTTTATAATTCTCATGAATGGGAGAACATTTAACATATACTTATTTTAATAATATCCAGCCTAGGTTTATCAAAAGAATGTAATGCTGTTATTAACTCATAAAGACATTTGTCTTTAAATTTGAGAGGAATTGCTAATTTGACTAAGTATGGATTACATTCACTTTTTATAGTGCATGACTGGGTAAATTCAGGTCACAGCATAGGAGCAAAAGAGCCGAATAGCTATACCCTTATGAACACAAAAGATGATGCTAAGTGAAATGAACTCCATGTTATGGAAACAAGTGTTATATCACTGTTGTAATTACTTTCAACAAGTGATGTGAAACTGTAGCTTTTATTTTTGATGATCCTCTTGCATGCCCTTCCTGTGGTTGTACCTGCACTATCTCTGTATCTTATCTGAGTACATTGGAAACTGTATATACTGGTATTAGAACTAGGAAACTGTAAGGGAATACCAAAATCGAGAGGCACAGGGTAAAAAAGACAAGCGATTACAAAAGCAATACTTGCAAAACTGTTTAGTATAAATCTACTGAACAACTCATGGGGGGACAGGGAAAGGGGGAGGGGGAGGGGGAAGGAAGGAGGAGGTAACAAACAGTACAAGAAATGTATCCAATGCCTAAAGTATGAAACTGTAACCACGCTGTGTATCAGTTTAACAATAAAACAAGGAAAATAAATGATTATAGGAGTTGAATGATACTTTTCTACTTCCGATTCCATAACAGCACTTTTACTTTTTGTTTTAAACAGTCTGATTTTTGAAAGAATAGTTGATGCATAAGGAAAAGAAAGCTTACTTTTTATTGTAATTCACTGATGTGCCTGGTGATCACTTATATAGCTAAAAATGAGATTCACGTTTTTCCAAATTCTACATTTTACTGCTTATTTCAACAGAAGCACACAGATCAGCCTACCATTACCCCCCTTCCAAGTGAAGTGCAGATAATTGATAGTTACAATTCCAAATATTACTATGAAAAGTGGCCTACCTATGGAAAAATGTGTGAAACTTCATATATTGATAAATTATTTATTTTTAATAAAACAAGTTTAATTCTGGTTTATACAAATCTGAAGTTTAATTGCTTTTAAATAATCAATGTCTACATTGAGGGAATACTCTTGGAGCACATGCAATTTAAAGTATAAATTGTAATCACTATTTCACAAAATATAAAGGCATACATATTTTAACTGTTTTGAATAATTGATGCATACAAACTTTATTTCAGCTGGTGAGATTATATAAAATATGAATATTCAAAAATGAAACTCAATTGACCTATGTATATATTAAATGATGTATAACACTGTTCATTTTGTTTCAATATGTTCTTCAAATATTACAATTTACCAATCAGTTCTTCAAATTTAAATGCAATTCTAGAGAGGTAATGTCCATGAACCTTTGTCTATTTATTTTCATTTTTATGCTCAAGTCTTTCTTTGCAAATGGCATTATAATATAAATGTATTTTAAGTATAGTTCTAAATTTCGCACTAGTAATCCTTTAAATATTACATCTTGGAAATATCCTTTGAATTTTTTTGTCCTTCTCTGTTGGCTTTGACAACATAAAAAACTACCTAATTAAATGTTATGATGGAATCTCAGAAAAATATTATCAATCAATTCTGAATTTTATTATATTTCTTCCTTTTAGAGATTAGTTCTGTATATGTATACATGAGTACATATTTTTTCTTTTGGCAGTACTACATAGTAACTTATTTTAAGATTGAGTAATCAAAACCTAGTGGATAAATCTTGTACTTTTCTCTGAAGAATAGGTAAGAAAATTAAATTAAGCTGATCTTACATATATTTTTCAACACAATAAATAAAATATAAAATTGAAATACAGTTATCTGAATCTTACACTTACAAACTAAAGAAACAGGGGCTGGGTATATGGCCTAGTGGTAAAGTGCTTGCCTCGTATACATGAAGCCCTGCAGTTGATTCTTCAGAACCACATATATTGTAAATGCTGGAAGTAGTACTGTGGCTCAAGTGGTAGAGTGCTAGCCTTGAGTAAAAAGAAGCCAAGGACAGTGCTCAGGCCCTGAGTTCAAGACCCAGGACTGGCAAAAAGTAATAATAATAAATAAAGTAATAGATTAAAATCATTAAATGAAGTCATATTTGTTTGAATCTATCAGCTTAAGTGAAAACATCAAATTAGACAGTATAGACATAGGAAATCTACTAATATTTACTTATGTTACTTCTTTAGAGTAGCCTAAGATCTGTTCTTCTATTTTATTTTTACTATTTTATTTTTACTTTTTGTTCCTTTCTACATCTTATAATACTCAATTTTGTTTTATTAACAGTGGCAATGAAAATGCTAATCCATACCCATTTCATTTCTTATAAGTAGTTGTATTTATGGTGTCAGCTGTATCTGACACTACCATCATAGAATCCTTTCTCTACCACATGTTTAATTCCTTGGAATCATTTTGTTTCCTAAACAAACAAGTAGGGACACACACACACACACACACACACATACACACACACACACGCACACAAACAGAGCTGGATGCTTTTGAAACAGTAAAATCAGGGAAATGTTTGATATATCAAAAAAAAAAAAGATCACTAGCTTTCAATTTTGTTGTGAAACAACATAAACAGCTATAATTACTCCTCCTATCTTTCTCCCGTACAGTGTTTGAGGAGAATTAACTTAATATTATACCTGGTACATGACCTTCCAAAGTGAGAAATATAATACCCTATTCCACATAAGTGTCTGTATAATATTTCTAGGAATCAGCAATCAAAACACAGGGTAACATACTATTTTGAGTTTTATGTTTCACTGTTGACTAAGAACTGTGACTTTCATACATAAATTTTATTTTTAAAAACTAGAACTAAATAAAGAAAAAAAGAAATATTATTTTTCTACAATCATATACATGATAATGGTAACTCCTTATCACTTTACCTAAAACTAAAAACTATTTCCCATCTGTTTTCTATGCTTAACATAAAAAAAGAAATAGATTATTTTGCTACTACTTGAGCAGGTAGCTTATACTTACACTTTGGGCATAGAAGTCATCTTTTAAAGACATTATTTTCTCACTTCAAATTTCAAAGCTATTTCAGCTTTGCTCATGCACAAAATATTCTGTACAATTTTCTTCTTAATAGTACGTTTTTCTAAATCTTGGTATTCATATCAATAAATTATTCTTTAGTAATTATTTCTTTTCATTCACTCAAACAATATTTCCTAAGAAACTTTATCATGATCTTTGGTAACAGTTGAATTCTCATAAAGATATTAAGAATTAACTTTTTCATTCTAAAGTTTAGATAGATAATCTGGGAATGAGGACGCTGAGGTCAATAAGCCAAACATAGAACTAGGTGTTTTACAACAGGAGAAGTTAAGGTAATATAAACTATAACCAACCAGCCTCAGAAGATTTTAGAAAGCCTTATTAATAAAGTATCTATCAGTCTGAGGATTCACAGAAAAGCCAAGAGTAGTAATATGAATATAAGTAGAAATAGTAGTTCAGGCAGAGGGAACTGCATAAACAGTGATTCTGAGGGAGAAAAAGATGGAGATAAGTTTTATAACTAAAATTTTCACTGAAAAGGATGCTGGATGTCTGGTTGTTAATGGAGAACACATAACAGGGTAGATGTGAATGATGAATTAATCGTGTGTGTGTGTGTGTGTGTGTGTGTGTGTACTTGAATTCAAGATCTAAGTGCTGTTTCTGGGTTTCTTTGCTCAAGGCTTGTATTCTACAACTTGAGCCAAAGCTATGGAGATAATTTTATAAATTATTTTTAAAAATTTGAATGATGGTTTCCAGAAGGCATACCTTGTAATCACATAAATGGGGTTTAGTAAGATGACTGTAGAACAAGAACCTAACAAAGCCATACACAAGATTGTTGGGAACAGGAGTTCTGAATTTTTATCTGTAGTCCTGTTCAGAGCAACAATGGTAGTTTTGAGGAACTAAAGGACCAGTCAAGTGAGTAGGATGAAAGAAAGTGATGTGTTTCATTCCTAGGGGGAAGAGCACATGGATGATCGGGATTGACAGGGTATATGCAGTGAGGGACAAGGTATGTGAAGGTCTTGCTCAAAGGCTTCAAGACTTGAATATAGGTAATTATTTACTTAGGTGGGAAACTATGAAGATTAAAATGCAAGGAGACTGCCTTATTTAGTTAACAGAATTACAGGTTTCTAACATGATGACAATAGACAGTATCTACTACCTTAAATTAAAAAATATTCCCTATTGTAAATTCCTTTATATGGAGCAATATTCTTAGTTATACTTGTGGTTCATTGAAACTTGAAAAATTTCATACTATTCTTTGCACATTGTAAATGACCAATAGGACTATTATGATGAATATGTGAAAACTTACTGCAAATATTTAAACTATAATTTAAGTCATATGTCATTGATAAGCTCATTCAGTTATATTCAGTTTACATCACAGAAAAGGTATTTATGCATGTATAATGATAAAATAATTACAAAATATTATATAATATACACTATGTACTTAATATAAAGTAGATTAAGTATAGTATTAATTTAATTTTATACCAATACATAATTTTTGTGACTTTTTAAATAAAAATAGTTACTATGGTATTAAAACTTTACCTTAAAGATTTTTAAACTTGATTTTACTAACTGCACTATTAATGAAAATTAATGTAACTATTGTGTGGAGAAGTAAACAGCCATTCATTAAAAAATATTAGAAGGCAAATCTAGGACATTGTGCAAGTGAACTTGCTTATTACTTAAAAATATATGAAGGTGGAGAGAAAACAAAAGAGAATATGAGATGTATGTTTGCTGTATTATTTTTTAAAACTTTTCATTGGGTTTTAACTTATTCAAATGAAGTATTTGATGTAATTATTTCATGCAAGTATATCTACCATGAACAAGATTAAATCAAGGTGTACGTATAAAAGCAGAAACTGAACCAGTGTCTCTCTCCAGTAACCCTTGCTAATTTAAAAGGCTGGGAACTGAGGATCACAGTTCAAAGCTATCCTGGGCAGGAAGTCTATGACATTCCTATCTGCAACTAACCAGTAAAAAGTGTGTTTAAAGATTGAAGTGTAGCTTCAGTTCAAGTGACAGAGCACTGTCCTTGAGGAAAAAATGTTCACGAACAATGCCTAGTAGCAGAGTTTTAGCTCACAACCAGCACAAAAGAAAAAGCAGACACTGTCTTTTTTTTTTTTTTTTTTTTTGTCTGTCATAGGGCTTCAGCTATCCCTGAGCTCTTTGCTCATTGATAGCTCTCTAGCTCTTTGAGCCACAGGGCCACTTCCCAGTATTCTGCTGCTGAGTTGGATATGAGTCTCACAGACTTTGCTGCCCAGGCTGTCTTTGAACCATGATCCTAGATTTGCAGCCTCCTGTGTAGCTAGGATCACAGGCACACGCCACCAATGCCTGGAAAAAATTGTAGTTTTTAATGTTCATTGTTTAACAAGCACTAATCATTTACTAGTAAAAATATTCAACACTATTTAAAAAGATGACCCTCTATTACAGGATTCATGATCTTCATGATATGGGGTATTCATCAGTGATTCCTAGTATTTGTTAACATTAGTGTACTTTCAACTAGATTAGAAATTCACTTTTAATGTTGAATAAATCATTATGAAAATTTCAGAGTTTTATAAATTTAAATACATTTATCAGTATTTTTTGTTTGCACCAGGTGCTCTACTACTTAAGCTATGGCTTTACTTTTAATATATAAATATTGTAGATAACTTAATGATTTGAAATAAATACAAGCCCTCTGCTAAGTAAACATAATTATTATATACTAGAAAATAAGTCATATACACTATGAGCTACAAAATTTTGAAGTATTTCTGTTATATGTTTTTATGTTTCTTTATATATATTCTTTATAAGTTTTCTTAGACTTTTCCAAGGACATTGGAATTTTGCAAATGAAATTGTATTGAGAAACAATCATCACGCCATTATTTTGGAAAAAAAAATAATAATAATTAGTAAGAGTTTTATTTGTCCTGAAAATCTACTTTTAAATAGTGAAATATTTAAATATTTACTGCTTTTTATATCAGAAAAAGGAAACTCTAGCAATCCTACTTTTTAATAAAACATTATAAAATGAACATAATTTATCTTTTTAGCTTTCTCCAATGTTTATTGTTTTCATTTTATTTTAAAAATGTGTAATTCCATATTCCAGATGGTATTGTATAGTGATATTATTTTGTCACTTGTCCAATTATTCACTGATAGTGAATTCAACAAAATTTTCTCTACAAAATAAATGAATAGGTAGTTACTTTTCCTATTAGCTTAATTTTAATTTTCTTATATTGCTGGGCTTCGCTCTACCCCCCCCCATCCGCTTGGGGGGGGGTGTCCTGGGCTTGTCTGCCTCTTCCGTGTGTGGTCCTTTCTCGCTCTCTCATGACCTCTGGCCAGTAGGGATTAATCGCAGGAGCGAGGACCCCAGGTAGCCTCAGTTCGCGTGTGGTCACGAGACCCGTGTCCCCTTCCCATCTCAAGGAAGACATGGACGTGTGGGTGTCCCAGAGAAAGCCTCTGGGGCATTCTGGTTTATTCAAGGGAAGGGCTAACAGATATACCCACAGAGTGGCGCAGGAGAGGGGGTACTTGATCTTAACGATTGGCTAAAAGGACTGTCCCTCAGGTGATGTCATGGAACTTCCTCTATGGGCGGAGACCACAGCCCCCCAAGGACTGGGTTTCTGGGGTCCCCGCCACTACACATGTGCTTGCCCCCAGGAGTAGGGGCTTCTCTTCCGGTTGAAGGCGGAAGGAGGGGGGATGAGCTAAAGCCAGCTGTCCCCTCTTAAAGGTGCAGCTGTCCCCAACATTATATGTGTGATTTTTCATTCTTTGTAATACATTAGTACTTAACTATTTACATTATTTTTGATCAACAAATATTCTAGCATCTTGTTGAGCATAAATCACTAATATTATTTTGTCATTGGCAAGTCTATTAGAAAATTATCTCTAATGGAAGACTTGATATGGCTATTAAATCAATCAAACAAAACCTAAATTATGGGTTTCAGCAATAATTTAAAAATTGCTTTTTATATTGGGGTGATTCACATGTTCAATTATGTAATTTGTTGCCACAAGGTAATTAAGCCCATTTGTACATTAGTTTAAAACTAATGACCACTTATTGTGAGGACAACTGGAAGGCTGAGAATCTTCTTCGGAATTTTGTCCTCTATTTTATAACTCTCAAAAAAATTCTCAAAGACTACTTCAGGAGAACTTAAAGCTCTACACTTGTGTCTTTAATTGTAGTTCCTCAGGAGGATAAATGCTGGAGAGTTATGATTCCAAGCCTGCCTAGACAGTAAAGCCTGTGAGACTCCATCTTCCACTAACCAGGACAATGAAAGGTGGAGATGTGTCTCAAGTGGCTCTGAGTTAAAGCCCAATGTACCCACACAATACAAACAAACAAACAAAAATATTCTGAATATGATTTTTTTTTTTTTTTTGGCCAGTCCTGGGGCTTGGACTCAGGGCCTGAGCACTGTCCCTGGCTTCTTTTTGCTCAAGGCTAGCACTCTGCAACTTGAGCCACAGCGCCACTTCTGGCCATTTTCTGTATATGTGGTGCTGGGGAATCAAACCCAGGGCCTCATGTATACAAGACAAGCACTCTTGCCACTAGGCTATACCCCCAGCCCCTCTGAATGTGATTTTAAGTGACCAAAATAAGCTTAAATTTGACCAGGATCGATAGCTCCATATGTTAAATTCATTTTTCGAAGAAAAGGCAACATATACCCAGGTTTCCAAAGTTGAAAAAAATACATGAATTAACCGTATTAGTAGTATATTTATTTATATTGCATTTAGGCTATTCTCTACATACAATTTTAGAAAATGCTCTTGTTCTCCCATGTATTAAGATTGCAAATATAAGTAACTCTATAAACACACATATACGGACGTATAATCATTTAGTTTACCAGGAATATATAAAATATATAAACTAACATTTACTTTAACAATGAGAAAATATGAAGCATCCTCAGAACAACTGATTAAGATAATAATGAATGTGCTTCTAGCTAATTACCTATTAGAAAATTAAAATGCCTTACAATTCGATCTTAAACATTATTTATGTTCATTTTGTATTACTTTTACAATACTGCATACTACAAAGTCATATGTTTCAGTACAAACATTTGAGTTAAATATGATTGTGTACAATTACATGATTCAATATTTACATGAAGTATAATTTAAAATATTTACTGCCCCTCCTTAACATGTGCTAGGCATTTACCTGAGTGTCCATAAGTAACAACACATTCTGTCTTTGTAACAGACTCTTGATAGTTGAGACAATTCAAGCACAAAAGTATTGAAGCCACTGTTAGAGATCATCTTGTAGAGGGATCTATGGTTTCCACACAGGTAGAGAGGCTTCAGGGCCTATTTCTTAGATGCTACACATTAAAGCTATTTGTGTTAGAATCTAAATATATTGATTAATATTATTAGTAGTTTTAGTAGTAGCAATGGCTATGGTTGTTAAAAAGAAAGTCATAGTCAGGTGTTATGTATATGGTTTCCTTTTATTTTTGTTTTATTTTATTTTATTTTTGGTTGGTGGTGGGGCTTAAACTCTAGGCCTAGGCGCTGTCCCTGAGCTCTTCAACTCAAGATTAGTGCTCTACCCATTGAGCCACAGCACAACTTCTGGATTTCAAGTGGTTAATTGAAGATAACAGTACCGTGGACATTCCTGATAATTGTGTCTTTTGTTGATCATTCCCTAGGTTTCAATAATCCCTTAGATGACATTGTTTTGACATCCTGTCATGACCTAGTGATGTATTTTTCGTTACTGGACATGAAATATGAAAGATGTATACTGCTCATGATTGTGTTTTATTGTTCACTTTTACAATCTTTTAATTTAAATCCATTATAGTAGATTAGTTTAGCTACTGCAGCACCTTAAATGTTAGAAATGGCTCTTCCAGAGGCTAACGAATTGCCTGTGTGTTTTGCCTAGGTGTTGAGGGAAAGCTAAGAGAATGAAGGCTCTACGTTCGCACTGGAAGCATGATATGGCGGAGCAGAGCTGTTGCTGACTTGTTCTCTCTGATGGCTCTATGGGAGTGGATAGCACTGAGTCTTCATTGCTGGGTTTTAGCGGTTGCTGCTGTTACGGACCAGCATGCCACAAGCCCCTTCGACTGGCTCCTTTCGGATAAGGGACCGTTTCATCGCGCACAGGAATACACAGATTTTGTGGATCGAGGCCGTCAGGGATTTAGCACACGGTACAAGATATACAGGTATGAAGTGAACGGAAAGCAATAACAAACATATCATTCTTGAAGGTTGTGTTTAAACGAAGTCATTCTAAGGAATATGGTCAGAAAGGGTTGTTATTATAGACTATGTACTAGAGTGATGTTTCCTTCCTATTTAAAAGTAAGCGATGTATTTGGAGGAGAAAAATACATGATAGTGACCACTTAAAAATCACTCTCAGATATACTAGATTGCATTTAAGTGAATACCACTATATAAGGCTAAGTAAATTTCTCAAATTGATTTTCCTTTCTTACTTATACCAAGCTAGGTTACCATTCTTTCACTAAATCCCTCCCTCCCTTCCTTCCCCCTCCTGTGCTTTCTCTCTCTCCCCTCCTCCTCCTTATTTTTCTTCTACTCCTTCCTACTTCAACCCTTCCTCTGAGTGTATGTGTGTGTGTGTGTGTGTGTGTGTGTGTGTGTGTCTGCCTGTCTGTCTGTATCCCCCCTTCCTCACCTTTGTATCTTTGTGTGGTGTTTCTAAGGCTTGAACTCTGCTCCCAGGTACTGTCCCTTAGCTATTTTGCTCAAAGACTGTCACACTACTAGTTGAGCCATAGCTTCACTTCCTGATTTTTGATGGTTAATTGGAGATAAGAGTCTCATTAGCTATTTTTATTTTGAAATTTTATTGTGTGTATGGGGGTATCTTTGTAACCATTGTCATGTAAGTGTTGTATTTTATGTATTACGTGCACCAGAGGGCACTGTGTTTCTGGTCTGTATGCACTATTTCCTAAAGCATTGTGAGAATATTATAAATCCTATGAGTATTCTATAGTTAGAGAAGGGACTGAGAGTTCTAAACCAATTGCACCAATTGCCAAATAATAATTGATGTACTATTTTAAAGACTAAAAAGCTCATTAGGCTACAGAGGCAAAGCACTGTCACACGTCTAAAAAGGAAAAAAAAAGAATATATTCTAATGTTTAAGTGAAATAATAGTGAAGTATTTTTGTTTTCCAAATTCAGCAGAAACAATCCATGTTAGAGATGTCTGATTCATAGATTTTTATGTAATTTGAGTCAGTTTTAATTTACAGATTGAAGCTAACTAAATTTCAGATTGTCTGAATGTCTAGTATTTTAGCTTTCTTCAAGAATTTTTTTAAGTTTGTCAAACTGAAACTAAAAATAGGATTCCATAACCTTCTATATTTTCAGCTAAGATCTAAAGTGTTGTCTCATGTATGAGATTGTTGTGGGTTGAGAAATGTGGTATGACATTGTTTTCCTTGTTGAAGAAAAGGCATATTAGCATTTTCACAATGGTGAAAAAAGTAATTAAAGAAAAGAAAGGAGCCCTCCCACCCTCCCCTCACCCCTCTGGGGTTTGAAGCCCAGGCCTCTCCTTCTCCAGCTTGCTCATATTCTTTTCTTTCACAATGGTGAAATAAATACTTGATCCAGTCATGAACTTTCTAACTTTTGCTCATCTATCAGAGATAAGAATCCTTTAAGTTCATCTGCTTGGGCTGGCTTAGAACTGTGATCAACTGACCTCAGCCTTTTCAGTAGATAGGATTATAGTCATGAGCTAGTGTGACTGGAAAATGACAATGTTTGGTTACTGTTCACAAGAATTCTTATGAGTCTTCAGTCATTATGGGACACCATTTACAAAGGGCTTCATGAACCACGAGTTTCTCATTCCTCTTTTGTATTTATCTTTGTGGCTTGAACAAGTATGTTTGGATATGCAGAATATTGCTGAGCAAACAAGTGGGACATGTCCTTATATTGCTCACTTGTCTTACACCTTTCTGCAAACCTTTACAAAGACAGTGATTCTGTAATCATTGATAGTTGTTATGAAGTGCATAATACAGTCTTTTAATTCAAATTCTTTTAAAATTGGCAAAGTGAACTTTATTTGTCCAATGATCATATTTAAAGTATGAATTCAGAAATGCACTCAAATTGTTAATTGGGATTAAAAAGCAAATCATATAATTAGTTACATGGCTTAATTTAAACATATATTCAAATTTATTATGTCTATATATTTATTTACATATACAGAATAAACATATTTAATTGAACATAATACATTTATTATTTTTAAATAGACTTAAGTTTATTATCTATAAAATCACTACCTAGAATACTTTCAATTTTTCTTGTACTGTGAAGGGTGTTAGCAGATTAAAATAATTATTTATAAGGACTCAAACACCTTCTAAGTCACCTCTTCAATTTAAAATACAATAAGCAGAATGAGTGGACTGTAGGAATTTAAAGGAGGACAAAAAGGCATAAAAAAACTAAATATATAAAATAAAATACTTAAAACTCCAGAAAGATGGACAGATGCTGCCTCATGCACTTAAGTTTCATGGGCACCAGAAAATTATTGTGGTATAACATGCAAAAATATTTCAGATGATAGGAAAACAATTTTAGGCATAGTTGGATTAAGAAATCTATATTCTAATATACAACAGTTAAGGATATGTGGTAAGACTTTGTAATATTCCAAAATGTCAAAATACATTGATTTTATTAAGTGTGTGAATTTTTTGCTTGGATTACAATAAAGACACATAAATATTAGATGTATACTTCATGAAGTATGTTGGCAATTCGTTGTAGAAAGTTTAGGACAATGACACCAAATTCTACACTGGAATGATCACTTGTCACCTCTACCTTCTTTTGTCTGTTTAGTTTTCAAAGCACATGGATATTGCTGGGTACTGGTGGCTCACACCTATAATCCTAGTTATTCAGAAGCTGAGATCCCAGTTTCAAGGTTAGAACACACACACACCATCATTTTTGTGTGAAAGTAAACATAGTGTGTGCATGTGTGTGTGTTTGTGTGTTGGCAGAAGGAGGGCCTCCAGGACTTGAACTCAGAAGCTCCACTTCTGGTTTGTTTGTGTTTAACTGGAAATAGGAGCCTATTCATAGATTTTCCTGCCCTGACTGGCTTCTAAACATGATCCTCAGGTCTCAGCCTCCTGAGTTTACAGGCATGAGTCAATAGTGCCTAGGGAAGTTTACTTTATCAATATAGTAGAAGATATATTACATTATTTTATATTGTGTTTATTAATAATATGACAGCATTGTAGGTTGCTAATGACAATTAGCCCTTTTTCACTTTTGAGTAAGGTATACGTATGTTTCAGATAATGCTAGTACAAGTTGCATGTCCTGAAAATTGTGGTCAGGAGATTAGGATAGAAACATCATGAAAATTCAACTTTGGCTAAATCAGTGACAAAAAAGAAAAACAAAAAGACAACACCAACAAAAAAGTGTTATAGTGTCACTCATGCCTAGTATTTGTAAGGCATTGCATTTAACTTTTGGTACCATAAAAAAGAAAAAATATGTAGAATCTGTTTATATTGCTTATAACAGAAGGGAATATTTATATGTTACATTATGTGTTTATTTTATGTTTGCTTATATTGATTTGTGCAAAGAAGGAAAATATAAGCATTATATGATTTTATTTTAATAGTGGTTTGTAAGGCTTTCAATAATATTCTAAACTTACTTTAATTTGTTTTTTTACTTGGGCTAGCTTTGAAGTGGGATCCTCAGATCTCAGACTACTCAGTAGCTGGGATTGCAAGTATGATCCAGCTAATTTTGAAAGTTGTAGGTAGAAGATAACTACGGAGATCATGACTTAGAAATATTGTTTTTTTCTGGGCTTTGGGCTTGAAGTTTAGTGTTCGGGCATGGTCCCTGGTTCTCAAGACTGTTTGCTATTCTACCATTAGTTCCACAGCTTGATTTCTGGTCAAGTGGAGATAAGAGTCTCACAGAATTTCTTGCTATGGCTGGCTTTGAACCACCACACTCAGATTTCAACCTCCTGAGTAGCTAGAATTACAGACATAACCACTAATATTTGGTTAGCTTAAAACTATTGGAAAAATGAACACTTCTTTGAGAATTTCCTTGGTGTATGTTTGTGTGTGTGTGTGTATGTGTCTGTGTGTCTGTGTGTCTGTGTGTATGTGTGTCTGTTAATAGAAGCTGAGAAAATAAATTCGGATTACCTTTACCATTTTATGTAGAAGATCTGGAAATTAGCTTTAGTTTGTCTATTGCACTTTTATTTAAAATAAAGAATCATTTCTAAATAATTTCAATATTAAAACTCCAGTTATTAAATGTAGACCTAAAACCAAGTTTAATATGTGACTTTATTCATTTAATGAAAGCATTTGAGTAGCAATAGAAGATTCAAGGTTCATTTAAATTTTGCTTTCCAAAATTAAAAGTAGAGTTTATATTTAGTATTTTTATCGTATACTTTATTTTTCACTTTCTGTAAATAGACCACTCTTTTACAGAAGTAGAGTCCTTGTAATTTCTGCCTCAATTAATTTTCTCATAAGAAAAATAAAGGATTCAATAAGAATTCATCATATTTAAGGTATAAAATCAGACTAGGTGACCTTCAGTTGATGAAAGGACACAAAGAGTAGTATAAACACAGTGAAATATTTCCATATAAAAAATGAAATGATGTGTGTGTGTTTTATGAAGAAAAGTTGAATTGACAATCCTCCTATTAACAAAAGTATATTCAGAAGAAAAACTAATGAATGTTTTCTCCCATTTGAGGAATTTATAACATACATATAGTTATATACCCAAATATACACACATACATTTATACATACATTTATATACACACACACATATATATGTATATATATACATACTTATGTATATACTTACCTAGATGTATTGCATGAGTTTATTGGAGGGATTGTTTGGTGGGTGTGCAAGAGGGGATGGAAAGAGAGAATGAGTATGAACAATATGGAAGCATATCTGTGTTTAAAGAGCAAAGAGTGGACATTAATCTGACCAATTATAATATATGCTAGCCAAAAAAATATCATATTTATAAAATCTTCCTGCACATGTAAGAAAATTGTGTGAGATTCATTAGGCACAGAGAAATGTCTCACATCCATCAAATTGTAGAATTTATGCTTGGAACTTCCCTTTTATCACTGAACTGAGTATAATACTTAGTGAATGTTGACTATACACACACACACACAAACTTATATATCTCATTTAAAAGTAGTTTATGTGTAATTTATGTATACTTATGTATTTATTAATCTAGTAAGATTTTGTGCCACTATGCTCTTTTTTCTTCTTTTAATTTTAGCAATTTCTCTTTCTTTTCAACATAGGTACATTTTTGTTTCCTTTTGAAATGGTTTTGGAATAGAAAAGAGCCTACAACAGAGTCCTGGCCATGGGTTTATTCATCATTTAGCAAGCTCATAGGCTGCTCACTTAAATAGATATTAGCAGCTAACTAATTAAACTACAGCTTCTGTCAGCCTGAAATTTGCCAACAGTTACAAAATTAGTAAAGGTTCTGCTTTGTCTTGTGTTATGTTTTTCTTAAATGCACATGCAATTACCATCCAAAAACAAACCAAAATTAGGTATAAATAAATATGGCAACTAAAATTTACAAAAGACTTTCAATAAAATGTAATACTTCAAAGATTAATAAATATTAGAAATATTTATGTAACATTAAATTCAACACTCCTAAGAAATATTTCGATTTTATTATTAAAAAAAGACAAAGGGATGAAAAACTTTTTTGTAATATCCTTTTCCTAGCAAGGGTTTCATTTTTCTACATGAAATCAAAGATTACAAGGGTTGACAATTACCTTACAACTTGTCTTTTCAAACTTACATTCTTTAATTCATCTTATCAAATTCTCATTCATAATGTCAATGTCAGACATTCATGTAAACCCTCTCTAAAATTTCAATTTTCTCCAAACTCATCACAGCCCATGATAACTTGAATTCATGTATGAATATATCCGAACATCAGTGATGACTTATAAAGAGGCCGAGTCTGGACATTTATATCTTCTGGCCATTCTCTCAATTCTACCATTTCACTCTTGATTCAAATGCATAGATAATTCACATTCATATTAATCTTCTGCTGTGAAGAAATAATATTTTGGTTCTGATCATTGAGTTTCTATGGACTAGATTCACTTTCCTCTGCTCAGAGAATTTCATGTTTCCATGATCAATTTGAAATATTATAAAACATATCTGTTCTATTTATCTACTCTGACCACAATTTCTTCTCTTGGATATTACAATGCAATATATTGCCTTATTTCAAATTTTCCCACTTGAAAAGAATATCCACAACATACTCATTTTCATCACTGATAAACTTTCAGGCAGCAAAATAGCAAAATTGAATTCTATATTCACATCAGGAGGAACTCTTCACATTAGGTAAATTGCCACATTTTGAACTGGTTAAGTTCCTTTATTAGAAATTTAAAAATCCAATAGCTCTTAGTACATTTACCTTCAAAACTGGTCCTGAGCTGAGTAGATGTGAAACTAATTGTAGAATTTATTTTTGTATTTAATGCAAATATTCATGTACTATATAGCAAGGATACTGGCTTTCATGATGGTAATTTGCTTGTCCAAATTCCATTAGAGTTATTACATAAAATACACTGTAAGACCTTATTTAGCTCTGAAATCTGACAAGCAAATGCTAAAGATTCTGAACTCAGGTCTTAGATAAAGCACTGTGATTTTATTGATCTGAAGGCTTGTTATACCATCTTCAACAGAATAACATTTCCCCCCATTGTAACTGTTTCAGTAGCATGGAGATATTTTGTACACTAAAAACCAATTAGTTTTTCATATTGGTGAACCTAATAAAACAAATTTAAAAATTGTGAATATTACTTCTTGTGCTCAGATATTGTTTTATACAAATTATACAAAAGCAATGCAGGAGATTCTTTTTGATTCTTAAACCTTGAAATTATATTTCAGATTTGATTATACTTTCATTAGGTTGATTTTCTTGTCAGTTCTTTGGAACCTTTATTTAGATATGACCTTAAAATCTTTATATTCCATTGAAAAGGCTTATAGCTTTTATAAGTTGATGCTGCGCTTAAAGTGTGAGATTATTTAGTTTTAGGTATTTTAAGAACGTATTCTAGCTCACTGAGAACAGAGATATAGTCTGCTCATAAGATCCTGAAGAGCATAGAGAGAAATTGCAAAATTTCTCACACACTGCAAACCGGAGTCATTTATTACTCCACAAATTGTAAAAAGAGAGAAAGAAAGAAAAGAAGAAAAGAAAGAAAAGAAGGAAATAAAATTCCTCAGATTCTTTTATTCCTCCTATAGTAAATGAGAGAAAACAAACAGGACATCACTAAGCTTATATGTCACAACAAGGTTGCACAAAAGCAAAATTATGATGGTTATCATTATGCCAGTATCAAATTTATAATGCTAATATTTAAGAAACTTTCACAGCAGCTAGAAATAAAAAAATTTCAATTTCCTATAAAATGACTCCCATTTATCATTTATTTATTCATTCATCCATCAATCCATTTATTTATTTATTTGTTTGTTTATTTTTGCCAGTCCTGGGGCTTGGAATTCAGGCCTTGACCACTGTTCCTGGCTTCTTTTTTGCACAAGGTTAGCACTCTCCCACTCGAGCCACAGAGCCACTTCTGGATTTTTCTGTTTATGTAGTGCTAAGGAATCGAACCCTGGGCCTCATGCATGGTAGGCAATCATTCTACAACTAAGCCATATTCCTAGTCCCAGATTTATTTCTTTAATATCATTGTTTATGACTTAATATAATGATCTTGGAGATTTCTAAGGTTCTTATTCATAAAGTTCATTTGTTTCAAAATATGTTAACTGAAATGTACTATCTTAGTACCCAAATGAGATTACGAAAAATATTCAATAAAAAATTAGCTATTGAATGACAAAGAAATTTCCATATTTAGTGCTACTATAGCTATATTTTAGAAATCATGTAAGCAGGATTATTGTTATTTAAAATCATTGCTTAAGATAATTAATTTCTAAATATTCAACAAATACAACTTACACTGTTTTAACTGTCTTTACACAGACATGAAACCAACTAAAATTCTTAAATATTATAGAAGGTATTAGCAGTTCTCAGATTAAATAAATGTCATTTGAAATACTTCTCTGAAAACTCACACACATATACTTCTCTTCTATTTAGACCAAACCAAAATAAAAACTAAAATAAGAAATTAATCTTGCCTTTGAAACAAAATTAAGTATTTTTTTAAAAAAATTAAGGGAAAAGTACCACACTATGATATGATTTTTATGAGGCTTGCATGAATACATTCAACAAAGCATTAATATAATCAATAGAGTGAATTTTTTCAACACTGTTTAGAATCTCTTAGTATTTATTTAATGTCTCTCTCTTACCGGTTTCCTATCCCAGGCAACCAGAAATCTGCTTTGGCTCAATGTAGAGTACGTAGGATGTTTGTTGACCTCATGTGAACAAATTATTATACATATTCCTTTTGGTCTGGCTCTGTTACTCAACAGTTGCAAGTAGTGACATGGATTTCTTTTCATGGATGAATAATATTTACCATGTGAATATGCCCCAACTCGTTTATTTATTTGCATTGTCTTGATTATTTGCATGGAGAAAATATTTTGAATATTATTTTTATTTTGGGTCTGAGAGTTATTGTGAGTTGTTCTGCTGTTGATATAATCTGAGCTTGGAATTGTAGTTTTGAATGGCTGAGCTTCTCTTTCTCTATTTCCAATTTGTTAAAATTATATAAAGTTCATAATTTTTTATACTAGAGCAACTAACATATACTTTTATTCACAATGATAACTTTTTCTCCAATTCTCATTTAAATTTTATTATAAAAGTCATGTACAGAGGTATTACAGTTATGTAAGCCAGGTACTGTGTAAATTTCTTTCCGAACAGTTTCACTTCTTCCTTCATTTTCTCCCAGTTCCCTCTGCCCCATACAGTTAGTTTTCAACAGCATCTAATAAGTATCACTGCTTGCATTAGTTCATCCTTTTTCCCACCATTTCATTGCTTCTCCTTCCTCTCCAAAATCAGATAAACTTACATACAAGACAAAGTGGACAGACATCAAAAACAGCAACAAAAAGGGAAAAATAAGGAAAAAATGTAAAATAAAAAAAGTTGTTTCCATGTTTTGGAGTTAATTGCAAAAAAGAACCCCACATCATTTTTGTGATCATTTGCTAATAGCCATTGAGCCTTTGTGATCCTCTCCTAGGGAGATCCTCCTTTGGTCTGCTATATTAATTTTTAGAGTCCTGTTTAATTTACCATATTCAAGTGTAATTTTTTGTCTTTCAATATCCATTATGTTTACCTGTAGATTTATAGGTACATTCTAATACCTGCCAATGAGAGAAAACATGCAACCTATATTTCTTTGAATGTGACATTGCTTAAAATATTTTTTCCAACGTTTTCAATTTCTTTATGAATGGAGCAACATCATTCTTTCTGATGGAAGCATAGAATTTTCTTTTGCATATATACCACATTTTCTTGATTCATCCCTCTAGGGAAAGGCATCTGGATCGATTCCATATCTTGGCAATAGTAAATAATTCTGAAACGAACATGGCTGTGCTGGTATCTTTATTGTGGCCTCATTTGTAGTCAATTGGATAAATTCCTAAGAGTGGAATTGCTAGACCATAGGGAGATTCTATGTTTAGTCTTTTGAGAAACCTCCTTACTGCTTTCCAAAGTGGTTAAACAAATTTACATTCCCTGAAACAATGCAGCAGTGTTGTCTTTTAAACACATCCCTGCACACATCTGTTATTGTTAGTTTTCTTGACAATGTCCATTCTAACTGGGGTAAAGTGGAATCTCAGTTGTTTTGATCTACATTCATTTCATACATGGTCAGATGTTGAACATTTCTTCAGCTATCTATTGGCCATTCCCACTACTTCTGAGGTGTTTGTGTTTAAGTCTTTAGCCCATTTAGTAATTAGGTTTTGTTTCTTTGAGGACTTGTTAAGGGAGGTTGTAATTTCTTGAGTCCTGATGTGTTGTGTTGAGTCCTGTTGTGTTTGATGTGTGACTAGTAAAGAACTCTCATTCTGTGGGCTTTTTAATTATCTTGCTATCTATCCCCTTAGCCATACAGAAACTCTTCAGTTTGATCTAATCCCATTTATACAGTCTTTCTCTGATCTGTTGTGATTCTGCATCTTTACTTAGAAAATTTAACCTGTTTATGCCAAGGGGTGTTTCTCCTGTCTTTTCTTGTAATATTTTCATTGAAATTGTTGATCTATTTGGAATTGATTTTGGAGCATGGTGATATATAAGGATCTAGCTTCAGATTTCTACATGTGTACACATAATTCTGTCAGCACCATTATAAAGAATCTAGCTTCCATCCTGTGGTTTTGGCTCAATTATCAAATTGTATTTGGCTATAGATCTGTTGGTTCATTTCTGTGTCTTCTATTCTATTTCATTGGTTGTCAGGCATACACTTGTGACAGGGCTAAGCTGATTTTATTACTATAGCTTTGTAGCAGAGTTTCACATTTTGTATTGATATTGTTCTAGCACTGTTTTCCTGGCTAAGGATTGTTTTTGCTATGTGAGGTCTTCTACTATTCCACAGGAAATTTTAGATTATTTCTCCTATATCTTTGAAGAATATTGTTGGGATTTTGATGGGTATTGCCTTGAATTTATACATATCTTTGGTCAGTGTTGCCATTTTCACTCTGGTGATCTGGTCCTGGGTTTTGAAATCATTGCCTAGGCAAGATCCTTGAGCTATTTTGCTCAAGGTTAGCATTCTGTCATTTGAGAGACAGCTCCACTTCTGGTTTGTTTTGTTTTGTTTTTGGTAGTGGTCAATTGAAGATAAGAGTCTCATAGACTTTCCTTCTCAGGACGGCTTCCATCTGCAATTCTCAGATCTCAGTTTATCAAGTACCTTGTATTACAGTTATGAGTCACTGGCACCCAGCAAAATATTTGCTCCAACTTTCCTATTTTTGCTTTCATTTTATCAATTTATCCTCTTACTAATTCTAGTTTAATTACTACTGCAAAAATTGGATTGACACATATTTTTGTAAAAAAACTAGAATAGATCAGAAGTATCAGACATTTTTACAATATAAGATAATATATTTATAATACAGGTTATAAAATCTCAGTCTATGAAGCTTTCACTTTTTTCATCTGATTATAATTTGAGAAATCTATGTAAACATATGAAACTGAATTGCCTCTTAATAATTGTGTGCTTATATTTGCAATAGTAACCATGATGCAGTTGATGAAAATTTGATTTTAAAAAATCTGGGATATATATGTATAGATAGGTAGATATAGGGAAATCTTATATATAAAGAGGGTGTAATTATATATATCATGAGTAATTACATATAGAGAGAATGAAAGGAATTATATATATAGAGAGAAGAATTATATATGGTTATATATACTGAGTAATTATATTACATATATGTACTGAGGAAATATATATATATATGCACGTATATATGTATATATGAGTTAACTGTTGTCATCAAATCTAGATAATTCTAGAATTGTCTACGATGTGATTCGTTACTTAAATTTTCCCAATGGTACTTTGCTGTGTTTCTGTTGCTACTCACTAGCTTTTCATTGAGTTTTTGGCTCAGTATCCAAAGAAAGGAAAATTACGTCATTCTTTTGTTCTCAAGACTGCATCACTTTTCAGTTTGGCTTCCAATCAATATGTGCTGGGAGACAGTTCATTACCACAATATGGTTTTAGACATGCTGTCATTGGTCATCTATTCTACTATTTACTCTTCACTTGCTGAGTACTAGGATTCTTTATTTTTCTTAGGATCATACAAAATGTTCTTTCATTTCAGAGCTTTGGCCTATATATTTTATTCCTCCCATTCTCTGGACCACCCATTACTTGTTTAGCTGACTTGCTTAACTCTTCTTGGTAGTTTGTAAGCTGAAGCATCTTCAGCATCTCAGTGGTACTATAGCAAATGAGTACCAATTCAAACTTTTGTAACATTCTTAAATGATTTACATTTCTCTCTAGCTTCTATCAGTCTTCCACTGTGATAGAAATTCCTCAAAGGCTCATTGGTACAATAGGAGGAAATAGGTGCACAAACAACAATGACAGCTCTGAAATGTACAATGATCCAGAAGAATTGCACCATTTAACAATGTAACATTTAGTAGTCTATATTTCCTCTTTCTGATAAAAATATTTTATTTTAGGTCATGTTTATTAAATAGCTCCTATAAAGGTGTTATTTTAAGATAGAAATCATTGTAAACTCTGTGTATAAATAAACTATTAACATAGCAAGTAATCTTTTCATATAATCCCAAGTACACAATGTGACTGTTATCTGAAGCTGGTATACTTTAGGTTCTGGAAAGTTAATATTAAATTATGATATATTTGGTCTTTTCCTTGTACTTGTGGCAAATTCAGAAATTTTCAGAGATGGAATAAACTATATTTTAGGTACAAAATATTAAAGTAGTTGATAAACACTAGTCCAATGGTGATAGAAATGTCCACTTGTTACAATGGGCAGAACTGCAAGTAAATACATAATACTTATTTAAACAGTAGCAGGCCATCAACAAAGATCGAGTTTGGTTAAAAAAAAAAAGTGTAGTGATATAACAGTGTTTCCATAACACGGAGTTCATTTCACTTAGCATCATCTTATGTGTTCATAAGGGTATAGCTATTGGGCTCTTGTGATCCTCTGCTGTGACTAGCCTAAACCTGTGCTAATTATTCCCTATGAGGGAGACCATAGAGTCCATGTTTCTTTGTGTCTGGCTCACTTCACTTAGTATATCACTGTTGTAATTACTTTCAACATGTGATGTGAAACTGTAGCTTCTATTATTGATGACCCTCGTGTACCCCTTTCCTGTGGTTGTACCTGCACTATCTCTGTATCTTATCTGAATACATTGGAAACAATGTATACTGGTATTAGAACTAGAAAACAGAAAGGGAATACCAAATAGAGAGACACAGGGTAAAAAGACAAACGACTACAAAAGCAATTCTTGCAAAACTGTTTGGTGTAAATCAATTGAACAACTCATGGGGGGAGAGGGAAAGGGGGATGGGGGAGTGAGGAATGAGGGAGGAGGTAACAAACAGTACAAGAAATGTATCCAATGCCTAACATATGAAACTTTAACCTCTCTGTACATCAGTTTGACAATAAAAATTTAAAATAAAATAAAATAAAAGGATAATAAATAGCATAAATAGTGTAGATACAATCAAAAGAAGGTGATACACGAACATCATCAATAGGAGAAACTACACATGGGATACACATGGGATGTTGAAAGTAGTTTCAACTCTGATATAACAATCATTTTCATAAAATGGAGTTCATTTCACTTAGCATCATCTTATGGGATCATAAGTGTATAGCTATTGGGCTCTTGTGATCCTCTGTTGTGACTTGCCTAAACCTGTGCTAATTAGTCCCAATAAGGGAGACCATAGAGTCCATGTTTCTTTGGGTCTGGCTCACTTCACTTAGTATAATTTTTTCCAAGTCCTTCCATTTCCTTACAAATGGGGCAATGTCATTCTTTCTGATAGAGGCATAAAATTCCATTGTGTATATGTACCACATTTTCCTGATCCATTCGTCTATGGAGGGGCATCTGGGTTGGTTCCAGATTCTCGCTATGACAAATTGCGCTGCAATGAACATTGTTGTGCTGGTGGCTTTATGAGAAACAATGTGTACTGGTATTAGAATTAGGAAATTCAAAGGGAATACCAAAATTGAGAGACAAAGGGTAAAATACGAGAAACAACAACAAAAGCAATACTTGCAAAACTGTTTGGTGTAAGTGAACTGAACACCTCGGGGGGGACAGGGGGAGGGGGGAGGGGGGTATGAGGGAAAAGATAACAAACAGTACAAGAAATGTAACCAATGCCTAACGTGTGAAACTGCAAACTCTCTGTACATCAGTTTTATAATAAAAACTTAAAAAAATTAAAAAAGTCTTATATTATGAAAATAAATAAATAGCATAAAAAAGAGTAGGACTCAAGCAATCATGCAGCACTCAAAAATGATCTCAATGCTTAACAGTGTACAATAGTCTTCACTTGTGTGTGGGAGAGTACTAGAGAGAGACAGAGACAGGGACAGACAGACAAAGACAGAGAGAGACAGAAACAGAGACAGAGTCTGAATATCACAAATTCTGAATTATCCAGAAGGGCTGGTAGAAAATTTCTGTTCCTAAATTGACTACTGAAAGTTATGACTTTTAAGTTATCTTCTCTTAGAAACAAAAATAATATGTGTAAAGGAAACTGAAAGTTTCTTTGTTTTCCATTGCAGAATTTGAAAATGATCCATAAAGATAGTGCCTTGTACAACTGCAGTGAGAGCTACATATAGTGGATTATGATTTGGCTTCTATGAATGAGAGTAACAAAAATGTAGTTATCCACAAATTATGTTTTAAAGAAAATTATGTAGTTATGTATTTTTGTTTTCATCTTTTATTTTTTCCACATTTTTCTTCCAATTTTTATATCTTTTTGAACATCCTTTGTTATTGTTTATTTTCTTGGAACTTAAAGTTGTACTTTTAATAAAATTATTTGGTTTCTCTACTAAAATGATTGTCTCATAGGGATCCTGAATATATAAGCAAATTGTATATATATGTATATATATATATACATATATATTTAATTTCTTAAACAATACAGATGAGCATTTGGGTGCTATTTTGGAATGCAATGTGTAATTTTCCAATTAATATTTATTTTCATTTATCCTACTGATAGAAAATAAAAAACAGCTACTACACTAGAAAATGATTGTTAAAAAGTTTTGGTTTATTTGCAGAGTCGATGAGTACCAATACATCTATTTTCTCTGGCTATATTATTTAAAAAAATAAGATCATTATTCTCAGCTTACTGACAAATTATTTTTAAAGAAAAGCAATAACATTTGTGAAAGAAAATTTCTATATAGTGTATTTCATCTTAAACATACATGTATTTGAGTCAAACATACATACAGAAAGGAAAATGCCTTTAAAATCTACCACCGAAATAACAGTTACAATAAACACATTGGTTATATGATAGTTTTCTCTAAATATCCAGAAATATCTTTGCTTAAAATAATAATGTGAGAATTCATGAATGTGCCATATTTTAAATATGGTTTTCAAGTTAATATTCAAGGTAGCAAATTGATATATAATGTTTCATAAGTTACCTATTTCCTGGCACCGTCTAGTGATTACCATTCATGTTATAGCTCAATGAGACTTTATAATATTCATCGTTATGTTTTTGAGGACAAAGAGCTGTAAAGTCATCATTTGAAGAGAATAAAGTGCTTTGGGCAGTTCAATGCACCATTACTTTGATTTCTGAGAAATTGTACAGTGAGATTGAACTGATTCCTTTGATAGATTGATTCCAATAATGAAAACAACAATTAAATGTCTTATTCCATAAGCAGTAAATATGCTTGTTGATCAATTCTTCCTCATTGTGCACAGACACAAAATGATAGCCATTGTTGCTTTTGAATCTGATGATCTGTAAATGTAGCTAGAGTTGTAAATCCTTCCTATGTAATGATTAATGATTCAGTTCTGATAATTGAAGCTCACATATAATACTACAATGTTCCAGGATCTAGTGGTTCATTCCTGTAATCCTCAAATCTCAGGAAGCTGAGATCTGAGGATGATGATTCAAAGCCAGCCCTCTGCAGCAAAGTACCTGAGAATTTTTTCTCAATTAACAAGTAAAAAAAAATTGGTTCAAAGTAAAACAGCTTTTGCTCAAGTGGTAGAGTTCTAGCCTTGAGCAAAAAAAGCTCAGAGACAGCTCCCAGGCAATACGTTTAAGCCCTAAAATCAGCATTAAAAAAATCTAAAACATTTTATACAATTTAGCAATTTGGTTCGGACCTACTTTCTGTGCCTTAGTGTTCCTTTCCCCCGAAGTGGGACCTTTGATCTTTGTCTTCTTGCCTAAGTGCACTCTATAAATTTTACCTTAAATCAAAGAACTATAATAAAACATTGTGTGTTTGAGTCTTTTTCTCTCCCTTTATTTTGTTAATTTGAGTCTACCTGAATGCCTTTTCATTAGTAAGCTATACAGCATTCAACACTCAACTGTCTCGTTCTGTCCCCATTCCTTTTTGGTCATGAATGTGATTGCTAGCTAAGAAGATATGGAAAACAGACTGATTAGATTTAGATGTTTGATTTTTTTTATTTCCATCATATACCTAACGTCAGATATATGTCAAATTTGAGATATCTATATATGGTGATGATTAATAATGTCATCTCTCATTAAAAAGTAGAGCAGAAATGATCAGACTAGATTGAAACCATTCTTACTGACAATGTTCCTAACCTACTAAATTATAGGACACTATGCTTAGACATGAAGTTCTAGAACTCTGTACAATACAGATTCTACTGTAATTTTTTATGGATATTAAGCTGATGAAAATACATAATGCTATGGATAACCTTTAAAGACAGGCACCATAATTAAAATTATATATCAAACTTTTGGTAAATTACTATTGAGATAATAGTAACAAGTAGTTAATATACTTAGTACAAACAACAGTGCAAAAATACATTTGATGTAATCCTGGTCCAACATTAACAAGAAAATAAAGTAGATTTGATATTCCTTCATCCTTGAATCAAACTTTTGTTTTTAATTCATGAATGCTCGAGTGATAAAACCTAACTTAACCTTTTCAATTGGCTTCACAATATGGGAGCAGCTGTGTAAACATCTGGATTAAACTCTGGCTTGTGATCTTGTCATATCATTTGTAACCTGAAATAAATTGTTTAATCGTTGTTAACTGTTTTATTCTCTGTATGTGGAGATTTTGCTATGAAAATTCAACTACATAAGAATCCACTTGGTAGAGTGCCTAGTGAAAAATATATTAAATTATACATTGATTATTATTGGCAATCTTTCAATATATTATGCTGCTCTTAACCACACCTTTATGTATGGTCTAATTTCTCCTTAATGTATTTTTCTTTTTATCTTTTTTTATCTAACCGCTTTTTTTTTGCTCTCAATTTTTTCAACTTTTCCACGAATGTCTTATTATTTTGGAGACTCATTTTAGATCTGAAATGCATGTTCCATATTCACAATTCTCATGTCATCACAAACAATAAAACCTTTGACATTTCCTCTCTAAAAGTGTTAATTAGACTGAAATTCTTGTGTGAAATAGTCAAAATATTGTAGGGTAGTTTTTTGTTTCAGTTTTGCTACAATGACAACCAAATTTAAAGTTGAGAGATTTAGCTTTGTTACAGCAGTTAAGACATATATGTATTTTGAAGGGTTGACTTATCTCTTCAGAAATCAAGCAGTAAGTGGGTAATAGGGTCTTACACTGTTAATCCTAGCTATTGGGTTGCTAAAAATCTGAGGATCATGGTGGTCAAAGCCAGCCCTAGCAGTAAGTTCATGACACTCTTATTTCTAATTCACTAGTAATGAACCATAAGTGGAGCTGTGGCTCAAGTGGTAGAGTGCTAGCCAGTGGGATAACATCCAGGGCTGGGGTCCAAGCCCTAGGAATGGTGCAACAAAGGGGAAAAAAATCAGTTTTCTGAGTAAGTTAGTGTAGATTAGATATATTGGATATAAGATAAAGCACACATATGTTTGTATACACATGGAAATTTGCTCAAAATATTTGCTATAGCCTAATAAAATCTATGTACTGATATCGACAATAATTAACATACTGTAATTGAGTACTTTTTCTAAGCATCTCAATAAAATGGAATAAAGATAGAAATGTTGACATTGATCAAGATACACTGTACTCAATTGAATTGCAAACTTTTGTACAACTTAAAAATAATAAAATGGTATAAAATGTAAAGAGCGAAGAAAAAAATGAATGATAATGAAATATAATATGTTTAGGTGTGTGAATGGATTAATCCTTATAATACATCCAAATATTGTCCATTATAAAATCTCAATATGTGTAGTAATTCAATGCTCAAAATTTCCCAATGGTACTTTTTTCTAATGACAATTATTTTCCTTTTCTTCTTTCTAGCACCTAAAAAGGTTCTGTTTACTTACAAGGAAAATTTAGTAATTCTTTTGTTCTAATATCACTTTAATTTTTCAGTTTTACCATCAATGGAATTGGAGAAGCCAGTATATTATCACATAGTATTAATGATTTGGTCACTGGTCATCTTTATTACTATTCACCCCTCCCTTGCTAAGCTTCAGAATTCTTGTCTTTATTTTTCTGATTATCATATGAAAACTTTGGCCACATCAGAACCTTTACATGTATTTTCTACTCACTACTCTTGGTTATCCTTTACTTGTTAAGGTACCTTGCATCACTCCTCTAGTTGTTTTATGCACTGAACCTCTTCACAATTGGTGGATACCATTTAAATTCTGTGACATCCTCCCATGCTTCATTATTCTCAGTAGGTTATATCAGGCTTTACTTGTAATTTGTGTTTGTATGAAATCTCCATTACTGACAAATGTTCATTTCTAGTTTTTTACTATATTTAAGCAAAAAAAGAAAGAGAGCAATTTTCTACATGTTGCTTACTAATGTTATATTGATTGAATAGGTATATGTAAAGGAGCTAAATATTATGCCAAATAAACAGTGTTTATTTTTCATCTTAACACTTCACGATCTTTACCTTAACATGATGTGAATAGAGAGTTTGAGTAGATTTTTTAGATGTTATCAAAGATGTATTGAATGAATGTCCAAGAGTAGCATTGTCAGATCTTACAATAGTTCTGTTTAGTTTAATTGATGATTTTCCAACTATCTTCCATAATTATTGTACAAATTTGCATGCATTATAATCATGAAGCTGACATTTTGAATTAAAAGTTTTCATGAAGAATTAAATTTAATAAAATAAAAACTAAAAAGTTAGCTATGAAAAGACACATAAAAATAAAATATAATAAAAATATCAAAATTATATCAAGAGGGGCTGGGAATATGGCCTAGTGGCAAGAGTGATTGTCTTGTACACATGAAGCCCAGTGTTCCATTCCTCACCACCACATGTATAGAAAAGGCTGGAAGTGGTGCTGTGGCTCAAGTGTGCAGAGTGCTATCCTTGAGCAAAAAGAAGAGAGGGACAGTGCTCAGGCCCTGATTTCAAGACCCAGAACTGGCAAAAACAAAACCAAAACAAAATACAACAAAACTTATATCAAGAGTCCAAGTACAATCTATGTTAAAATGTTTTATTTGGAAGTGGAGGTGTGGCTCAAAATAGTAGAGTGAATGCCTTAATCAGAAAAGCTCAAGGACAGTGCCTAGGCCCTAAGTCCAAGCCCCATTATCAACAAAATAAAAAAAAATATTTACAAAATAATGACAATTATAGAAGTATAAATTCAGGAAAATAAAAATTTCTACCATGATTTATAGGAAAATAAATAATACAAATTTAATATAGCAGCAACTCAAAGGAGGAAGAATAATCAAGGGAAACGGATTTTTTCCCCTGAGAAATGCTTATAATTTTGAAATAGCGTTAAGACAAGATGTTGACAATTTATTTGGTGACTACTAAGGTAATGGCATCTACAAAAGCAGAGAATGAAACCAGAAATTAATACTTGAATTCAAGTATTAGTATAATAAATTTAATAAAAGAAAACAGCGAGTAGACTAACGGCACTTGCATTTTCCATATCTGGATACAGGGAGGACATTAATGGTAAAAAATAACATAACGATATGAATATGTGGGCAGAGGCCACGAGACAGATGAGTTGACAATAATGTTTGCTGAGCAAGATGTAGCCTGAAATCTTTGATGATGTGAGCAAAGTTAGTAAACAGAACATGGAGACTGAAAGAAATTAAATCAAAGAAGAATGAAATATATAACACAAAAGTTAGAATATTACAATTTTGAAGATGAGTTCAATAATTGGAATGTTGGTGAAGGAAAACACTGCAATGGCTAATATGCAATCATTTATGTAATGCAATGACATAGATAATGAAGAGGAATGAATTGCTGGCACATACTCCATAGAACTTACAAAGAGGGAAGCAACAAGAATGTAAAATGAACAAGAAAAAAGGCAGCATTTTCCGATACACTTTACAAGAAAATCTGCATCATCAAAAGTAAAGACAAGCTGGACACCAGTGGCTCACAGGTATAATCATAACTACTCAGGAGGCTGAGATATAGCATATGATGGTTCAAACCAACCTGAGTAGGAAAGTCTTTGAGACCATATTTTCAAAATAACCAGCAAAATATTGAGAATGTTTCCTGGTCATTTAATTTTAGAAAGAACATACACACATATGCATATATATACACATATATGCATATACACACGTGTGTGTGTGTGTGCGTATGTATGTATGTATATACTTGTCATGGGGCTTGAACTCAGCCTGGGAACTGGGCCTAAGCTCTTAAGTTCAAATCTAGGTCTCTACTTGAGCCATAGTGCCATTTCTGGTTTTCTAGTGCTTAATTAGAGATAAAAGTCCCAAGACCTTTCTAGCCTGAGCTATCTTTGAACTATGATCCTCAGATATCAGCCTTCTGCGTATCTAGGATTACAGGCATGAGCCACCCAAGCCCAGCCTAGCATTTAATTCATGAATTATTATTAGCTCTCTCAAGGAATGACAAATACATTTTTTTTTTTAAATTTTGGGAGTAGAAAGGATAGAAATCAGAACCTTATTCCTACCACTTTTACCACATCTTCTGAACTTTATGTTTTGGTAAATATTTGGATACAGCTTCATGGGTTTCTGTTTCTGAAGATGTCTTCACTTTGCAATCTTCCTACATATATTTCAATGTGCTTAGTTTATTTGTTGAGATGGTATCTTGATAACATATTGCCTTGCTTGGCCTGAATTCTGTTTCACCCAATCTCTGCACCATTAATAGTTGGGATTACAGGTATAGAATACATTTATTATATATGATAAGAAAGAAATCACAAGTAATTGTGGTATAAAGAAGGTATGAGTTCCACTGTGTATATGTACCACATTTTCCTGATCCATTCTTCTACTGAGGGGGCATCTTGGTTGGTCCCAGATTCTAGCTATGACAAATTGTGCTGCGATGAACATTGTTGTGCTGGTGGCTTTAGTGTGACTATGTTTGTGGTCTTTTGGATAGATACCCAAAAGTGGGGCTGCTGGGTCATAGGGGAGTTCTATGTTTAGCCTTCTGAGGAATCTCCATACCTCTTGCCAGAGTGGCTGAACCAGTTTACATTCCCACCAACAATGAAGTAGGGTTCCCTTTTGGCCTCATCCCCTCCAACAGTTGTTATTGTTAATTTTCTTGATATAGGACATTCTTACTGGGGTGAGATGGAATCTCAATGTTGTTTTGATTTGCATTTCTTTTATGGCCAGTGATGTAGAGCACTTTTTCATATGTCTCTTGTCCATTCTCGTTTCCTCATCAGAGAAGTCTCTTTTTAAGTCTCTAGCCCACTTGATGAGGGGGCTATTGGTTCTTTGCGGTTTTGTTTTGGATGAAGGTAATTTTTTTAGTTCTGCATATATTTTAGATATGAGGCCTTTGTCTGTTGAATCGCCAGCCCAATCTGTGGGCTTTCTGTTTATCTTGTGAGCTATGTCCTTTGCCCTGCAGAAGCTCTGTAGTTTGATGAAGTCCCATTTGTCCAAACTTTCTTTGATTTGTAGCCTTTCTGGGTCTTTGTTAAGAAAGTTCCATCCTGTGCCAAGGAGCCCAAGTGTTTCTCCTACTCCTTCGATTAGTGTTTTCATGGTGTCTGTTTTGATTTCTAGGTCTTTGATCCATTTGGAATTGATTTTGGTGCAGGGTGATATATAAGGATCTAATTTTAGTTTGTTGCATGTGTTGAACCAGCTTTGCCAGCACCATTTGTTAAAGAGGCTATCTTTCTTCCAGACTATAGTTTTAGCTCCTTTATCAAAAATTAAGTAGGCGTAGTTCTGTGGGTTCATTTCTGGGTCTTCAATTCTGTTCCATTGGTCTTCAGGCCTGTTCCAGTGCCAATACCAAGCAGTTTTTATTACTATAGCTTTATAATACAGCTTGAAGTTGGGTATTGTAATTCCTCCAGCACTGTTCTTTCTGCTTAGGATTGTTTTTGCTATTCTAGGTCTTTTATTGTTCCATATGAATTTCAGGATTGCTTCCTCTATTTCATTAAAGAATGGTGTTGGGATATTAATGGGTATTGCATTGAATTTGTAGATAGCCTTTGGCAATATTGCCATTTTGATTATATTAATCCTCCCCATCCAGGAGCATGGGAGGTTTTTCCATTTCCTTAGTTCTGCCTTAATTTCATTTTTCATGTTTTTAAAGTTCTCATCATAGATGTCTTTTACTTCTTTGGTTAAGGTTATTCCTTGGTACTTTATGTTTTTTGATGCTGCTGCAAAAGGAGTTGTTTTAGTGATTTTCAGCCTCGGTCTTTGGTTCGTTAGCATAAAGAAAGGCCATTGATTTTTGAGGGTTCATTTTATAACTTGCAACTTTGACAAAGTTTTGAATCAGCTCTAGTAGCTTGGGGGTAGAGTCTATGGGGTTCTTTAGGTATAGGATCAATCAGAAATAATGACATTGCCCCATTTGTAAGGAAATGGAAGGAACTGGAAAAAGTTATACTAAGTGAAGTGAGCCATACCCAAAGAAACATGGACTCTATGGTCTTCCTTATAGGGAATAATTAGCACAGGTTTAGGCAAGTCACAGCAGAGGATCACAGGAGCCCAATAGCTAGACCCTTACGAACACATAAGATAATACTAAGTGAAATGAACTCCATGTTATGGAAACGATTGTTTTTACTACTTTCAATGTGCCATATGTAATTGTAGCCTCTATTATTGATGATTTTCTTGTATCACCTTCCTGTGGTTGTACCTACACTTTCTCTGTATCTTATCTGAGTATATTGGAAACTAGGTATACTGGTATTAGAACTATGAAATTGGAAGAGAATACCAAAATCGAGGGACACAGGGTAAAAAAAGACAAACAACTACAAAAGTAATACTTGAAAAACAGTTTGGTGTAAATGAACTGAATAACTCATGGGTGGGGAGGGGGCAGGGTAAAGGGGAGTGGGGAATGAGGGATGAGGTAACAAACAGTACTAGAAGTGTGTCCAATGAGTAATGTATGAAACTGTAACCTCTCTGTAATTCAGTTGGATTATATATATATATATATATATATATATATATATATATATATATATATATATATATATATATATATATATATATATGGGATGAAGACTTAGAATCTTTTAAAAAGAAACTTTTCTGATACAATTCTAAATGCAGGTAACAAATGTCATCTAAATTCAAAAATTAGAAACATCACAAGAAATAATTGTCGTGGAAAGGAGCCTATAAAGTTGACTTTAATTTTTTATTTATTTATCCAGTTTTATGTGTATTGTTTTTAGTACTGTGTGTGTATTTTAAATGGAATCTCACAGAGTGTTTCAATATAACCTGCATCTCAGAAGTTCTTTTTAAATTGCAAGATTTTTTATTGACATTATTTTCCACCTAAAGAGGAAAGAGGACATTGTTCATGTAGGAGGGAACTGTGGTATATATGTACAAACACCATAGAAGTGAGTCTACTTAATCCCCTTCATGTAAATTAGAAGTATTTTCTGAGCTTCTCTGGAAAACATTTTTTTTTTGTAAAAGACAAACTTTGTTTTGTATTAAGGTGTTAACATTTTGCATCTTTTGGAAATAAGAATTTAAAAGACAAGTATACAGGTGAAATACACACAACTGCCTAGGCATTTATCATTCCTAGAATATTCCTACTTTCTGGCAAGAACAAGATGCTTTATGTCTATTTTATCTCTTAACTTTTGTGCTAATTACAGAAATAACTACTATTTAGACACTCTTAATGAAGGTAAGAAAAAGTTAATGTATTTACTTGGGACATAATGCTCCTAAATACTAATCCAGAATTCAAATTATATCACATAGAACGTAATTTTCTATTTTTTAACCAATAAACTGATGTTTATATGTACAATTGTCAGTTTAATGTCAACTATGAGCATAACAAAACAATTTGATTGCCTGGAAGAGAAAATTTATTTAATACTTAAATCTCAATTACTGTTTTAACTTATCATCAAAACAACCAAATTTAAACCAAATTTACTATATTTCCATGTAGTGGATTTTATTGGCATCTCCCTTTTATTGAAATTCCACTGTTCTTCTGAAATCTACAATTTCTTCTAAATTTGTGATCAAATCTTTCTATTTTTGTCACCTATATTCATTATATTTCATGAATACATTCAGTGAAAGTAGGTCACTGTTTCCTTTAGACATGGGAAAGGAGAATTGAACAAAAGAACTTAGTAAACAAGAACTACAATCATACTAAGTTTTAATGTAATTTAATGTTGCTATGACAACATAAAATTATAAGATGGACTTTGGAGGCAAAAAGATGAAACTGGGAATAATTTATTTCTTCCCTAAAATACAATCCTGAAAATTGTACTCTATCTGTGGATCTGTATTTTCAAATTAAAGTCTACATAGAACTTGTAAAATCAGACACTGTGCCATATTATAAAGTTATGTGTCTCCTCATTTTGCAAGTCATGTACAACCCATCTCAGTACATAATTGCAGAATTGCTTACAATACTGACATCATATATGCCAACGTATTTATATTTTTGCTGATTAAATATAAAATTCTGGGCTTTTAAAGTTATTTATTAGCCTTTCATGAGAGTCAGATTTATTGGCTTCCTGTTGAAATGAATTCTGTTTGAGAGGAAGATTTTATTGCAGTGATTTTGTTTGAGTCATTTACCTTTCAGGAAGGCACAAATCAACATTGTTTGGGTCTAATGGTTATTGATTTGGAAATAATTCTAACAAGTATAATTCTTTAAGGTCACACAAAGGTTTGGCCAGCTTAGCTGTTGTACAACATTATGCATTGCCTAAGCTTCTTTTCACAGGTTTCATTTCACTTTATTTGGTTTATAGCTCATTTTTCTGGGAAAAGGGGTGAAATGCAGACCTTCTGAACAATATTTACTATTGCCTTGTTAAATATGTCAATTTTGACTCATAGTTGAAAGGATTGTCATTCTTTACAAATTGAAAATCCAGGCTTTTTAAAACAAGTAATGTGGCATTTTCACAGTCCTAATATATGATGAAATTCCACCATTGTTGATATAAACTTCTAACTAGATGATGAAATGTGAAAAAACAACAACTGTGTATTATTATCACCTTTAATGTCCTCATTTTGGAACAATAACCTACAGATTTGCCAATGTATGTTGAATTTTTTGTTTTATTTTATTTTACCAGTACTGGGAATTGAATTCAGGGCCTGGGTGTTGGATAAGCTTGCTGGCTAATGACTTGCACTTTACCCCTTAAGCTACATCTCCAGCCCAGCTGTTTGTTTGTTAGTTGAAGATGAATTTTATGTTGTCCCTTCACACTGCCATCATCATCATCACCTATGTGTCAGCTAATAAGTAGTTAGGATTTCAGGCTTGAGCTACTGGTACCAAATTCAGTATATGCTGAGTTTTTAAGTCATCATTGTTGCTTTGAAGTAGGTAAATATTTTCAGCCTGAAGTATGCAAGCATGCACATATTTCCATCCATCCAAATCTTTTCAAAAAGATGTTTTAGCTATTTTCTTGGATAGGTGGTTGCAAATTTTCCTTGTGATTGGTAGACATAGAGTCTTGAAACCTTTTAATCTCCAGCTCCACAGTGATAGAATTACAGGTTCCAGCCACCACATTCAGATTTTCGTGGGGATATCTTAGTGGTACAAAGCTGAGGTTAGTTCATTGAAGAGTGCTTTGAGAATTTGACTTAAAGGAAATTCTGGTGTGGAACACATATCATAACATATTTTATATTTCACAAAATTAGAAGAGGAATATCATGGATGTTTTGTCTTTAAAGAAATGATAAGCTTTTAGCATAAAGATAAGCTTTTTCTGATTAAATATGGCACAATGATTAAACATTGTACAATGTACTCAGCAAACTTTTTTGCTGAAGACTGGCACGCTAGTACCTAAGCTACATCGCCAATTCTGTGTTTTCTGTTTGTTTGTTTTTTTTTTTTTTCTGCTTAATTGGAGATATGTTCTCATGGACTTTTGTGTTCATCTGGCTTCAAATTGTGATCCTCAGATCTCAACCTCATGAGTAGATATTACAGACGTGAGCTTTCAGTGCTTCACAATATTTGATTCTTTTTAAATTATTTAATCTGTGTGACTTATTTTATTGTATTATATTAGATGTTACTGCAAAGTAGAATACATTACAAGCTTGGTATATTAAGTAACTATAATGGACATATAATACCTAAAATATAATCATTGCAATATTTTATCATTACATTGCCAAACACATAAAGGTAGAATAATTTGTGGTTTGGCATCAATAATCGATTTATCTGCCACTGGAGAAAACAGCGATGAAGGTGAAATTTCACACAACTTTGTGTATGTATTTAAATATTTGTAATGTTTTTTGTTTATATATATTTTTATTATCAAACTGAATTACAGAGAGGTTACAGTTTCATACATTAGGCATTGAATACATTTCTTGTACTGTTTGTTACCTCGTTCCTCATTCCCCCTCCCCGATCCCTCCTTCCCTTCCCCCCGCATGAGTTGTTCAGATGTTCAGTTCATTTGCATCAAACAATTTGTAAGTATTGCTTTTGTAGTTGTTTGTCCTCTTTTGCCCTGTGTCTCTCGATCTATAGCTGATCCAAAACTTTGGCAAAGTTGCAGGATATAAAATAAACCCTCAAAAATCAACGGTTATTCTCTATGCTAATGACCCGAAGACCGAGGCTGAAATCAGGAAAGTAACTCCTTTTGCAATAGCGTCAAAAAACATAAAATATCTAGGAATAAGCTTAACCAAAGAAGACAAAGACCTCTATGATGAGAACTTTAAAAACATGAAAAATGAAATTAAGGCAGAACTAAGGAAATGGAAAAACCTCCCATGCTCCTGGATGGGGAGGATTAATATAATTAAAATGGCAATATTGCCAAAGGCTATCTACAAATTCAATGCAATACCCATCCATATCCCAACACCATTCTTTAATGAAATAGAGGAAGCAATCCTGAAATACATATGGAACAATAAAAGACCTAGAATAGCAAAAACAATCCTAAGCAGAAAGAACAGTGCTGGAGGAATTACAATACCCAACTTCAAGCTGTATTATAAAGCTATAGTAATAAAAACTGCTTGGTATTGGCACCGGAACAGACCCAAAGACCAATGGAACAGAATTGAAGACCCAGAAATGAACCCACAGAGCTACGCCTACTTAATCTTTGATAAAGGAGCTAAAACTATAGTCTGGAAGAAAGATAGCCTCTTTTACAAATGGTGCTGGTAAAACTGGTTCAACACATGCAACAAACGAAAACTAGATCTTTATATATCACCCTGCACCAAAATCAATTCCAAATGGATTAAAGATCTCGAAATCAAAACAGACACCCTGAAAACACTAAAGGAAGGAGTAGGAGGAAACACTTGGGCTCCTTGGCACAGGATGAAACTTTCTTAACAAAGACCCAGAAAGACTACAAATCAAAGAAAAGTTGGACAAGTGGGGCTACATCAAACTACAAAGCTTCTGCAGGGCAAAGGACATAGCTCGCAAGATAAACAGAAAGCCCACAGATTGGGAGAAGATCTTTACTGGCGATTTAACGGACAAAGGCCTCATATCAAAAATATATGCAGAACTAAAAAGATTACCTTCATCCAAAACAAAACCGCAAAGAACCAATAGCCCCTTCATCAAGTGGGCTAGAGACTTAAAAAGAGACTTCTCTGATGAGGAAATGAGAATGGCCAAGAGACATATGAAAAAGTGCTCTACATCACTGGCCATAAAAGAAATGCAAATCAAAACAACATTGAGATTCCATCTCACCTCAGTAAGAATGTCCTATATCAAGAAAACTAACAATAACAACTGTTGGAGGGGATGTGGCCAAAAGGGAACCCTACTTCATTGTTGGTGGGAATGTAAACTGGTTCAGCCACTCTGGCAAGAGGTATGGAGATTCCTCAGAAGGCTAAACATAGAACTCCCCTATGACCCAGCAGCCCCACTTGTGGGTATCTATCCAAATGACCACAAACTTAATCACACTAAAGCCACCAGGACAGCAATGTTCATCACAGCACAATTTGTCATAGCTAGAATCTGAAACCAACCCAGATGCCCCTCAGTAGACGAATGGATCAGGAAAATGTGGTACATATACACAATGGAATTTTATGTCTCTATCAGAAAGAATGACATTGCCCCATTTGTAAGGAAATGGAAGGACTTGGAAAAAGCTATACTAAGTGATGTATTTGTAATGTTTGATGAATACCTTTTTCTCTGACTTTAGAGTAAGTAAACAGAATTCCAATCTGTATACTGGACTCTAATGCCCCCTCCCCAAAGAATCTGATGCATATCCCTACATCAAGGTACAGACATCCTTGCTCCCTATATGATTATGTTCAGTTCTCTTTCACCTACTAAAGAAAAGGCAAAGCTCAGATTTCTCCCTGCAGATGGATGGAATATATCTAAGCATAAATACCTGCTCATTTAAGTAAAGAGCAGGAAGGATTGAGCAGTTGGGATGAACAGGGTAGCCAAATTTCTCTCTTGCAACTATGAATGACCAGTGGAAGCTTTCTGCCTGTCTAAGCTATGACTGGTAGCATCCTTTTAAATCATTCAAAAAACATTCTAGTTTTTCAGATTGCTTTCAATATAGGCATTCAAAAATGGAATTTGAAATAATCCATAATTACACTTAACTTTTTCTGTAGAACTTATTGGTATTTATGTCATATTATAATGCCAATGAAATTGTCATAGGAAAAATGCTGTTTAAAAGCTTTTTTTTTCCAGTCCTGGGGCTTGAACTCAGGGCCTGAACCCTGTCCTTGGCTTCTTTTTGCTCAAGGCTAGCACTCTGCCAACTTGAGCCACTTCTGGCCATTTCCCATATATATGGTGCTGGGGAATTGAGCCTAAGGTTTCATGTATACAAGGCAAGCACTCTTGCCATTAGACCGTATTCCCAGCCCCTAAAAGTTTTTTTAATTTACCCACATATTAAAAAAATTCATCAGCACATAACTTTTTCCTTAGTTTTGGAATGAAGTTCAGGACTTCAAATTCACTGATTTAAGTATTACTTTTCAAAAACTGAGATTATGAGTAAACAAGTATGTGCACATGAGAAAGAATTCTAAAAATCCTGCAGCCACTGTGGTGAACTGTGTTTCTCATTCCAATCCATTCTTAGTTTTGATTTTGTCCTAAATATGTCATTTCTTATGTGGGTTTTCCTTAGCACTGTTATCTATTTATCATTCACAGTTGCTTTGGTGAACTTTGAAGCTTTAATAAGTTAATAGCATAAAATTTAATTTATGGATGTCTTGTTGAGGATCATAAAGAGTTGAAGTCCTATGTTATCCTCATTTCTAGATTACCCAATTATTCAAAATATGGCTAGATTCCACCTATTTGGAAAATTATGCATCAGGTCTCCGTGGAACTAACTTTCTTCACTTAACAAAATTTCCCAAGCATTTCCATATTTTTACAAATAGAACAATATCATTCCTTTGAACGAATGAGTAAAATCCATATGAATATTTATATATTTATATATTTATTCCTTATTTATACTCCATATACATAAGTATAAAACAGCATTATGTGTGTACATATACACACACATATATAAATATGTACACACACGCACACACATACAATTTCTTATTCCAAATTTTCATTAAGGTGCATCAGGGCTGATTCCCTACCCTGGCTATAGCGAATAATGTTACAGTGTTTCAGTAAAGTTGATCATGCTGGCGGCTTTACTGTACTAAATGCTGGTCTTTAATCTTAGGGTCAATTCCCTGTAGTGCAATTTTGGGATCACAGAGTAGTTCTATATTTACCTTTTGATGAACCTCCAAACTGCTTTTCAGAGTGCTTGAGCAAGTTTACATTTTCACTTGCATTGTATTAGAGTTTCCCTTTGCCTCCAGCCTCTCCAGCATCTGTTAACATGTGTTTTCTTGATGATGGATATTCTGATGGGATGATGTAGAGTTTCAATGTTGTTTGGATTTTCATTTTCATCACGGCCACAAATATTAAGAATTTCTTCTTGTGTCTATGGGTACACAATTGTCTTCATTAAAATACAGTAGATTCAAAAGCTAATGAATTCAGTGTAATTTCTTAGAAAGGCAAAATCAAAGTTAAAAACTAGGAAGCAGGTGTAGGAAAGAGGTCTGGTAGGCCAAGGGAAAACTGATGGCTAAATAAAGATCAGAAGAGGGGCAGAATGCAGTGAAGAATGCAATCTATGTCCTATAAAATTAAGAAGAATGGGAGATGGGAGAGATTCATGATAATGTTGAAAAAGGTTATATTTATAAAGATATATTGTATTCATAAACTTCTTTGTTAAATGGCAATCCCACTATATAACTACTTTTAGATATTTAAAAAAATAAAAAAAATATGTCGCTCCTTTCTGTGCTGAAAGAATGATGAAAGCAAAACAGAAATTTCTTGTGATCACATCAGTCCTAGCTAAAGGCTTTAGGCACACTTCTGAGATGTTACAAATATGAGTTTATTTAACCCTTGAATGGCACTTTGAGTTAAATTACAAGTTTTATTCAACATATCAGTACCAAAGCATGCAAAAGTTTAGGTAATTCTTGTAGGTTATACAAGTGTTTAGTTGCAGAGCTGGGAAGTGAATCTAGTCTTCTGAGGTGTCAGACACACCTTGAGAAAAAACACACCAAGAAAGAGAGCTTCCTTGAAATGGTGCCAAATGGACAACTTACTAAATAGCCTGAAAAAAGATGATGGAATACATATTTCTTTTCTTTTTGAATAACAAGGACAAAAATGAATGTCAGAAATAAAGATAAGAACTTGAAATGTTCATTGTTAATCATTTGTGTTATAGTGAAACCCCAATAATCAAATAAGGTGGTTAAGGACAAAATATTAGTAAAGGGTACAACGTGGGTTTAAATTGATACGCAGTGTAGCCAGTCTTTCCTAAATAGACTTCTCAGGAGATGATGCTGTTTAACAAAGTACACCAGATATTGTTTGTAGGCTTCCAATTACCAATATTTCCTTTTGTTTTTTGCACCATTCCTTGGGCTTGAACTTAGGGCCTGGATACTGTCTCTGAGCTTCTTTTGCTCAAAGCTAGGGCTTTACCACTTGAACCACAGCAGAACTTCCAGCCTTTTCTGATTATGTGGCACTGAGGAATCGAGCCTAAGGCTTCATGCTTGCAAGTTAAGCAGTCTACCATTACGCCACATACCCAGCCCAGCAATATTAACTTTTTTCAATAAAAGATTCCACAGAATTTGGGGCTCATACTTGGCATTTGTAGTTGGAAGAACAGATTTATTTTCTCTAAAATATAATTCTGCATATGGTCAAAGACTCACTTTATAATTGTGTTAAATTTTGAGTTATTCTGAGATTTTATGCTAATGTTTACTAACATTTTAGAAACAATTTGCAAAAATTATTAAATATTTTTTCCTTATGTAACCATTTTCATACAAATGATTCTGGAATGTGCATTTTAATAGAATTCTATATGTTTTTATATCTAAGCAAATTGTACATATCTAATATGTGGTCATATTTTATTTACATTGTGGAAGAACTGTCCTATCTGTTTTTATAATAAAATATAATTAAGCATTGAATGTGTTACCCAAACACTACTCAAAATAATATTATGCATACTTATCATTAAGTTTCTAGATTTTTAATTTACTTAATACTTTACACAGACAGAACTTGAAAAATTAACATTGCAGAAATAAAAATATAAATGGTCACATTCATTCTGTAATTAAAAATTGAAAATTTGCAGTAACATTATGAATACAATTATAAAAACCCAAATATGATTTTTATAAAATATATGTCCAATGAATTTATACACACCACATATTATATTTTTAGGTCCTATAGGCAAGAACATAAATTAACACATTTTTTTTTTTTTTTTGGCCAGTCCTAGGCCGTGAACTCAGGGCCTGAGCACTGTCCCTGGCTTCTTTTTTGCTCAAGGCTAGCACTCTGCCACTTGAGCCACAGTGCCACTTCTGGCCATTTTCTGTATATGTGGTGCTGAGGAATCGAACCCAGGGCCTCATGTATATGAGGCAAGCACTCTTGCCACTAGGCCATATTCCCTGGCCCTAAATTAACACATTTACGGTAATTGTTTTATACCATGAATGTTTCATCAATGGAGAACAGATTGTTTCTGAGGTAATAAACTTGAAGACATGAAAAACAAGATTGCAGTCTTTGGATTTCAGGTTACCATTTGGATAAGTTAGTCCCAGTTGTGTAAGTCTGCATTTTTATTCTCAAGAGGTAAAAATCAGGAGACAAAATAATTTGAGTCCAGTACAATAAAAAAATTAGCAAGCCTCTTCACAGCTAACAAAGCTGAATATGTGTATTCACACTTGTCATACAAGCTGTACAGGAAGTGTGAAGAACTTGAGGATGTTTCAAACTGGTCCCTGACCAAGATATGAAACAGCATACAAAAAATAACTAAAACATGAAGGACTTAGAATTAGCTCAAGTAGTAAAGTGTATGAATAAGAAGAAATAAAAATAAATGTCTTGCTGAAGCTTGTATTATTTCACAATACTTAATTTAAAAATATATTCATGATACAATAGATTCTGGAGCTTCCTATGATTACCAGGCCTAACACTTTAGTTTGGTCATAAAGCATCAATATTTTACATTACTCTATGCGTATATTTTCTTTTAATTTTTGAAAACAAAAATGAAATAGTAAGCAATGATGGACAATTGGAAATAAATGCTTGTGTACATTGTATGTTCCTTTCTCTAATGAGAAAGTCATTGACTATCGAACCCTAGTTTTCTGGTTCATGTCCCTTCCTAATTCTTCACAGAAATGACTATTACCTGCTTTTACATTGTTAAATGATAATGGTTAGTAGTATCTTCCCTTTCATAAGTAAACATGCTATGTAAGTACATGATCTAGGCTTGTTTTATTTACATCTGATTGGCAATTGGATGCTTGTCGGGTTTTTAGTGCCCCCCCCACCTGCAGGAGAGATGGGGAAGGCACACCCCAACCCGACAAGCCAAGAAAGGAAAGGGCCAAAAGACCGCCCACACCCAGCCCTCCCTCACCGGAGGACAATCAGACGCCTCTGGGAGTCAAGTCCGTGCAAGATCTCTTTTATTGGGTGGAACACGTGTAACTAATATAAGGAAGAGGAGCCAATCAGGTCAAAGATGGACAGGAAGGGGAGGGGTGTACATGCACCTATCTAGGGACTGTAAAGGGAGGCATGAGCTGTCTGTCAGGGTGGAAGAGTCAGGGACCAATCCTAGAGGTGGCCTAATTTTTGGTCACAGCCAACAGAACCGCCTCCAGGATCACCGTCAGGCGCCATCTTAGCCACACGTGGCCCCAGGGCTGGGAAAAAGGTGAGGCCAGCTAGTTGACTTCCTCTCTCCAATGTGGTGTATCCGGGCGTGTCCCACAGATACTTACATTCAGAAGGAGCTCAAGTTTATTTTCAGAAAAATAGACTAAATAACAAAACAGAAATAAATTAAAATTAATTAATTGAGTTTTGTTTCAAAGATAATGTATAGAGGGGTTACAGTTCCATAAGTCAAGTAAAGAGTAAATTTCTTTTTGAAAAGTGTCCACCGTTGCCTTCTTTGCTTCCAGTTATCTTCCCTTCCTCCTTCCTTTCCCCCAAGTTGAATGGTTCATTTTCAACATAGCATCTAATTAGCTTCATTGGTACGTATGCTCACACTTTACCAACATTAAAACAAACCATACTATTTATTGAAAGATATAAAGAGTAAAATGACTGAAATTATGAATTCATCTGTGAAATATCACATACAAATAAAAGTAATGTTAACATTATTGGTGAGGATTTTTTTTCAATTATATATTTTAAATAGCTTATATGTCAGAAAAGAGAATACTATGAACCAAAATAGGAAGAATGTGTGTATTTATTCTTGGAGTCAATATTGAATTAAATTTAATTTCTTGATATTTGCACCTTATCGGAGCTGTCTTATGTACTACCATTTGTTAGGAGAATAAAGAACATTATCAGTTTATTCCAGGATTTACAGATATTTGAAATCGAATGCCATTCTTTTCCAGAATAGTTCACTTGAGCCTAAGGCTGTAGTTTTGTGAATGCTACATATGTGTAAAATAATTCCTAAAGGAGTGAAAACCTCCTGATTGGGAGTATTTTCAGGAACATACCTATACACGAATATATATGGCATAAGCATATTACCGTTGTAGTATATAGATATATATTATACATGTTTCTATAAAACATTTATATATATATGGAATATATTTATGGAATATATTTCTCTAGGTGTTTTCATAAAATTTTTTTCATAATATTACATTATAGTATCTGTTTTAAACAATTATTGTCATACCAATTTCCATTATAATTTTGTTTCATAATGTGCTAGAAGCATCTCTGGTTTCTGAAATTATGTGAGGGAAGAAAAAAATTACAAAATTAATTTCCCTCATAAGAAATACTTCTAACTGGTGTTGTACAGTAAAAAAATGTAATTATGTGTAATATATAATAATACATAATATATCATATACTTTATATAACACAATGTAATTATATAATCATATTTTCTATAATTTTATTACTATAATACTATATAATACATATATAATACTATAATACTATATATTATATAGTATCATATATACATTATAGAATTGTCTATATAATGCATTGTGCATTATAAATATACTTATATATACACAGTATATATATGTATATATACACTGTATATATTATATATACATATACATATATATGAAACTTTATGTCACATATTGTGGAGAAAAAGGATGACAGAGAGAATATGCATAGGTGTTAGGGGCATGATTTGAAATATTTCATGAACTATTAAAAGGATTAGGAATACTTCATTGAATTTGGAGAGTTTTTATGTCGTATATCCAATCTGCTCTCTTTTTTGTTTATTATAAAGGTGATGAGAAGGGGGGGTACAGTTATAAAAGTAAGGTGAGTACATTACTCATTGTTACCCCTCCTCATCTTCTCCTGCTTACCATTCCCCACTTCCCCACCCCCAAGTTCTAAAGTTCATTTACAGCATAATATCCACTGAGTATCACTTTTGCAGTACTTGTCTTACTATAATCTCTAAATCATTTTTCTAATCCAAGAATACAAAACAGTTTATTAATAGTTAAAAAAATCAGTGTTGTCTTCAATTTCCTACAAAATCAATGATAGATGACTTTTCTTCATTTATCTTACATATCTTTTATTTTTTAAGTCCACCCAAGCTTTACCCGCCCCCAAAAAGTCTTCTTTTCACATATAAGGTTTTTTTTTTTTTTCTCATACATTTCTTCATATGACTGTTTTACTACAGCTTGGTTGCTAATGATTATTAATCTTTATTTTTATGCTACCAGCATCAGGAAAATGTTGAATTTCTAGTCATGTGTAATCATTATTTTGAAGATAAAACAAAGACTTCTCAGAACAAAAATCTTGAAACTATTTTCTGCAGCTACAGTGTAGGAAACAATAAATGATGTCAAACAAGCTGAAAGGAGGGTAAAATGCAATGAATACATATTTGCATGAGGTTCCAGTGAACATTTGATTTTTTGTTTTTAAACATTGAAGAAAGCATACAGTAATTTCCCCAAATCCAATAATTAAGTCATACTCTTGACACAATTTAGAATTTAAAGCAAAATGACTGTTTGCATGACTGCAAATGTGGCTTTAAACCAGAAATGATATTGTGTCTCTCATATCATAAGAAATTGATAATGTTTCATTCAGTATATCATTAATTATTACACTTTGTCTTCGTCATATTATCTCCTTTCCCTGAATATATGTGCATGTATATATATAGCACAATTTGTATAAATTCATTTATTAGTATTATTTTGAAAAATAATGTACCTCTATTACTTCATTAGTCATAAAGAGACTTAGGGATCTATAAAAAACAGGGCTTCTTGAAAGCCCATTGGTTCTTTATGACATATTACATTGTAATAATGGAAACTAATCTTTTACAATTGCCTCATTTTTTGCTGAAAAGAGTACCCGTTATTGTAATTTATTTGCAAGTAAAATACAAAGTAAGACTCATCTGATGAGAAATCAGTCAATTGGAGACAATACATAGGCAAATCCAATCTATTGCATCCTGATATGGAGAATTTTCTTTCAGACTACAATTATTGTTCAGTTTGAGGTTTGTGAAACTGTCAACAGAATACTTTTGGTCTCTCCACTTACACTAAGGAATAAAAAAAAATTAACTTTAGCTGATGGCATAAGGTAGAGACAAACCACCTTTGTCCTTGACAGGTTTCATGCATGAGCTTTTTCTGACCTCCTTTCAATAATGAAAATAGAATCCTTTGGAAGGTAGAAGGGCTGAAATCTCTCAAGAAGTGAGGCTTTTGCTAATGCTGTCCTTCAGGCATGACTATCTGTGAAAGCTCAGTTGCATTTGCTGTGGCTCTGAATGAGATAACTGGAGTTACCTGGATAAGTGACAGAATATGTTAGGCTTCAGTTTTCAAGGAATACCTTTTTCAGGGATGATGGTTTAAAGACACTGTTTAAAACTGGAGGACAAAAGTTGACTGTTTTTAAATTGAAAATTTCTCAAACCTAAGACTTTTCGGATATTATACAGAAACTCCATGCATCTATAAGAAACAACATAGTCCTGAAAGTTTGAGCATTTTGTAATATGTTCATGTATTTTGTTGTTGTTAATGTGCTCATACTGAGGCCTAAACTCAGGGCCTGGGTCGTGTCCCTTTCTTAAATTTTTCTCTCAAGTTTGATACCCTACCACTTGAAAAACAGCCTCATGGGGAGGATCCAGCTCCCGAGTCTGGGCCGCCCAGGTGTGTACAAGCACAGCTCCCGAGTCTGGGCTCCACACGTGGTTGGCAGTTCTGGCTCCCGAGTCCGGGCTGCGACCAAGGCCAGTCGGTTCACTTTTTGTTCACTTTTTACTTCCCCAATAAAACTGTCTTTTTGTCAAAAAAAAAAAAAAAAAAAAAAAAAAACCAGCCTCATATCAAAAGTGTCATGGACTTTTCTATCCTGGCTTGCTTTGAGTCATATTCACATCTCAGCTTCCTGAGTAGCCTGCAAAGAGTATCAATGTGTTTGACCCAGAGTTACAAATGCATGAGTTTTCAATAGATGTTGATAGCTACACCTAGAGTGAAGTTGGGATATATATCAGTATTCCTCCATATCCCCCTAAGTTTTGACAGTGTCTCCATTTTTTACACATACCATATAGGACTGTTAAAAGTGTTTGTTCAGGTTCGGTAATGCTGGGACTGCTCAGTGAATTTGACATATTTGGACAATTGGGGACTCAATGATTGACAGAAAATTTCAGTTCAATGGACCTGAGAATTCTGCAAAGAGCTGAACGTGTCCATCTTTTCTGTAAGATATGAACACATGCTCCTTTTTGAGAAGCTTTATTTCTGAAGACATGGCCACCTGCAAAACCATCTGTCGGCATATTGAATGTTATTTAACATTCATATATAAATTCATTATAAAAACGAATCTACTTTGGCCCTTAAATTGGTTTGCTTGCAAACATATTATACCAACACAGCTGATATTTTTATAACCTTTCAAGAAAAACAATTTATTTAAAAGACTTTGGTTTACTGACCAAGAATATTTCAATTTATGAACAGATTTTTTACTATTTATGATCATTGGCTATTATACCAGTGTTTTATATTAATTTTTTGTGTGTTTTGGTTACTATTTTGCCTCACTAATTCTCTGGGACTATAAACTGTGAGTTCTGAGTGTGTGCGTGCACGTGTCTGTGTGTGTGTGTGTGTGATAGATAGTTTTGTTTAAATGAATATGGGATTGTAACAAATGAGACAATTAACTACATACAGAAAATTTATTAATACCAGGTAGAGAATATTGTTTCTGTGTTTGTTCAGTTACTATCAATTCTGCATATTGTTTTTTGTGTTCTTTTTTATACGTATATACTTTTTATTATCAAACTGCATTACAGAGAGGTTACAGTTTCATACATTAGGCATTGGATACATTTCTAGTACTGTTTGTTACCTCGTCCCTCATTCCCCCCTTCCCCCTCCCCGTTTCCCTTCCCCTCCATGAGTTGTTCAGTTCATTTACACCAAACAGTTTTGCAAGTATTGCTTTTGTAGTTGTTTGTCTTTTTGTTACCCTGTGTCTCTTGATTTTGGTTTTCACTTCCAATTTCCTAGTTCTAATACCAGTACACCCGGTTTCCAATATACTCAGATAAGATATAGAGAAAGTGTAGGTACAACCATAGGAAGGTGATACAAGAAGATCATCAATAATAGAGGCTACAGTTACATATGGCATGTTGAAAGTAGTTATAACTGTGATATAACAATGGTTTCCATAACATGGAGTTCATTTCACTTAGCATTATCTTATGTGTTCATAAGGGTATAGCTATTGGGCTCCTGTGATCCTCTGCTGTGACTTGCCTAAACCTGTGCTAATTATTCCCTATGAGGGGAACCATAGAGTCCATGTTTCTTTGGGTCTGGCTCACTTCACTTAGTATAACTTTTTCCAAATCCTTCCATTTCCTTACAAATGGGGCAATGTCATTCTTTCTGATAGAGGCATAAAATTCCATTGTGTATATGTACCACATTTTCCTGATCCTTTCTTCTACTGATGGGCATGTGAGTTGGTTCCATATTTTAGCTATGACAAATTGTGCTGCAATGAACATTGTTGTGCTGGTGGCTTTAGTGTGTTCTTCTTTGTGGTCTTTTGGGTAGGTGCCCAAAAGTGGGGCTGCATATAGTTTTATTTGAATCTATTTATTGGAAGATAATAGTTATAGAATTAAATTTGAAATTCACTGAGCAGTTGGTTTTCATCACTAAACTCATTAGACTACTCAAATCTCCTTTACATCAATTTAGTTTTCCAAAGCTTTAGGTCACTCAGAGCAACTGTTGGGTGTGTCACATCTTTAATGTACTGGATAATAAGTTATTTTGAGAGCAGGGGTGAAGAGAGAGATAAAGAGAGAGGTAGAGAGATCAACACACAATTCTTTTCTAGAATATTTTTGAAATGGGTCTACTTGCATATCCATTCATATACGTGTGTGTATGTGTGTGTGTGTGTGTGTGTGTGTGATACACTGTGTATATCAGTATTTCAGGTACCCATGTGAGTATCTGATTATAAATCCTGCTGGTAAGGAGTTAGATAGCATATAAATATTAATGGGCTCTCTCTATTTTGTAAGTATCATACATTATTTAAAGTCCATATAAATCTCATACTTTCTATCCAAAGACCAGAAATATTAAAAATCAGCCCACTTGAGTTCTTGAGTTTTTAAAACATTATTATTTTGACCCATGATTGATTGGTCCTGAAGATATTGAGGTATTTTTTTGTTGTTTGAAATTATTTTCAGTCATTTCAGATTCAGTTTTTTTTCTTGTTGTGAAACATCTAGATTTTTAACATTTTACACTTTTGATGGTCAAGACATGCACATGATTGCAGTTTATTAATATTTCAAGTTAAAGAATGAATATTGATTTTAAGATTTACTTTCCTTTTAGATGAGCTTCATTTCAGAAGACAAATGTGTGCATATAAGAAAAAATACAGAAAATTCTCATTTGCATAAGCTATTTTTAATGTTAGGAAAACAAATATTTTACAAATAATGATCTCTCTCTGTCTGTCTGTCTGTCTCTCTCTCTCTAGTTAATTTCTTTAGAACAATTAAAATCTAAGTATTCATTAAAATTAAGAATGTACCATGTGCAATGTTGGGATTCAGTACGACATAAGTGTCTCCAAAGGACTTTCTTTTTTTTTTCTTTCTTTCTTTTCATTTTCTTCTTCATTTTCAAGCCACATCTTGGTTGTGAAGCAACTCAAGTTGAATAATCATAGTATTCCTTTTAAATTCATACTAACTTTTGATGATGCATGTAATAATGTTCTCAGAGGGATGGGGTATATATACAATTCCATTTATCTTCTTTAAGGATTTTCTCTTAGAATGCAGCACAAAATCTCACTATAATTATATCCCTCCACTCAAATATGCAATTGAAAAAAGAGCAACTTGGGAAGTATATCAATTCCTGACTTCAAGTTATACTACCAAAAAAACCAGTAGTATAATATTATCATGGTGCTTGTCCTTCTAGTCATGAAACAAATTAATAGAATAGAAAACCCAGAAATAAAACCACCAAGCTAAAAATGTCTAAATTTTGACACAGTAGTGAAGTTCATACACCAGAATAAAAATTCAGCATCTGCAACAAACATTGCTGGCAAAACTGGTTATTTACATGCCAGAAACTGAAACTTGATCGATATCTTACCATGTTAAGAATAAAAATCAAATGGATCAAAGATCTTAATGTAAGATCTTAAAATTTGAAACTACTACAGGAATACCATGGAAGACATAGATACATATATTTCTTCTATGAATAAGTCTCTAATTGCCAATAATACAAGAACTGAGAAACAACAAAGAAGATTTAAAATGTTTCTGGCACACTCAAAGAAAAAATAATAAGAACCCAGACATGACCTACATGATGGGAGAATAATCTTTATCATGCTACCACCAAAAAACAGACAATTGACACCCAAAATGTACAAAGAAATTTAGACACAACATGAAAAAAACAAGTATTTAAGTTAATTAATGGGCAAATGAACTGGACAATTATCAAAAGAAGTACAAATGTTTACTATACCTAAAAGAAAATTTCAAGATCCTTAACTGCCAAGCACATGCAAATTGTAATTAGATTAATACTTTGTTTCCACCCAATTCAGAATGGTAATCATGTAGAAAATGAACATGATGCCTCTAGTTCTTCTTATAAGTTAGTTTGAAGATAGAGGCTAGCAGAGTTTTCTGCCTGTGCTTGACTTGAACCAGAATAATCTATATCTAGGCTTTTTCAGAATCTGGGATTACAGGTACAGATGAAGAAGGATTCATTTCAACACATTTTTAAATTTTATGGGTTCATTCACTTTTTTAATCTTTTTCACACATACACATACATATGTAGATAGATATAGATATGTCCAATAGAAAGGAAAATAATGGTAATAAAATAAAGTTAATAAAGAAGAGCAAATTGTGAAAGATAGGGTCAAGAGTTTTAAGTAACACTGTAGCAAAATGGGAAAAATTTCATGAGTCACAAATATAATATGATAATGATTATTTACTTTCTAACATTGGTGAAATAATAATAGATAAGAGCATGAAGTTTTAAACATGTGACATATTTAAAATTCCATTGCCGAGTAGGAAAACGGGGAACAGCTAGTGTAATAGAACATTATCCAGGAAGCAAACCTCCCTGGTTTCAATCCCTAGTAAAACAAAAGAAAACACAACTCATTATTAAATGAAATAATTTTTAATATGGTCCCGATTCAAGTTTGCTTCCAGAAATCTGAAATTTAATTAAGAATACATGTTCACCATGCATACACTAAATAAGCATTTCTATTTGGGAGGATGTAGAATTAAATATATTTGAAGGATATGATATGCTTGATATGAACTTTAAAGGACTATGTGATTTAAAAGAGGAATATAATTATAGACACATTCTAGTTAACAAAAATTAAATGTAAAATTAAACAATGGATGATGTTACACACATAATGATAAATTATCAATAATATATGTCTCTGTGTATTCACATACAGCAACAAAGAGGCTATTCTTAGGAGAGAGTCAAAAAGATGCAATACCTATGTGCATTTTATGATATAAAAAAGAATTTATTGAAATGAACTCCAAGAAACTGAAGCAAGAGGTTTTTACTTTGTATTGTTTTTGTTTTTATTTTTCCTTTTGTCTTGTTTGCTTATCTGTTCTTGGGAGCATAAGTAGAGCCACAGAAATGGACAAAGGGTCAACAAATGTAGAAAGAGGTTACAGTTTCATATGTTAGGCATTGGATACATTTCTTATACTGTTTATTACCTCCTCCCTTCACTCCCCACTCCCCCCTCCCCCTTTCCCTCTCCCCTCACGAGTTGTTCAGTTGGTTTACACCAAACAGTTTGCAAGTATTGCTTTTGTAGTCATTTGTCTTTTTATCCCATGTCTCTCGAATTTCATATTCCCTTTTACTTTTCTAGTTCTAATACCAGTATATACAGTTTCCAATGCACTCAGATAAGATACAGTGATAGTGAAGGTACAACCACAGGAAGGGGATACAAGAGGACCATGAACAATAGAAACTACGGTTTCACATAGAATGTTGAAAGTAATTACAACAGTGGTATATCACTCGTTTCCATAACATGGAGTTTATCTACTTAGCTTTATCTTATGCATTCATAGGGGCATAGCTATTAGGCTCTTGTGATCCTCTGCTGTGATTAGCCTAAACCTGTGCTAATTATTTCCTATGAGGGAGACCATATAATCCATGGTTCTTTGGGTCTGGCTCACTTCACTTAGTATATTTTTTTCCAACTTCTTCCATTTCTTTACAAATGGGCCAATGTCATTCTTTCTGATAGAGGCATAAAATTCCATTGTGTAAATGTATCACATTTTCCTGACCCATTCGTCTACTGAGGGGCATCTGGGTTGGTTCCATATTTTAGCTATGACAAATTGTGCTGCGATTAACATTGTTGTGCTGGTGGCTTTTGTGCGTTCTTGTTTGTGGTCTTTTGGGCAGATGCCCAAAAGTGGGGCTGCTGGGTCATAGGGAGCACTTTACCACTAGGCCATATTCCCAGCCCTTTCCTGAGAATTATTAAAACAGTAAAATGTCAAAGATGAGTAACACTAATATTTAAATATCAATTCACTGTCAAATGTAGTTGTTAAAGAAATGCTAACAGCCAATAAGTATACCCTGCTAATCAAACCAAAGAGAGTTTTTCCAAATCCCTTAGTACAAATGCACCAAGTGCATATTTCTGTATTTATCCATTTTTCTTAGAAAATAAAGCCCAATTATGTGAAACAAAATGCCTCTTTACATATGTCTTTAATGTCAGTAAATGACTGAAGCCCATCATTAACTAAATATATACATACACATATCTATATCATCTATCTATCTAATCTATCTATCTATCAGGACTGGTGTCATAATGTCATGCCTATAATCCTACCTTCTCAGAAGGCATCTCTCAAATGAATTTTATTTATAACCACAAATACATATTTTAGTAAAATTTAGGCTATTTTCAAGAATTGTTTTCACTTAAATTTAGAATATTTTCAACATTTTAAATGTTGGTTCCTAACAAAAAGAAAATTGGAAATAACATAAAACACTCGTTTTATGTTAATAAAAACAAATGATACTTTTTTAATCATATTTGATTAAACATATACTTAATTATCTTTGTAATTTAATATGGTTCAGATACAATGATAGTTCAGATACAATAGATAGTTCAGAAATACAATGACAGATAAAAGCAATTCCAAGAACTTTGATTCTGAAGCAAGTCTGATCTATTTTTCTACTAGCTGAAATATTTTCTGTTCAACATTTAAAAATATGCACAGAAAGTACATCTGTAAATATTTGTTTCATTTAATGTAAAGGATAGCTTATGATAGTAACTATATTTGTATTATATGTGTAAGTTATCTCACAGAGAAATGTGAACATATATTGTAGAAAAAATGATTGTCTGATTGCTGTTTCTCTGTGGTTTACATAAGAACATAAACTTTTACAAAGGTGTTGGTAGCTCATATCTGTAATGTTAGCCACTCAGAAGGTTGAAAACTGAAATTCCTGGTTTGAAGCCTGCCTGGGCAGCAGAAATGTCTATGAGCCTTTTATCTCCAATTGAACAACAAAAATGAGAAGTAGAGATGTGACTCAATTGGTAGGGTGCTAGCTTTGAGAAAAAAAGAAACACAATTTTATAAGCATAGGTTGTTACCAGTATCAGTGTTACTGAATATATATGAATATATTTTATTTTGTATTAATGTTATATCCTACTTTGAGTTTTGATATTTAGCAAACAGTTAAAATTCCATGATTGTTTCTAGAATACACACCATTCAGAAACCCTCTGGGGGAGTTGCCATGTTGCTGTGGTAAACCACAATTCTTCACTCCCAGAAAACTGGCAACACAGTGATTATAATTGTTACCATCCAGTGTATATTTACTTATCAGTAACCAGGAAATGGTATTAGTAACCAATGGGAAGTATAAAAATGCATAAAAATAATTAGTCCATGTTAAAAGCAGAACTAAACACATGAATTAGCTTTACACACACACACACACACACACACATATGTGTATATATACATATGCATCTATATAATGCAGATGCGAAAGAAGTATAAGTGAAAAATCTCAGTTGGACATATTTTTGACAAAGATTTTAGATCTTGGTAAACCACAATTCTTCACTCCCAGAAAACTGGCAACACAGTGATTATAATTGTTACCATCCAGCGTATATTTACTTATCAGTAACCAGGAAATGGTATTAGTAACCAATGGGAAGTATAAAAATGCATAAAAATAATTAGTCCATGTTAAAAGCAGAACTAAACACATGAATTAGCTTTACACACACACACATATGTGTATATATACATATGCATCTATATAATGCAGATGCGAAAGAAGTATAAGTGAAAAATCTCAGTTGGACATATCTTTGACAAAGATTTTAGATCTTGAGACATCTAACAAATTTGCATATTGGGTTGATCGTTACTTAAAGTCCAGATGTTTTATTGTGTGCTGTAAAAGTCAATTTAAAAAAGTTTAGGTGGGAATAAAATTGTATTTAACAATAGAAATATATTGAATTTGCCTGAGAGAATAGAATAACATGTGTACAATAATCAGATTAGATACCTAATTGGGAAATCATTTTAACATACTTTAGTACTAAATTATATTTAGATTCTTATGCTTACTATCAGAATGTTGTTGTGTTGAGTTGTTCTTTGATATTTTAAAGTATTTTGTGTCAAGTTCCCCAATGTGCTTACTCAATATTTATTTGTGTTTGACATATTTCATCTTGTTACTCATGTTTCAGTAGAATTGAAACTATAAAATATTAACTGCCAGTTTATATAAAGTACTAGATGCAAACTACAGAGTGAAGAAAGATATTTCTGGCTTTGTAGTGTTTCTTATACATATGGTCACTTATTTAGAGACTGTGCTTTGGCTTGGGTATTAACTAAAGTCAGCATGTCTAGGTAGACTTACTCACTTCACCAGCATCCATTCTGGAAATCATATGTTAAAGAAGAAAAAGTTACTGAATTAGCATTTCCCACAATAACTGCCTGTGGTAGTCTACCTCAGGCATACTAGCTGCTAGGGAAGCTAATTAGAATGCCTACATTCCAGATCAGCCTAAATTGATGTGGATTTACAAAAAATGTAATAATTCAAAAAGATTTGTAGGAATGGCTCAAATGGTAGCAAGCACAGTGTCCCATATGCCTAGAAAGCAAAATGTCCAGAATTCAAGCCACAATACTGATAAATCCCTGCTCAAATATAAATTTGACAGTTCCCATTCTGCCTTTGTAGCACAAAGGGACTGGAGCTTTTTGAAATAACATATAAAGTAGAAAATTAGCATATTTACAGTCTATAGTGGCAAAAAGAGAAAGATATGTCGCCTATGTTACTCTTGTACAGAACAATCTTTTCATATAATAGTTCTTCCTAAAAATATAAGGTGACAAATGTCACCTTGTCACAAATGATCTTGACAGAACATTCTCTTCAATATTGATTTAAATGATTTCACAGCATTTTTATTTTATCCCATGGGTAGAGAAGACACTGACAACTGTCAGATATTAAAGAAGGCAACTACTATACTACATCCTGTTTTAAATGTGTTACAAAAAGTAACAAACCAGAACTGTATCAAAGTCCAGTTAGAGCTCCATCTCATGTAGCTGTCTCCCTCAAAGTTACTGCCAGAATTATAGCCAGTTACATTTTTTTCTTCCATTCTTTCTTTAATGCTGCTACTAAACTTGTTCTATCATGAGCAAAATGATTCCCATGATGACCAAGACTGTTCCATTAGGCTTCAATATTTTAAGATGGAGTGTAATTTGGCAAACAGCTTCACAAAACAACAATCTTTAAATTGTTCTCCAGAAACTCTTAATTTTGTAACTAATCTCCTTCACTTTCAATGCATTAATTAATGTGAAATTGCTATTAAAGTGAACTAAATTAATTACTAGATGAAACTGTTTTGGTACACTTATTTTAACTTAGAAAATCCATGCCAGGGTCAATTAATTATTAGGGGGATGTTGACATATAACCCACTTTATTCCACATTGCAAATTATACAAGAGCATGGAGAATTTTCCCCAGCCTCTTGTTTCTGAGGAATTTTCATTTGTGACAATAAAACTATAATCTCAGCTTACAGAATAGTTGTCTCTTTAAAATTAACTTGTTATCTGTCACAGCCAAACAGACTGTATCCCAGTTCATCTAAAAGCTGTAGGAAATTCTTGAAAAATAAGAAAGCAGCAAGTCAAACTAAAATTTACTCCATTTTTTATCACTTGAGATTGAAATCAGATCTTTCAGGAAACACTACCAGACAGTCTGAGTCTTGCTGTGGTATGAAAGTACAGGCTCAGCAGAAATATGTGGATAAAGTAATTTCTATTAAGCCAGTATACGAAGGGTCATACCATTGAAGACTAACATGAGTAAGTGATTATTGTGAAATGCATGATTAAAAAAAGAGGCATTTAGTGGGCCAAGATACCTTTATATATCGAACATATTTAGATATTTCTGTATTTCACTTCTATAACTGTATATGATGATGAGTAAGATTTTTGTTACTCTTTTATTTTTGTAATTTACAAAAAGTGACTCAAACCTCATTTGGTTAGTTTTGAGAATTGTGTTTCTTTTTAAGAGAGTGAATGACTTGGAAATCAAAACACAGAGGAAGAAAAAGCAAAGTCAAGCTGCCTCAGTACCACAAATCAATCACACATTTAGAGTGGCTCTAGGCTCACTGCATGATAAAATTTAAGTAACTTGAGAAGATATATTCAACTGGCAGAGTGATTTTAAATTCTTTACCTCAATTATTAAGTTTGTCTTTGTGACTTGTCTGTCCTTTTTAAAGTTGCTGCTAGTATGGTAAAAGAAGATGGCAAATGAAATACCCAAATTTGCCTCTGTAATCCTGCAAGTTTAAATCAAAGAGTGAAATATTATTGTTGAATGATTTTATCTTATTTTGGCATATTCTATTTGACCATTCCTATCCTTAAACTTGAATTCATTTCTCTAAAGGGGTCTGGGCTTGCTGAATGGTACTGAACTGATCCATATTTCCTTAGATACTATTTATTATCCAGGCTTTAAATGGATGTGATTTATCTGTGGTTCTCTGAAAAAATAGATTTCTTAATGCAAAATAAGAAACTGTGTTGTAATTAATCCCCAAATCAGAAACTTAATTTGGGTATGGATCTTCTTTCTAAACCCTTCAATAAATGGGAGAATTATTTCTTCACTTTTGTTTCATTTGTGTGTGGATGCTTTTCTGTTTTACAAATAGCCTAATCTTTGTGCAGGAATTTGAAAAACCTTTGTGGACAATTGTGTCACAGCAATTAAGAAATGATTATAGTTTTCAAGTTAAAACCCTTCTTGAAAACTGAGAATGACTTGTAAAACTATCCCATTTGGTAAAAATCATTGCTGTTGAAGAACATCAGAAATGCCAGAAAGGAAAATCATTAATAATACATAAATGCCACCCTAAAACAATGTGTATTATTTTGCATGTCATTTAAATTTATTGTGCCTTAATTTGCCCACCCATAAAATTGAGTTAATAACTTATCTTCCTTGGAATGCATACAGGATGTTTATAATGCTAAGTGAAATAGTGTGTAAGAAAGATGTTTAAAAATTATGAAATACTGTATGAATCTACAGTAATATTAATACTGAATATTGTTTTAAATTTATTATATGTAAATATGTTATTTAAATATATGAATATTATGTTATATAATATATTTATATATAAATATATAATATATAAATATTTATGAATATTCATTGTAAAATAATATAAATATATATTAATAATATATTACTTAAATTTGTTCTCTTTTTGTTTCTATCTGAAAATTATAACCTATTTCAACTATGCACTCATGATGTTCACTTATAATTTTATTTATGTAGGAGACTGAGATATGGAGAATCCAAATTTGGGGCCAAGGTAGAATACTCGTTGAGATTCCCACTTTTAAAAATAATCATCAGATCCTCTTGTATCCACTGCCTGTGGTTGTCCCCATGCTAGCACTGTATCTCATCTGCGTACCCTAGATACTGAATACACAGATATTAGAACTAAGGAAGGGTAAGGGAATATCAAAATTGAGAGAAAAAGGATAAAAAAAAAAAAACAACAACAACAAATGACTCCAAAAGCAATACTTGTAAAAATCATTTGGTGTAACCAACTGAACAACTCATGGTGGGAGAGAAAAAGTGGGAGGAAGGAGGGGGGAAATGAGGGAGGAGATAACAAATTGTACAAGAAATCTACCCACTGCCTTACATATGAAACTGTAACCTCTCTGTAGATCACTTTGACAATAAATAAGTAATTATTCAGAAAAATATAAAAAACCAATGCTGTGCATGTGGTCAAGTGGAAGAGGAGCAACTTGATAAATCAAGGCTCTAAGTTCAAGATTCTGTTTTAGAAAATCAAAAGCTATTTTTGATTGCATTTTTCTTTAAGTAATAGATATAAATATAACAATAAATATCACAGGTTTTTTTTCCAAATCTATGGAGCATTTAGCAACCATTTTGTCTTTTTAGTCTGGTCCTATTTTTCTCCATCAAAACCAAACATTCTAGAAATTCTATTAAATCTTTTCATTAAGCTATTCAGCACTGGGTCACAGTCACCTTTTTTATTTCACTAAAAGAGACTCAAATGTGTTAAATTGTGTTGTGATGTAATACTACTTTGTTTGCTATTTACTGAAATATTTTCAAAAAGAATTGTTGTTTTCTAATAGCAAAATCATTGCACAATATAACAAGTGAGTTGCAAAGTAGCCAGTGATTTGATGTCAGAACAATTATTTGTGAGTCAGAGTTCAAGGTTAAAATAACAATCATATTTTATTTTCTTCTGTCTGGATTTGGCCATCTCCAAAACACACAAAGTGTCACATCATCTTAGGACTTTAAGGTTCATTAAAAGTGGTAGTTATGATAGGTACATTATCTGGAATATTGTACATTTCAGAGGAATTCAACATCAGTTTATAAAATGTCTTAAGAATTTTCTTAGTAAACAACATGGCTCTTAGAAACCATGATTTTTCTGGCCATATAATATTCCATTTGCCTGTGAATCATTTCTCAAATTACTTTAAGGGAATGTAGAAATTAATTAAATCAGGATGTATACTAATGAGAAAGAAAATTCAGATCAAATATCAGAAAATGTGAATACCACTAAAATTATGGAAGAATTTAAAAACGATTGAAATTTAGCAAAAAACACTCATTATTACTTGCCTTCTGTAGTAAATTTCATATTCATACTTCGATCCGTTTGTGTGTTCATATTCACTCAATATGAAAATCTGTATAAACTCAGCTGACATATGAGAGAGAAAAAAATCTGTTCTGTTAAAGGGCAAATAAATGGAATTTAACTGTTTTGCTCTTACATACATAATTGATCCAAACTAGTTTGACATTGGCACTACTTCTTGGTACACAAGGTTTTCGGTTTTTTTGTTTTGTTTGTTGTTTTAGATATTTTTGATTGAACTCATCCTATATTTATTCTGTAGAATAATAGAAATCAGAGCTGGGGCTATGCAGTTGCTTCTACCTTGTCCTTAGGATGCAATTCACGCAGCAAAACTTGATTAACTGTTTGTAGATTCCATCCATCTCTAATTCTTAAGCAGGCTACCAGAATTCTACATACGTCAAATCAGTTCTCACACTGTTCATTTCCCACTGTATTTGCTCATCGTTCTCTAAGTCTGTATAAACTAGAATATGTTTTGATTATGTTTGTGCGATTGGCTGTTTTCAGAATAGTGTGAATTTATTATTTATTTCTTGTCAAAACCATGTACAGAGGGGTTAAAGTTTCACAAGTCAGGCAAATTCAAATATATTCAAATATATTAACCAAAATATTGTAGATTCAAGTGGGACCTAAATAGCATAATTCTTTAGAAGGGCATTGTCAAAGTTCACCAAAAGCAAACATCATGAACCAAGAAACAGGCACGTGAAATGTGTGGGGTGAGGTCAAGGGGAAAGGTGTGGGCAAATGAATAGAAGAAGGGAAAATGTAGCCATGAATCCAGTGTAAAGCCTGAAAAATTAAGGGGAAAAAAAAAGGAGTTTAGGAAGAGGTAAGAGGTGGGTAGTGAAAGGATGGTGAGAATGCAAAAAGGGATGAAATTGATCAAGATCTAGTGTATTCATAAACTGCTTTGGAACTCAAATCTGTGTTTTCATACCAGCAAAGTCAATGAGGTTGACAATGGCCAAGAGACATATGAAAAAGTGCTCTACATCACTGGCCATAAAAGAAATGCAAATCAAAACAACATTGAGATTCCATCTCACCCCAGTAAGAATGTCATATACCAAGAAAACTAACAATAACAATTGTTGGAGAGGATGTGGCCAAAAGGGAACCCTACTTCATTGTTGGTGGGAATGTAAACTGCTTCTGCCACTCTGGCAAGCAGTATGGAGATTCCTCAGAAGGCTAAACTTAGAGCTCCCCTGTGACCCAGCAACCCCACTTTTGGGTATCTATCCAAATGACCACAAACAAGAATACACTAAAGCCACCAGCACAACAATGTTCATTGCAGCACAATTTGTCATTGCAAGAATCTGGAACCAACCCAGACGCCCCTCAGTAGACGAATGGATCAGGAAAATATGGAATTTTATGCCTTTATCAGAAAGAATGGCATTGCCCCATTTGTTAGGAAATGGAAGGACTTGGAAAAAATTATAGTAAGTGAAGTGAGCCAGACCCAAAGAAACATGGACTCTATGGTCTCCCTCATAGGGAATAATTAGCACAGGTTTAGGCAAGTCACAGCAGAGGATCACAAAAGCCTAATAACTATACCCTTATGAATACATAAGATGATGCTAAGTGAAATGAACTCCATGTTATGGAAACAATTGTTATATCACTTCAACGTGCTATGTTTAACTGTAGCTTCTATTATTGATGATCTTCTCTTATTCCCTTCCTGTAGTTGTACCGACACTATCTCTGTATCTGAATATATTGGAAACCATGTATACTGGAATTAGAACTAGGAAACTGTAAGGGAATACCAAAACCGAGAGACACAGGGTAAAAAAAGACAAACAACTACAAAAGCAATACTTGCAAAACTGTTTGGTGTAAATGAACTGAACAACTCATGGGGGGGGGGGGGAAGGGAAAGGGGGAGGGGGGAGAGGGAATGAGGGACAAGGTAACAAACAGTACTAGAAATGTATCCAATGCCTAAAGTATGAAGCTGTAACCTCTCTGTACATCAGTTTGATGATAAAAATTAAAAAAAAATAAAAAGTACAAATAATACAAAAAATGAATGTTTATAGGATTGAAGATGACATAAGGAAACTCACTGAAAACTGATGAACTATTAATAGTGGAATTGTGGAGGGTGTGGGGGGACAAAAGAAGAGGTTAATCTGACTGCATTGTAATATATGCATGGGTGAAATACTGTAATGAAATACCTTTGTACAATTAATATACGTCAAAAATGCAAGAAATGAATAACAGGAAAGTAAAATGGCTAATACCAATAAAAGGAGGAAACATCAATGGGAAAAAATTAAAAAATAATAAACTGTTTTGGTAAATGCAAGTCCTTTGTACAATTGCTTAAAGATATTTTAAAAAATTAAAATGGAAACATAACATTTTGAAGCAATTTAGTTCAAATATACTTTTAAAGATATTGTGGAAGATAAACTTACTTCATCACTTTCAATATTGTATTAGAAGTTATAGGTTATTTTTAATCCTGTTTACAGAATGCAAATCCTGGACAAATTAGCCCCAATGTTTTCCTTCTGTTGTATATTTTTTACTTTTTTATTGTAATGCTGATGTACATAGGAGTTACAGTTACATAAGATAATAAGTACATTATTTTTGTACAGTGTTACCCCCTACCTCATTTTCTTTCACTCCCACCCTACTTGCCTCCCGCTCAAAGCCTAGTTTTAATTTGCAAGTAATTTCAGCACCAGCACAGGGACTTTGGATATTCTGACATGTGGACAGGCTGGATGATTTTTTAATAGCAAAACATCCCCCTCTGGAGGCAGAGTCTATGAGATTTTTAACTTACAGACCAAAAGGATATTTTTGAAATCAAATTGGATTGCTAAATTGATAGGTGCTATTAAGCATAAAGAGGATTGACTAATTTAATTTACAATAAGAAGGAGCTATTATAAACCATTAATGTTTGACTGTTCATGTATCTAAAATCTTCTAGTTGATGTTTATAAGAATATGGTATTTGCATACAGTTCTATAGTTTTGTAAATGTCCTATACTTTCACAGATGAAAGTAGAATCAACTATGCAATTTTTGAGTAGAAAATGCAATATTTGAAAATATTTAAGTTAATCTTTCTCTTCCTCTACCCACCCCTCTCGTTCTGTGCCAGTCCTAGGGCTTAAAAGTAGAGCCTAGGCACTGTCATTGAGATGGACCACTGGTCCACTTCAGCTTTATGGTGATTAATTAGAAATCTTAGAATTTTCCCTCTGAACTACCTTAGAATTGTGAACCTTTTATCTCAACCTTCTGAGATGCTAGGATTACAAGCATGCGCCACTGGCACCTGGCTTTAAACTCTTTGAGAGTGAAATACCATGGACTTTAAGATTTATTGCCACTCATTCTTACATCATTGCCATTGTGAGCATTTTGGAAGATTTTACAGGCATTTGTCCCTAAGATGAAAAGATAATGTTATTATTCACAGTGACTGTTTAATCGACAGATAGACTGTTAAAAACTTGCGTACTGCAAAGTAACTATGTCTACATACACACGTTTTCATGGCGTTCTAAATTGAATCATTTGGTTTAGTAAATTGAGTGGTCTTTTTCTTGTGAATTTTTTTAGATTTGACACCAAAAATCTTCACTCAAAGTTTCTCACATCTATACTTCTTAGACTTTGATGTGCCTGAGTTAATCCTACTTACTTTGGTCCTCGGCATCCACCAGCAGCAGCCTGAGTTTCTGACTCCTCTGTTTGAGGTGTAGCCATATGTTAGTCCTTACATGGTCCTCATGGACCACAGCGTAGGAGCACTAACTGAAATAAAAAGATATATTACATACTCTGAAGTTTGTGCATATTCAAAGACACAATCAAGCCCCAGGTTTTCTTCCACTACCCCTCCCCCTCCCCCCTTACTTTGCTATTCTACACTATGCTTGCCACATGTTATATTTATCTTTAGGCAAACTTCCCCCTGGGCCATCATGATGTGACAGAAGGCAGCAGTGGAGGCAGAACATTTTGTTCCTTTTCAGATAAGGAGAAAGTTTCATCCAGAATAACAAAATATGTGGACTTTTCTTGGACCCATTTCAGCCAGTGGGGGTCATGAACCTAGCTGGATAATGCAAAGTCCTTGTTGTTAGCTAGGGCTTCTGGGCCATTGTCACTGAAAAGGGAGTCTGAATTACCTGATTTGGTTTATTCTGGTTGGGATACATCTTGGCAGCTATGGGTAGTATATGCCTTTGCTGACTGTGCATGATAAGGGACATAGTACCAATAAGTGTCCACTTAGTGATACAGTGTGGAGACAAAATGTGTTGGGATGCTATATCTATCTTTCAGATATTAACTGACATATGTTTCCACACAAATTTATCTGGAAAAACTGAGAGAAAAAAAACAACAACAGATGTGACTAATCCTATGTAACTGTCTGATCAAATAACTTCCTAAATGAACTGGGTAATTCTTGAACTACCTAGAAATTTCCTTATATTACATTATTTGCATTATTAGTTTTTGTGTGTAACTCACAATAGTCTGTATTTTTTCTATATTAATGAATCAATGTAATTGATTTTGCCTAACTATGTTAATAGATTGAAAGCCTGAAATATGTTGAGGTTTTACTCTACAATCTCATTAAATGTTATGACTTAGTTATATTTCTTAATTTACATAAATTGTTCAGTTCCTGCTTCCAAATTCTAGGAATAATCTTTGTGTGATGGAATTTAAAGCCTGTTATAAATTCAAACGGCCAATGGTCCTTGCAGCTTTCATTTCTGCATCATAATGTATGTTTTCAGTCAGATTTTCCCTTGATTATATCCTGTCTCTCTACCTTTAAGGATTTGTTTGTCTAGGGTACTAGTTAATAAACAACTCCGTTTATTGTGGATTCTGAATGTATTTTCAATGAAATGTGAAGAGAGAATGCAAAGTGTGAACTACTGTCATTAGACTATAGAAACTTAAGCTCATTACTTAAGTAGAGAATTTATCTAGGTGTGAGGCTGAGAATCACCATCTTTAGATAAACTCAGGCGTATCCACAGAGTTCTACAAATGTACAACTGTGGCTTTCCACATAGTTTCAGAGAATCTAAAATAACTCCAAATAACTCCATATAACTTCATATAACTTTATATAAATTTGACAAATAATGGAACAAGGCCTGCAAACCTTTACGGATCATACATTTGGGTGGGAAACTGCATTTGTTGGGCTCAGTATGGTGTCCTCTATGTAGTAAAGTAATGCAATGCATTTGTTTCCCTATTTCAGTTGCTTGCAGCCTATGAGCAGAAGAGTAGCAGGCACATGCATGCATTTTTAGCCATTAAAAAACCCACAAACAGTACAAGAAATGTATCCAATGCCTAACGTATGAAACTGTAACCTCTCTGTACATCAGTTTGATAATAAAAATTTGAAACAACAACAACAACAACAAAAACCCATGGGAAATTCTAAATGTGGCCTATTTGCTGTATTTTATAAAGAAATAATTCAATTTCATGGTCAAGAAATATCACTTTAATTTTTAAATTGAGACTGTTTTAACTTGATGGGAAGACAGATGACCACAATTAGCTCCCTTGGAAATATTTTCTTTTGCAATCCAGATACTTTCATACAAAAAATACAATAAATAAATAAACTAACACCAAAAATGTCTATTAGAATTTTTAGGGAGTGTTTTTTGTTTCACTAGCAAAGGATAGTGGTTTTGTTCATTGTTATTTGAGTTGGGTCTGAGTATGTGTTGTTGCCTCAGTGTTTGTTTTAATTAAAATATTAAGTGACAACTGATTTATGCGTATTTACCATGTCTGAAGAGTTTGTCATTATACATCATATTTGTTTTGTCTTTTGTACGTGTTTACCAATTTTGGGCCTTGAAATCAGGACCTTAGACCTGATCCTGACCTTTTGTGCTCAAGGCTACTTCTCTACCACTTAGTCACAGCTCCCTCCAATCTTGTCTCTTTGTTAGTTAATTGGAGATAAGAGTCTCATGGTCTTTCCTCCTGGTCTGGATTTGAACCTCAATCCTCATATCTTTGCCTCCTGAATAGCTAGAACTACAGGCATGAGACTGCAATTTCACCTAGAGCCTGATATTAGTTTGTACTTATTTACGAATTGTTCTGTCTGGATATTTCAAGAGGCATCATTAGCATAAATTAAGCTAAATTCTTTCCCCTCAAAATCCCTCATCTCTGGACAAACAGGAATAAAAACAGGTATTAGCAATGTCCATTTACGTTTGGTGGATGGATGACTGTTCTTATATTTGAACTTAAGAATTTTCAGCTTGCTAGGCAGGTGTTCTACATCTGCAGTGACACTTCCCAATTACTCTTTATCTTAGAAGAGGAAATGGCTATGTATGAAGCTCTAGGCAGAAACGAAATAGAAGAGGAAATGGCTATGTATGAAGCTCTAGGCAGAAACGAAATAGACTCAGGAGAAAAGTTTCATTGTAAAGGAGAAACATGCTTTTAGCTAAATGGGGAATGTGGAGGATTTCTCAACAGCAGCAATAGGGAGAAAACAATGTTCTATTTTGTGGCCATCCTTTCTCTTTCTTGTCATTTCAACATTAACCCTATTAGCTACTCACACATTCTAAAACTACAAACTACAGTGAAATTGTGCTTAGCAGGTAGATGCTGTGTAGATGCTCAATGGAGGTGAGCAACTTTAAGTTTACAAATACTCTATTCCAGAAAATGCTAGCAAAAAAAAAATTCTTTTGAATGAAATCACTATAAATATCATCTCTTTTATCTCTTTTTTAACATAAATTAGACCTCTTTGTTTTATATTTATTTCTAACCAAGTAATACAAGCTAAAAGATTTGTATCCTTAAAGCAGCAATAGAGAAAACAATGACTACATTGTTTTTTTTAATACAATGTCTATTTGTAAAAGAAAATAACCCCAGTTACATAAGAATCCCTGTTTTCTCTGGCTGAGTGTGTAATTCTTAGCACAGAAAAAAACTGAGGCAGAAAGTTGAGTGACAGGGCAGTTAGGTCAGATCATGAATTCTAGACAGAACTACACGGTGAAACCTCTATCAACAGAACAAAGCAAAGCAAAGCAAACTAAACCAAACCAAACTGGAATTGCTTTTGTTTAGTGTATGTCAAGCTTGGGGTCCTGAAAATTCTGACCCTGGATTCCATTTTCAAAACCTTGAAGTGTGAAAGGTGGTGCCTATACAAACTGGATTTTATAGCTTGTACAAACTCGACTGTAGTTAAGAGAATCATGGATTTTTCTCTCAAATTTAATACTGAAAATTAAAACATAGTTTCACATAGACTGTTTATTGAAAGGTATTCAGTAAAATAATAGAACAGAAACTAGAACTTTCTATCTTGTGTTAGAGCTGTTAAATTCATATTCATTGTTTATTCAATAGCATACTTAGTATATTAGATATATACATTTGTAAAATATAAATACAATATAAAATTAAGTAGCTTAGCATTCATAATTTGGGGTCATCTATCATATACATGTATATATATATAAGTTTTCAGGCACAAATGTGAACTTATAGGGTATCTATATATATATATATACATATACACACATATGGCTGGATTATAAATGATGATTTTTTAAAAAACTAGTGATTTATTCTTTTGATAAAGATATCATGACTTGTCAAAATGTTTGTCCTTGAAGAAAATTTTGTTCAGAAATTAGACATTCATAGAACATAAATTAGTGTTAACTATGCACAACAGAAACTGTAGGATGATCTGGCTACTCTCTGAAATTTTATAAGGCCATTCAAAGGAATAATCACTTTTAGATGATTTCATTTTTTATTCAGTTATTAGAACTGCAACTTAATTAATAGTAATATTTAAAAAACTAAGCCAATATTGAATTTTTTGTGGCTTTAAGAAGACAAATATCCTTTAACCTATTTCCCAGGAACATTTTACTTTACAACAATAAAATCCTCCCTGGGCAGGATATTAATTACTTAGGATCATTTATTAACATTTTCCAGCTGTATTTCTTCATTTCCTTTTCTTGGAAAAAGCATTATAGAAATTATCTTATGCATCTTATGTTGTATATAATAGTAAATTTAAGAAAAACCCAACTATTTTGATATATTATGATTGAATATTAAAATATTCTTTATTCTCTGATTTTTATGAGATTGTTTTATCTCCTAAATGGTGGAGAGAATTGTAGCAATGAAACAACTTAATTTAACACTAACATTGATCATCAAATATAGCCTAGATTTCCACAGAAGTGTCTGTATACTATTATTGCAAATTCAAGCTTTCAGGACACTGTCATTTCCCTTTGTTATCAGAAAAGATGACATCCAGTTTCACACTCCAAATGCTCTGATTCAGGGGATGAAAAATATAAGTTAGAACAGAGAGTTTCATTGTATTTTCAGAGTAGGGAGAATTAGGACACAGCATGTGGAAGAAACAAAAAGAAAAACAACACATAAAATTCACTGTTTCCTGACTAGGGAATGATGAACAAAAAGGGACAAAGTAGTTATTACAAATCAGATATGTACACAGGATGGTAAGGAAAAAGCTGGAAATTCAGGGATAGCTGTGCTAGATTTGAGAAGATTAGTTATAGTGACACTTTTCAGATTAATAGGGTATGCAGCAAAACTGTCAAAAATTGTCCTGTCTTGAATATTTTCATTCCTTTTGCTGAGACAATAAATCATTATGTAGTCCAGCCTGGTTTTGAAGTTGGCACCTACTTGGCACCTTTGTGCCTCAGCCTCTCAAGGGTATGTTCCATAACACATGGTGCACTTGTGAATAATTCTGACATGATGGGATCGCTATCTATGTAACAGAACATTATGAGAGAGATGAAACTAGTTCATTATTCTTATTACTGGTGTGTTATGCTAGTGTCAACAAATATGTGGCATGTTAATTTACCATTTCATCATATTGTTAAGATGACTATGGGTGACCGAGAATATAAGAGTGAAGAGGTCATAATCATCAGAACTTTTAGCACAGATGGACAAAGTAAAATTTATGTTGTCTACTGAGAAGGCTCAAGACCAAGGAAACATGTTGGTCAACACAATATCCTTAACGTATTATATCCTCCTCTGCCTCACCTCCAGTTGGTCACAGAAAGGCTGTATCTCTTTTGATATGAAGAGGATTTATGGAAAATAGGGAAGTGTGGAAGCTGAAGAGTAAAGATTCAGAAAGGGAAACACTGGGGGCTGGGGATATAGCCTAGTGGCAAGAGTGCCTGCCTCGGATACACGAGGCCCTAGGTTCGATTTCCCAGCACCCACATATACAGAAAACAGCCAGAAGCGGCGCTGTGGCTCAAGTGGCAGAGTGCTAGCCTTGAGCGGGAAGAAGCCAGGGACAGTGCTCAGGCCCTGAGTCCAAGGCCCAGGACTGGCCAAAAAAAAAAAAAAAAGAAAGGGAAACACTGAAGTAGTTGAAAAAAATGACCTGGCTTTATATAAACTTAGTTTGTTGTTTCCTTTCCACTTCAAACTTCCTCCCCAATTCAGCAGATGGGAACATTTCAGAACACACCAATAGTAAGTGAGAAATTAATGTAGATATATTAGTGTATATAAATGTATACAAATAAATGTACACTATATATATATATATATATATATATATATATATATATATATATGCCTTTGTAACTCTGGTTTGGATGTTTCCAAATTGTATTTAAATATTCTTGAGTTGAGTTTTATTAGGAGAATTGGCAGCTTTATTGGAACCAGTTGGATGGGTTTTTATTATAGAAATTTTAATTTTCAATAAAACAGTACACACATAGTCATTATGAACATGATAAGAAAAGAATATTTGAGTCTACTCTTTATCCAATAAAGAGAAGAAAGTAAGAAAAATTTGTTGGCTGAAGATGAAATTTTTGCTCAATGTAATATACAGATCACACAGAATTTTATTTTATTTTTGTGTGTTTTATTTTTTTATGTTTCATTTTTTTTCTTTTTTCCTTTATTTTTTCAAATTTTTATTATCAAACTGATGTCCAGAGAGGTTACAGTTTCATACATTAGGCATTGGATACATTTCTTGTACTGTTTGTTACATTGTCCCTCATTCCTCCCTCCCTCCTCCCCCTTTCCCTTTCCCCCCATGAGGTGTTCAGTTCACTCACACCAAACAGTTTTGCAAGTATTGCTTTTGTAGTTGTTTGTCTTTTTTTACCCTGCTTCTCTCGATTTTGGTATTCCCTTTCAATTTCCTAGTTCTAATACCAGTATAAACGGATTACAATATACTCAGATAAGATTACAGAGATAGTGTAGATACAACCACAGGAAGGTGATACAAGAACATCATCAATAGTAGAAGCTACAGATACACATGGGACATTGAAAGTAGTTACAACTGTGATATAACAATCATTTCCATAACATGGAGTTCATTTCACTTAGCATCATTTTATGTCATCATAAGGGTATAGTTATTGGGCCTTGTGATCCTCTGCCATGACTTGCCTAAACCTGTGCTAATTATTCCCAATAAGGGAGACCATAGAGTCCATGTTTCTTTGGGTCTGGCTCACTTCACTTAGTATAATTTTTTCCAAGTCCTTCTATTTCCTTACAAATGGGGCAATGTCATTCTTTCTGATAGAGGCATAAAATTCCATTGTGTATATGTACCTCATTTTCCTGATCCATTCATCTACTGAGGGGCATCTTGGTTGGTTCCAGATTCTCACTATGACAAATTGTGCTGCGATGAACATTGTTGTCCTGGTGGCTTTACTGTGATTTTGTTTGTGGTATTTTGGATAGATACCCAAAAGTGGGGTTGCTGGGTCATAGGGGAGTTCTATGTTTAGCCTTCTGAGGAATCTGCATACTGCTTGCCAGAGTGGCTGAACCAGTTTACATTCCCACCAACAATGAAGTAGGGTTCCCTTTTGGCCACATCCCCTCCAACAATTGTTATTCTTAGTTTTCTTGATATATGACATTCTTACTGGGGTGAGATGGAATCTCAATGTTGTTTTGATTTGCATTTCTTTTATGGCCAGTGATGTAGAGCACTTTTTCATATGTCTCTTGTCCATTCTCATTTCCTCATCAGGGAAGTCTTTAGCCCACTTTATGAGGGGACTATTGGTTCTTTGCGGTTTTGTTTTGTAGGAAGGTAATTTTTTTAGTTCTGCATATATTTTAGAAATGAGGCCTTTGTCCGTTGAATGGCCGATAAGGATCTTCTCCCAGTCTGTGGGCTTTCTGTTTATCTTGTGAGCTATGTCCTTTGTCGTGCAGAAGCTCTGCAGAACTTTAAACTTTAGACCTTGTAGCTTTCTGATTTAGTTAAATTTAACTAAAAATAAGACTCGGTAAACTTAGGGGATACCATACTTTCTTTAGATGTAATGCTGGCTATGGACTTCAATCTGGGTGTTATCAGCTCACTTTGCTCTGTGACACTGAGCAATTCATTCAATTTAATATTCTTTGTATTCACTCCATTTATCACCTGCCCTCTATGCTTGTCAGGAGAATGACAATGGATAATGAGCACCCTACTTCATGTCAGTTCCAATATTAACATTCCCAAGTTGTTGTTGTTGTTATTCTTCCTCTTCCTCCTCTTCTTTTTTTCTTTTTCTTCCTCTTTTTTTTTTTTTTTTTTTTTTTCCTGTAGTGGGCTTGATCTATGGGCCTGGGAGCTCTCTCTGACCTTTTCATCTCAAGTCTAGTGCTCTACCTCTTTGAGACACAGCCATACTTCCAGTTTTCTTGTGGTTATATGGAGATTAGAATTTCATGGACTTTGACTTTGAACTGAGATCCTTTGGATAAGCTAGGATGACAGGCATGAGCCACTAGCACCTAGCACTTTTTTTTTTTGTCTCATCGTTTTTCTTGCATTGTAATGAAAAGGACTCTGTAGACACTTATGGCTGTAAAGTGGGATTTGTAGTAAAACCAAAGATTTTCTTTTCATTATTGCCAATCACCCGAGAGAATCACAGGCTCCTGAGCTATCAAGGGAAGAACTCATCTGTAGTGGAATAACACTTCCAAAAGAGCTATGATCAATTCAAATGGCTGGAGAAGTCCAGGCTTCAAGCCACACCTTTACTTCTTTGTTGTTTTGGAGATAATAGAGTTTGAACTCAGGGCCTGGCACTTACTACACAGGAAAAAACAAACAAACAAACAAAAAAAACAAACCTACCTTTCAGTATACTTACATCTCTAACCCTTTACTAAGTTGCTTTACTAAGTTTTCTGAGAGTCTTGTTTCTTTTATGCTGGGCCAGCCCCCAACAATGCTCCTTTTATATATACCTTATGTGTAACCAGGATTATAGATATGCATCACAACACTCAGGTCATTTGTCAAAATTGTAGTCTCATGTTTTTGACTGCACTTGCTGTAGACCACAATACTGATCTCCTAAGAAACTCTAATGACATGCACTGAGCACCATTCCTGCCTCAGCCTCTTCATTTAGAGTTAGAGATTGAAATGCAACAGTAGATTTTGTAATGAAATACCTATATATGCCATATAAAATGTATTTGTATCATATAAACCATGTCAATATATACTGTTAATTTGATAGATATTACTAGATACACAACAATCATAGGGACTGAAAACAAGGCAATCATTTTTCAGAGGAATGTGTTAATTACTTAATTACTTTCACTGTAGATATGTGAAAAATAACATATAGAACCAATTATTATGTACATGGTCAATGAAAAATAAAATCTAATACTGAGTTTTCAAGAATGTTCATGGATTGATCATATGAAAACAACTTGATTATTTTGTAAAGCAACATTCTTTAGCTGAGATTTTCTGTGTCCTGATAGAAAATTGCAAATAGAAAAAATGTAGATTTTATTAGCTATCTAGAGGTTTTTCACATAACAAATTTTCAAAATTTAACAAATATATATAGTTCATGTATAAAATAAACCTATATATTGAACTCTTAAAGGAATAACATTAAACAAATTACACAGCCATTACAATATCTATGTTGTAATTCTAATGGCAAGGGAAGCATTGGAAAAAGAATCTCTGTTCAAGGCCAGCCTTGGGCAAAATGTATGAGATCCTGTGTGAAAAATCCTTTAGGACTGAGGACAAGTATTTCACTGGGAAGAATGCCGTTGTAGCAAGCATAGGGCCCTGGGTTCAAATCCCAGAACCACCACCCACTGAAAAATGTGTACATAAAACAACTTTCTATCCGTTGAAGAAGTTAGTTTCCTCATTTAGGGCATCCATACCCAAAAATGTTATAGAACTCTATGAGAACTCTCCCACAAACATAATTTTCATATGAACACAGCAATCAATAAAACTATAAGAAAAGCAGGATAAGTTGTTGACTAAGAATTGAATTAGCAAAAAATATAGTTAAATGGAAATAATTACTGTTTTCTTCAAATTCCATATTTTCTTCTGTTACCATGCACAAACAAGGCTAATATTTTAATCCATGTATAATAAAACATTTCATATATATTTTATATTCATGAATTGTATTTGTGTTAACAGAAATTACCTAATTACCAGCAATTAATGAAAAACATGTATTTTCACTGTGGATTCTACAGCATGCTTTGATTATGTAAACACTTATCTATTGAAAATGCTTTGAGACAATCCTAGGTGGCTCACACCTACAATCCCAGCTACTCAGGAGGATGAGATATGGGGGTCATGATTCAAAGCCAGCCTGCACAGTAAAGGCACTGAGACTGTTACCTCAACACAAGCACCAAAACGTCCGAAATAGAACTATGCTCAAATAGTAGAACCCTGTCTTGAACAAAAATGCTCAGGGATAGCTCTCAGGCTCTGAAATCTGGCACATGTGCACACATACACACACACACACATGCACACGCACACAGGCACACAGAGAGTGCAAGAAAGCTTTAGAGTGCTCAAGAGAAAGAAAGAGAATACTTCATAGAGTACCTTTATTTCATAATTTTCTTGCTATTTTGTAAGATAAATATGGTATTTTACTTTATTTAGAGGAAATATACAACTCTAAACACTACCACTTGAAATATGTTTAAGGAACTAGTACAGTTTTCAATAATACAAATTTAGAGCTTTGCTATTTATGGCATACACATATTCTCTTTAGAAAAGAAAATTAGTAATTTCAAATATAGTGCAGGAATCCATTACAAACGGAAATAAGTGTTATTTTAAATAATGACATTTTAATTGTGCTATGTTTAATAATTCCATTTTTATTAAAAGGAAAATTGTATCTTTTTCTGAGAACTCATTAAATGCTCTACAATAATGAGACTAAATTGTAAGTAAAGACAAAGACGCACTTTAAAGTATCATAAAATATTAAAGGAGGGGAAGACTTGTCAATTCTTAGGATCTGCATGTTCTGGATAATTTGTTATTTTAAGATAAGCTCCAAACAACCAAAGAAGTATCAGTAATTTACCTAAAACATTTCATTTAACTGGAATATAGGATTCAAATGAAACATAATTGGCCTCAAATATTCCATATAGCTTAAAATTGAATTTAAAAGAAAAAATATTTACAAATTCATAATTTCTTAGGATAAAGCTTAATTGCAAAGGTGAAATTTAAAACAAAATACATAAAGTGCATTTCCTCAAATTATTTGTTATTTCCTTGGCTTTGCTTTTGAGCATAGAGCTTCATTACAACATTTCCCAACTGAACTTCTGCAGGATTGCAGGAAGTAAGGCAGAACATCCACTTACACATAATCAAATGCAAATTGTAACAACCATTCTCATTGTGATACTTTTGCTGAAGCTTTCTCAACACGCTTTTAAATTCAATAGCTTATGTAGTGAGCTATATATAAGAAAATTCATAAAAAATATATTTTGAATTTTCCACTTAAGTATATGATTTTTACTAAGCAATGAATAGGGAATGCACAACAAATGTAAAATTTTACAATCAAAATGTTGTAAGGAACATTAGATAATAGATATATCAATGCATGTTTGATTAATAGATAAAAGGCAGATTAGTAAGTGAATAAATAATAGATAAATAAACAAAAACATAAGTAGATATTAGAGTAGATCAGTAGATAGATAACTAATAAGTAATGTATGAGTTCCAGAGAAGTGGATAGATAGATAATGGATGATATGTGATAGATATATAGATGAGAGTTAGCTATAGGTTGATATATACAATGAATCTTAATAGGAAAATAGATACATAATAATATAGACACATAATACTTAGGCATGTACACAATTGTTTAATAATGTATGACAGATAGATAATAGAGTGGTAGGTAGATGATATCTAGAATAATAATACCAGATATATAATAAATAGTTGAACAGAGAAAATTCTGCTGCTTTTCATGCAAAGTTGTATATATTGCTGTTAGATTGCTTATATGCTTTATATCAGATGCTTCATTCAGACACATCATGAAAAGAATAGTAATATATCATCAGGAATTGTACAGAAATACACAAGAATAAAATCGCATACATTTCATTATTTCTCCTCTTCCTGAGGGTTTCGTTTTTCCTATCAGATGTTGTCACTTTACATCTTGTTCAAAAGTGTACCAAAGTCAGAATACAAATATAAATTAAGAATCTGGGTCATACCTGCCTCCACTCCTAATGTTAAGGGAATGTTTTCAATATCTAAGCCACACTTACCAATTTTTAGCAGATAATAAGTGAATGAATATAAATGTTTGCTTGAATAAACACATATATTCATTTACATATTTAAGCTATTCAATATACACAATGTTTTCCACAGTTCGTAAAGGAATGATAAATAGTAATACAAACACAACAAAATGAAATAAGGTAACAAATATATTCTCCTGGAACATAAATTAGAAAAGTTTGGGGAATTTTATTGCCTTGCTAGTAGTTAATGTAGAATTAAATTCCTGTTAGGAGGAATGGTTGCTATTGGTATTTCTGTCAACATAAATATCTTTCCAGTTCAATTGCCAATGCTACTGACTATAGAAGAGCAATTATGCATCAGCAAATGAAATCCAGTATGTATTATTATCAGGTAGTATGAGGTGCTACCACAAAGAATTATGAAGATTCATAAATTAATAATTTATATCTCTTCTTCATAAAAGTTTTCTTTTCTGTAAAAATGTCTTTAGTTCATTTTCTGCACCTGAACAAACAAAAGAGGAGGCAAGAAAGGGTACCTGTGATCAAAATGGTGATAAAACAGCCAAGGTCTGCATGGCTACAGAAAAAAATCATAGATGCCCGTGTCCTTAGTAGGAATAATCAAGGACCAAAAGAAACGTTCTTCATCATATTATCTCTCTCCTACCAGACTAGGGTGAAAAGGTCTGTCACACCTAGCCTACTAAAACAATAATGTGTCTGTTTCAACTATACCCTGGAGAACCCTAGATTATTTTAAAAATAACTACCCCTTCTCATCAAACTAGTCCCTGCAAATGGCCAAGGTCTCCATAAGCCAAACATCAGTCTTCTAATGTGACACTATTGACACAATTTCTTTCAGTAGCATAAGAACTCACAGTCACTTGCAAGCACAATTAATCTATGTTTTCATATTTCTCAACCTGCTCTGCCTGAGGGCACTGCTTCTTCATAGGCCTTCATCATTGGGTATGTGCGTGTGCGTGAGCATGCGCTCGCACGTGTGTGTGTGTGTGTGTGTGTATGTTGCTTTATAATGTTATTTTCCCTTACTACACTGCATCTGTTGTGGATATCTGTCTCTCTCTCTGTCTCTCTGTCTCCCTGTCTCTCTCTGTCTGTCTGTCTGTCTCTGTCTCACTCTCTGTTGCTTTATATCTGAAGTCATACTACCACTGTCATGGGGCCAAGATGTGGTATATTTGACTCTTTTTGGCTTCTCTTCCACCTAAAATTACCTTATATGGAGTGTGATTATAGATACTCTACTTCCTACCATTCTTTCCACATATTCCAGGAGGATTTCAGCTAATAGTCAGTTTCTGCAACCTTCTGTTTATGTTCTTTTTTTTTATTTATTTATTTTTCTCAAATTTTTATTATCAAACTGACGTACAGAGAGGTTACAGTATCATACGTTGGGTTCTGTTTATGTTCTAATCCTTGATGATCTACCTATTTCTTTGGGAGATTTCTTCAAATCGCTTTTCCATGGGTTGTTATCCTTCAGCAACTCAGAGATGATATTATCCACATCTTGCTTCTTAAACAAGCAAAAACACTATAGTCAAGACTTAGATACTGCCATTACCAAAAACTTCTAATGAGAACAGTACTTACTCAATTTGTACCCGCACTAATTCATTTATGAGCTTACTTCCAACAACTATATTTACAGTGAGGACATCAAGTCACATTTACAAGTAGATTAAAACATTCATTTTTAGGGGACACTATTTAATTTAGAATTATATAGTACTAAGAAGAGAGTGCAAACTACAAAATATTGATAAGTAGAGTATCTTTTATTTTATTCTTTGTGAATGTTGAAGGTTTAAAATAATTTTCAAATACACTGAAAATTTAGGTATTCTAATTCACTATTAATTTTTAATAAATTAATTAATGCATGCTAAGACACATTTACTAAATCTCTATTGAACATTTAACATGAAGAAGAAGTTATTTTTGGAAGCCTATTTTTTTATCAGGTCATTGTTCAACATCATAATGACACATATAATGATGTATATGTGTACAATTACTGCATAAGTATAAACAAAGAATTAAGCTGTCCATTTCAATCTGCTTTGCTCAGTGGTGAGAATTGAGACAGTAAAGTCCAGAGAGTTCAGTTAGCTCCATGTATGCAGGTAAGAGGTGGTGGAGGGGGTTGGTTAATAGTTCTAGGGAAAGGGTGAACTTGTAGGTTCCTGCACAGAGTTGAAGGTCTAAATAATTGGAAGTTGTATGAGGAACAGGAAAGTGCTGAGAATGACATTAGCTGTTTTGAGCGACAGCAAACATGCTGTTATCATTTATATTGAGTTGGAAAAATTTAGTAATCTACACTGGAGAGGAGAATATTGAACAGTTTTAGATTTATAAAGTTGAAAATTTAACAGATTTCCTAGTATAAATACCGCAAATTTTGTTATATATTTGTTCTGTGTCACTGTCATAAAGATGTTATTAGAAGCCATGGACATGGATGAGGTCAGAAAGAAAGTGAGTATCAACAAAGGGAAAAAAGAAAACAAAAATGAACATTTAATAAAATAGAATATCTTTTTCTGATAAATACTCAATCTGGATGGTGTCATTTATTTGTAAGTCTAGTTACTTGGGAGGTAGAGGCTGAAGGATTTTGAAGTTAAGTTCAGTCAAAACAAGGTTAGCAAGGCGATAGCTCAAAGACAAAGGCGATATCTCAAAGTTAAAGCAAAGAGCTAAGGATAAGGATATGGCAAACAAGGTAGATTAACATGAGAGAGTAACCTGGTAGTGGAGATATTTCCCCCCAAACAATACAAATCATATGTGAGAATCCCACACCTAAAATTATATTCAATAGTCAAAATTTGAAAATATTTTTCCAAGATATGAAAAATTGTGACAAGGTTACCTAATGCAATAATTTCTATTAAAAATTATCGATAGTTCCTTACAGGAAATTAGACAAGATAAAAAGCAATAGCAAGCTACCAAATTTGAAGGGAAGAAGTATTATTTTAACTGTTGAAAATATGACTAAATGTATAGGAAACTTCATAGGCTCTATTGAACAAAAAATCTGGTAGCACTAATAAACAAATATAGTTAAATTGCAAGATACATTATTAGCAGATAAACAAAAGTAGAAAACAGAATGATTCCTTTTACCACTAACCATATATAAAAAGAAATCAAGAGACTAGTCTTTTCAATAAAATGACACATACAACCAAACATAGGAAATGATCAAAATATTTAGGAATAAATTTCACTAGGATGTATAAGATATACATTTTAAGAAATGATAATATATTTGAATAACATATTAATAGAAAGCTATTCATGTCTCTAAATTAAAAGTATTAAAATTAAAATGGCTGTACTAACCATAATGATTTCCAGATTGCTGTGGTCTAAGTCTGGAATTTTATCTCAATGGCCCCTGTGTTCTGCAGCTGTCTTAACTGAGTGTTGTAAGAATTAAAAGGATTAGGTCCAGTGTGAAGTATTTCATTTGTTAGAGGAAATTCTCAAAGGTACTTTTGAGGCTTATTTTTCTCATTCTCCCTACTTTCTGGACACAAAGACAATGGCTTTGTTTCCTAACATGTTCACATCACGAAACATTCCCACCTCCCCAGCCTGGAATGAAAGAGACCTGACCATTGTGGACTAGAACAATACACAGTGCCAAAATAAACCTTAACTCTTCTCGAGTTGATTATTTTAGGTATTTGTTATAATAAATAAGAGTTATACAGAGATTCAATGCAATCTCCATCAAGATATTGAACCTATAAACAATTCTAAAATATATGTGGAAGCTATATTTCTAATTAAAGTATGGTGATATAACAATATCTTAGTTCAAACAGATGTAAAAGCTATAGTAATTTAAGCAGCAGGTACTCACAAAATTGGACACAATTGCCCAAGGAATGAAACAGTTCAGAAACAATTTCACATACATAAAGCCAATTGCATTTTGACATAGAACCAAAAATACATGATGGAAAAATGACTATCTCTTCCTCAATTGGTGTTGATTTAACTGGTATCCATAATTCACATCACATAAAAAGTGAACTCAAACTAGATTAAAATTCTCACATCTAAAATTCAAAAGTATAAGAAAAAGAAACACGTTTTTGTAAGTGATTGCTTGGATTTAATTCCCAAAACAGAATAAAAAACACAGATAAAAACCACACTTTTTGAAATAGCATTGAGCAGGAGGCTGGTAGCTCACATCTGCAATCCTAGCTACTCCGGAAGCTGAGATCCATGACACTCTTCTCTCTGTTTAACCCCCAGAAAACTGTAAGAGGTGCTGTGGCTCAAAGTGATAGAACACTAGCCATGAGTGAATATGCTGAGAAAAAAGTGCCCAGTCCCTGAGTTCAAGCCCCACAAAAAAAAAGAAAGAAAGAAAGAAAGAAAGAAAAAAAGAAGAAGAAGAAGAAAGAAAAAAATCTTTGATCAAAAAGAGAGAGAAGGCTGGGAATGTGGCTTAGTAGAAGAGTGCTTGCAAAGCATGCCTAGCTTGCAGGAAGCCCTGGGTTTGATTCCTCAACACCACATAAACAGAAAAAGCCGGAAGTGGCATTGTGGTTCAAGTGATAGAAGCCAGGGACAGTGCTCAGGCCCTGAGTCCCCAGCCGCAGGACTGGCAAAACAAACAAACAAAAACCCCCAAAGAGAGAGAAAACAAATGCTGGAAAGGTATAGAGAGGAGGAAAACTAAAATTCCTCTGTCTACATCTACAGAAATGTTTGCCTTAGAGTTTTGAACAGATATCTGCACTCGTGGAAATTCATCTTCATAATCGCTGGTTGTTAAATCCACATGTGTACATCAGTGGGTGAACGGATATAGTACGTATACACAACAGACTACAACTTGGCCTGAAGAACAGAAGAAGCTTTGGCATCTCGTGATTCTATGGAAGATACTAAGGGACATTATGCTAATTAAAATGGGTACACAGGGGTAAAAAAGCTGCATGTTCTCACACCTGTGAATGCTGAACACTTGCACACTTGCATTCAAAAACGCAAAGAGTGATTATATGATTAGAAACAATGAAGGAAGAAGGGATGGTGAGAGGATGGTCAAAAGTATAAAGTCTCATTTAGATAGGAGAATATTATTGTTTCATTTGGGTTGATTGCATTATATATTGAATATAGCTAATAGTATAGTATTATATATTATGATGAGCATGTGAACTGACTAGATTTAGTTCTTTCACATTATAATCATAAAACAATTATAATCATGAACATGTATAACATACATTTTTTAATGAATTTATTTTGTATGTATTGGGTTTGAATTCAGGGCCAGCTATTTAGCTTTATTTTCTTTATTTTTCAATTTTTTCTTTAACTTTTTTGCTCAAGGCTGTCTAACTCCCACTTGAGCTCTATCCCTTGCCTTTTACTAGTTAATTGGAGATAAGAGTTGCACAAACTTTTCTGTCTGGCTTGAATTTGAACCACAATGCACAGTTCTAGGCCTCCTGAGTAGCTTGAATTATAGATATTAGCAATATAGCATAACTTTATATAATCATAACTTATCAGTTTATTATACAGGATTGTGTTTTCTAAATTCCAGTGTGTAGATGAACACGGAGTTTATTAAAATCAACCTGCAATGTAGAATAACAAGGAGAATGTGGTATATCAATCTCAAGCTCATCCTAAATGCATGGTCACTTCAGACAATTCTACACAGTTCAAACTACAGAATTGTTTTAGTATCCTTACCAAAATTTTTTTTCCCCTTCATGAGTTTTAGTATACAAAATTAAACAGTATTTCAAATTCATTTTGACAGTGCAGTGTACAGTGGGCCTATTAATTCCCCTGATAAGCACACTATAACACTATTAATACTGTCTAGGATTAAATTAGCTTCTGGTAGCTTGTCATATTATTTTCTTTGATTAACTGAAAATCCCCAGATCTTTGGCACATGAACTTTTTTCTAGCCAAGCTTCTTACATTCTCTACCTTTTATTATTGATTTCTAGAAATGATGTGTAGAAATATGCATTTATCTTTATTAAATGTCATCCTTTAACCAGGTTTAGCTGGTTTTGTGTTTCAAGTTTATTCTGATTTGTAATTCAGCAATAGGATAAATTAGCTATAATTTTTATCTAATTAGATGTCATATGAAATTTTAGATACATGTTAATAGCCTTCTCCGATTCATCAATAATGCTAAATAGAAGAGTTCAGATCTGTACTAGAAGTATCTGTATTACAAGTATCTACCCAGGTAATCTTGATTCATTTCTGAATGAACTGTTCATAGCTATTATAACTAAGAAATGATATTACTTGTTGTAAGTGGTGGCAAAGCCTTTAGAACTTCTAATGATAATTCTTGATGATATTCTGACTTAAAAATAGGAAGGTTTAATGTGCTAAATTTGAGAAGAAATTAAGCTAGAATGCAAGCATTATAACCCTGTAGCATAACTATGAAACAGTTAATGATGTTTGATCAATATGCATTGTATCCCTTTACATGGATAGCCACTCAATCCTAGTACAGTTGCTACGATTAGAAACTTCACTGGAAACAAAAGATGCTTAAACTCCATTAAAAGACTAAGTTCGATCTCTAACCATCAAAGCTGAAAGGTTCGCTGCCCACTGGGCATCTGCTTCTAGGACAGGTGCACTTAACCATTAAGCAATAATGATTCCTTTAAAAATACCAATTGTGAAGTCATATCTTTACACTTTCTGGATGCCATATAACAATTACAGTAAATATTCACAAGGAAGCTCAGCTGTGATGTTAGCTACTGAGATTTGATGGAACACCATAGGTATAGTCTTTAATTAACCATCAATTTGTCAGAAATGGATATGGAGCTTAAGAAGTAGAGCACCAGCTTTAAATGATAAAGCTAAGGGACAAGCGTTAGAACCTTGAGTTAAAGTTCCAGTACAGAATAGAATAAAATAAAATAATAAAAATGCTATTCATAATGATACAATTTAGAATTTAATATTTTTTTTACTTAGACATTGGGTTTAAAAGTACCTTACTCTACAAGTTCTTTGGCCTATTAACCTTTTGTTTTCTTTACTTGTAGAGACCATGAGCACATGATCAGATCAAAGAGCCAAGGATGTCAGCCTTAATTTTGGTAGACACAGATCCTACTTAAATAACATTATTTTATCATTATCCAATCACCTGTTTGTTTCTTTTTTTTTTTTTTTTTTTTTTTTTTTTCAAAAAGCTGGGAAAAATCGGGCTGGGGATATAGCCTAGTGGCAAGAGTGCCTGCCTCGGATACACGAGGCCCTAGGTTCGATTCCCCAGCACCACATATACAGAAAACGGCCAGAAGCGGCGCTGTGGCTCAAGTGGCAGAGTGCTAGCTTTGAGCCTCAAGGAAGAAGCCAGGGACAGTGCTCAGGCCCTGAGTCCAAGGCCCAGGACTGGCCAAAAAAAAAAAAAAAAAAAAAAAAAGCTGGGAAAAATCAATACAATATTATATAGCCATTGTGGTCATATTACTCTTAGTCATATTGCTTAAACTTAGTGCAGGGGCTTGATTTTGAGTTGGTTGCATACACTTGGTGAAGTTCAAGTTGCTTTTATATCCAGGTTAGTAAAATTCGTCTAATTATTTTCATAGACTAAATTCTGAAAGTAAATTTCAGGAACTTATTATATTTTATAGTCTTCAACATTTGATATATGTACACATATTCTCTTCAGAAATATTTCACTAGGTCTCATTAAAACTCCACAAAAACAAAATACACTTAGCTACATATATGTAAATCAAAATATTAATGGTTCAATTACTTAAATAAGAAATTATATTTAGAGATTAATTTCCTAGAAGGCATATATAACTCATTCTATTCCTAGTCTTGGCTGCTGCAAAAGAAGTTTCTTTCTCCTATTTTGTTAAAATTTGAAAGCATAGATATCATTTAAGTTTAGTTATGATTGTTATCTATTCACAGTTCTATACTAATACAAATTCTCAAACAAGAAAAGAAGAAAATGATGGAAAAGAGATTATGGCTTTAATTTCTTTTTATCAAATAATAAGGACTTGTACTGTAGTTGCCTCTTCTCATATATGAATGAGGTAACCATTTTAGGACTGATATGGTTCATAATGAAATAGTGCATAGTGATGGTATCCCTAACTATTGTCTAAGCATATCAGTAGATTAAGGATTTTAATACCCTTAGGGGCTTTCAGAAAAGAAGGTTCATTCTTGTTTAAACTAAAGCAAGAGTTTTGTGTCCCAGAAAATAACACTGATAGAAAATGTGTTTATTTAAGGGTTCAATCAAATGGCAGGTTGCTTCGGTATTAGTACCCAAATAATTTTAACATGTTATATGAAATGATTGCATTATATTTCAGATATTACCTCCATACACATTACCTCCTTTTTTTGACATGTTTTTTTTTTTGTATTAGCAGTGATTCTATCTTGAACCTACAACAAAAATCACAATACTGCATAAAAATCCCAATGACTAAGAAATGAGGTAGCCTCCATTTTTAGCATTTTTTTATCGTTATAATGAACAAAGAAAAGAAATAATAAACAATCACTGATGCATTTTTAGAAATATATTTTTGCTGTATACAACTAAATAATTGAAAAGGTTTAAGTGGTAATGACCACATTAATAGCAACAACCTGGGGCTCACATTGTCTTTGACTGGAATCTTTGCCTTGCTGCTGGCTAAATGTGCCTTGCAATTAATTGAGCTTCTTCTTTCTTAATTTCATCTGTTAAGGTGGAAAAAACTACAATGGCTAATTCAGGAGAAAATATGGATTTATTTATTCATGTAAAAATGCTCAGAAAATAAAAGTATTGCCTAGTAATCATTTTAGGAGATGTATTAATTATTTTATAAATCTCTATTATTTGGGTGAATGTGAAATACTTGCCTACAAAAATTAGTGGTGCATAAAATCTGCATAATACTTAAATAATTTTACAAATATTATTTTATCATATAGTTCTTTGCAACCCATATTAACCATACTGTGGTGGCCCAGAAAAATAATTTGATAATATTACCTATTTACCAGCAAGGTACATTGTTAAATGTCAGAGAGAACTCAATTCCATTAATTACAATCTATTTCATTATTAACATCTTTTCTTGTTCATTAACAGAAGTTATGTACCCTATAACACCATGAAACATATGCTAAAAATAACTGTTAACATTTGCATATAAGAAGACAGTAGTTCATTTTTTGCAGGGAAATTTTTAGGGAATTTGTGCAAAAAATAAATTAAAAATAAATTTAAAAAATCCAACAATCAGGCAGCATTTATCATAAGTGGGACATAGATATACTGGTTACACATTTTTACAAGATAAATACATTGTAGGTAGTTTATGAATGTTTCCTGCTTCTGTGTGTACTTATAATTACCAATTACTGTACCAGAGCAATATAACGGTAGGAAATAAAGCATCCTATGTATCAAGTCATATTTTATTTTCCTTTTTAACACTACAGCCAGAAATTTAGTTCCTCCTATATGACTTACATAAAAAAATAAAAACAAGAAGCATTAGTAAGTCTCTCATACAAAGCACCCAGTTAGATATTTTCCTAATCAAAACAAGATGAATAGAGAGCAATGGAAGAGCGCCAGCTTACTAATTTCAAGGGTCTCCTTTCATATCCCAGTTCCACCTGCACTGAGAAGACACAAATCAATCCTGTATTCTGGGTTGAGAATTTGCCAAACCAAAGTGGTGAAAACACTTGAGGAAACTTAGAGCAAGGCTGTGACAGTTGTCTTTTCCTTGGATGAGTTTGTATCATTTACTCACAGACGTAACTAGAAGACTTAAAACTGGGCATGTTTATTTGCTTTTTTTAAACCCCAACAAACCTACTGGTACTATCTTTAGTCAGTTTGGTGGGAACAAACTTTCTATAAAGAAAATTTCAATTAACAGGACATTTTAATATTTAAAAGGAGATGAAATTCTTTGGGAGGGCATTTCAATTTCCAGATAAAGGACAACTTTGAATGACATAGAGTAAAAGAACAAAAAGTTTAATAAATATGTACTTTGCTTTGGCATTTGCAAAAGGTAGGCTGTCTTTTCTCAGAAAGATTAAGGAATGAATGCTACATTCTCTTTTTTAAATTAAATCTGGGTTCGATGTGATCTTTGCAAAAATTTATGGTTTGGGATTTTCTTATTTTTCTACTGCTAGATTGAAGTATGAATTCATGAAGCCTACATTTTGAATTTTCTCAGCAGCTGATGAATATGCAGTTGGAACCAGAAACAATGTTTTCATTTGTAATGGTGCTTTGCCAGGGAGAATGTAAATCCCAGTTGTGTGACAAGGGACGATGTGACATGATTTCTAAGTGTTAACTAATGAAAAAAAGTTGTGAGAATTGAAAACAAAAAGACTCGTTAAGGGTTTTCAGAAGTATACACATATAAGTGTGTATACGTATGTATGCATATATACATATATGTGTATACATACACATATCTATTATATATGTATACACAAATATTCATTTTTTTCCTCATATATTCATATTTAACGTCACAGAAATGGAGAACACATGACTTGTTTTATGGTAAGATTTTTTTAGATTTCTTTCATTAGAAAACTTTAACAGTTTTAAACAAAGCTTTTAATATTAAGAAAGAAGTTACATTTCCAAACACATTCTCTCCACAGAATATTTAACGTCACAGAAAGGGAGAACACATGACATGTTTTATGGTAAGATTTTTTTTAGATTTCTTTCATTAGAAAATTGTAACAGTTTTAAACAAAGCTTTTAATATTAAGAAAGAAGTTACATTTTCAAACACATTCTCTACACAGAATAAATAAATGTCATATGTGTAATATGTGAATCTATTTTTCGGATGTTCACATGTGGCTATCAGCCACTAATAATTTTTTTAATTTTGTAGCTGAAATTTTATTTTATTTTTTGTGACGAATGCAAGCTTAGTATAAAATTTCTGAACAGTAAATTGCCACATAATATGTGAAGAAGTTAATTTACATAAATTATTTCTTTTCCTTCCTTCCTTCCTTCCTTTCATTCATTCTCTCTTTCTTTCTTTTCTTTCTTTCTTTCTTTCTTTCTTTTCTTTCTTTCTTTCTTTCTTCCTTTCTTTCTTCCTTTCTTTCTTCCTTTCTTCCTTCCTTTCTTTCTTCCTTTCTTTCTTTCTTTCTTTCTTTCTTTCTTTCTTTCTTTCTTTCTTTCTTTCTTTCTTTCTTTCTTTCTTCCTCTTTCTTTCTTTCTTTCTTTCTTTCTTTCTTTCTTTCTTTCTTTCTTTCTTTCTTTCATTTTTCTCTTTTGTAATTGATCCTGAGGCTCAAACTGAGGCTCTGTATGCTCTCCTTGAGCCTCTTTGAATACAAGATTAATAGAAAAAGTTGTTGAAATTATCTTGGAAATAAACACTAGTCCATATTGATAGGGCCTTCAAAATATTTGTGAGTAGAGTAAGAGTAGAATGTAGCATGAATGAAAATTAGCTGATATTTTAATGAGAGAATATTTTATTCAAAGAAAAACATTAAATTATTTATGAGTGTATTTGTATTGAAAGCAAGAAAAGAAAAGTGGATAGAGGGAAAGCTCCATTTCTGCCATATGTGTATCTGAATAACTAAAATATGAAAGAAGTAAAAAGTAGACATATCAGAAAGAAAATATAAACATATGCTTATATATGTATATCTATTTCAGGTTAATTCTATTTTAACTAGTAAATGGAAGTTCTCTACCATCGTTACAATAATATCAGTACTACATCTATTAGTCAGACCTGAATCAGCACATGATTTTTTTTTTTTTTTTTTTTGCCAGTCCTCGAGCTAGAAATCAGGGCCTTATCACTGTCCCTGGCTTCTTTTTGCTCAAGGCTAGGACTCTGCCTCTTAGGCTGCTGCACCAATTCTGGCCTTTTCTGTATATGTGGTGCTGAGGAATCGAACCCAGGGCTTCATGTATGCGAGGCAAGCACTCTAACACTAAGCCACCTTCCCAGCCCAACAGCACATCATTTTTTTATTAGACAGATCATGTGACTCGTGTTCAGGAGAAATCTGGGCTGAAAACTTCACACATTTCACTATTGCTTTATTTTGTTGGGGGAAAAAAAAGGGCTGTGTTGAAATGCATTGCTTAATAGGACCAATAAGCTTCTAGTTTAAAACATAATAAATTTTGGAAAGCACATGTAGATGTTTAAATCTTCATTTATAGCAAGTGCAAAGCTAGACATATGCAGTTAGTTAATACATGGTAGTAGGCTTCAAACTTGAAATTTATCCTAACAACTACTTGCTCAGTGTCACCTTCAACAAGGTCTCAAACGCTTTTCAGATTCAAGTTTCTCACTTAAATCAGTAAAGATAATTTGACTTATCCTTCTAAAGGTATAAAATTTATAAACACTTTATGAATTAAAGTCTAATATTTATGACACAATAGTGTGAAGGCAATCATCCTCAACTCTGATACCCGAATCCTCTACTTAACAATTGTGTGATTTTGAACAAGTTGCTTGTTATGCATGATCACAAAATTTCTTTTATTTGTAAAATGATGAAGGATAACACTTGCCTTTAATTGTATTGCCAATATCATTGCTGTGATGTGCCTATCAACTTCAATGTATATTCCATCTAAGTTTTTTTTTTTTTAACCTTCACAATACAATTTGATTTAGGAGTCATTTTAAAGATCACTGGTATTGGAATACCCTCCATTACCTTGCTTTAAACCTCCATCATGGTATATTTTCTCTTCTGAAACTTAAATGTTTTCTAAGGGAATATGACTTAGCTCCATTGGACTCAATGAAGTGTAAATATATAAAGTTTATTTATTTAGTTTCAAATCTATTTTCCATCCTAAGGTTCTAATTTTTGGATTGAATACTTATCTCAAAATTAATGAATTAAAAAAGAACTATAGACTATTCTTCCAAAGTTTCTATTGTCTTACCCCATTTTTCATTCAATCACTGACCCAGTTTAACAAGTGTGGCTCAACCTCACAATCCCTTTCCCCTTACTACTAATATTCAATCAATTAATAATACTTTTCAGTTGATTAGCTATTCATTTTTCTCCAGCCACATACACCAAACTTAATGTCATCATACTTGACATGAGATATTGTCATAGGTATCTTGCAGCATTAGGTAAATTTACCTTAGAGCAGCTAGAGTGTCTTTCATGAATGCAAAGGGAACCCCAGAAATACCTTGAACAAATAATAGTCAATGATTTTTACATTACTATTTAAATAAATCTAAATTTTACTTCATAAGCTACAAATCTCTTGATGAACTGGATATTTCCATCTTTGGAAGATTTGCCTGCAACCTATTTCTCTCATTACTATTTCTCAGCTTGAGACATAAAGAGTCTAAATATTCCTTGTACACTTATTTTATTCAGAATGTATTTCCCTGGATTTTTCTCAAGATTTTCTCTTTCTGACCTTTTAGTTTCAACTTACAGTCAGCAGTTTTTCCTTAAACAGAATTCTGCAGTTAATCTTCATGTTTATATCATTGCTATGTTTGGTGATTTCATAGCAATAATAACCACATTCAAATTTGTTTGTATAGCCTGGCATTTACTAATTATTTTACCCAGTCTTCTTCTTTACAATGAAAGTCTTTAAGACTTTGTGCAACTAGCTTTTCATTTTCCTGAATGAGGACAAGCTTAGAGGAGGAAGTCTTCAATCAATATTTGTTTGAGGAATAGATTAATAGAACTGCATAAATATATCATAGGCCAATAAATTAGTAGAATGCAAAATGAGTTGGGTTATGAAAATAAAATGGGAAAATTGAAGAAAGGGAATGCAATTCTGAATGTAATAAATTTCAGATAAAAATATCCTATATTAATATAATGAGGAATAGTTCACCAGGAAGGAAAAAAGGCATGGGAAACAGTGTTTTCATATTTATAAAAATGCATATGCCTTTGTTGTGTTCCAATAAGCCCAAGAATCCAAATGTGACCACTGTCCAAAAGACTGGGTAAGAAGAGAAGGACACTGCTTCAGGTAACCAAAAGTATAGGAAAAGTGACTTATAAAAGATATATTGATTGATAAATGTATATGATCACACTTATTCAACTAGATATCAACATATTACTTATTATTATTGCTTAAAATAAAAACTGGGAGAGATACATCTTATTGAGGGCCTAGAAGACTAGGGAAAAAAGCATATCTTTCAAAACCTGATTTTCTTTATAATCACATTAGCAACACTACATTATTTTATCACAAATGTGATTGGACCTAATGCAAGATATTTTTTCTAGAATATTCATCATCTCTACATGTGAACAAGAATGCCATTTAAATAATTCAATATGTAAAAGTAAGGTAGATATGCAAACAAGGTCTAATAGCTCAGAAAGTTTCCAACTTTTTCTCTACTGTTTTTGAACAGGTGGTATTTCATACTTGCTTTTTTCAAGATTATAAAGGGTCTGAGATTGTTCTTTTCACAGTAGAGAAACTCACTTTCCATAGATACATAAATCTTGAAGAAAAAAATGCTTCAAAGGGATTTATTCATTTTGAAATAATGATCTTCATGTCGATGTTGTTCTTAGCAAGTCCCCTGGGAGCTTTATGAGCAGTTAGTATTCATACTACACACACGTTTAGTTTGTGTTCCAGCTGAAGACACTCAAGCTTAGAAGCCTCAAGTCTTGTAAGGACAATGCCAGTAAACCCTCATGCCATTGTTATCCTAATCAGGAAACCAACCTTCTTTTATTTTGTCTTGTTGCTTGTATGTTTTGCGATAATAAAGATTTCACTCAAGGCTTTCCACATATTAGATCATTGAAGTTACATGCATTTGTTTTTGTTAAAAGTTCAATAAACTAATTTCTTTATGAATGAATATTCCTGACAATATTCTGCAGAAAGAATACTGCCCACTGCTCAATGAATTGCAGTATAATATCTAACCTCATTTTTTTCTCAAAACAAATTAATAAATACCTGCAATCATCTCTTCTTCCCATACACAATGAGAAGATGATAATTTGACTACTTGCATCACTGAGAAAGTGAAATAAAGCTTATTGCATGGTGTCTGGCACATTTCAGATGCCTACTGAATCACAAAGATTTATCTAGGAAAACTAAACAGGAAGATAGGCATGCGATGACATAATTTTTTTTTTTTTTTGGCCAGTCCTGGGGCTTGGACTCAGGGCCTGAGCACTGTCCCTGGCTTCTTTTTTTTTTTTCTCAAGGCTAGCACTCTGCCACTTGAGCCACAGCGCCACTTCTGGCCATTTTCTGTGTATGTGGTGCTGGGGAATCGTACCCAGGGCCTCATGTATATGAGGAAGAAACTCTTGCCACTAGGCCATATCTCCAGCCCACATAATTTGTTTTTAAACCCTAATTTACATCTCCTTGCAATTTCAGTAAAGTTTCCAGATTTCAGTACAGAGTTGGTTAGTGTGCATACAGTTGAATACACTGAATCTTATATGTGGTAAGCTTTTTCTAGGAAACACTTAAACCTGATTGAAAAAATATCTTAGAACACCAAAAGTAAGCTCTTATTTAGTCAGTTTATATCATTTTTAGCTGGAACCACATTAAAAGAAGCAATGCTTATTAATTATGGTACACAAGAAACACTACATGGACAGGATTCATTTGGTAGTTACACTTTGTTGTGGTTTTGGCAAGTTGTGAGGCCCTTAATATTTTAAAAAAATGTTCACAGTTGTTAGGAAAGTTTATATATATATATTTTTATTATCAAACTGAATTACAGAGAGGTTACAGTTTCATACATTAGGCATTGGATACATTTCTTGTACTGTTTGTTACCTCGTCCCTCATTTGAAGAAAGTTTTATTCAGTTAAATTTCAGAGGATTTTTTGTTGTTAGAATACTCTTTGATAGGAATTGTGCCTGATGAAAATCTTATTTTCATTATGATGAAGGTGATACTTTATTTAGAATCAAGAATTCCTAGAGAAAGAATAAAATTTTTAACAATAGGAAATAGAAAACAAAAGTAATATTTTTTTATGACATCGAAAGGTAACATGTTCAGGTGCTATATATTTGAAGGATTTCTGAAATTATGCACTGATAATTATAAGAATGAAAGTTGATATTACTTTAAGGTGATTTGTAGTAAATCCATATGAACAAATATTACCAGGTTAGCAAAAACATCAATTCTTTATTATTCAATTTTATGAGGTTCTAAAATCATTACTCAAATTACATAAATGACTGTTCAGATATTTTGCCCATTTACTGGATTAATCTTTTCTTCATAATACATAAAAATGAATATAATTTAAACATGCTGCATTTTTTAGCTTTCATATATTTAATTTTTTTCAATTAGTAAAAATAATTGTTTTTCATTGAGTAGTTGAGGGGAATGATAATGGATGCATTGGATGAAGTAGAAAGAGTAATTATTATTTCTATATTTTGAATCTTACTAGTAATGGTCATCCATTGAGTGGTCACAACTTAGCTATGTTTTTTGCATTGTAACTGGGTACACATATAACATATTAATAGAAACTCATATTTGCATCTGAATATGAATTTGTATTGATTACATGGATATGTACAAACAACATGAATATATGTGCATTTGGATATATATTCCATCAGGGTTTTATATTTAAATAGTCAATCCAGTTTGGCTTTACCTTAATGTACAAGAAGGTGCCAAATCATCATTTGTTTCCAAATTATCTCTCAATTTTCAGCCATTTACTGAATATTTCATCCTACTTGCTTTATTTGAAATATTACCTTTTTCATAAATTTCTGTATGTTTGTGTTTTTTGAAAAAAGCAACTTTATTGGACTACCTATTCAGACACTATCAACTCACTTTTGTAATTATTGAACATTCACATTACTTTTCTACTTATTTTTTGCTGGTAGGCCCAATATCTTTTTGTTTATCTTCTTTCCATAAAAAGCCTACCGATGTTTTTGAAATATTCTTCACCATGATTCTCCCATGTGTTCTGTTTATGACAGATATAATGGTTGGTATCCTTTTATAACGTATATTTGCATTTGTATTATTCCACATTTGTGATTTGAAATGTTTAAAAATGTTCCTCAAATAGACATTTTTAACATTTTCCTGCTACTGGTTTGATCATAAAAGCCTTCTCTCACCTTATTCTTTCATCTGGTCATTTTGTGCATACTTGAAGGCTATTGACTCTTGCATTTTAACTTTACTTGTTTTACGTATGCTAATGTTAAGTGAGTATGTTAGTGTAAAAATTTGTTTTCTTTAGTGAAATGACCAGGATTCATTTGTATTACCTGAAAATATGTCATTTTTAGTGACCATGACAGAAGTACTAATAGATAACATAATCCAATTATTTGAATTGATAAGATCTGAAATAGCAAACCTCTTACTGGCGGAGACCTTCATGCCTCTCTATTCAATTGGATATGTTCTTCTTCCTTTCTACTTTTCCCTATTTTTCCTCCTATTCTTCACAGGTCTCTTAAAATGTTGCAAATAACATTGGTGCAACTCATTGTTTTTTTTCTCTTTTGGCAGTCATGGTGCTTGGACTCAGGGCCTGAACACTGTCCAGGGCTTCTTTTTGTTTAAGGCCAGCGTTCTACCTCTTGAGCCACAACATCACTTCCAACCTTTTCTATTTATGCGGTTCTAAGTAATTGAACCCAATGTTTTGTACATGCTAGGCAAGCACTCTACCATTAAGCCACATTGCCAGTCCTATCTCATAAATTTTGATCCACAAACAGACAGGTAAAGATATAAATATAATATACCTTATATAACACATATAGTCATGCATCACTTAACAGTCTGAGAAACATGTCAGTGTTTTTCCATCATGTAAGCATCATATTTTATCACATGAACTAACTTCATTACATAAACTAAGATAACTAAGCAGCTACATGTTCTTCTGGCACTAATATTATTATATATAGTTATTTTTCTAAAACATCTCTATGTTTATATACCCTTTCTGTCACTTGTGGTGCCTATGTGGTATTTGTGATATTTTTACAGATATATTAATTTGATGGTGGTGTAATACTTAGTATCTACCTCCTCTGTCAATAAAATCAATGCTTAAATGAATGAGGAAACAGATAGAAAATTGAACACAAAGTCTCTTTCACACAGTTGTTTATACTCAGTGGTTGCAACCCAAATCTTTTTTCTATGAGAAAAAATTTCTGTTTTAAAGGTGGTATGAGACATTTCACAATCCTGCTTGGATTTTGATTTGAGGCCTTATAATGAAGTTTATTGGTGATAGCTAGCAAATTCAAAACTGATTTTATTAGGTTTGAAGCAAGTACCTCCTGCCTTCTTCTCTTTTTTGTTTAGTTGTGGCTCTGCTATGAGAGCAGTACCTCTAGCCCTGACCTTTTTCTAATTGTTTTGGAAATGAAGTCTAACTGTTGTTTCTTTGTTCATTTGTTTGTTTGTTCTTGTTTCCTGACTTGATATAAAAATAGCAAAACTCCAGATCTCAGCCTCCTGAGTAACAGGATTATAGACATAAAACAACAAGCCCCAATGGAAGAATTTTCAATTAGGATTTTAGTACTTTTCTTTCATCAGGAATCATTGTATTTTGTGGAATGAATGAATAATCTAAAATCCTGCGCCACCTTTGAAGTTCTTGGGTTGAAAATTTGGATGGTCTATAAATCCAGCTCAGACTGTGTTCTTGTTGATGAACACAGTATGCTGGCAGTGTAGGTTAGGCAATTTTGTACACAGGGATTCAAGAGAGTCCCTTCTCACCTGACACTTTTCTTTCATTGCTTTATTCAAAAGACTTCTTGACACTCAGCTAAGTTATGTCACTTGTGATAAGTGAAAGTAGATAGTAATAGGCAAGAAAAGATTTGTAGATATAGAATTTTGTTTCATGTATTCAACAATGTTTTGATATATTTTTTAAATCACTCAAGAAATTTTAGAGATATCCAAATTGTTGTGGAAGAATTAATTTTGGGTTATTAAAATTAATTATGATTTCCCATAAAATATTCTATATACAGAAGCTCTTAATAGTTTACCATTGAAGCCATCACAAAGTATAACAATTTTATTGTGATCTATATTTTCAGAGTAAGAATATATATATACACACACTTTGGATTCTTGATTAAAGATTATCACATTTCTCCCTCGTTCATGGTTTTCTTTCACTACCTTATGGATTTTCTGTGTTCTGGAGACCTAAACATTCAGATGGGAAATTATCAGTTAAGTATTTCATTCAAAGTTTATATCAGTACAAATTTCTGCAACAAGTATGTGCAGATTTATATTTATTAGAGATAGTTATCATAAAATAGTTACAAAATACACAAAACAACACCAAAAAATACAGGACAATAACAACAAGCACAAAAAGATATCATAAACACTGGATACTGAAAATGCAATCAATTTATTCCTTTCCATCTACCAAAAACTGTACATTTTCCACTATATTCATGGACAATTTAGCCAGCATTCTCCTAGACCTATCAGGAGCACATCTGAGATTTATCCTAGACAGTGTCCTTTCCTTTATAGTAAATCTCAGTAATCTCCAAGTCTTCGTCTACTGTCTGAATTAGTGATTCCTGTCTTCATTTTTATTTTATCCCCATCACTTCTAAGCAATCCCAGTATTGCATATTTATCAGCAACAGTCATAGTAGCTTCACACACAGTGTAAACCTTTCCTATTTATCTCTAAGAATTGGCAGAACAAGTTGCTTAGTTCGCTTTCATCAATGTCCATTGCAGCTGTTGGGCACCCTCTAGGTATTTTTTTTTTCACCTACTCTCCACTCATTCTGTGCCTTTCTCACATCTTCCCTCACATGTGCATGTGTATACACCATATGTGTAGTAAAGAATATAGGGTCCTCTAAATACTACATGACTAATTAAGGAGAGGTCCTTTGTTTCTTTATTTTTGGAGTTCTTTTCAGTTTGTATATTATTTTAAGTACATATGAGGTAGTGCTTGAGTTTTACTATTTGGTGCATTTCCTGAAAGACTGATCTTTTTTGGCTTCACTGTGTATTGGTATCTTGGATCTTGTTTGCTTTCTCATATGTCATTGCTATTTGATTCTAAGCAACTCAAGAGCAGTGGGGGAGAGATGAAAGAGAAAAAAAAAGGAAAAGATTATACTAAGAAAAAGGAAATAAATGTACATATCACCTGTCTTGGAAGAAAATATCTTATTGTTAATGTTCGTGGAGCTCATAAGACTTGTAGATTAGAATGATAATGTTCATCATTACAAAGGTTTAAAAAATGAAAGTGAGGGGGCTTAGGGAGAGGGAAGGTGGAAGAAAAATGTGGAAGGTATTAACAAGTATGACGAGAAATTTACTCAGTACCTTATGTATGTAAATGTAATCCCTCTGTATATCATCTTGACAATTATATGAGAGAATTAGCAGAATGATCTCTCACAAACCAAGTCTTACTTTTGCGATAACTTATCCAACTTTCTCATAAAAGACTGAAAATTATGAACACCTTAAGTATCTAGCCTATTAGGGGAGATTTTATGATATCTAATGTAGTAGATTTATTTCCTATCTTTATTAATTGATTATCCATTACTATTATTTTGCCAGTCCTGGACACTTGAACTGAGGGCGTCATGCTTGCTCAGCTTCTTTGCTCAATTGTTGCTTTTTCACTTGATCTATGCTTCAGCATGAAGATTTTGTGAATTGAATTGCTTGGAATTTTCCTCCTGGCTAGCTGTGTTCAAAATCTGCTGGGTGTCACCCTCCTGAGTACTAGAGTTACAAGTGTAAGGCACCAGTACCTACCTTAATGTATTAAATTTGTACTGTTGTCAAATTTTCACTAAGTTGCTTGCTTAAAACAATCAAAATTTACTATCTAATTCTGTAAGTCAGGAGTCTGAGCATGAGTAAAGTGAGTTTAGAGGATCACAGATTGAAATTAAAGTGTGATAGATGATGTTTTTCTTCCTGAGGCTTGTTTTTAAAGTTCACTTGACTCTTTTTCCTGGATCATGGTTCTGTCCTTAATTCCCAGATCCTTTCAGGTCTATTCTAGCTTATTCCCTCAAAAGCCTCTCAAGCATAAATTGTCCTTCTGTCAGGGTGGATCCAAGCTCTGAAAAGGACTGCCCAGTGTAATCTGAATATCTCACATAATCTTATAGTTGATTGTATCAAGGCAAACAGATTAATATATTAATAGCTTATCTACAAGGCTGGTATGATACCATACTGATAATTCTTTGTTGCATCAATGGATGAATCCAAAACCTTAGAAGTGCCAAAAGACAAAATTAAAGCAATTTAATTTTCCAAATTTAATTGACTTTAATTTTGATTTTAGTCCAGACCAATGTTTCATTCATACTATATTATAGGTGGAAAGGTAGAAATGGCAGAAAATACAGGTTAATTCCAAGTTATTTTCCTTTTGTATTTGTGGAAATAGGAGAATAGAACAATAAAATAACTGACTACTTAGCATTAATTTACCTCAAGTAAACACATTGAAGATTCAAAGAAGAAAGAACATCATTATAAAAATTGAAACTAGGCACTTTAGAAACTCACACAGTTATTTCTCATTTTCCTATTTTTTTTCTTATTTTTTTTCAAATTTTTATTATCAAACTGATGTACAGAGAGGTTACAGTTTCATATGTTAGGCATTGGATACATTTCTTGTACTCTTTGTTATCTTGTCCCTCATGCCCCCCTCCCTCCCCCCCTTTCCCTCCCCCCCCAGGTGTTCAGTTCATTTACACCAAACAGTTTTGCAAGTATTGCTTTTGTAGTTATTTCTCCTTTTTTACCCTGTGTCTCTCAAATTTGGTATTCCCTTTGAATTTCCTACTTCCAATACCAGTAAACACGGTTTCCAATATACTCAGATAAGATTACAGAGATAGTGTAGATACAAACATAGGAAGGTGATAAAAGAACATCATCAATAATAGAAACTACACATACACATAGGACGTTGAAAGTAGTTACAACTGTGATATAACAATTGTTTCCATAACATGGAGTTCATTTCACTTAGCATCATCTTATGTGTTCATAAGGGTATAGCTATTGGGCCTTGTGATGCTCTGCTATGGCTTGCCTAAACCTGTACTAATTATTCCCAATAAGGGAGACCATAGAGTCCATGTTTCTTTGGGTCTGGCTCACTTCACTTAGTATAACTTTTTCCAAGTCTTTCCATTTCCTTACAAATGGAACAATGTCATTCTTTCTGATAGAAACTTCTCTGATGAGGAAATGAGAATGGCCAATAGGCATATGAAAAAATGCTCTACATCACTGGCCATAAAGGAAATGCAAATCAAAACAACATTGAGATTCCATCTCACCCCAGCAAGAATGTCATATATCAAGAAAACTAATAATAACAATTGTTGGAGGGGATGTGGCCAAAAGGGAACCCTACTTCATTGTTGGTGGGAATGTAAACTGGTTCAGCCACTCTGGCAAGCAGTATGGAGATTCCTCAGAAGGCTCAATATAGAACTCCCCTATGACCCAGCAGCCCCACTGTTGGGTATCTATCCAAAAGCCCACAAACAAAATCACAGTAATGCCACCAGCACAACAATGTTCATCGCAGCACAATTTGTCATAGCGAGAATCTGGAACCAACCCAGATGCCCCTCCATAGATGAATGGATCAGGAAAATGTGGTACATATACACAATGGAATTTTATGCCTCATTTTCCTATTTTTTTCAGGAAATCAGTCAAACTTCATTGTCTCCATTTCATTATGTAAAAATTTAACATGGGTAACTTAATTTCAAAATTTGCATATGTGGGGGCCACGAACAGAAACCTAGGTCTAAACAATGATCATTCATTATTTTTATTGAGCAGAGTCCTTTTTTTCTGACTGTCTCTTACACCCTCTATTTTGGATATTCTGGGAAAATCCTCATATTTTTGTAAAGTAATATGTTCCTAAACTTGATTATATTAAGTTGATGGTGCTACTTGATGTGTCATGAAAAACTGAAGTGTGCATTCTTAGATTTCATTTGGTGAAGATGTACAGAAAAACAAAAACGAAAGAAAGCAGAAATACCAAGATTTTTTAAAAATTCTTATTCTTGATTATGGTCCTTTATTAGGCATACGTTTTATAAAATTTAAGTATATATTCCTAGATGTAATCTGATAAAGTCCAGAAAAAAACATATAACTGCCGAGATAAATGCTTTTATTTCATATATAACAATATAAGATAACTACCCCAAATAGAAAGATATACATATTGCATTACAGAGTATTATTGATGGTGATGAAATGTGTACAATTGAAACAAGGCATCCACAGGAAATTCTGCTCTAGAAAGGAATAGTTAAGGATCACAATTATGTTGTAAAATTAAAGAAAAAATACTTAGCCTAAAGAAACAGCCAGGCCCCAGTGGCTCACATGGATAATCCTAGCTACTCAGGAGGCTGAGATCTGAGGATTGTGGTTCAAGGACAGCCTGGGAAGGAACATCCAAAAGACTCTTATCTCCAATTAATCACAGAAATGCCTGGAAGTGACATTGTGGTTCAACTGTTAGTGTGGTAGCATCAAGCAAATGAAGCTCAGAGATTGTGCCCAGGTTCTGAGTTAAAACCACAGGCCCTGCAAAAAAAAAAAAAAAAAGTTAAATATAAATTTAAAATATGTTGACATATTTATATAAAATATGTTTATTTAAATTTATGATTATATTTTATATGTAAATATATGTATATAAATTATATAGATGGCAGGCTACTGTGGCTCATGACTTTAATTTGAGCTACTGAGGAAGATGAGAATTGAGGTTTGTGGTTCAAAACCAGATGGGGCAAGAAAGTCTGTGAGATTATATATATATATATATGTATATATGTATATATGTATACATGTATATACATGTATACATGTATATATATATACATATATATATATAATATGTTATCAATCTGAATTACAGAGAGGTTAAAGTTTCATACATTAGGCATTGGATACATTTCTTATACTCCTTGTTACCTCGTCACTCATTCACCCCTCCCCCCTTTCCCTTTCCCTTCCCCCCATGAGTTGTACAGTTGTTCAGTTCATTTTCACCAGTTTGTAAGTATTGCTTTTGTAGTTGTTTGTCTTTTTTTACCCTGTGTCTCTCGATTTTGGTATTCCCTTCCAATTTCCTGGTTCTAATACCAGTCAGTATACCAGGTTTCCAATATACTAAGATAAGATATAGAGGTAGTGTAGGTACAACCACAGGAAGGTCATACAGGAATATAATGAATAATAGAGGCTACAGTTACATATGGCACGCTGAAAGTAGCTATAACTGTGATATAACAATCGTTTCCATAACATGGAGTTCATATCACTTAGCATTAGCTTATGTGTTCATAAGGGTATAGCTATTGGGCTCCTGTGATCCTCTGCTGTGATTTGCCTAAACCTGTGCTAATTATTCCCTATAAGGGAGACCATAGAGTCCATATTTCTTTGGGTCTGGCTCACTTCACTAAGTATAATTTTTTCCAAGTCCTTCGATTTCCTTACAAATGGGGCAATGTCATTCTTTCTGATAGAGGCATAAAATTCCATTGTGTATATGTACCACATTTTCCTGATGCACTCATCTACTGAGGGTCATTTGGGTTGGTTCCAGATTCTAGCTATGACAAATTGTGCTGTGATGAACATTGTTGTCCTGGTAGCTTTAGTGTGGTTATATTTGTGGTCTTTTGGATAGATACCCAAAAGTGGGGTTCTTGGGTCATAGGGGAATTCTATGTTTCGCCTTTTGAGGAATCTCCATACTGCTTCCCAGAGTGGCTGAACCAGTTTACATTCCCACCAACAATGAAGTAGGGTTCCCTTTTGGCCACATCCCTCCAACAGTTGTTATTGTTAGTTTTCTTGATATAGGACATTCTTACTGCGGTGAGATGGAATCTCAATGTTGTTTTGATTTGCATTTCTTTTATGGCCAGTGATGTAGAGCACTTTTTCATATATCTCTTAGCCATTCTCATTTCCTCATCAGAGAAGTCTCTTTTTTTTTTTCTTCCAAATTTTTATTATCAAACTGATGTACAGAGAGGTTACAGTTTCATACTTTAGGCATTGGATACATTTCTGGTACTGTTTGTTACCTTGTCCCTCATATCCCCCTTCCTCCTCCCCCTTTCCCTTCACCCCCCTCCCGGAGGTGTTCAGTTCACTTACACCAAACAGTTTTGCAAGTATTGCTTTTGTAGTTGTTTGTCGTTTTTACCCTTTGTCTGTCAAATTGGTATTCGCTTTCAATTTCTTACTTCCAATACCAGTATACTAGCCCACTTGATGAGGGGGCTATTGGTTCTTTGTGGTTTTGTTTTGGAGGAAGGTAATTTTTTTAGTTCTGCATATATTTTAGAAATGAAGCCTTTGTCTGTTGAATGGCCGGTAAAGATCTTCTCCCAATCTGTGGGCTTTCTGCTTATCTTGCATGCTATGTCCTTTGCCCTGCAGAAGCTCTGTATTTTGATGTAGTCCCATTTATCCAACCTTTCTTTGATTTGTAGCCTTTCTTGGGTCTTTGTTAAGGAAGTTCTGTCCTGTGCCAAGGAGGCCAAGTGTTTCTCCTACTTCTTCCTTTAGTGTTTTCAGGTTGTCTGTTTTGATTTCCAGGTTTTTGATCTATTTGGAATTGATTTTGGTGCAGGGTGATATATAAGGTAAACTACTCAGAAAAAGCCAGGAGTGGCACAGTGGCTCAAATAGTAGCATGATAACCTTGATCAAAAGAAGCTCAGGAAGAGCACTTGAGCCTAGATTTCAAGCCCCAGGACTTACAAAACATAAACATGAAATAACAAAATATTTTGTGTTCTTTGTTTCCTATTTGGCATTTACACTGTCACATATACTGCAAGAGCCTGCTGGCTAAAGTCTGTGTTTCATTCATCTTTGTATCTACAGGACTGGCAGATTGCTGATTAAGTAAACACCAAACAATGTTTATTACTTTGATGTGATTGGTTGAAACAAATACAAAATGTAAAATAGTGTTCACAAAATTAAGATATGTACACATGGGTTGTCATATGCTACGCCTACTATGCAAGGCTATGTCCAATTTTCTTGTAGATATTTTACAGCACGATGAAATCTGTGAATGGATATATAAATAGAAGTTCATTTTTGGAAACAGGACAGATTCAGCTACTTTTTCTGTGCCCCTTCTAAGGAGCAGCCACTTTTCCATCTTTAAAATACTTCCCAATCTGCCTAGTGTGGTTTCTATATTAGCCCAATATTCTTAAGTGAGCCAAATTTCTTGCTATTTTAAAAAATTTAACTATCCTTAGTCTTAATCTATGCATGTTTGTTACAACCAAGTCACCTTTATTCACATCTTAAGAGGAACTGTTGCTCTCAGAATCTGAACTAGGTAGAGAAGTAGTCCAGTTAGTAAGCAAAAACTAGTTCAGAGAGTGAAATTGGATAATTCATTAATGAGTTATGAATAAGATTAGATAATTCATTTGTTGTGTTATATAGTTGTGTTCTTTTTGCCTAACTATAAAAGCTATTGATTTTTTTTGCTATGAGCTCCATGAATTTTTGTTGTCAGGAGGAATATATTTTTTCACTTAAATTATTTCAGCAGGATATACAAGCAATACAAAATAATTAGTGAATTTTTGTGAATTTCCTTATTTTTCCCAAAATTAAACATATAAGGAATGTCATTTATGTCTATTAGACAACAATAATTTGTATAAATGTAAAAGAGGTATAACATATTGCTTACAAAATAAAAACTTCTGATTGTAAATATTCATTCATTGATTTAACACACATTAGTTGAAAGTCATATTTGTATTGCAATGTATGCATATGTATGTTTGTATGAATTGTCACTTTAAATATTGTCACTGTATGCTAGAAAGTACATTTAACATTTTAAATAGAAGCCAGGCATTAGTGGCTCACAGTTGTAATCCTAGCTATTGAGAAGGCTGAGATCTGAGAATCACAGTTTGAAGCCAGCCAGGACATGAAAGGTCCATGAAACTCTTATCCCCAACAAACTACTCATAAAACTGGAAGAGGCGTTTTGGCTCAAGTGGTAGAGGACTAACCTTGAGCTGAAGAGCTAAGGGATAGCTCCCAAGCCCAGAGTTCAAACCCCATGATCTACCAATATTAAATAAATTAAAAAAAGCATTGACACTCTCTATTCCACTGTGATAATTATAGTGGAGTTGTAGAACACCTCCAAAATAAGTTCTAACTGCCAAATAGTGAAGTGCTCTAATTCTTTCTAGAGACAAATTATTTATGCCATTTTCCTCTTTTCGTCAAAAACTGTATCTATGACATTCTGACTGTTTTCATTTTCCATTGGTGCTTTTCTTTTTTTTCAACAAAAATCAGAATTTATTTCCTCTGAAAGCATTCTTTCTTCTCCTCTAGAATAGTGCCCAGCAATATTGGCCTTCAGTAATCATTTATTAAATTTTGACTGAATGTCTTAAGCATAACTACCTTCTATTATACTTTTTGTAATATGGGAATTGTGAAGTCAGGGCCTTAGTTTGCCAGCCTTTGGTGTTTAGAGTAGCTAGCATGTTCCTTCAATAAACCCTGAGTTTTCTTCATTACCAATTAATTAAAGAGTTAGTATTTTGTTAGTAAATTTCCATTGCTACTTAGCTCTCTGGCATCTAATCTTGGCTTCCACCTCTCTTGAGACTGTTATTTTCAGACAAAGGAGGCCAGGTGTCAATGGAAAGTGCCACTATGGCTGACTTTTATGATCATTCTTCCATACTTGTCATCAAAAACACACTTTACTGAATATGTTGCCTGAAATTTCATCATGACTTCTGGTTTTTATTTCATTTCCTTCTCTTTATATATCATTAAAGGTTGTGCCCTTGCTCCCACCTTTTTCTTAAATGGCTAGGTGATTCAGTATGTTCTCAAAATGTCCCCTTTCTCCCAAACATGTCTGTTATTACTATCATATATTAGTGATTTGACATCAAGTTGAATTGAATTAGAAATATTTAAAATCTACCTCCTCTTTCTTCCTTCCTTTTGTTCCCTATTTTGGGATGCCCCTCAAGCCAGACATTTCAAGTTGTCTCTTCTGTTTTGTGGTTTTTATTTCAATTGAGATTCAAATGGCACCTATGCAAGAAAGAAAATAAAATAACATGCCATTTATCATTCAAGTTTCTTCATTCTCATTTTGTATATTCTTATCAATTTTTAAATGAAAATATGTTGTCATATGGCTGTCATGTGACAGGACATGTAAAAAGTCCTATAATGTTTACTTTGTAGTTGGCATTGAGGACAAAATGGCCATTCTACATAGCATGTCTTCAGGCCCAGGATTTATAAACTACTGTTGACTCCAATTCTGAGCATTTTTTAAACTATGGTCCTACCACCTATCAGTATAAGTATTCATTGCCTTTGCTGATATGGTATGTGCTAATGCTATGCTAGATCAGAGCATCACATTACTTTTACTCTTATGTAAAATATATTTCATTAGTATATTACTACATGAACATTGTCTCTAGAATTCAAAGTTTTTATTGATAGCTCTGTCTCAGTCTATCCACAATCGAACTCCAGTTCCTTTTTACAGCACTTTCTTTCTGTGATTCCTATTTCTCACACAGATTCCATCAAGGTGATGAGTATGTTTCAAATAAAATAGTTGCTCATTATTTGCTGTGAAGATTTTTCCATCCATACTCTTGAACAGTCTCCCACATCTTTCCCCTCCCTTAAAATGACTTTCATTGCTTCTCACTTATTGAAAAAATCAGATTTCATGTATTTAGGACACATTCAATAAATAAAAACATATCAATCATCCTTGTTTTGCTCCTTTAGTAATGTATAAAATAATTGCTACATTAAACGGTGATTCTGTCTTTTCTTTATGCATGGTACATTCACATGTATATCATAGGGAGGGTATGGGGAAGGTAAAGAACTCAAAGAAAAAGGATAAAATGGTGCAGCAGTGGAGCTCACTGCTCACAAATGACAGTGAACTGTACAACTTGTGAGTAGAGATGGGAGTGAGGGACTAGGAGAGAGTGAAAGAACAATAAAAAACTGATTTATTGATTTCTCCATTTTTTTCTCTCGATTATGAATTCACTTGAAATAATCTGAGAAGGAAACAGTTTATTTATTATCAAACTCTAGTTTAGATTGTATTACTTGGCTACATTTAAAAGCAAGAAAGTTAAAGATAGGATTAATTGCAATCCCATGCACATGCTTCCCACTAAGGTAATAAAGAGCCTTATTATAAATAAAATCCATGTCATTAACTTTGAATTTCCCCTTTTTAGATTGTAAACTAGTAACACATTCTTATTATATATACAAATTCACAATTTTAAGAAGGTAATCTATATAATCTGGAAATAATGCTAATAACTCATTCTCAAATTTAAACTTTAATGTATATTTTCTAGAAATGCTCATGCTAAGCTCAGTTTTGCTTTGTTTTCATTGAATGTGAAAGAGTTTACTCAGACAAATCTATCTGCACAACAAAGTCAGAGGTATATAGTCCATATGCTGTCATTTGTTGCACCATTTCAGCTTTCTCTCTGTTTACCAAATTCCTGGAGATAATCTCGTTAAAAAACTACAGCTGTTCTCAATTAGTACCCAGATATTCCCTTTAAAAACTTAAGAATTGTTTACCAAGGTACTGGAGATAATCCCTTTAACAACCTACTTATAAACTACCAACAGTATTCATTTGAAATATCCAGTCTTCTGGTTTAGACAGCAATTATGAAATTGCCCTAATTACAGAGAACATTAGTAGCTAGCTTAATTAGAGCATCACAAAGACTTTGGAAGGACAACTCTTTCAAAGTTGACTATTACTGATTATTGAATATCTGTCATAGATGTAAATTGCCTTTGAAAGAGTCTGAATACAAAGAGCAAACCAATATGCTACTTAAGAGTTCAATTACACAGTGGAAAAAAACAATGACTTAAAAATTATGTTTTAACTTTAAATATGTAATTATTTATGGCTTGAAGTGTGTCTTTTGATGAAAAAAATGTTTTGTGTCTTTAGCCAAACAAGAACATGTGTGCCACATACACATGTGGCAGACTGAGCCTCCCTTTAGTAATTGTCTTTCTTCATATTCTGTATGTACAATATCATTAAGTGTCTTCTGAGGTACTCATGAAAATCTTTGAGTGCTAAACACGAGAGTTTTGTTTTCTCCTTTAATTTTTAAGGATAACTTTGTTTAATATAGTGATGTTGGTTGGTAGTGGCTTCCTTTGAGAGCTGAAATATATTATTAGCTACTTTTTGCTTTTTGATGATTCTACCGAGAGGCCTGAGGTCTGATAAGAGGCTGATAGTAATAAGTTAGCAAATTTATTTTCTTCCATCATTAGCTTTCAATATTCTTTCTTAGTTCTGTAGTCTTGGTACTTTAATGATAATGTGATCTATCCAGTTTCAGGAGTTTAAAAAATAGCTCATAATGAGCCCCGACAAGAAATACATCTTGCTCACCCATTTTATACTTTTTGCCTTTTGATGTATATGATTATCCATTTGTTTTGATTTTAGGTACTAAATGTCTGGTGATTTGTCATAAAGGCAAAAGTAAACACATAAAATTAGGATCAACTGCTGTCTGCACATATTTGTAATACTATTCCATAAAGACTGAATGGATAAGTTGCATAAAATAATTTCCAACCCTATACATGTGTGGCTACAGGCAACAAAAGGCAGTACAATTTTCTGGGCTTTGCTATATTCAGATAGCAAAGACAGTAAGCAGATACTCATCATCCATTCTTAAAAAATATTAGAGCATCTCAAGTTGTTGTGAAAGGTAGGCATGAAGCTGAAGATAACTAAAGCAACTAATCATGGTGTGTGTATTTCAAAGAGCAACATAATTTAATTAGAATTCCACACAGTTCATAAAATTAGGAGAAAAGTATTTTGTTATGGTAATAATAGATAAAAGGATTTAATTTTTGTCTGCTTAAGAAAGAGTGTGGGGCTAGGAATATGGCCTAGTGGCAAGCGTGCTTGCCTCCTACACATGAAGCTCTTGGTTTGATTCCCCAGCACCACATATATGGAAAACGGCCAAAAGGGGTGCTGTGGCTCAGGTGGTAGAGTGCTAGCCTTGAGCAGGAAGAAGCCAGGGGTGGTGCTCAGGCCTTGAGTCTAAGGCCCAGAACTGGCCAAAAAAAAAAAAAAAAGACAAAAAAAAGAAAGAGTGTGAATACACTAACTTTGATTGTGTACCACTAATTGAACAAGCATTCAGCAACCAAATAAAGTGCCCTTATGTTTACATGAGATACATATACCCACAAACATAAATTTAAAAGGTAAAATGGCAAACAGATTAAAATGATTATGAATAAGTTCTTGGTTTGGATAGTTTTCTGTATGTTTTCTTTGAAAGAGGATTTTTTTCACTATGAAGACTGAAAAGCAGGAATCTGAGACAGAGAGAGCAATTGAGGAAAAGTGTCTAATCAGTAAACAATATAATATTTGCGAAATATAGAAGGAATAGTTGTGTGACTTACCATTATTATACGGGGTCTTTTTTGGACAATTCCTTTATAAACTGAAAGGATTTTTCTGAATCTTAGTTCTAAGAATAGCCAATTAATATATATATATATATATATGAATATAAGAAAACAGGAAATATTAACATAGGAAGGAATAATAACACTATATGTTTTTGAACTAGCACAGTAGCAAGTATATTGAATGAATTGTATTTGCTATGCCATATATTACATTTTCTTCATTAGTTAATGGGCACTTAGTTTGTTTCTATTTTTGTGCTGCAAAAAACATGAGCTTTCACATGTATCTTTATTTTATTGCCTTTGAGTTTATACCCAGCATTGGGATTGATGGATCATATGGAAGTTCCATTCTGGGTTTTTAAACATTTATTTATTGTTATTATCCTTAAGAAATTCTACAAAGATTTGCCATTTAATAAAACTATTTATGAATACAATGCACCGTGTTCAATGCCACTGTTTTTGATGTTCTCACCCACCCCTCCCTTCCTTATACTTTCCCTCACTATTTTTAATTTTATGGAATATATATTGAATTCTTATTTATTTATTTTTTATTTTTATTTATTTATTTTTGCCTCTTCCAGTTTGCTGGTGGTTATTTGGAGATAAGTCTCAGGGACTTTGCTGCCAGGGCTGGCTTTGAACCCCAATCCTCAAGTTTTAGTCTCCTGAGTAGGTAGGATTACAGGTGTGAGCCACCAGCACCTGGCTTCATTTAATTTTTAATAATGGCTATGCTAAGCAATGGGTCCAGCGTTCCCAATTACAGTAGGAGCACTTCACTAGGTGAGATGCAAGGCAGACTGTAATTGGATTAAGCCAGCAAAATCCTCCCTCTGGTCTACCCCACACTCCAACCACTCCAAGACCTCACTCAAATTGCGCTTCTAGAATCAATACACTCTTCCAGCCACCTAGCAAATGAATCGGTCACATAGTACCTTAAATCTTTTTTTGTAGCACTAATCACAATGTGCATGATTAAATTACTTTGGATCCTCTGGGAAATGTTCCTCTTAGCCATAAGATCTGAGGTTGCTAAACAGATGTGTCCTAGCCACTTCTATTCCCTCAAGTATGACAGTGCCTTGCATAAAACAGGGCTACAGGCTAAAGAAGAGAAACTGCCATTGAAGATCAGAGAATCTATGTGTCTGTAAAACATCAGCAGAAGGAATCTCAGATTTCTGCTTTTTTTGTCAAACTATCTTGGGTCCCACCATTTAGGGCAGAACATTTCCCCAACATACACTGAACTTTAGAGAAACTGAGACACATAGATAAGCTTAACCCATGCAAAGCAAAACTTCGCAAGAAAAGAATTTAGCAACACTGGCGCACTGAGCAGCAGCAGTCAGCACGCTAAGTCTAACAGTTAGTATTCTGGAAAACTGGGATCCTCAGGAAGAATCAGATAGGAGCAACAGGGTGTTCAAAGTCCCAGGCCACGTGGAGACCTTAATCACAAGTCATGAGATCTCCAATCATCATGTTCTATCTGCCCTTCCGAAGAAAGAACAGGTAAGGATTATCCTGACGATCTACATTGAATTCTTGACTGCATTTTCCCCTCTTCTTCTCTTCAGTAGTCTACTCTTTTCCCTTTAACTTTGCCCCCATCTTTTAAGTTGCTACTTCCTGGTATCTGTTTTGTTGAACTTTGCTCCTCTAAGGAATTACAATATTTGAGGTGTCCTTTGAATCTTCCATATTTCAGAATTTGAGGAAACTTCTCCAGTGTTTGTATGAATATGAATATGAATATTCCAACAAACACTGTAGGAAACTTCCATTCTTATACTAAAATAAAAGAGAAGATGTTGCTAAAATTTAAGCTGAATAGTAGGATCATCAAGACTATTACTTTTAATGATCACTGGCTTTTATCAATTTATGGAAGAGATATATGAGGTTAAATAGTATAAAAATATCAAGAAAAAATCTCAAGAGATATCAGTTTGATAATAAAAATTAGAGGAAAAAAAAAAAGAAAAAAAAAATCTCAAGAGGTATTGGCCGAGGAGAAAGTGAATGAGATAGTGTGAAAGAGTAAAAGAAAGAGGAGGGGACAAGAGAAAGAAAGAGGACATTTTAGAATATGTAGGATATTTTAGAATCAGAAGAAATATTTAGTGGTTTGTTAGGAATATGCAGTGAGTAAATGGCAAGGCATCTAAATAAAGAAAATATTTTCTTAAGAACAGAATACAAAAGAAATGAATCAGTAAAAATTAGATTATAAAATGTTATTCCATTTTTTCTATATTAGTATTTTGTTTCTATATTTTGAAGATCATATCTGTATGTATGTTCACTCAGCATTGGCATCTTTTAAAGTCAGACTCTCTGGTAGATGCTAAAGTTTGTCATATATATAATGTATGTCATAATATGCATATATATGTATGACATACAATGGATTTTATCTCATTCATCATGAAGAATAATACTATGTTATTTGGTGGAAAATGAAAAATAAATGTCTAATAAGTTAGGGCCTGAGAAACTATAAATGCATGCATTCCTTTATATGGTGGTTAGATTTAAATTACAAATATGTGTGTAAACATTCACAAGGTAATATGAATATATGTATATGTATATATATTTGAAGTGTGAAAGGGAAGGAGCCAAATATTGTAATTCCTTTGAATAACCTATTTACAGATTAACAAAATGAATAGAAGGACACTGGTGCATGTTTTCATGGTGGGTGTGGTTAATGATAGAGGAGGAAAATGAATGGAGAGAGAGGATTGGAGATGCAGACATAATAGTGTACATACCCAAAAATGGAACTAGGTAACTTGAGGTTTGGGAGATATATGGAATAGAAAATGTAAAAGGGGTGACACCAATCCATAAGCAATATACTAATAAACTAACATATTAAATTAAGACATTTTATACAACTGATTAAAGATTATAACAAAATAAAATAACAAAATATCTTAACAAAATCAAATTAAAGAAAAAGATGCCATGCTTAGTCTCAAAGTGAATTGATCCTCAGTGACCCGGGTGTCGGGAAGTGTTTTTCATTTTCCTTTCCATAACATTTTGAGCTAAATGATTCTTTGTTCTGCAAATGTCCTGTGGAATCCCTGATCTCTGACTACTAAATGCCAGTATCACTCCTTTCTCCACTGTTGATTATCAACCATTGGTTTTGGTTTTCAAGCAGTTAACACTATTAAAAATCTGCAAACCATGCCTGTAAAGAAAGAATGAGGACAGACAAACAGAAAATTATTCATTAGTGATATTAACTTAAGCTTCTTGTGAGAAGGTAGAAGTGCAACCGAGCCAAAATGAGAATCTGGTCATCTGTTGAGAAGCAGGACAATGCAATAGAGAAATGAGATATCAGCAGCCAGGATTCAGTCTGAAGGCTACTAATATGGAAAAAAAAAAAAAAATTGGATGTTAATAGTGGGCAGCCACTGAAGGATTCAAGATGTATTAGGATATGACCTGATTTGTGCTGTAGAAAATACATTTAAGTCAAGGTTATATAAAGGATATGAAACACATGTTTGACCTCATTAAACTGAGGTAATCGATTGGGGACAATGGGACAGACTTCAGAGATAGCTACATGTGTAACACACAGGATTTGGTGACAAGCTAGAGAATGCAGGAAACTGACAGAATGTTAAAGTTTCCAGACAAGGTGACCAAATGGTTTATGAGGTGTCATCCATTTTCTTTTAAAAGGGAAGGAAAGGTGAATAATTGCAGGAACACAAGATAATTTTCACACAAAAGTACATAGTAGAAAAAAAAGAGAATAAAAATATTGTGATAGTCCATTTCATTCAAATATATTTTGCCATATTGTATTAATTTAAAGATGAACAAAATCAAAGAGTGTAATTCTGAGTAAGGCATCACGATCATTATCAACATGAACAATTGTCACATTTTTTGGCCAGTCCTGGGGCTTGGACTCAGGGCCTGAGCACTGTCCCTGGCTTCCTTTTGCTCAAGGCTAGCACTCTGCCACTTGAGCCACAGCGCCACTTCTGGCCGTTTTCTGTATATGTGGTGCTGGGGAATCGAACCCAGGGCCTCATGTATATGAGGCAGGCACTGTTGCCATTAAGCCATATCCCCAGCCCCAATTGTCACATTTTAATCAAAGCAAATTGTGAGGAATGAGCTTGCTGACACACACCCAGCTTTATCTCTCTCTCAAACTCCTTACCATTATATAGCCTCTAATCAGGATGGTGTTCATAATGAATTATTGGCTTAAATATGATTTTGTCTATGCTATAAACCTTATCAAGGAATGTAGTAATGTAGCAATCTTTGGCTCTTTCTCCTTATTTGGGAAATTTTATATTAGTGATTATAAGCAATTTTATTCGTACATGTCTACAGCTTTCGCCTAGCCTTATAAAAGAATTCTCTCATTAGGAACAACCCCACAAATTTAAAATGTGTAATATATTTAAAACTATTTGGTAAAAAGCTTGTCTGCATTGTTTTGGCTAAAAATAGTACTGAATTTAGTACTTTTTCTTCAGTAAATAAAGATTATTTTTCATGAATACATGAAGAACCAAATAAATACATGAATCCTATTTGTTTTTGGTTAGTTTTGTTGTTGTTGTTGTTGTTGTTGTCAATAATGGGTCTTGAAATCTGGGTCTATGCACTGTCCCTGAGCTTATCAGCTGGTGCTCTATCACTTGAAACACAGCACCACTTCTAGTTTTCTGGTGGTTAATTGGAGATAAGAGTCTCATGGGCTTTTCTTCCCTGGCTGGCTTTGAACCCAATCCTCAGATCTCAGCCTCCTGAGTAGCTAGGATTACAGGCATGAGCCGGTGGCATCTAGCTGAATGTTTTGTATGTAATATAAGAATTTAAACTCATGTCCTTGATAGGCAGTTGTTCTACCACTTAAGGCATATCGTTAGCTTTGCTTTTTTTGTGTTAGTTTGTGTTGTTTTCTCCTTATTCTTGAGGTAGTGTCTCATGAACTTTTCTTCCTGGGATCCTTTCAAACAAAAATTCTTGAGAACTCAGCCTTCTGTGATTAGGATCAACAACAAATACATTGCTTAGACATTGATGCCTTGCTTAATTTATCATTTTTAGAGTAAGAACCGCCCATGTGTTTGATAGATATCATGAAAGTCACTTACCCACAGACTTCTAATAGTCCTAGCTTCAAACTATATCATGCTTGTGTGTGTGTATGTGTGTGTGTGTGTGTGTGTGTGTGTGTAAAAGAATGGTAAATAAGAATAACTCTCTCTGTATATTTATCCTTAACCAAAAATCCATGCTGGATTTCATCTTTTGAATCTTTCTTTGGAAGATGGTCGGGGGTGATGTAGTAAAGATTTCAGAATAAGATAAAATGGGACAATACACAAATTAGACTAAAAAGTTTTGAGGCAATACTTAAATACATGTCATTTAAAACAGCTGTAGGTCACTTTTCACTGTAAGACAATAAATTAAAATGGGTTTTCTCTGAGTAAAATCTTAAATCTGTATTTTTCAACAATTCAAGTTAATTATTTATGTTCTCTATAATATTTAGGTTGAAATGGATGTTCTGTGGGAAAATCCTTCTTTGAGTGCTATAATCATACCTTTGCAGAATATTTAGCATCTATGGACCAACTAAGTGACTCTAGTAGTCCCTGCTGAGCCTTTGACATTTGGCAATATTTCCATGCTTTTCTAAGTTTCCTCAAGGGAATGAGATCATCTAAGGAAATATTCCAATTTGCCATTCCCTGAGAATGGTAATTAACCACATTTTCATAGTCTAGAACAAAGTTTCTTCAGCTAATGTGGTACATGAACTATAGGTATATGTACAGAGAGAGGTAGATTGATATAGATCCAGAGAGAGAGAGAGAGAGAGAGAGAGAGAGAGAGAGAGAGAGAGAGAGAGAGAGAGAGTCAGATGGAGGCAGAGCGACAGAGACAGAATCAAGAATTAGAGAAATGGTAAAAAAAAAAAAATGGACCTAAGAACTTGCAAGGTATAACTTACTTCATAAAAAAGATTCTGACCTCAGAACTCAATTATTTGGAAATGGCTGCATTTCTGTTCAGATTTCTTAGTTCATTGCAAAAGGTTTTGAGAATGATCAAATACAATTTATTGGGTGAACTCACACAAAGAAGACACTCCATTCAATTTACTGAGTTTAAAACACATGACCCAAACTTCTATAAGGTCTTTCATCCAAAAGGACTAAGGACATAGTATCTCCCTTCAAGGTAAAATAAGCCAGAATTTTCTTGTACTTTCTCAGTTTTAGGTGTTAGTACTCTATGTCTTGAAGTTTTTCTGAATGAGATTGCTTGTATTTTATTTATAAAGTACACCCTAGCCTTTCCCTCTTAAATGCTGTTGAAAACTATAAAAAGAGAAATGGTAAGGGTTAGGAACTAGGTACACATCTTTGATTTATTTATCCAGTTTGGTCCATTTTCATTATTAAATATTATTGTTTTAAGATGGCTTCTAGCTGTGATTTCATTTCAATCATCTATAGACATTTTTAATTGAAAAAAAAAACTATTTCTTTAGCTACATTGCAATCTACTCTTAAAGTTGAATATTTTCTCTCATTAGGTCACTTCCTATATTGGTGACTGAAAATAAAAAAAAAAAATAAATCAAGCAAGTTCTACTCTGGGATCCAATGACAAAGTATTATTTGCATATTCCAGTACTAAAGCTGTAACTTCCTCTGGCCTTGTGCTATTGGATAGAATTCTTGCCCCAACTGGAGTACCATCACTTGAATCATAACTTCAGTTTAGTATATTGGTGGTTAATTGGAGATAAAATATCACAGTCTTTTCTACCTAGGCTGCCTTCTAAATGTAAAGTATCTATGTTAATAGTTATGAGCCACAAGCACCTGTCTCAAACGTAACACTCTTAAGCAAAATTATGAACCCACCCTACTTTGTCAGTTGGTAAAAATGAGATATTTTGATAAAAAAACAAATATTTGTGAGCACTTCAGTAAAATATTGATTAGGTTTTTACATTTAGTTATAGTAATATGAATGTGAATGCTAAACAATATATGCTTTATTTCTTTCATATTTCAAAAGAATTGAAGGTATGTTTTGAATACCTATACTAGTCACAGGTGAGATTTTTACAAATATTTTTCTGTTTGTTTTTTGTTTGTTTGTTTTAACAATTGAGTCTAGAGTATTGTTTACACTGGGAAAATGTTCTACAGCACAAGATATGCCTCCTCAGTCCTTTTCTTTGTTTCTGGTTTTAGAGACAGGATCTCAATATATTTTGTATAGGCTGGCCATGAAACCATGATTGTTAGCTTTTGTCTTCCACATAGCTGGGATTATAATTTTTTTCATATTTTATACTATATATTTTATTCTTTGTTGAATGATATTTATCAAGGCTGGAAGATATTTGGTAATTATTTCCAATGGTAACAAACAGTATAAGAAATGTATCCAAGGCCTAGCATATGAAACAGTAACCTCTGTGTACAACACTTTGACAATAAATAAGAAAATATAAATAAATAAAGCCTTCAAAAATTGATCTTGTGTAAATTAATAGGCTACTATTCTCAAATTTCTGTTTGGGGATACAGATGACAAGTTGTGTACTTTAAAGCTTTTTATTCTCAATATGATTACCATTTTGTGCCCAAGTCAGTAATTTTCATGACAGATGTCCAAGTTAAGTATATCTGTTTTAGCATAATTTTTCTAAAATTGACTTCACATTTCACACAAGTTTGCTTGTTTTATAATTTTAATAGTAAATTGTTCTTAGCTTAATTTTGATGTAAAGTCATGTATTTTACTAACAATACTAATAAAATTTTATTTCCAAAATATGGATTTAAAGATCAAAACAAGAAAGAAGAAGGAAGTTATATAAGAATTCCTGAATCCATATTGGTGATTCTAATACCAGATATTATTTCCATTCTGAGCTGTGATAGACTTCTTTATTTCATGGGAAAAAAGACAGTTTTTGAATTTTCTAAGTGTAATGAATTTAGAGTGTATTGAGTTCTTCTTGATAGAAAATTGACTTTCTTCTTCTGGACTGATTAATATTCATACCTGAAGAATGAATGGCATAGAGACAAAAACTTTTGCCAAAGTCCATTACATAGCTGAAAGTTGACATTGGCATGATTTTTTAGTTGATAAGTCATACAAACAAGCACTATTATTAAAATAATGTTAGCATAGATGGATTTAACAAAATGATGTGTGATACATACCATAAGTAAAAATCACTAAGTATTTATGACAGTTTTTGACAATAGTTTGTGTGTATTTATTACAAAATTCTTAGTTACTTATATAATACTGAAAGTTTTTTCTACTTTCCCTTTTAATAAACAAATATGGGCACTGTTCCTGAGCTGCTTTTGCTTAAGGCAAGAGCTCTACTGCTTGAGCCACAGTGCCACTTGCTGCTTTTTTTTTGAGTAGTTTATGGAGGTAAGGGTCTCACACTGTTTCCTGCCTAGGCTGGTTTCAAAACTGAATCCTCAGATCTTTGCCTCCTGAGTAGCAAGGATTATCGGTGTGAATCACTGGTTAAATGGATATGTCTTTAAAGATTCTATAGTAAGAATGTAATTTGAGTTTATATGACCTTAAGATCATCAAGATTGTAACAGTAAAATATAATGGTAACTTGATCAAATATTTGAACATTATCCTTGACAGGCAATAATTTTATACTATGCTGATTATTGATTATTATCATCATTGGGCTGGAGTATTTGTTAGATTAAACTTTTCATTTAGCTAAGCAATTTACTCATGACATTGTCAGTGAACATTTGACATTATGCATATTTTTTCCTTTGTGGTCTGACTCTTATCAGCTTGATGAAATGAATAGGAGAGGAAATCATAATTATGAGACAAAATATTATCTGTAGATATCAGGAAGGTAATATCCATATTTTCCAAATGAGTCAACCTACTGACTAAAACAAAAATTGATATGAACATAACAACACAGAAGGGAATTGTATCTGCCTGTACCATCGCTGAAAGTTATTGAGCTGGTACTCTATATCTGTCCATTAAAAAAAGTATATGTGTCATGTTGTATATCATGGTTTTGTGATCTCTCTATGTATTACAGACCAGTTAGTATATAATGTATACTGTATATCATAACATTTCTACATTTATACTAGGCTCCCATCAATTATTTGTCATGTAAGGAATACTTTGCAAGTTTAGAAAATGATTAAAGAGACAAGTCCTTTAGGTATTACAGAATTAGTACAAATTTGGGGAAAGGTACTCATGGCTACAGATATTTAAACAAAAAGTTTGGTGGTTACATATCCGATATTATCCTTTCTGTTTAATTTTTCAATAGAATACTTTTATATGCTATCTTTTAGCTACATAAAAACTATTAAAAGATATAGTGGCAGTTTATTGATTGGACACAGAAATGTCACTCCTTTCACTTTTACCCATTTCTTCAGATTTATCAGTATAATGATTGCATAGTAAATATAATATTGATACTGATAATTATAGCTTTATTTTTATTATTTCTCTGTAATGTTAACAAAATAAAAATTATTTCCAAGAAAGTATCAAACATATGAATAAGTAATTTATTTGCAATATAAGACACTAATGTTTTATGCAAAATGCTTATAATTTACTCATTTTACAGTCGAGAAAGCTGAGAATGCAGATAATATGCTTCCCCCAAGAAATTTGCCTTGGAAATTGTCCAAATTAAGATTCAAAATCAGGTTCATCTACACTGTTTTCCCTTAACTGCCCAAAGTTGTTTTCATTATCTCTGAGTTTATCTTTAATTTTAAACATGATCTTTCAAAATTTTTTAACCTATATTTGCTGACACACCTAATTAATTAATTAATTGAATGGTTAACATTCATCTTTTCTTTTTTTTTAAAAAATGATTTTCCTTTTTTCTTTTCTTTTCTTTTCTTTTTTTTCTTTTTTTTTTTTTTTTTTTGCCGTCCTGGGGCTTGGACTCAGGGCCTGAGCACTATACCTGGCTTCTTTTTACTCAAGGCTAGCACTCTGTCACTTGAGCCACAGCGCCACTTCTGGCCATTTTCTGTATATGTTATGTTGGGGAATTGAACCCAGGGCTTCATGTTTAAGAGGCAAGGGTTCTTGCCACTATCCCATATCCCCAGCTTTTCTTTTTTTTTAATCAGTCTTCAGGGCTGAGGCTTGGGCGCTTGGGGCCTGGGCACTGTCCCCGAGATTCTGTTGCTCAAAGCACTGACACTTGAGTCACAGGACCATTTCCAGATTTTTCTGTTTATGTAGTAAGGAGGAATTGCCAGGGATTTATGCATGCTAGGCAATCACTCTACCACTAAGCTATATTCACGGCCCTATTTATTTTTGTTTTCATACATTTTTTTCTTCATTTCTTTATTGTCAGAGTGATGTACAGAGGGGTTACAGTTTTATATGTAGGGCAGTACATACATTTTTATCCAACTTGTTCCCTCCACCTTCATTGCCCCCAAATTTCTCCTCCCCTTTCATGTCCCCCTTTAATTGTACAGTTGTTTTACACCATACAGGTTTTTTTCTGAATAATTATTATTTTATTGTCAAAGAGATATACAGAGTGGTTACAGTTTCATACGCAAGACAGTGGGTACAGTCCTTGTATAAATTGTTACCTCCTCCCTCATTTCCCCCTCCCCCTCCCCTTTTCCCTCTGCCCCATGAGTTTTACAGTTGGTTTACGCCAAATGGTTTTGTAAGAAGTGCTTTTGGAGTCATTTGTCTTTTTATCCTTTATCTCTTGATTTTGATATTCCCTTTCCCTTCCCTAGTTCTAATACAAGTACATACAGTATTCAGGGTACTCAGATGAGATAGTGAGAGTACAGGAACAGACAACCACAGGAAGGGGATACAAGAGGATCAACAACAACAAAATCTACGGTTTAACATGGCATGTTGAAAATAATTACAACAGTGATATAACACTCGTTTCCATAACATGGAATACATTTCACTTAGCATCATCTTATGTGTTCATAAGGGCATAGCTATTGGGCTCTTGTGCTCTCCTGCTGTGACTAGCTTAAACCTGTACTAATTATTCCCTATGAGGGAAACCACAGAGTCCATGTTTCTTTGGGTCTGGCTCACTTCACTTAGTATAATTTTTTCAAGTTCTTCCATTTCCTTACGAATCCGGGCAATGTCATTCTTTCTGATAGAGGCATAAAATTCCATTATGTACATATACCACTGATCTACTGCCTACTGAAGGGCATCTGGGTTGGTACTATATTTTATCAATGACAAATTGTTCTGTGATGAACATTGTTGTCCTGGTGGCTTTCATGTGTTCTTCTTTGTAGTCTTTTGGATAGATGCCCAAGCGTAGTGCTGCTGGGTCATAGAGAAGCTGTATGTTTAGCCTTCTGAGGAATCTCCATACTGCTTTCCACAGTGGCTGAACATGTTTACATTCCCACCAACAATATAGTAGGGTTCCCTTTTGGCCATATCCCCTGCAGCACTTGTAATCATTAGTTTTCTCATTAATTGACATTGTTAGTGGGGTGAAATGGAATCTCAATGTTGTTTTGATTTTCATTTCTTTTATAGCCAGTGATCTAGAGCACTTGTTCATGTGTCTCTTGGCCATTCTCATTTCCTCTTCTGACAAGTCTCTTTTTAAGTCTTTAGCACACTTGTTGAGGGGGCTTTTGGTTCTTTGAGGATTTGTTTTGGAGGAATTTAATTTTTTCAGTTCTGCATATATTTTCAATATGAGGCCTTTGTCCATTGTATGTCCAGTAAAGATCTGTTCCCCACTTGTGGGCTTTCTGTTTATCTTACAGCCTATTTTTGCAAGTATTGGTGTTGCATTGGTTTTTCTTTTTATCCTTTGTCTCTCAAGTTTGATATTCTCTTCCCTTCTCTAGTTCCAGTACACATATATACAATACCCAGGGTACCAAATTCAGTTACAGTGACATCAGGAGTTAAACCACAGGAAAGAAAGACAAAAGAAAAAGGACCTGATTTTACATGGTATGTTGGAAATAACCACAGAGATAAACCACTTGTTTCCCATAGACTGGTGGAAGATTTTTACTGACCATACTATAGACAAAGGCCGCATATCTAAAATCTATGCAAAACTCAAAAAGTTTAATTCCTCCAAAACAAATCCTGATTCAACTGGACCCTCAACAAATGGGCTAAAGACCTAAAAAGAAACTTCTCTGAAGAGGAAATGAGAATGGCCAAGAGTCACATGAGGAAGTGCTCAACATGACTGGCCATAAAAGAAATGCAAATCAAAACAACACTGATTCCACCTCATCCCAGAAATAATGTCCATTATCAAGAAAACTACTAATAACAGATGCTGGATGGGATGTGACCAAATGGAATACTACTACTACTGCTATTATTACTTTATTACTACTATTACTCTACTACCCTACTACTGTTGTTGGGAGTGTATAATTGGTCAACTAGTCTGGGAAGCAGTACAGAAGTTCCTCAAAGGGCTAAACATAGAGCTCCCCTATGACCCAGCAGCCCCACCTTTGGCCATCTACTCAAGAGATTAAAAGCAATACCACACCAAAGTCATCAGCTCCACTGTGTTCATCGCAGCACAATTTGCCATTGCTAAAATATGGTACCAACCTAGATGCCCCTCAGTAAATCAGTGGATCAAGAAAATGTAGTACATATGAACAGTGGAATTCTATGCCTCTGTCAGAAAGAATGACATTGCCCCATTTGTAAGGAAATGGAAAGACCTATATATATATATATATATATATATATATATATATATATATATATATATATATATATATATATATAAATCATACTAAGTGAAGTGAGTCAGACCCAAAGAACCATAGACACTATGGTTTCCCTCATCAGGAATAATTACTACACACCTAGGATAATGCTAGCAGAAGAGCACAATAGCTCAATAACTGTGCACATATGGACACATAAGAGAATGCTAAGTGAAATGACTCCAATTATATAAACATTCTTCTCTCTGCATAAATCTAGTATGCTTTCCTTATAACACCTGGGCCCATTTTCTCTTAGAGCAATCAGTTGTTGATATAGCCATTGATTCATCTTCATTTTAAGCCATCTCTAATTGAGGATACTTTAAAAATCAGTCAAAAGCATGTCCAAATTTTGTTCAAAGAGCAACCACAGACCTCTAAAACCTATTGTGTAAAATCTACAAGCTTTAAACTTATATTGCTAAACATTGTTTACTCAATCCAAACTTCTATAGGTATAGCAGGCTAAACTTCAACATTTATCATATGAGACATAACTCTTAAGTTTGTACTACTACTTAATTCTATTTCTGTTGTAAAAGTAAAAACTTGTTTTGGGGGGCAAAATTCAGAATCCTTAGTATTTACACCAGTGTCTGCATTGGTTTTCTTTACATAACTTGGATCTGTTCTTCAGAAGACTCCCCAAATTAAAATCTGGAATGCCCAGTTATAATTCCTAGTAGAAAACCTACCTTCCTAGTCCTTAATACAAACAAATATTTTGCACTAAAGATAAAATCCTCAAGAAATTTAAAGGCAAAGTACCAACTGAGACTACAAATATTTGATTCCAAGGAAACACATTCTAATGCCATTTAAATGGTAGCAAGTGGTCTAAATTAAACAGCATAGAATGTGAGGAATAATGGGGAAATACCATCTAGTGTCCCATCAGCATACCATATTCTCTTGAGAAGAATGGTGCAATTTTGAATGTCTAGGCAAAATAAGAGTCCAAGAAATGTTTACGCACTAAATCTGAGAAAATATTCACATGTTAGGCTATCAATGAAAAAAAAACACTAAGGTTGAAAATGGAATTATTTGAATTGCTATTATGATAGCATGGTAAAATCAGGACCTCAGTGTAGTCACAAATGTTCTTATGTGTAGAAGAGGATAACAGAAGAAACTGAATTACAGAAGTGGCTTTTGAGAAAATGAGAGACAGCTGACACTGTGAAAAAAGAAATGCACTCATTACCTTACTTATGCAACTGTAACCACTCTGTACATCACTTTTGAAGTAAAAATAATTTTAAAATAAGAAAGAAAAAAGATATGCATAATAATAAAAAAAAAGAAAAACATTGGCTTGTAAAGTACTCATACTGGCCTTGCTGACACAGAAGGCAACAAAATGGGATCTCAAAAGAAATTCCAAAGAAATTCCAAAGAATCAGGTCTTCCACTCTATCCTCTAGTAATATGTACCTGTCCTAACCTTGATTTTAGCTAAGAGTATATAGTTCCAATTTCTGACTAGTAAACTAAAGTTGTAGTAATTTCTTAGATCACACGAAGAAAGCAGAATAAATGAAGAAAGGGACAGGCTTGTTTGCCAAAAAATGGTAGTCAGATAGTTATTTGTATACTTTTTAAAAACTGTCTACTATATTTGTTTGCAACTGGTTTTTTCATCTAGTTTCCTAGCTTTGCTATTCTTGTCTCTTTTTTCTACCTCTAAAGTTATTTCCAAGCATCATCTTAAAAAGCCAGGTTACAAGATGACACTTTGTAATCTAGAATGGCAGTGTATCCTGCTCTATAAATATATGTATTTCTGCTATTTATTTGTAAATCTTTTTTACTTTTGACCATTAGAAATCTGGGTGATATTAACTATTCGTTATAAGTAAGGTAATATTTTTTAATGTATCTTACCAAAGAATCTACTTGAATGAAAAATGCATTTAAAAAAACTTGTGCAAATGAATCATGTGACATACACAAATAATATTAGGCTAGGTATATGTAATAGGTGCATTTAAGGATTATGCCAATAAAGATAATGTACAAAAAAGTGCTTTATCTTAGTAAGTTTTAGTTTATGTGTAAACTGCCTTCCTAGTTGCAGGCAAGAACCCTCCATGGGCTCTCATGTTTGTTTAAGTAATGAAGCAAACAAAAGAAGAAAAATAACTAACAGTTGGCTTCTGTTTGGCCAAGTGTAATGCAATTAGTCTTCTGAATTCCAGATCCAGGAATACAGGTAACACCTTTAAATAGTGAGTGCTAATTTGTTCCTTTTGTCTTCACCATTAAAAATACAAGTTCACATTCTGCAGTGCAAACTAAAAGAAACAAAGATTTCTTTTTCTTGTTAATTCATAAATCTAGAACTAGAACTTCAAACTTAATTATTGAACTAATTAATGTGTATGAGAAGCACTACTTTGTGAATGCTCAGGTGGAGTCTTCAGGTCTCATTCCAGTATTTCAAACTGTCATTCAGAGATCAAGATCTGGACAATTAAGTGCCTGCCTTGAAAAAAGAATCTGGCATTATGTTTGACACTGTCCTCTTTGAGAAAGTACAAAACATTTGTAAGAAATTCTTAGGGTTGGTTGAGTAATCTAATTTGTTAGCATGGTTGGGATAAGCTATTTATATTTCATAGTTATAATCTTTCTCCTACCAAGTTATAGAGACTAAGAATAATTCCTTGGTAGATAACTCAAGATGACAGGAAAACACAGTATATGCTGAGCTTCTCTGAAAAAGAAATGCCATCAAAGTCTTTCTGCTGATTCAGCTCTCAATGATTTGATATGAGAATCTGCACAACAATGAGAAAAATATGGACTATCATATAGATACAGTCCTCTATTCTGGTAATATTTATCGGTTTTGATAGTCATTTTTACTGATTAAATTTGTACCCAGTACATGTTATTGCTTTTGTAAAGTAAATACAATTTACCAAAACAAGGGTTAATAAATCAACATTAGACATATGTCTAAATGTCCTTCATTTTTTACTCTTTTTAGTAACTGTATAAAGTTTCCGATTTGGAATTCCAATTCCAAAGTTGTTTATGAATACAATACATTTTGATCAATGTCATTACTTTAACATCCTCACTTACCCTTCTCCTACCCACCATGTGGCATATATACACAATGGAATTTTACTCATCCATAAGAAAGAATGTCACTGTATCATTTCTAAGGTAAGGGAAAAACTTCAAAAAAAAAACTACATTAAATCAAGTATGTCAGGCCCAGAGAGACAAAGGATGCATGTTGTCCCTTATTTATTGTAGCCAGATTTTGTTTATAAAACACTCAAAAGTAAATACATTGGGTGGTATGAAAGTATATACAAATATATTAACTGAAATACAGTAGATTCAAGGGTGGACTCAATGTAATTCCTTAGAAAGGCAAAATTAACATTCAGCAAACAAAACAACAGGAAGCAGGTACTCAAGTGGGGCGGGGGAGTTCAAGGGGAAACTGGTAGACAAACAATAAGAGGCAGAATTCAAACAAGATTCCTATTTATATCTTTATTTTTATTTATTTATTTATTTTGCCAGTTCTCAGTCTTGAAATCAGGGGCTGGGCACTGTCACTGAACTTCTTTTGCTCAAGGGTGCTAGATCATTAAGCCAACTTACCAGCCCTCTTTATCATTTTTTAACTCAACAAGTCTTCTACCTCCCTAACAAGAGATACTGTAAATCATATGTCAGCTGGATATTTAATAATGAATTATATTGAATATATATTTTCCATTTCAAAATTAATTTTTCTTTTTATTATTGATTTGGAGGGGTTCGTTATATATGATTTCTTTGTCAAATACACAATACAAATAGAGTACCTAACTTGTGGAGCAACACTGAATTCAACAATTTAGTAGTTTACATATGTGTCTATATTTTGTTTCTATTAGAATATTAGGAATATTGCTCCAAATAAATTCAATGGTTTGAAGGCAGTTTTACCGATGATAATTAACAGAATACTGGGTTTATTTCATTGTGCAGTTTTAGGATATTGACTATTGTCCAGTATTTACCATAATATAGTCATAGCAACATTTGATGATCTCAAAAACGACCTCTATCTGTTAGCAGTCATTCTCTAATATTCCCCCATCATTTGAAAATGGATGTATTTTTATTTAAAGTTGTTAAGAATCAAGTGAATATTTTCTTAATTTTATTTTAATTTCCTCATAATGAAATGATTAACCTACAAAGCCTTATAATTTCTCATTCTTTTTTTTTTTTTTTTTTTTTTTTTTTTTGCCAGTCCTGGGGCTTGTCCTCAAGGCCTGTGTACTGGCCCTGGCTCTTTTTTTTTTTCTCATGGGTAGCTCTCTGCCACCTGAGCCACAGCGCCCCTTCTGGCCGTTTTCCATATATGTGGTGCTGGGGAATCAAACCAAGAGCTTCATGTGTAGGAGGCAAGCACTTTTGCCACTAGGCCATAATCCCAGCCCTGCATCTCTCATTCTTAAGTGTGATTATGAAATACACAATTTTAATTCTCTTTTTTTTGATACCTAATAATGACCAATACAATGGGAAGTTAGCCTGAATCATTCAAATTTTACCAGAAAATTGTCATAACTCACCTCCCTAATAATTAGACAAATGGAAAATATTTCTACTTTAAGAAGCTGTTCTTATTTTCAAGTAAACATCATTTAATATAATTTTATTTTCTTATTTTAATGTGTTTTTCTTGTTATTGTAAAGGTGATATACAAAGCAGTTATTGTTACATAAGTCAGATAAAGAGTATACTTCTTTTTGAAAAATTTTAAGTCTTCCCTGGCTGTTTCCAAGATTTTCCCTCCTGTACCCACACATAAGTTAGTTAATTTGCAATACTGAGTACCACTGCTGCATTTGTGCACCCTTTATCCTCCCATTTCTGTGCCTTCCCTTATCTTTCCAAAGAAGAACATAAAGGGCAATACCTATGTGCATCTAATCATACAAAATAACATTTATCAAAATGAATGTCACAAAAGGGAAATAAGAGGTTTATTTTCTTTGTTGTTGTTTTTTTTTTCCTTAGTCTTGTATTTGTAATATTGGATGAAACATTCTGCATGAAATGATGTACAAAACTATTTTCACTCTGTGTGTGTGTGCTAATACTTAGGGTTTTAACTCAGCACATGGGTGTTGTTCCTTAGCTGTTTCACTTAAACCTGAATGTTCTAGCAGTTGAGCCAGAACTTGAATTCCAGCCTTTGGTGGCTCAGGGGAAATGAGTATCACTGACTTTTCTGCACCAGCATGATTTGGCTTAGAATATTGATTCTCAGATCTCAGCCATCTGAGTTACTGGGTTTACAGGCCTGAGCAAACAGCTCAACATTTCCACTATTGTTGCATCGGGGATGGCAAAAAAAAAAAGGCCTACAATGGACATATTGTCATTTACCTTTATACTTTTTATTCATTTGTTCATTCATTCATTCATTCATTCATTTAACTCAGGGTTTGGGAACGGTTCCCTAATATTTTTGCTCAAAGCCAGCACTCTATCACTTAAGCCACAGATCCACTTTTTGCTTTTGTTGTTGCAGATGTTTGTAGTTTATTGGAGAAAGGAGTCTCACAGATTTTCTGTCTATGATGGCTTAGAAGCTTGATCCTCAGCTTGCAGCCTCTGAGCTGCTAGGATTACTAGTAAAAACGACTGGCACCAAGTTTCATTTACTCTTTTTTTTAATGTAAATTCATTGTATTTTTTTCTGAATAATTACTTATTTATTGTCCGAGTGATGTACACAGGAGTTACAGTTTCATAGGTATGGCAGTGGGTACATTTCTTGTACAATTTGTTACCTTCTCCCTCATTTCCTCCCTTCCCCCTACCCCTGTCTCTCTCCACCCATGAGTTGTTCAGTTGGTTTACACCAAATGGTTTTATAAGTATTGCTTTTGGATTCATTTGTCTTTTTATCCTTAGTCTCTTAATTTTGATATCCCTTTCCCTTCCCTAGTTCTAATACAAGTGTATACAGTACCCAGGGTACTCATATGAGATGCAGTGATAGCATAGGGTCAAGCACAGGAAAGGGATACAAAAGGATCAGCAACAACAACAACAAAAATCTATGGTTTCACATTGCATGTTGAAAGTAATTACAACAGTGGTATAACACTTGTTTCCATAACATGGAGTTCATTTCACTTAGCATCATCTTATGAGTTCATAGGGGCATAGCTATTAAGCTCTTGTGATCCTCTGCTGTGACTAGCCTAAACCTGAACTAATTATTTCTTGTGAGGGGAACCATAGAGTCCATGTTTATTTGGATCTGGCTCATGGTTCTCAAGCAATCTTATTATTTTCTCATCCAATCTGCACAGGAATTGGGATGTCATTTGGGAGGAGTTTATTATCAAAATATATGTGAGAGTTCTTGATGTTAATGGATTTTCTAGCAAACATATGTGAATGAATCTAGTTTTATTATCATTTTAGTCTAGAATTGTAATTCATTTCAAAGATGTGCCCAATTTGAATGAAATGTTGGGGCCATTTATGGTGCAGTTGCTACTTGAGAAAGTTCTTGCAGATTTAAGTTCTCTCTCTCTCTCTCTCTCTCTCTCTCTCTCTCTCTCTCTCTCTCTCTCTCCCTGGGCATTCTCACAGTTTTCACTGAAGGCTGATGTTCTGCCAATTGTGCCACAGATTTATTGTTGCATTTTTATTTGTTTGTCTTGTTTCTCTATTTTCTAGTTACTTGGAGAGTAATGTCTCATACACTATGCTGCCTGGGTTGGTTTTGTATTTCAACCCTCAGATCTCAACCTCCTGAGTAGCTAGAATTACAGGAATGGGCTACTACTGGTCCCTGTCTTCAATAAAAGTTTTTAAAAGCATCTGTCCTAAATAGAATAAGGGAAATTGACTTGTAGTGGAGAATTCTTTCAACTTAAAGGAATATTGCTTCATTTCTGTACTGAAAGCAAAAGAAAAATCTGTATTTTTTTCATTGATTCAATTATATTATGCCTAAAAAAAAAATGTGAAAAATACAAGCCTGTAGATGTGTTTACAGAATGTTATCTTAGAAATCTTTCCATGAGGGTTCTTCCAGCCAGGCAAAACATGTTGCAAACTATTTTTCACTATTGGTGAAACCATGTTTTGTGTTTTTTTGTCATTCATTTCTTAGATACAGCTCCCTTTTAGGCATTTCTATGTATAAAATTGTATTAACTGGCATCAGACATTGATGCACTGTCATTATTTCCACAAAGTTATTGGATAGTAGCTATAAGATAGTACAATTAAACAAGGAACAGCTCACTAGAAAGGAATAATACTACTGGACATATACTCAGAAGTGACAGGCAAAAATGTATTTCCAAGGGTATTAATACAATTAAATATCTCCTGTGATTTTGTATATATCTTTGTTTTGAAGAAATCATTGTCTTACTTTTTCTTTTGCTATTTCCTCTCCTTCATGTTGTGGAAAATCTTATTTCTACAGTACATTTCACTAAAGTTTTCATATAATGACAGACCAATGCTCCTAAACAAAATGATTTAATAAACAAAATGATTCTTGTAGAGAAGGGAAAAAGTGAGGGGAAGATGATGCAAAAAGAAGCCAGTTGAGAGCATTATGAAATTATGCAGGAAGAGAAGTCTGTGAAAGAAATTATATTATTTGTACATATATGTGAAAAGATATTAAAGCTTTACAGCTAACTAAAACATTAACTAAATTTTTTAAGCATTTCAACAAATTGTGTTATTATAATTTATTATTAAGAGCCACAAATAAGAAATTCTTGAGGCATTAGATAAAGTAGAAAACTCTTAGTTTAAAAGAGAGTATTGCCAATTTAGATAGACAAGTCAGAGGATTTCCTCAAATAGTTTTCTTCCCATTTACCCTATTTTATTCCTTAAAGGTTCAGAAATTCCTTGTACTGGCCACAGCTATTCAAATCATGCATGGTGAAGTTAAAGAAACTTGCAAATATTGTAAATAAAAGTGTGCATAGGATGGAAAACAGAAGCACTGTTGGTATGAGTAAATTAATTTTCCCATCTAAACATTGAAAGTTATCAAAGATCATAATTATTTTCTTATGCAATTGTCTTAATTATACAGTCAACAATTGCTATTTAGAAGAAGAAAAATCCAAACAACAAAACCTTGTTTTCCCTCGTAACCCTAAACTCTTTTGAAAATGAAAAAAAAAGAGATTACTTACATGAGACATAGACAGTTTACAGTGCTTAGATTCCTACTAGCCTTCAAATGGAGGAAAGGAGTCACTTCTGCCTTTGGAGGATTTGGAGGCTAAACCTAATTCCTGACACTTGGCTAATCTCACCATAGTGCCAAGCTTCATTCATAATTTTTTTGAGAGGTGCTATTTGAACACAATAATGGCATTCGCTGTGGTATTCCAGTTTACGTACATAGAGCACATTGATTATGTCTATCCGCTCTTCATCTATACTTTCACACTCTCCACAGCCCCTGGCATACTACTCAGATACTAGTACTCACTGTGCTATTTTCAGGTGAACTTTGGCTTTGTTTTAATTCCACAGGTAATAGAACACATGCAAGGGTTGTCTTTTTGTGTATGGCTTATTTTGATTAATGTAATGTCTTCTAGGTCAATCTATTTTCTGCCAATGCCAACATTTCATTTTTCTTCATGGTTGATTAACACTCCCACATTTTTGCTGTTGATTAGTACCTTTTGATTGTGGACTAGAGATTCCTATGAATAGTGCCATGACAAACAAACATCCAGGATGTTTTCTCTTTTGTATTCTCATTGCATTTCCTTTGCCTATATACCCAGGAATGGAAGAGTCAGGATATATAGTATTTATAATTTTGTTGTTGTTTGAAGAACCTGTGTATTCTTTTATGTAATGTCTGTACTAATTTATCTTTCTACCAACATTGTACACAGTTCCTTATTCTCCTGACCCTTTCCAATATATTCTAATGAATAGCTATCTCATTGGGTTGAAATGCTTTCTGTTTGTGGCATTGACTTGCATTTCCCTTTTGGTTAGCAACATTATATTTCTTTTTATTTGCTTTTGGATAGTTTTGTTTCTGATTTTGAGAAATGCAGAAAAGGGGATCCTAACTAACGTTTTTTGGCAGTACTATAGCTTGTGTGTATGCATTTTGTCAATTTGCATTTTATGCAGTGCTGACCTTGGACTGTATTCTTTTGATCTCCACCTCCTTGCAGAGCAGGGCTTGAAGATGTGAACCACTATGTCTGACTGTATAAGTAGGATAAAGTCTCAATAATTTTATTCTGTGGCTGGCTTCATGGAGTGGTTCTCCCAATCTCTGGCTTTTAAGCTGATAAGATATACAGGTGTTTGTTCCCAGGCCTGGCCTGCAATCTTTCCTTTCCTTTTTTATTCTCTGCCATTCTCTTGCCTTTTTTTTTTTTTTTGCTTGGTGACAAACTCAAGTCCTTGTATGTGGCTGGCAAGTGGACTACCAATGAGATATTTCCCCTGGCCTTTAACCTGTTGTTAATTGGATCATTTGGTTTTCAGTTAAGGTGTTTTATTTGCTTTTTTTATTTTATTTTTTTTATTTTTATTTTTTGGCCAGTCCTGGGCCTTGGACTCAGGGCCTGAGCACTGTCCCTGGCTTCTTCCCGCTCAAGGCTAGCACTCTGCCACTTGAGCCACAGCGCCGCTTCTGACCGTTTTCTGCATATGTGGTGCTGGGGAATCGAACCTAAGGCCTCATGTATCCGAGGCAGGCACTCTTGCCACTAGGCTATATCCCCAGCCCTGCTTTTTTTATTTTTATCTTTAATGTGTGGATAAACTATGTTGATTGTTTCTATGGCTGTCCAGTAGCTTATAAATCAGATATCCCCACTTTCCAAATTTTTCTTTTGCTTCCTTTGCTTTTGGAGTCTTATTTGGGAAATCACAGATTTTACCAATATTTGAAAGTAGTTTTTCAAAATGAGTTTCATATTTAGGTCTTTGAACCATATGGGGTTGATTTTTCAGAGTATAAATTAGCTAGGACACATCCATCTTCTGTATTGTACACATCCAGTTAGCCAAGAAACAATTGAAAAGGCAGTTTTTCTTTAATGTATTTTTTGCCATTTCTGTTGAAAATCACTTGGAAGTAGATAAGTGGGTTTAACCAATAATATACTGTTTTTGTTTTTATGGCTTTTAATATACCTTAAGATTATTTTTTAGGTTTTATAATACCAAATTTGTGGAATTATGTAGGTAGTTGAGGCAAAATTGAATAATCTTTTAAAGAATTGTATTGGTTCTTTCAATAAGAATGGTTGTTATTTCCATGTGTTAGCTTCTACATTTTTTAAAATTTTTTTCAGGAAATGTTTTTGAATTGCTGTTGGACTTCATTATTAATTTTTTCCCCTGGATTATTTTCTTTGTGCATGTCCTGAATGAAATTCCTCTTGTGATTTATTTCTGAGCAAATCCTTTACTACAATATATAAAAGCTAAAAATGTCTGTCAATTTCATATCTTAACTCTACTGGATTTGTATTTCTGTTCCAAGATTCTTTGGTGGAATATTGAGACTTTTATAAGTATAAAATTATATCATCTGTGAGCAGGGATAAATTAACTTCCTCTTTTCCATTAAATGTGCTTGTCATATATTGTAGTCTTTATTTTTCTAGTTAAAATCAATGTCTACTAATACATTGAATAAGAACTGTGAAAAGGAAAGTAAACCTTTTAGTCTTTTCTTGATGTAAGAAGAAAAGCTTTTATGGATTCTATGTCATGTTGAATGTGAATTCATCACATATAGCATTTATGCCATTGAGGCAGGACCCCTCTATACCTAATTTACTTGTTTTTTTTTTTTTTTTCTGTTCTTTTTTGTTGTTGTTATTTAATTGAGAAAGGGCACTGCTGTTTAATTCTTTTTCTGCAGCTATTGAGGTGATAATAAGATATTCATTCCTCATTCTTTATAGAGTTCATTATGTATTCCTGAAATTAAATTAACTCCATAATTATAATTTTGCTATGCTTCTGAATTTACTTTGCCAGTGTTTGGTTAGGTTTTTCACATGCATGTTCATCTACAACTTTTAGTTTTTGTGTTACCTTCATGTTTTACAGCAGAATTCTTATCTCATTCACTGTTTTAGGAGGGATCACTTCACTTTCAATTTTGTAAAATAATTTCAGAAGGACTTCTGATAATTCATTAAATTTTTGGTAACAAACCAATTGAGCCATCACATTCTGATATTTATTTTTTTTATTTGACGTATTTTATTAATATAATTCTTCAAATGTGCTATACGTTTGACTGAAGCAAAAACACACAAAAATAATTTGAACCTTTCTATGTTCTTTCATTTTTTCCCAACAATTCTTTCCTGTATTTACTTGCAAGGCTGTTATCACTTCAGAGGGTAAATCCTATCATTTACAGAGCTATGTTTTTGATACATTAGTTGTTGTCAGCGTTTAGGACACTTTTAGCTGGTAGTTTCCTTGTCTTGAAACCTAAAACTTATACAGGATCATTTTAAGAGCCAAGAATCTGTTACAAGAGAGGCTAAGTTGTCTATCTAAGGCCACACTACTTTGAGATAAAAAAGAATGAAGTATTAATAATTTTACTGTATGTATGCTTTTAAATAGTGTTTGCTCTGTTTAGTAATTTGTGCTCTGCTTTTTTTTTCTTTTTACTATATGTGTTTTTTTCACATTTATTGTCAAAGTAATGTGCAGAGAGCTTACAGTTTCATACATAAACCTTGGGTCCATTTCTTGTACTGTTACCTCATCCCTCATTCCCCCCTCCACCTCCCCTTTACCCTCCCTGCCCATGAGCTGTTCAGTTGGTTTACCTCAAATGGTTTTGCAAATATTGCTTTTGTAGTTGTTTGTCTTTTTATCCTTTGTCTCTCGATTTGATATTCCCTTTTAATTTCCTAGTTCTAATATCAGTATACACAGTTTTGTTTCAAGACTTTTATTTATCCACTCTGGTTGTTTTTCTTGGTCTACTTAGAATTTGTATAAACATTTACAAATTGCTTCTGTGTTTTCCAGTTTATTGTATACAATTTTCAAAATAATCTCCAGTAATAATTCTTATTTTTAAGATGTTAATTATGATGTGTTCATTTTCATTTTTGACTTTAGTTAGGTTTTATTCCCCTTTCTCATCACTTCTATTATTTTGTTTGCTAAGTGTAACTACAGATTTTTCAATTTTGTTATCTTTTCAAGTTTTTCACACTTCCTTTTGTTTATCTTTCTTCTTCTTTTATAGATTCCATTTTGATTATGTCTGCTCTGTCTGATCATTATTTCTTTATGCTAATTTTGAATCTAGTTTGTTCAATTTTTCTAAGATTTTGATGTACATCATTAGGTCACTTATTTATTATTTAATGTAGTCATTCACAAAATACTCTCTTAGTACTTTTGCTGACTTTCATAGGTTTTTATCTTGTTTTTTTATTTTTATTTAAAAATATTTAAAATTATTACCTACTACCTGTCTGTTTGGTTTTATATACTATCATTATGGTAGTTACCATTCTTTCCCTTTTAGGTACAGAAGTATATGTTTGTCTGATAGCTGTAAATAACTTGTTTTGGCTCTACTATAAGGCCATTTGGTTGTTGTTGTTGTTATTGTTGTTTATGTACATAATGATATTCATGCAATGGTAATGACATCATTCTATTCTTTCCCTTGAGTCCCAATCATTCTACCGTGCTCTGTTTGGTTCACAAGGAAGGAAGCTATTGTGTGCAGTGGAATATTCGTGGGATCAGAGATTGAAGTAGCTGGGGATTTCTCACCACTTGTACTGTTCCCTCCTCAAGATGGTTTCTGCCTACAATACCCTTGGTATTCAATAGGAGTTGAGGAGATGTCTTATTCCTAAGAAAGATTACAATGCAGATTGTATGTACTACATGCATGTGAGATTTGTGTAACTTTCCAATAGTTAGGACTTCCAATATCTATGCTTACAGAGTTTTCTAGGATTGGCTCATTCAGATATATCCTTGCAGAGCAAAGACTAATCTCTGCTGATTATGGAGTCTGACAAGTATCCATGTAACTTGTTTCTTTCAGAATCATAAAAAGTTTCCACTTTTCTCCAGTTGTTATCCAGTGTCCCCCCAAAATGCAGTTATGCAAATGCTTGTTTAGTTATTTTTTGTGGAAGAAGATAAATTCTGGTTGCCTTAACCAAATATGTTACTCCCCCTTGTTATCATATATTTTTTCCCAGACATATTCATATTTTTGGAGTTGGTTATATTTAAATCCTTTGTTTAAGAGTGTGCAATGTAGACTAAACAGAGTGAGACCACTCAGAATGACGAGTGTAGAGTTCTATAGAAAACTGAAACAAGGCCACCTTTTTGTCTCCACACAGCCTCCTTAATGTGGAAGTATGACAAATGTACAAACTACTAGAATGTCAGAAATACACATAATTGAAAGAAAAGTCTGATCATGGCCTCAAGCCACATCCAACTCATGTCCAAAGTCAGCATAAGGCAGAAAATGCTAATAGATGACCAGCCATAAGACACTAGAATGTAATTATCCTTGTATTAATTTTATTTCTAGGTAGAAGTGTGGCACAGTAAAGGGATATTGGCTTTCTTTGTTTATGTTTAAGTCAACTATGTATGTATATTTTCTTGGATCTTCCTCCTAAGAAGTCTGATGCTGTTGTTACTATTATATATTTTATGTAATCCTTGCATTTACTTACATCAGAGGATGCTAAAGTTACTTAATCAAATATTCATTCTGTTCCTTATGCATACTTTTTTTTTCAAATAGTTACTTAGGAAAAAATGATGTAAGAGAGGAGAAAACAAGGAAGGGAAGAAGGCAGAAAAGAGGAGAAGGAAAGATTAAGGGACAGTATGTGGATTATTTTTCAATATAGTAAAATAATCTTTATCCTTCACTTTATAAATTAGCATGATATGCTTAGATGATACAGAAAAACTGCAGCTTATGGTACTTTTTATATTAATTAGTGCATAGAGCATTTTTCTTATCTTACTTTAAGGAATCCATTATCTTAAAAACTAAGTTTTCTGTGTAAATAATATACACAGTGGTATTTTCCAGAGCTAATAATTTTATTAGATGTGGGTAAGCCCTGAAAATACTTACATCCTCTTTCTTGCAAGCATCACAGTAAAACCAGTAACCCTTGGCTAAAACTACAACATAATGTTCAATAAAATGAATACATTTTCGTTCTACCACAGATGCAAGATTTTCAATATAAAGAACAAGAAAGTAATTATAGGACTTGTATACAATTGTAGTTGAAGGAATATTAACAGTTCATTACTCTAATGGCTTCATTTTAATAATAATAAAACAGTCACCATGTATGCCACAATGCTCTATTAAACATGATAGGGTATCAGATCTCTCATTTGTAGGGATTCAGTGATAAATCATCATGTGGATATATTACCAGATACCACAACTAAGAAGAAAATACTTCAACTCACAATAACCATGGGTTTTGTCGATCAAATAAAAAGAAAAAAATCCCTTGATATCTAATTGCATCTTTTATATTTTACAAGTCAAAATTGGAAATGCTAGCTGCAGATCAGCTTTTAAATTTATTTTAGTAAAGATTTTTTCAGATGTTATGATTATTTCTGAAAATTAATTTTCTGAAAATATTGTGAGTGTGTTTGGAAAGTACTTTGTAATTTCCCTCTGAATATATAATAAAATCTTAATGAGTAATATTTATTTTGAAATTTAAATTTATTTCACATGACAAAAATAAAATCTAATTCACAGCTTCATTCTTCAGAATATGAGAAGTGGGGCTGGGGATATGGCCTAGTGGCAAGAGTGCTTGCCTCGTATACATGAGGCCCTGGGTTCAATTCCCCAGCACCACATATACAGAAAATGGCCAGAAGTGGCGCTGTGGCTCAAGTGGCAGAGTGCTAGCCTTGAGCAAAAAGAAGCCAGGGACAGTGCTCAGGCCCTGAGTCCAAGCCCCAGGACTGGCCAAAAAAAAAAAAAAAAGACCAGAATATGAGAAGTGAACTTATAATAACATATAACTGTTCATCCAATATAAATTATCTTTATTTTGCTGAGATTCAGTAATAAATTCAACAAGTCATTCTATAATACAAACATAAATATTAAATATCTAATGTTAATATATGTACTTTTAATACATGATAGATTCCTTTAAAGGTGATAATACTACTCTCTTATCTGAGAGTTCAGGGAGTATTTTTTCAAGGATTAGTAAAACAATACATTTTACCTCTACCAACTATAATGTTGATGAAATAGTCTAAAATGTTCTCAGGGTTAGTTGTTCATGGCTCACACCTGTAATCCTAGTAACTCAGGAAGCAGAGGTCTGAGGATCACGGTTCAAAGCCACCTCCAGTAAGAAAGTCCTTGTAAGACTCTTGTCTCCAAATAACCACTCAGAAAAAGGGAAGTGGAGCTTTAGTGTTAGATCACTAGCCTTGAGCTGGAGAGCTCAGGGAAAGTGCCCAGACCCCGAGTTCAAACCCCACAACCGACTAAATAAATATTTGGAAGTTTTTCAGGAAGTTTTTGGTTTGTGTGTGTATGTGCATGTGTTTATGTGCATGCGTATATATGTGTGTCTTCAACTCTTTGGTTGGTGTTGACTTCATAGAGTTATTTTATCTTCCTGGCTTCTTCTCTAGCTATCTGTGGCCTACAAATGCAGATGTATGTTGCTCTGTCCCACTATGCCAAAATAGTTTACCTATCCTTTCTTCTTTAATTAGTACTAATGATTAAGACATTTAGCTACATTTTCCAGGGAATGTGTAGAACTGGAGAGAAAAATTAATAGAGAACAATTCAAAAAGAAGCAGTAAATATTTTCAAACTTCATATTAAATAACAAAGTAACTCAAGTCCATGCACCATATTCAAGAAGTCGGTTCCATTAGGTCAAATTTCTATTGCTGGTGTTTTCTTCTTACTGAACTGATTGCTACCTTTCCATTGTCTCCGTTTTCTTGATACACACAACAATAATTTCTACCTCTGCCTACCCATAAGAAATAAAACAACCATTTGTATTATAAGGGTCAGTTCAGCATTGCAATAGTCCAAGTAGTGATGTAATTTGGAGATCTTATTCTGTTCTAAACTTCATTTGGTCGATCTTATTATATGTTATTTAGAGACTTACAAACATCAGCCCTTAACAAAATATGATTTACCTTAGAGATTAATGTGATAAAAATAGGATACATAAAGATCTGTGGTCATTTTTCAACACAGTCACATCTTTTTTTTTTCTTCCTATAACATACAGAGTTTGAAGTACATACATTTTTCCAAGAGATAGCATATAAAAAGTAACAAACCATGATCATTATAAGTTTACAAACAAAAGCTTCTATTTTAGTTTCTTATATAGATTTGTCCTATTTTTTATTTATGCCTAATTAGGAAAACTATAAGTAGGTAAAACTTTGGGGAGGAGGGAAATGGGGAAGGGAGAAGGTGGGAAAAAATGAGGAAGGGTGTAAAAATTTGGATAAGAAATATTCTCAAGGCCTTACATATGAAACTGTCACCCTTCTGTACATCAGTTTTACAATAAAGAAATATAAATGTATATATATATGGCATATATATATATATATATACGCTCAGATGTGATAAAGGAGACACAAAGAAATAACTACTTTCTTATTTTAGTACAGAATTTAATAGACAAATATATCCTTGACAAGAAGTCAGAGAAGAACATTAAACCAGAAGCAAATCTAAAGAGAAAAAAAAATTACATTAGAGTGAAAAAAATCAAGCTTATGTAGCCTAATATAAATCCATCTTGGTGTTTCTTGGCATTTAACTTTTCTTATTATTTTAAAAATTAAATTCATAATTTTCAAAATATATAAAATGAGGGTTTCCCAGATGGACTGTGAAACTGAGAATTATCCTTTTTGGGGCTAGTTTTAATACATTGTGTCTAAATTTAGGAATTCTTTTCTGAGGGCAAAGTTGCTTAGCTCATCATGGAGCCCTATAAATATTTCAGGGGCTGTGTATTAAATTTGTTCTATGTTGTTCAGAGGACTTAACACTATCAATTAGTTGAAGTTGGAAAAAGAATAGATTTTAGAAAGGTGACACCATAAAGACCTGGCCCTGAATTAAATTCATTTTCCCAGGAAATTCCCTAGTAGATATTAATAGCCCATTGCTGTGAATACTGATAATTTCTACATTGGAAATTAACTTTAGGAATCTATCATTAAATTTCTATCATTAAATTTTTATTTACCCTATGTTTTATGGCACTGGGGATCAAACCAGGGCCTCCTCATGCATGTTACATAAGTGCTCTACCACTGATCCATAGACTTGTCCCTTTTAGGACATTTTAGACCATAAAACTATGTCACAAACAAACTGTAAAACTCATGGAATTTAATTATATTCTCCATTAGTACAGGATGCTGTTACTTGATTACATGCTGGGTTTAACTTTATTACAATGTGAATATGCTATTTTTTTCAGTTAGGTTTAATTTTGGGTTTGCTTCTTTTACCCTCTTTGTATCATAAAATAGTTGACAATTGGCCTATAACTTCATATATGTTCCAATAAGCTTAATATCATTTGCATAGGTAATGACCATTACTGTGATTTTTCTTGTATTTTTATTCAAGAAAAGGGTTTCAGAGAATTAGCTTTGTTTGTTTCATAGGCTCAACTACTGCTTAATAGCTCTATATCTGAGTATAATTTTTAATTTGTGTTTTCCCATCTATAAATGATAAGCAAAATCCAATTTTAGCACTTTCCAAGTATCCAGAAAAGATAAAAGCATGCAAAATATTGGTATTTGGTGGGGCATCATTGGCTGACACCTAAATTCCAGCTACTCATGAGCCTGCGATAAGAGGATCATGATTCAAAGACAACTCAGGCAGAAAAGTCCACCAGACTCTGATATCCCATTAACAATCCAAAAGCTAGAGATGGTGATGTGACTCATATAAAGTACTAGCCTTGAACAAAAAACAAAACAAAACAAAAAAGCAACTCAGTGATATCACTCAGGCAGTGGCTTTAAAGTCCAAGAGTAGAACCACAGAAACAAGAAAGTTGTTGGTAACAGATGTTATTAGTAGGCCTACTGTGAATGAGTCTACTTAAATCTTACTTAAAAATAAGAACAGGAAGTTGGGCATACATGGCTCATGCTTGTAATCCGAGCTACTCAGGAGGTTGAGATCTAAAGATCATGGTTCAAAGCCAGTCCAGATCAGGAGAGACGATAAGACTCTTATCTCCACTAACCTACCAAAAATGACAATAACAACACACAACAGCAACAACAATACCTCCGCCCCCCAGAAGTGGAACTGTGTCCCAGTGGTAGATACTACAGCACTGGCCTTGAGCATAAGACAAGGACAGTAATCATTCAAGGACAGCAAGCCCCAGGACCAGTACAAAACATTATAAAACAAAATCTAAAAACAAAATTTTCTTCTTTTGCCCTACAGTTTCAGTTCTATATGCAAAACACACAAAAAATAATGCTTATCATTGGCATATAGGTAGATAAATACATGATAAAGAAGGTGGAATAAGTTAGTGGATAATCACTTATCCTGAAACAGATCTAGATTGGTAAGAACCTTCATTAAGCAATGTGACAAATCAAGAAGCAAATATTTATTGTTTGTCTTATGCTTTTAATCCAACAAGGGCCATCTGGTTTCTGTTTCTATGAACTGTGTTTGGATATATCTTAGTAGACAAAATAATTCTCAAAGAATACAGCCCTTGCCTTTAACGTTGTTGTTTCAATCAATTAGAGATTGACACAAAGGAAAGAAAAATAGACGGAAAGAGGCAAATCAAGTGGAAAAGAAGTTTCATTTTCTAAATAACCTACTTCCTAGTCACATTAAGTTAGCAGGAATACCTGAGTGCCAAAGGTCAAGATATATATATATATATATATATTTATTTATTTATCAGACTGAATTACAGAGAGGTTACAGTTTCATACATTAGGCATTGGATACATTTCTTGTACTGTTTGTTACCTCATCCCTCATTCCCCCCTCCCCCCTCCCCCTTTCCCTTCCCCCACCCCATGAGTTGTTCAGTTCATTTACATCAAACAGTTTTGCAAGCATTGCTTCAGCACAACAATGTTCACTGCAGCACAATTTGTCACAGGTCAAGCTTTAAGCTTGATTGTTCCAATTGCTGATGAAAGAGACACCCTGTCTAAGACAGACACGTAGAAATGGAGCATAGTGGATGACCTAGACAGACAGACATGATCATTGCTATGAGATGCTGAATACTACTGCTACCACTAAAATACTTATTCATTAATTTTGAATTTATTGGTAATGAATCCTGAATATCTTGCTTAGACGAAATTTTGCCTTGGCATCGATATACTATAATTATTATCATTACATATTAAGATAAGATGAGAAAAAGATGGCACTCTACATGACAACACCTTTAGGAATTTACACATACGTGTATATCTATTCCATATATAATGTATAATATCATATATACTATATAAGATAATATTATATGTATATTATGTATAATACCCATATAATACATTATAGACAGTCAATATTTCAGGAGTATAAATTTGTATATATACTATTTATTTGAGGATTAGAGTTAAAATAAAATTAAAGTAAATATTTTCCTATATACTTACCAGATTTATAAGAAAAGATGCTTATGGCTAAATTCTACCTTGTTAACAAACAAAAATATATAGAATCATAGCCAAATCAAAAAATGTTAATCATGCCCCGATAGCAAATGGATTATTTTTAACAAAACTAAAGGGAATTTTTGTTGTGTAAAAAATTATGGTAGTTTGGAGCAATGATTCCTAGTTAGGGAAAGCTTATCATTACAGGTAAGATGTGCCCAAATATGTAATTTAAATATGTCTTGACTGTTGTTTGTATAATAGAGTTTTATGTATTGTCTATCATGCTCAGTATGTGGGTTCTTTATTTGCCCTAGAAGTAAACTCCCTTCTTTCCAGTTGTAATAGATGAAGAGCATGCAGACATCTAGCTGACAGGTTTTCACTGGCCAAGTCTGAATAGTGATACGTCATGTCTTATGCTTGTTGACAAAAATTAGTCACATGAAAATAAAATTAAGACAGAACTAAGGAAATGGACAAACCTCCCATGCTCATGGATTGAGAGGATTAATATTGTCAAATGACAATATTGCCAAAGGCTATCTACAAATTCAATGCAATACCCATTAATATCCCAAAACTATTTTTAATGAAATAGTGGAAGCAATCCAGAAATTCATATGGAATAATAAAAGACCCAGAATAGCAAAAAGAATCCTAAATAGCAAGAACAGAGCTGGAGGAATTACAATACCAAACTTCATGCAGTATTACAAAGCTATAGTAATAAAAAAAAAAAAAACTTGGCATTGGCACAAGAACAGGCCTAGAGACCACTAGAACAGAAATGAACCCACAGAACTATGCCCACTTAAACTTTGATAAAGGAGGTAAAAAAAAAAATAGGATGGAAGAAAGATAGCCTCTTTAACAAATGGTGCTGGCAAAACTGGCTCAACACATGCAACAAACTAAAACTAGATCCTTATATATCACCCTGCACTAAACTCAATTCCAAATGGATCAAAGAGCTCGAAATAATAACAGATGCCCTGAAAATACTAAAAGGAGGAGGAGGAGAAACACTTGGGCTCCCTGGCACAGGATGGAACTTACTTAACAAAGACTCAGAAATGCAACAAATCAAAGAAAGGTTGAACAAATGAGACTGCATCAAACTGCAGAGCTTCTGCAGGTCAAGGGACATAGCATGCAAGATAAACAGAAAGCTCACAGATTGGGAGATCTTTACTGGCTATAAAACGGACAAAGGCCTCATATCTAAAATATATACAGAACTAAAAATAATTAAATTCCTCCAAAACAAAACCTCAAAGAACAACAGCCCCCTCAACAAGTGGGCTAAAGACCTAAAAGACACTTCTCTGAAGAGAAAATGACAATGTCCAAGAGACACATGATTAAGTGCTTTACATCACTGGCCATAAAACAAATGCAACTCAAAACAACATTGAGATTACCCCTCACCAGAATAAGAACATACATTATCAAGAAAACGAACAATAACAATTGTTGGAGGGGATGTGGCCAAAAGGGAACTTTACTTCATTGTTGGTGGGAATGTAAACTGGTTCAGCCACTCAGAAAAGCAGTAGAGATTCCTCAGAAGGCGAAATATAGAGCTCCCCTATGACCCAGCAGCCCCACTCTGGGGCATCTACCCAAAAGACTACAAACAGTACACTAAAGCTACCAGCACAACAATGTTCATCGCAACACAATTTGTCATTGCTAAAATATGGAACCAACCCAGATGCCCAGTAGACTAATGGATCAGGAAAATGTGATACATGTACAAAATGGAATCTTATGCATCTCTCAGAAAGAATGACATTGCACCATTCATAAGGAAATAGAAGGACTTGGAAAAAATCATATTAAGTGAAGTGACCCAGACCCCAAAAACATATACACAATGGTGTCTGTCATAGGGAATAGCTAGTAAATAAACAGGCAAGTCATGGTAGAAGATCAAAATACCCCAATAGCTATTCACTTATGAACACAAGATGATGCTAAGTGAAATGAACTCCATGTTATCGAAACAAGTGTTATATCACTGTTGTAATTACTTTCAACATGTGATGTGAAACCATAGCTTTTTGTTGTTGATGATCCTCTTGTATCCCCTTCCTGTAGTTGTCCCCATGCTATCACTATATCATCTGAGCTATCTGAATACTGTATGTACTGGTATTAGAACTAGGGAAGGGAAAGGTGCCAGAGCCAGCCAGCAGTGAAAGGGAATCCTGATTGAGGGGGCAAGGATTAAAGAAAAAGAAAGAGCTGGGAATATGGCCTAGTGGTAAAGTGCTTGCCTCATATACATGAAGCCCTGGTTTTGATTCCTCAGCACCACATATATAGAAAATGGCCAGAAGTGGCACTGTGGCTCAAGTGACAGAGTGCTAGCCTTGAGTAAAAAGAAGCCAGGGACAGTGCTCAGGCCCTGAGTCCATGCCCCAGGACTGGCAACAAAAACAAAACAAAACAACAACAACAACAAAAAACAACAAGAAAAAGAAAGATACAAGACAAGAGACAAAAGACAAAAGACAAAAATGGGGTTCAGGAGGTCTGCAGCTCAAGACTATGGCTCAAGACTGCAGCCCCATTTACTCTTAATTTCCAGTTTATATACAGTTTAGGAACCAGGGAATGGCATAGCATTAACTAAAGTTTAAGAAAACAAGAAGGCCCTGAAGTTGGTAAATAACAAGAGGCAGTAAAACAAAGTTGAATGGTTAACATAAAACAGACTCTTGTGGACATAACAAAACATCTCTGATTAGTGGTGTTCTTCAAGTAACCCATGACCTTGCACGCCCTTGATATAACAACATTGCCAGAGGTCAAGATGAACTTTGCTGTTGGCTCCCAACATCCAGTAAGCCATGTCCTTGCACATCCTTGAGAAAAACATAGCCAGAGGTCAGGATGAACTTCGCTGTTGGCTCCCTACAGAAAGGGAATATCAGAATCAAGAGACAGGATAAAAAGACAAACAACTCCAAAAGCAATAAAAAGTTACAAAACCATTTGGTGTAAACCAACTGAACAACTCATGGGGGGAGAGGGAAACGGGAGGGGGATGAGGGAGGAGGTAACAAATTGTACAAGGAATGTATCCACTGCCTTACATATGAAAGTGTAACCCCTCTGTGCATAGCTTTCACAATAAATAAGCAATTATTTTTAAAAAATTATGAAAAAATAAGGAAAGAAAAAAATAAAATATCTTCAAGGGATGTTTTTACCTAAAAACAAAATTAGTCACATGGCCTCTTTTGGCTGATGGAGCATGCGCGCACGCGCGCGCGCGCGCGCGCGTGTGTGTGTGTGTGTGTGTGTGGTGTTTGTGTTATCAAGTGTGATCAGGATGAACAGAACCGTATTGTTTATTTAAACGCATTTAACAGACCTTGTCATACATCTCAAGAGAATCACACTTCAAGAGCAATGACAATTTTGTGTGCAACTATTCTTATATTGATTCCTTTGTAAAGTCTAGACAAATTTTCAGTTATGATTCTTTCCAATGTTATGCATAACTAAGAAAGTCTTTAGGAACATGCATAATTCTATCAAGAGAACATGCCATTTTTAATGCCCATTTTCAGGGCATTCACATTCATACATATATATATATAACACATATACATATATACATGTGTATATGCGTGTATGTATATATACATGTATATGTATGTATATGTGTACATATGTACATGTGTACATATATGTATATATGTATATACACATGTCTATGATACCAGTGAAGAGAAACTTACAGTACCAGTTCCTGCTTCAGTCTTGCATGAAGATAAAAATGAGACCCTACCCTAAAAATACTGTTACTTTGAGGATAAGGTGCCAGTGGCTCATGGCTATGCTTCTAATCTTAGCTACTCAAAAGAGTGAGATGTGAGCTTTCTGGTTAGCAGTATTTCAAACTTTTAGTGAGAAACGTTTGTAACTTTTTTTTTACATTTGTAACCTTTATTTAGTTTTTTATATTCTATGTTAAAATCTATGCAAATATAGATGACATAATTAAATGATGTAACTAATTTTATCACTTAAATTTACTATCAGATTCTTGTTGAATGATGTTCACGTGGTTTTGGATATTTTCACAAAAATCCTAGTATTCCCAGTGTTTATAAGATACTTCACATATTTTTAGCTCTGCTGTGTGTGAGCTCAGGGCATTCTTCATGTTAGGCAGGCTCTTTATCACATGAATCACTTAATCCATTATTTTTCAAACAGAGTCTTGTGGTTTTGTCCAAGGCTAGTTCATTTCTTTCATTGCAGGCACGCACCACTACACCCAACCATTACATACTGCAATGTTAAAAGTCATGAAAATGTCTATTTCTTTTCTGTTCACTTTCCTAATTTTAGCCTCAATAAGTTAGAGGTAATATTTCTCTAAATTTCTTATGGAAATAACTGTGAGCACAAAATATTTTATTATACACACATATATGTGTATGTATTCATGTAGATGTATTTTCATCTCTCATTATATAATAATTCGTATCTGATAGTTAATGTATTTTAAATAATATTTTAGAAATGGTTGTATTCGTTCGTTATTATTACTGTTATACTTACAATTATCGTTATTACTTTGTTCTGCAGATTCAACTTAGAGGCTAATGAATAACACTGTGCTAGGCAAGCAAAGTAAATATTATTGATGGTACTGTTTAAGCAAGCTCCATTCCTCCAAAATAAATAAAGGAGGAGGATCACTTATCTAAGTTAGTACAATGCCTCCAGAACAGTATTTGTCATCTTATTATTGAACCAGAATGAAATAGTAAACCTTATAACAATCTATCAAACCTAAATTTTCATCCCCAAGATAACTTCCTGTTTATTACTGATAACATTCAAGGAGTTATTAAAAGGCAAAACATCTCTCTTCAGCAGCTCCTGGAAGGACCACTGTCCCTTGAGCATAGCTGCCTAATGCTTTAGAGATAGGAATGGTGATCTCAGTCTCCAGAAACTGAAAAATTGATTTTCACTCAATTCATCTTTTACCTCTTTATGTAAAGTATTTTTTTCTCTTTCCACTTTTCAATGTCAAGAGGGAATACATTGTATAAGTACAGGTCTTAAAAAATGATTTTCCTTCCTATCTTTCAAAGCAAGTTAATACAATGTGTTATAATGAAGACTAAGATTTGCCTAAATGTAGCAATTTATTTCAAAAGTTGGGTGTTCTTTCTACCTTATGCATTAGGAAACAGAATGAAAATGTCAGTTACCTTTAAGTTGTCTATAGTCAGAATAGTCATTTGTATTTATTTATTGGTTGTCTAAATTTCCTATCTTTAATGCCAGAAATATGCACTTTTAGCTGTACATCTGGTTTTCTTCAGAGACTAATCATTATTGGAGGATTTATGGTTGCATAACTATATAACTATATATAAATATATATAAATATATATGTATATTTAAGATAGCAAGAATTCATCACTCGGCACTCTTATGCATTCAATCTGAGAAGCCATAATGGGATTTCTTCTTACCCTATTTCCCACATAACTGAAGGCTTTCATTTGCAGTAATTATCTAGCTGCCTCATGACTATTTTACATTAGTATTTGACTTGCTTTTGGTGAAACCTCAATGGCATGAGTTAAAAGCGTTCAGCCTCACAGAACTGCTAAATAACCACTCAGTGCAGATGGGACAAAAAAAGGCCTCATGTAAATTAATATTATTTTAAGTCTACCTCTGACATACAAACTCTGCTAATGGCAAACACAAATCACTTCTTATTATTTTACTTACTTCATTTAGTAAATATCATATAAAAATTAAGGTGTTACAATGCACTCCTATGTTCTGGACAATAATTACAATAGACTTTTAAAAGTTTTTCATCTTTTATAGATATTATACTTATTAACACATATCTCCATTTCTCCCAGGCCTATATGACAAATACAAGTGAAAATAAAATCAATATTTTGTTATTCCATGAATTTGAGACCATTGGGGAAGAAATGAGTTACTAAAGTTTCTATTGACTATCACAATCAATTTGTAACTAAAGTAATCTTCTTTCTCTCCACTTTGTTAATTTGTCATTGAATAATTGTCTAATTGCTTGTTACATGGAAAATATATTATTGGTATATGAATAGTTATCAACCAATATATCTCAATTTTTATAGAATCTTGACACCTACATTTAATTTATATTTTGAGTTAAGCAAATTTCAGTGTAGCTCATACTCTGAATTAACATATCCATTGAAACTTTAAATCTTTGATCAAGTTATTTAATATTTTCAGTTGTATAATTATTTCTATGTTTCATCATTTCCTGCTTAAATAATTCAGTCATATCAAATGAGTTGATCCATTTGGAGCAACTTACTCCTTGCAGCACAATAAGAAAGGCATCATATTATAGATAACAATCATACAATTATAGATCTAAAACAAATTCAGCTTCATCACAAGAGATAACCTTTGATTCGTTTCTATTTGGCTGAAGAGCAGAGATTTGAAAATTGGGACCAATTCAGAATTCCTCTTTTCTTTCTTTGAAGTGAGTTGGAAAGATTGACTTGGTGCCTTGTGGCAGATGGTAGGTTGCACCATCTCTGACATTTTGGATCATCATTTATTCAAGTTGGAATCCACTGAGGTGTCCTGATCTCAAGACAGTCTTAGGTGATAAAGATCACTCAATGATATACCTCCTTTCTCAGTAACACTTCGGATATGTCTGCTTAGTCCCTTGTATCCTTGTTTTCTAGTATGGATGAGAAATACTCCCCAATGTGCAGTACACTAAGGCTTATCTGCTTTAGAAGAGAATTCATACTAGTATTATTTATTTTAACCAGGCAAAGATGAATACAAAGAGTTTCCTGTATTTTTATTAATTATTATTGTTACTTTTTAAAATTCTGTGTTGGTACTAGGTCTTGAACTCAGGTCGACACACTCATGCCTTCTGTTTTTGCATATAAATGGCCCTATAGCACGTTCCCACACTTTTCTGCCTGGATTGGCTTTAGTAGTTAAACTCTCAACTAGTCATCTTTTAATTTATTTAAAAGAAAACCATATAATAATTGCTCCAATTTTTTTGTATATGAGATGAAACAGTATAAAAAATATCTCTACTGTTACAAAAAATAATCAATTTTCCTAAGTGGCATGCATATTTTATACTACCAAAAAACAAAATCAAGTATATTCAACTATTACAAAATTGAGTTTAAAAGTTTCCAGGTAAATCATTTCAAATAAAAATGTACCAAGGAGATTCCTTGACACTGTGATATTTTCGACATGAAATATTTTAAGAAATCAATTGCTGAATAATATTGATGAGTAAATAATATTCTAATTCATTATGCCTATCAGAATATAAAGCTTGCGTAATTGATGAACTCATAACGTAACTAGACGTTTGAATTCTTTTTTTTTTCTTTCTTATTTATTGTCAAAGTGATGTACAGAGAGGTTACAGTTTCATATGTTAGGCATTGGACACATTTCTTGTACTGTTTGTTACCTCCTCCCTCCTACACCCCACCCCCCTCCCCCATTCCCTCTACCCCATGTGTTGTTCAGTTGGTTTATACCAAACAGTTTTGCAAGTATTGCTTTTGTAGTCGTTTGTCTTTTTATCCTGTGTCTCTTGATTTTTGTATTCCCTTTCACTTTCCTAGTTCTAATACCAATATATACAGTTTCCAATGTACTCAGATAAGATACAGTGATAGTGTGGGTACAACCACAGGAAGGGGATACAAGAGGGTCATCAAAAATAGAAGCTACAGTTTCACATGGCATGTTGAAAATAATTACAACACTGATAAACACTCGATTAAGAATGTGCTATATCAAGAAAATAACAATAATAAATGTTGGAGGGGATGGGAACAAAAGGGAACCCTACTCCATTGTTGGTGGAAATATAAACTGGTTCAGCCACTCTGGCAAGTGGTATGGAGATTCCTCAGAAGGCTAAACATAGAGCTCCCTTATGAACCAGCAGCCCTGCTTTTGGGCATCTACCCAAAAGACCACAAACAAGAACACACTAAAGCCACCAGCACAACCATGTTCATCGCAGCACAATTTGTCATAGCTAGAATCTGGAACCAACCCAGATGTCCCCCAGTAGATGAGTGGATCAGGAATATGTGGTACATATACACAATGGAATTTTATGCCTCTATCAGAAAGAATGACATTGCCCCATTTGTAAGGAAATGGAAGGACTTGGAAAACGTTATACTAAGTGAAGTGAGCCAGACCCAAAGAAACATGGACTCTTTGGTCTCCCTCATAGGAAATAATTAGCACAGGTTTAGGCTAGTCACAGCAGAGGATAACGAGAGCCTAACAGCTATGACCCTATGAATGCATAAGGTAATGCTAAGTGAAATGAACTCCATGTTATGGAAACGAGTGTTTATCACTGTTGTAATTACTTTTGACATTTGACTTAATGTCATATTTTAAATAATATTCACTACATAATCTTATTTCTGATGTTTTCTTGCATTTTTAATATATACAGAAGGCCCCCTTCTACTTACAAAAATTGGTGTTTTGTGTTCTGTCCTTTCCTAAACTATATCTCCTCTATTATTTTATTATGGCTGATTTAATAAAATTTAATTATGGCTATTGTGATTACTTTATTAATGTTTACAAATAGTTAATTTTTGAGAGTTCGAAAGTTGAGCAGTGCAGTGAGGATATTTTTTTCAACTCAATTTAAGAAATTATGTTTTACTTAGGTTGAAAATAGTAATAGTTCTGTCCTTGTGCTTCTGGTAATTGTCATTGGACACTGGCTGAGTTTAGCTTCAATTCATTCTTCCTCATCTTCTAACCCACCTATTTTTTTTTTTTGATCATTCAACCACTAGAGGGTAGGGTTGTTTCATCTAACCAATATTACAACCCTGCTCGCCAAAATATGCATCAAGATTTTAATTAAATATTTAACTGTTATATAAAGGAATAATTAATTTTATACCATATTTTCAAAACAATTGGTAAAACCACATATATACACAGGAATATGAAAAAAGCAAATTTTAAACAAGAAATGGACTATGGAATTTCTCTTTCTATTATTTTAAAGTTCCTTTTCTGTGTATTGACTCATTCAGGGTAGTTATTATGTGCTAGGGTTCAGGCATTTTCTGTGATAGGTATAACTCAGTAACTCTTGAGAAGTGTGTTCCATATTATGATAAATGAAGTAGTTAAGAATAAAACTATATTGAAGACGAAAACTTTGACATGCAAATGCTTTCTTAGTATTAAAAACCATGATGGGGAATCAAAGAGAAATTGATCAATAAAAATAGCATAGGGTGAGGATGTAGTTCAGTAGCAAAGCAATTCCTTAGTAGGTGCAATGTTCTGGGCAATCCCTAGTATGAAAAAAATAAAAGAAAATATGCATAACATGTAATATATTTACATATTATATACTATTTTATATGACATATAATTTATTATAAATATTATATTATATATTATTATAATATATTATATTTATTATATGATTTATAATATATTTGCCTATAACTATATATTAGGTTATATATTACATATATTTTTTCAGAAAAAAACTGAGCAATAAAAACAGAAATGATTATTGACACGAAATCAGAGAAAAGAGGAATTGCATCGCATATGCTCCAAGCTTCAGACAAATAATGAAAAGCTAAAGACATTGTGTTTGATGCTTAAAGGATGGGTTTAGATGGAAGTGTAAAAATTGAGCCACTTATGTGTCCGAAGTGTTCCACAATTTTCTTTCTTACTAAACAACCTGGAAAGAGAAGATGAGCAAGTAAAAGGGTTTAAAAGGAAAACCTCATTTTTTTCTCATTACATTGTCACTAAATCTCTATTATTTCTTCCTATTTTAGGATTTATTTTTTTTCATAAAATAAATTAAATAGGTCATATAACAAAATGTATGAATGATGGAATGTAATTAGTTGATCTATGACTCATGTAAACATTTTAAAGACAAAGGACCAGCTAGGAAGATGGTCTAGCTTCATAAGAAATCATCACTGCAAAACATTTAATCCTCATCTTCTCTTCACATTTCTGTTTCTTAACAAGACAATAAAGATGTGGAACTGTGGTAGCCATTGAGCCATGTCCTCATTCTTCCAGACAATAATCACCAAACAATAATAATCACTTTGGGACTTGGCTGTGTTACCCTGAGAAGACGGCTGGAAATATGGGTTACTTGGGCAGCTTCCATTATTTGAACACCTATTTCATAAGCACCTAATGGGATGAACACTTGAAAAAATTTGTTTTTCCTGATAAAACACCCCTAAGCAAGGAAAGGGAAATTATAATTACAATATTGAGACGAGTAAGATATTTTAAATAAATGAAAAATTCATAAAGAATATTTTTATGTATATATTAAAATAACGGAGAATATCACACGAAAGTACAGAAAACGACAGTAAAATGGGATTTGTGTAGAAATTAGGATGAAAGACTCAGGAAAGTGATACAAACACATTACTATTACATGGATTACAAAAATGAGTGGGCTTGTGTCTACCTTTAATGTTAAATTTACAGTAGTCAATCTGGGAATATTCTCCCTTGTTCATTTTGATACTGATATTAGGAAAGAGGGAACATGTGTATCTTCTTCCTCTAGCAGTATTTTTATCTATCCATTCCAATATATACTGAGTATCTGTAGTCTTTCTTGTTCAGGACAGTCTATGGTTACACACAAATTCTGTCTTATGGCTGGGAAGGACACCAACAGGTGATAGATAATCTTCTTTTTTTTTTTTTTTTTTTTTTTGCCAGTCCTGGGACTTGAACTCAGGGGATAAGCACTGTCCCTGGCTTTTTTCTACTCAAGGGTAGCACTCTACCACTTGAGCCACAGCACCATTTCTGGCTTTTTTCTATATATGTGATACTGAGGAATCAAACCCAGGGCTTCATGTGTACAACGCAAGCACTCTACCACTAGGCCATACTCCCAGCCCCCACCGCTTTTTTTTTTTTTTTAACAAGAAACATGAATACGAGATGCCAAACAATTGTAGCAAAAACACATTACAAAGAAAAATAATTCTGTCCACTGAAACCAGTAAATATGTCACCTAGGGCAAATAATCTAAGTGCTCAGAGCATTGCTTTGCTCATCTCTAAATTGAAAGGAGGAACTGAATCTGCCTCATTGGACTGGGAAAATGTTATGTGATAGGGTTACATTACCTATTATAACAAATAAATGTCCAAAATCATTTGACAGAATTAAATCAATATTTTCAGCATTCCTTACATTATAATGCTGATATTCCTTTTCTACAGAGGTGTGAAGGATGGAAGAAAACATTTGATCATTCAGCACTCTAGGTTGCTGACAGCATGTCAGCTTAATTACATTGATGTTCAGGGGTTGCGTGGAATTAATTATGGAGGATCATTCACGAGTAATCTTCAAAGTACTTGTAAATTGTGTCATCATACTATGATTCAGTTTTATCAAGATACAAAGCTTGAAAATGTTCTGCTTTGAGTTCAGAAAGATGAGAAAACATTATTAGTGATTATGTAGTATTTTTTATAAAATTCCTATCTTCTGATCCTCAGCTAATCTCTCTATTATATATGTACATACATACATACATACATACATACATACATACATACATACATACATAGTTTATTTGTTGTGCATGCGTGCATGTGTGTGTGTGTGTGTGAGTGTTTGTGCACACCAGTCATGGGAATGTGAACTCAGGGTCTAGGTGCTGTTCCTAAGCTTATTTGCTCAAGGCTAGCACTCTACCACTTTTTTTTTTTTTGAGTAACTTTACCTTTTATTATATTAGTTTTTCATTACGTACATAATTTTTATTCTTTTACATTATAGAAATTTAAGAAAAATTAAAATTTATATTTAAAAGCTCATATATATTTTCTACTTATAAGCAGAAAGTCACATTTCTCCATGAATATTTTGTCAGTTGTATAATTTTCCTGAGTTTTTCTTTTCTTTTTTTTTTTTTTTCAAATTTTTATTATCAAACTGTAGGAAATTCAAAGGGAATACCAAATTTGAGAGACACAGGGTAAAAAAAGAGAAACAACTACAAAAGCAATACTTGCAAAACTGTTTGGTGTAAGTGAACTGATCACCTGGGGGGGGGGAGGGAAAGGGGGGAGGGAGGGGGGCATGAGGGACAAGGTAACAAACAGTACAAGAAATGTATCCAATGCCTAACATAAGCACTCTACCACTTTGAGCCACAGCTCCAGTTTTCCTTTTGGATGCTTACTTGGAGATGTAAATTACATGGACTTTCTTGCCTGGGATGGGTTTGAAATGTTTTCCTCAGATCTCAGCCTCTGAGTAGGTAGGATTAGAGATGCCACTGGCACATAGGTCCAATCTCTTTTTTAAATATTAGATGTCATAACATTACTTGAAAGTGGCCAAAAAGGTTCCATCCATTTACAGGAGCCAATGTCTATACTACCAACAGAATTATTTTCATTACTCCTGGATATGTTTCTCCCAGTAAATAAAAAAGGGAGTTCCCCAATTTACATATAAGACTATTCTCTCAAATATATCATTTAAAAGAAGATAAGGACATAAAACTGTTATCTACAGATATTCAATCATTGTTCATGTGCTCCTAAAATTTCTTATCTCAAAAATATAGGGACTGCTTGATTAAAGTTGGCTTGATCTTTGTAGAAGTTAATTTGTATAAGTTTTTCCGTCATCTTTGACCTCTTCTTTTGAAGATTTTCTTTATCCATGGCTGTCTGCATCTTTATCCATGAAATCTGCGATAGTTATTAGGTTTTTTGTTTTGTTCTTTGAACTCACCTCAGCTCCTACAAGCCAATCCCATTTCCTGCATTTTTTCTCCCTTGTTTGGACTCTGAGGATTGCTTAAAAGGAACACATTATACAAACATTAGATTTTCAAGTTCCAAATACTATGTTTTCTTGTTTTATTTTTTAAATCATTTCTTATCTGAATTTAGGACATTGGGGGGGGTCATAGTTGGTTCCATAAAGCTTTAATCAATTTACTTTCACTAGTAATATGATTACCATGTAATATATATTATATTATATGCAATACTGTATATATCTTCTTGGTCCATATCTTTCTGATTCACAGTTTAGGAAAGGTAAATGTACATTTGAATAATAAAACTAAACACTGTAGGTATTACTTTTTCCATATTCCCTTAGCTGGAATTCAGCTATGTCGATGGCACCTTTACTGGAATGGAGCAGAGACTGGCTATCTATGTGCTCAGAAATAAAAGTGAATAGTTGTTATTAGCATATTTTCCTCGATGCCATAAACACTTTGGAAGCTAAAATATTTTTCATACTTGGGAAGACATATGAAACACATAGTTTAATGAATATTTCAAATTATTTTCTACTTTATTATATATGACCAAAGTTATTTTCTAGCTTTCAAGGTCCATTTTTATTTCAAGTACTCCATATAATCATTACATTCACTAATAGCTTCTTTTTTCATCTTTTTACCCTATCTACCTACTAAACCAAACATGACTTTACCTTTTTCTTTGTGTGTTTCTTTTTACTTCCTAATTTTTCTCTCTTTGTGATGGTCATGTAACTCACATAACTTTCAATCATACTCAATATTAATGACTGCAAAAAACAGAAGTTACTCTGACTTTTCTCTAAACTCTAGCAAAAACCCTATACGTTGTTTGATAACTGTGTCATCTGTGATGACTATACAAACAGATGACAGCTCAGTATATAATAAAAAAGAACATATTATACAAAATGTACCACTCTGTGTATCACTATATAAGCAATACTACTACTACTACTACTATTGTATTTTGCTCATCCTGGGGCTTGAACTCTGGCTCTGAGCACTGTGACTGAGCCTCTTTGTGCTAGCACGCTACTACTTGAGCCACAACACCACTTCTTTCTTCTTTTTTTTTTAGGAAGTTGATATGGTTCTCTTTTTTTTTTTTTAGAATTTTTAATTTTTTTTCTATTTATTGTCAAGTGATGTACAGAGAGGTACAGTTTCATATGTTAGGCCTTGGGTACATTTCTTGTACTATTTGTTACCTCCTCCCTCCTACATCACTCCCCCTCCCCTTTTCCCTCTCCACCCCATGAGTTGTTCAGTTGGTTTACACCAAATGGTTTTGCAAGTATCGTTTTTGGAGTCTTTTGTCTTTTTATACTTTGTCTCTCGATTTTGATATTCCCTTTCACTTTTCTAGATCTAACACAAGTATATACAGTTTCCAATGTACTCAGATAAGATACAGTGATAGTGAGGGTGCAACAACAGTAAGGGGATACAAAAGGATCATCAACAATAGAAGCTACGGTTTCACATGGCATGTTGAAAATAATTACAACACTGATATAACAGTCGTTTCCATAACATGGAATACATTTCACTTAGCATCATCTTATCCATTCATAAGGGCATAGCTATTAGGCTCTTGTGGTCCTCTGCTGTGACTAGCCTAAACCTGTGCTAATAATTCCCTATGAGGGAGACCATAGAGTCCATGTTTCTTGGGTCTGGCTCACTTCACTTAGTTTTCCAAGTCCTTCCATTTCCTATGAATGGGACAATACCATTCTTTCTGATAGAGGCATAAAATTCCATTGTGTATGTGTACCACATTTTCCTGATCCATTTGTCTACTGAGGGGCATCTGGGTTGCTTTCATATTTTAGCTATGACAAATTGTGCTGCCATGAACATTGTTATGCTGGTTGCTTTAGTGTGTTCTTTTTTGTGGTCTTTTGGGTAGATGCCCAAAAGTGGGGCTGCTGGGTCATAGGGAAGCTCTATATTTAGCCTTTAGAGGAATCTCCATACCGTTTTCCGGAGTGTCTGAACCAGTTTATATTCCCACCAACAATGAAATAGGGTTCCCTTTTGGCCACATCCCCTCCAACATTTATTATTGTTAATTTTCTTGATAAAGGACATTCTTACTGGGGTGAGATGGAATCTCAATGTTGTTTTGATTTGCATTTCTTTTATGGCCAGTGATGTAGAGAACTTTTTCATATGTCTCTTGGCCATTCTCATTTCCTCGTTTAGAGAAGTCTCTTTTTAAGTCTTTTTATTTTTTGCCAGCCCTGGGGCTTGAACTCAGGGCCTGAGCACTGTCTTTGGCTTCCTTTTTGCTCAAGGCTAGCACTCTATCACTTGAGCCAAAGTGATACTTCCAGCCTTTTCTATATATGTCGTCCTGAAGATTTGAACCCAGGGCTTTGTCTATACAAGGTAAGCACTCTTGCCACTAGGCCATCTTCTCAGCCCTCTTTTTAAGTCTTTAGCCCACTTGTTGAGGTGGCTGTTGGTTCTTTGAGGTTTTGTTTTGGAGGAATTTAATTTTTTTTTAGTTCTGCATATATTTTAGATATGAGGCCTTTGTCTGTTGTATGGCTGGTAAAGATATTTGCCCAATCTGTGGGCTTACTATTGATCTTGCATGCTATCTCTTTTGCCCTGAAGAAGCTCTGCAGATTGATGCAATCCCATTTGTACATCCTTTCTTTGATTTGGAACATTTCCGGGTCCTTGTTAAGGAAGTTCCATCCTGTGGCAAGGAGCCCAAGTGTTTCTCCTCCTCCTTCTTTTAGTATTTTCAGGGCATCTGTTACTATTTTGAGGTCTATTATCCATTTGGAATTGAGTTTGGTGCAGGGTGTTATATAAGGATCTAGTTTTAGTTTGTTGCATGCGTTGAGCCAGTTTTGCCAGCACCATTTGTTAAAGAGGCTATCTTTCTTCCATCCTACTTTTTTAGCCCCTTTATCAAAGACTAAGTAGAAATTGTTCTGTGTGTTCTTTTCTGAGTCTTCAATTCTGTTCCATCAATCTTCGGTCCTGTTCTGATGCCAATACCAAGCTGATTTTATTACTATAGCTTTATAATACAGCTTGAAACTGGGTATTGTAATTCCTCCAGCTCTGTTCTTTCTACTTAGGATTGTTTTTGCTATTTGTAGAACAATAAAAGTATTGTTCCAAATGAATTTCTGGAATGCTTCTTCTATTTCATTAAAAAATGGTGTTGGGATATTAATGGATATTGCATTGAATTTGTAGATAGCCTTTGGAAGTATTGCCATTTTTACTATATTAATCCTCCCAATCCAGGAGCATGGAAGGTTTTTCCATATTGTTAGTTCTGCCTTAATTTCGTTTTTCATGTTTTTAAAGTTCTCATCATAGAGGTCTTTTACTTCTTTGGTTAAGGTTATTCCTAGTTATTTTAGGTTTTTGATGCTATTGCAAAAGGAGTTGCTTTCCTGATTTCAGCCTCGGTCTTCGGGTCATTGGTATATAGAAAGGCCATTGATTTTTGAGGGTTTATTTTATATCCTGCTACTTTGCCAAAGTTTTGGATCAGCTCTATAGCTTGGGGGTAGAGTCTCTGGGCTTCTTTAGGTATAGGATCATGTCATCTGCAAAGAGAGAAAGTTTAACTTCATCTTTTCCTATTTGGATCCCCTTTATATTTTCTTCTTGTCTAATTGCTCAGGCTAGGAATTCTACTACCATGTTGAAAAGAAGGGGAGAGAGTGGACATCCCTGTCTTGCTCCTGATTTTAAAGGGTATGGCTTTAGCTTTAAACCATTTAGAATTATGCTTGCTGTTGGTTTGTCATAAACTGCCTTTATTATATTCAGCAGTGTTCCCTGGAATCCCAATTTTTAAAGGACTTTTATCATAAATGGGTGCTGGATTTTATCAAACGCCTTTTCTGCATCCAGAGAAATAACCATGTGATTCTTTACCTTGCTCCGGTTGATATGGTGGATCACATTATTTGACTTGCATATATTGAACCAACTTTGTTACCCTGGGATGAATCCAGTTTGATCATGGTGTATGATTTCTTTGATGACCTGTTGAAGTCGATTGGCCAGAATTTTGTTGAGAATTTTTGCATCAGTGTTCATTGGGGAAATTGGTCTATAGTTCTCTTCTCATGATGAGTCCCTGCCTGATTTTGGGATGAGGGTTATACTGGCTTAATAGAATGTGTTTGGTAGTGAACTTTCTCTTTCAATTTCCTTGAAGAGTTTGAGAAATACTGGTGTGAGTTCTGTTTTGAAGGCCTTGTAGAATTCTGCTGTGAATCTGTCTGGACCTGGGCTTTTCTTGAATGGGAGATCATTTATTGCTGTTTGTATTTCAATACTGGATATGGGTCTGTTTAGAAGGTTTAGATCTTCATGGTTGAATTTGGGGATATCAGTTTTTTCTAGGAAGTCATCCATTTCTTCCAGGTTCTCAATTGTTGGCATAAAGGCTTGCAAAATAGTCCGTTATTGTGTTCTGAATTTTGGTTGTTTCTGTGGTGATGTTACCTGTTTCATCTCTGATCCTGTTTATTTGAGTGTGGTGCCTTCATTATTTGGTCAGGTTTGCTAGGGGTCGGTGTATTTTATTATTTTTTTTAAAGATCCAACTCTTTGGGTTGTTAATTCTTTCAATTTTTTTTTTTGGTTTCTAAGTCATTTAATTCTGATTTTATTTTAATTATTTGCTTCTGTCTATTGACTTGGGGTTTGGCTCATTGTTCTATTTTGAGATGCTTAAGGTGCTTCCTGAAGTTTTTGAGTTGCTGTTTCTCCAGTTTGTTGGTATAGGCATTTAGCAATATTAATTTTCCTCTGAGTATTGCCTTTGCTATGTCCCAAAGTAGCTGGTACTTTGTGTATTCATCTTGGTTTAGTGACATCAGCACTCTTCTCTTCTGTGCATTGTGTGGTTTTATTTTACTCATTTATTTGTTTGTTTATTTATTTATACAATTTTGTTTTGTGGTACTGGGGTTTATAATGTGGTTTGATAGGAAAGTGCTTTACTGCTGAGCCATGCCTCTAGACCTTATTTTATTAATATTTCTTCCCATTTATTAAAGTTCCTAATAGGTTTACTTTTTCTTGCCTTCTAGAACTTTGTATTTTGTCTCTAATATGGCCACCACCACTTTTGTAATCCCTTGTTGTCAGTATTCATTCTCTACAGTTATGTTTTCTTTGCTCTTCTAAGATGTTAATGTGTTACATCTTTCCTCTGACAAATTCTCTTTTTTTTTTTTTTTTTTTGGCCAGTCCTGGGCCTTGGACTCAGGGCCTGAGCACTGTCCCTGGCTTCTTCCCGCTCAAGGCTAGCACTCTGCCACTTGAGCCACAGCTCCGCTTCTGGCCGTTTTCTGTATATGTGGTGCTGGGGAATCGAACCTAGGGCCTCGTGTATCCGAGGCAGGCACTCTTGCCACTAGACTATATCCCCAGCCCCTGACAAATTCTCTTTAATCTCTTCCCTATCTGGCATTTTCCCATGCTTTCAAGATCCCAATTTCATACTAAATAAACTTCTTCTTCATAAGTTTCTTTTGTCAATGAGCTGAACTTCCTGGTGCTACAATTGGTTCCTAGCATTCTACTGATGTTTTTGTTTCCACTACAGATAAATTATGAAGAGATGCCTTATGCTCACACACTCCTTTGTGACACTATGTATATTGCTTCACTGCATAGACACTTCTGCCTCTAAATCATTTCTATTAAACTTAAACCATTAGCACATACTTCAATGTACATACCTTCAATGGGATCATGCAATTTACCTTCAAATATCTTATTGCATAATGTATTCTTCAGACACACTGTTTGGTCATTTATGTTCCCATTCAGTCACATATTGTTTATTCTCTTCAGCTATTCTGTCCTCAGAACTATGGGTTTGAGTTCAAGGCCTCAATGTACTTCAACTTACTCCTTGTTAATTACTTTGGAGATGGTATATTGTGGATTTTTTGCCTATGCTGGCTTTCAATTACCATGCTCCTGATTTCAGTTTCCTAAAGGAAAATCCCTTTCTATTTTGCTTGTAGTCATAGCTGAGAAAGCAGACTCACATATTTCTGTTTGAATAATGATTGAAATGAGATTTCATGCACTTTTAGTTGAGCTGGCCTCAAATTACCATCCTCTTGATCATCTCCCAAGTAGATAGAATTACATTTGTGGTCCATTGGTATTTGGCTATTCCTTTAAATTTTATTTTTTAATAAAAATTTTTCTTTATTGTGAAAGTGTGGTACAGAGGGGTTACAGTAAGGCAGTGAGTACATTTCTTGTTCAACTTGTTACCTCCTCCCTCATTTCCTCCTTCCTTTTTCCCTTCCCCTCCCCCCAGGAGAGTTGTGCAGTTGATTTACACCAAATGGTTTTGTAAGTACTGCTTTTGGAATGGTTTGTCTTTTTGTCCTTTGTCTCTCCATTTTGGTATTCCCTCTCCCTTCCCCAGTTCTAATACCCATTTAAACACTATTCAGGTTATATAGTTGAGATATAGTGGTAGCAGGGGTACAACCACAGGAAGGTAATACAAGAGAAACAAAACTAAACAAAACAATCAAACAAACAGACAAGAAAAATAAAAACAAATTACAAAGGTACGGTTTCACATGGCATGTTGATAATAACAGTGCTATAACTCTTGTTTCCATAATATGGAGTCCATTTCACTTGGCATCATCTTATGTGATCATATGGGTGTAGCTATTTGGGTATTTTGATCTTCTACCATGACTAGCCTATTCATTTACTAGCTATTCCCTATGAAGGACACCATAGGGTTTATGTTTTTGGTTCTAGGTCACTTCACTTAATATGATTTTTTCCAAGTCTTTCCATTTCCTTACAAATGAGGTAGTGTCATTCCCTCTGATGGAGGCATAAAATTCCATTGTATGTATGTACCACATTTTCCTGATCCACTCATCTACTAATGGGCGTCTCGGTTGGTACCATGTTTTAGCAATGACAAGTTGTGCTGTGATGAACATAGTTGTGTTGGTGGCTTTAGTGTGGTCTTGCTAATAGTCTTTGGGGTAGATTCCCAAAAGTAGGGCTGTATCATGGGGGAGCTCTATGTTTAGCCTACTTACAGACTCCACACTGCTTTCCAGAGTGGTTGAATAAGTTTCCATTCCCACCAACAATGTAGGGTTCTCTTTTGGCCACATCTTTTCCAGTATTTGTTATTATTGTATTTCTTGATAATAGACATTCTTACTGGGGTGAGGTGGAATCTCAATGTTGTTTTGATTTGCATTTCTTTAGGGCCAGTGACATAGAACACTTTTTCATGTGACAGCCATTCTCATTTTCTCTTTAGTGAAGTCCCTTTAAAGGTCTTTAGCCCATTTGTTGAGAGGGCTGTTCGTTTTTTTATTGTTTTGGAAGCATTTAACTTTTAGGTCTGTGTATATTTTAGATATCCATTCTTTGTCTGATGTATGGCTGATAAAAATCTCCCAGTCTGTGTGCTTTCTGTTTACTTGGAAGCTAAGTCCTTTGCCCTGCAGAAGCTCTGCAGTTTGATACAGTCCCACTTGTCCAGCCTTTCTTTGATTTGTTGCATTTCTGGGCCTTTGTTGAGGAAGTTTCTTCCAGTTCCAAGGGGTAAGGCTAAACATAGAGCTCTCCTACGACGCAGCAACCCCACTTTTGGGCATCTAACTAAAAGACTACAATCAAAACCACCCTAACGCCACCAGCACAACTATGTTCATCGCAGCAAAACTCATCATTGCTAAAACATGGAACCAACCGAGAAGCCCCTCAGGAGATGAGTGGATCAGGAAAGTGTGGTATATACACACAATGAAATGCTATGCCTCCTTCAGAGTGAATGACACTGCTTCATTTGTAAGGCAATGGAAGGACTTGGAAAAAATCATACTGCGTAAAGTGACCCAGATCCAAAGAAACATAAACCCTATGGTGTCCCTCAGAGGGAATAGCTAGTAAATGAATAGGCTAGTCATGGTAGAAGATCAAAATACCCCAATAGCTACACCCATATGATCACATAAGAAGATGCCAAGTGAAATGAACTCCACAATACTTATGGAAACAAGAGTTATACCAATGTTCCAATTATTTTCAACATGCCATGTGAACTCATATTACTTTTTTTTCCCTCTTCTCCGTTGTCTGTTTGTTTGACTGATTGGTTTGTTTAGTTTTATTTCTTTTGTACTCCTTTCCCGTGGCTGTACCCTTTCCATGACTGTATCACATCTGAGTACCCTAGATACAGTTCAAATGCAGGGTATTTGAACTGGGGAAGGGAGAAGGAATTGAGAGTCAAAGAACAAAAAGACAAACCATTCTAAAAGCAACACTTACAAAACTATTTGGTGTAAACCAACTGTACAAGTCTTGGGTGGAGAGGAGAAGGGGGAGGGGAGTATGAGGGAGGTGGTAACAAGTAGAACAAAAAATGTGCTCACTGCCTTTCATATGAATCTGTAACCCCTCTGTATCACACTTTGACAATAAAGAAAAGACTGCTTCTATCCAAGGATCTGAACACATTTAGATTTCATTAAATCTTAATTGCTGTGGATGGGATTGTGTTAACATTGATATAAATGCATGCATGGAAGTGGATATGCATTTATTTGTATTATACTTCAAGTATGAATATGTTGCACAGATTGTACACTCTTGCTTGGTAGCCCAATATACCTAGATACCCTTCTCTACTAGTAGGAAAGTTGAGCTCCAACTAGACTTTAGTGCCTCTTACCACTTGTAACCCTGTCACACTAGCTTTCCCTACACAATTTACCCTGGGTGTTGCTTCCATTTCTTGATCCTGCATCAGCTGTTTTCTGTTTTTATATTTGTTCACTTTACCTGATAACTTGACACAAATTCATCCTAATAAAATATCACCTAATTCAGTGGGTTCATTTTATCACTTTCCTAAGAGCACATGAAAACCTAACAATCTTCTATGCCTAAATAGTCAAATTTTCAATCATGTTAAATTATACTGTATTTTAGTTGGTCAGACAATCTCATCTTTTATTCCCTTGGGTGCTTTGTTACGCCTTATGAAGAATGGTCTTGTTTTGTAGCCTAAGCTACATATTTGTTTTCTATTTTTAAATTGATTGAAATAAAATTAGATATGAAAAGCAATTTATAAATTGCTTAGAAAAACCATTGTTTAATAGAGAGATTGATACAACATATGATAGTTTTTTCAGTGGTATCTCGTTGAATTTAAAATGGACTCTTAAACTCAAATTAAATAGGCATACAATCTTTGTAGAGTAATAAGGGATATATTCCCAGAAAAGGTTATTATATCTACAAATTGGCAACGATTTTCAATTAAATCTTAGAAACTGAAAGCAATAGCCCAACCTATCTGATGTGACACTTCCAAAGAAACCAGCAATATCCTTAGCTAACTCCTGTTATCTGATGGTACAAAATGATATTTAATTTAAAATTTGGGTTGAGTATTTTAGAGCTTTCATTTAATAACTTTAGCTTGTTCTTCCCTTCAAAACCTTTGGACTTCTTAAATCTGAAAGATCTCCAGAACATTGGGGAGAAAATCTTTGAAGAAGGAAACTACAGAATACGGAAGAGGTAACTGAAAGGGTTCATTTTAAGCACTGAGAACATATCTTAAGTTCTATTTCATTTCCTATTTTAAGCAATAAGGACAATCTATAACTGGAACTACAATCAAGGTATTCTGAACACCATGGGGTGCACTGCTTTTGTTATTTGAAACTTTCTGGTAGGATAGATATATTTAGGAGAATATGGTGAAGTATGAAATTTCATTTTATTGTCTAAATATCTCTGGGGATCATATAATTGTATTCTTAGAAATTCTATATTTTCATTTTTCTTCACTTTTTGATGTAGTTCCAAGATCTATTTTAACTCTTTGAGATGCCCTGCCTTTTAAAAGAACTTATACTCATGAAAGAATTTGTAGAACTTTCATAATCAACCTTGTGAAAATGCAATATCTAATATATAGTCATGTTCTATTGAATATTGGCATAGATTCAAATGTGACACATTACTTAAATGTAAAAGTACATTCACGTCTAAGTGTTTTCACCTAGTAGGTGACTTTAGAAACATAGTTATGTCTTGGATTTTAGTTGATGATTTTCATTTAAAATATTCTATCCCATTTAGGTCAGGGGGCTGATGAGGAAGAGAGCTTGTCCAAGTCTGTCAAGGCTTTCATTCAAGTCCCAGTGAATCCAAAATTATAAATTAAAAAACACCATTTCTGATTAAGAGACCATATACATCCATAATCTATATAGTTGTTTTATATATAATAGTTTCAAATTATTTTTATTTCAAGGAATAAAGATTTTTTATTGTTTTATATTCCTTTTATGCTATTTCTCTGTTTCTGTCCTATTAATTATCATTACTGAGCCCACATTGTTGTTCCTATGAAACTTAAAAGAAAAATAAGTTGCTTCATTTTCTATTGAGAACCCTTTCCTCTATTTTTTAAAATGTTCAGGATATAGTTGTCCTAAATAATCAGTCAATCATTATTTCAAAAGTGTAAAAGATAAATATGTAACTTGTTTAATTTCATTTTTCATATTCAAATCAAGCTTCAATCAATATTATTCTTTGAATCCTCCAGATTAGTGTCACTGTTTCTGTTATTTTGGTTCAAATCTAACTCTGTCATATCCTGTTGCTAACAATGTTTTATCACATTTTATTTTCTAATTCCTTATAGTATATGTTTTAGTCAATTGGAACAAATCTTTGTGACACCAACATTGTCTGTAATTTCATCTTTCTGCATCTGTGCTTGAGTCTTTCTCTTAGCCTTGAATGTTTTTCAAATACTTTTCTCATATATGAAAATTCTTGTCACTTTTCAAGGCAAATTTAGAGCTATGTCTTCCATGCAATCTTCCCTGATAATCAGGATTAAAGTAATTGAACTACCTTCTCTAAGCAAAAAAATAAAAAAATAAAAAAATGATACAAGCAGATGGAACATTGAGATTGCTGATTTACTTAATTGGCACACCTAGTAGAAGTCTGATTCCATCCAACAATCAGAAGTAGAAAGTAACTGTAAGGATTTGAGTTGAAGAAAAGGCTGTCAAGCTTTCAGAACAAGCTGTAGCATTAAAAACTGGTTTAAGAAGATGCAAGGAACATCTAAAAGAGGTATTCTCCTTTCTATATTTATGTTATGGAACTCATCACTAAGATTAAGGAACTAAAATGTATTAGCAATGATTCATTCATATTTATTCATTTTAATTCTATTATGATGAAAATTAAATTTCTGTTTTCTCATGCCTAATCTATTACTTTATTCTACTTGTTGCGTTTTGAGTGATTTTGAGATGAAAGATATACAGTGAAAGTAATAGCAATTGGAGGATCATTAAGCACGTAGGAGCACTGCTTGAGAAATTGAAAGTTTAAACATTGTTAAAGAAATCTCTTCTGTGATAACTCCACTATGAGATAGCAAAGCTGGTGCAGGGAGTACAGTAAACCATAACCAGGGGAGAAAGGTGAAATAAAGACAAAACAAGGTCATAATCTTACATTAAGAACATATAACTGTTGATACTGGATTTTTGGATAAGCTCATATAATAAGTAAGTAAATGCCAGATCTCGATTAAAGCATTTTAACACATTTCATGTGTTCATTCAAGAAATGAATTGTGGTCATTTCACAATGTTGCTGTAATCATTTCTAAATTGCTACTGGAGCATATCAACATTCAAAATACAAGAAAAAAAACATTGTACTTTTATTGTGGTGGGATTGTGTGACAATTGAATGACTATCATGGTCACTAGTTAATGTTCTCAGAAAACCTGAATAACTTAATATGTGCTATTTTATATAAACATGGAAATGGAGTGTCAATTTATTTTTCTTAATGAACATGAAGCAGTCAATCAAAATGCATTGTAAAGGAGCTGATTTGTTGAATGTTAATCTCTTTGAACAGGTACTTAAATATAAAAATGTAATGGGGAGGGAAAAGGAATTTCAAAATTGAGAGACAAAGGACAAAATGACAAAACAATCCAAAGCAATACTTATAAAACCATTTGGTGTAAATCAACTGCACAACTCTTGGGGGAGAGAGAGAAAGAGGGATGTATGGGAAATGAAAAAGGAGGTAATAAGTTTAACAAGAAATGTACTCACTGCCTTACATATGAATCTGTAACCCTTGTGCATCACACTTTGACAATAAAGAAAAAAGTTTAATAAAGAAAAAAGAAGTGATTGTGTTGAGTAAAAAAAAAAAAAACAAGAAAAGAAAGAGACAACAGAAGGATGAGAATGTATGTCAGTGTAGAATGCTCATATAGCATGTATGAGGTCTTATGTTATGTCTCAATTCCCCCACAAACACAAATTAAAGACACATTGGTCCTGTGCAGCTGCATGATTAAAATGCCATCACTGATGCGACCATGGGAAGAGAATGGTATATTGAGATTATCCTTGGTTGCTTGGTGAATGTTTGTTTTCAAAGAAGTGGCTTCATTCAATTAACTTCAAATGTTTCCATTTAATAAGTCATTCTGGTTCATGCTAGACCTTCTTGGTATGGAATTTTCATTGCTTAAAACAAGGAGTCTGTTGCATCATCTTTTTTTTTTTTTTTTTGTCCAGTCCTGAGCACTGTCCATGGCTTCTTTTTGCTAAGGCTAGCTTCTCTGCCACTTGAGCCACAGTGCCACTTCGGGCTTTTTCTATATATGTGTTGATGAAGATTCGAACCCAGGGCTTCATATGTACAAGGCAAGCACTCTCACGGGCTAGGCCATATTCCCAGCCCGCATCATCTATTTTTTAAACAAATAAATTATGGAGAAACAGAAAATACTGAAAGCCAAACATAACAATGAAGGAGGAATCTGTAGACACATGATGATTTGTCACCACTGCCTCTACTTATACCCAACTTCCATTCCTGAATAGAATTTTTTTTTTTTTTGGCCAGTCCTGGGCCTTGGACTCAGGGCCTGAGCACTGTCCCTGGCTTCTTCCTGCTCAAGGCTAGCACTCTGCCACCTGAGCCACAGCGCCCCTTCTGGCCGTTTTCCATATATGTGGTGCTGGAAATCGAACCGAGAGCTTCATGTATTTGTAGGAGGCAAGCACTCTTGCCACTAGGCCATATTCCCAGCCCCTGAATAGAATTTTGTAACACCTGTAATCACAATCTCAGAATGACTCTACTAGAAGAATTGAGTACTACTCTATTCTTAGAACCAGATAAACTCTATTCTTTAGTACTAGATTTAGGTATATAATTCATTTTACTCTGAGGATTTATGTTCAGTTTTTAAGTTTTATTTTTATTAGCACCATTTGGTGTCCAAAGATATTTCATTTTTATATGACCATGCATTCATTACAATGTAGCTTGATCAGACTTTCCTCCTTTACCACTCTTCTTCATTGTCCCATTTTCCCTTTTCAAGATCAAATTCAATAAGCTTCACTGTTTCATTTTCACATGTGAATATAAAGTATTGGGATCACTTTTGGTTAGCAAATTCCAAACTAGATTGCTGGTTCATTATTCCCTAGTTGATATAGAGTGACTTCATTGTAAATAATATTAGAAAATGAGAGAAAATATTCTTAAATAATTATCTGAAAATATCCTATATCTTTGTGAAAAATATACTGAGTGTACAGTGAGATTTGCATAAGTAAAAGCCTCAAATATTTAACAGTAGTCATTTGAAACTTTCTCCACAAATCATTTTTTAACTATAAATCACAGACACATCGGGACAAAGGTGAGCCAATTGAACAGTGATACTCACTAGATACTATGTTGGAAATGAACTTCACAACTTTAGGTGGAGAAGGGGCAGAGTTGAGTCCAGAGGAGAAAAAGTGAGAGAAGATGAGGGAGTAACACTATTCAACAACCAATGTATTCATCCACTGACTTGTATAGCTGTAACCCCTCTGTAAGTTTCATTTACAATTAGATTTAAAAGAAATACAAAGTCTGTTTTATATTTCTCTCATAATATGGATCTGGTCATATTTTATTGAATTAAAAATTAAATTGTAACAAAATCCACATGAAACCAGTTGTACGGCTGGGAATATGGCCTAGTGGCAAGAGAGCTTGCCTTGTATACATGAAGCCTTGGTTTCAATTCCCCAGAGCCACATATATAGAAAATGGCCAGAAGAGGCGCTGTGGCGCAAGTGGCAGAGTGCTAGCCTTGAGCCAGGGACATTGCTCAGGCCCTGAGTCCAAGCCCAGGACTGGCAAAAAAAAAAATAAAAATAAATAAATAAATAAATAAATAAATAAATAAAAATAAAATAATCAGTATCTTAAAAAAAAAAAAACTAGATGTACCATCGCAAATACAAATTTCCACATTTGCAGTATTAAATAACTCTATATCATATTATCATCATTATGACCTGTCTCCAGATGTGTATTTCAGTAACTGGAGATCTATATTTATTACAAAGGAAGATAGATCTTTTCAAACTTCAACCCATGAGACCACCATTTGTCTTGCGTACCTGTGATAGGTGCCTCTCAAAAGTGGTGTCCTATGGTATTTTTTAACGGGATTATTTCATTTGTGTATCAACCACCTTGTTATTCCAATGTATATAAAATATGTACAGATTTCCTGACTTTTGAAGGTTGAATGATATGTTTATACCATATTTTGTTTTTTCCATTAGTCTCTTTATTGTTTACATCTTGCATATATATGCATATATATTCATGTATGCACTTCTTTGAAGTACATGAAAATACTTTTGTATGTGTGACATATATGTACTTATTTGAAGTACAAGTAAATACTTTTTTGAAACCCTACTTTCATATTTTAAAGTATTTCCCAAAGGAAATAACTGTCACCTTTGATAATTGTTACTTTTTTCTTTAATTTGGGGACCAACCATCCTAATTAATAAGTAAAGTGGTTGCATATTTTACTTTCACACCAATATGACACAGAATTCCTGTTGATGTGAAAAGTTTTTACCTTTTCATTGACACTGGAAAGGTCTGTTTCCTTCATTTTGTTATAATCATTTCTTGGTCTAATGGAATAGAATTGGCCAAATGAGTGTTAGGTGATAACCTGGTGTGGTTTGATCTGTTTTTTAATGAGTAGTGGTATTTAATCTTCTCATGTAGTTGTTGGTTATTTTGTAAATATATTAGGAGAAATATTGATTCAAGTACCTTGCCTATCTTAAAACTTGATTTGTCTGCTGTGTGTGTGTGTGTGTGTGTGTGTTAGTGTGTGTGTTTCTTTTATTTTCCTTTTTGATATTTTGATTAGATTATGTGAGTTTTTTAATAAAATAATAAATACTAGATATTAGAGCACTATAAGGTTTATGACTTGTAAATATATTTTATGGACAAACCTGTATTTCTAGGTTCTCTAAACAGAGATTTTATAATACTGATTTCACACATTATAAGACTTGCTTCCTTCAGTTGTCCTGGATTCTTTCTTCTTTCTCAAGAGACTTGATATGTCATATAAAAGGATGTTTAAATTCATCTGAGTTACGAGTGCAAACCAGCTTATATTTCAACATTTCAATATTTTCACATTACTTCTAAAGAAACTATTGTGATTGCTAGTTCAAAATACTTCAAAGATTTCCTTTAATCCAACACGTAATTGTTTTCAAACCCATAATAGATTTATGGAAGAGACAATCAACTATCTTGAGTTTTATGGGTACTTTGTTTATTTTTTTTTTTTCTTTTCACTGCTCTTTCAACATATTGACCCTAGAAAATGCACAATCTTATTTTCAAAGGGACAGGAAGTTCTTGGCATTTTAAAAAGTAAAATAAAAACTTTGAAAACAAAAAAGGAACAAATGTGACTTTGAATCCTGAGATAAGTATTATCACACTAAGGTTAAACTTAGCTAATTTGTAAGAAAGTAAAGGAATTATTTCTTTTTCTTTTCAATTATGTTTAGTTAGCACACTTATGTAAAAAGTTGTTGTATGTATACTGTGAAATTTGAAACATTAAATCTAATGCCTGAGAGTGTTGTAATGTATACTTACAATATTTTTCTCTTATTCCTAAGAACTATTTACGAATGGGGCGATGTCATTATTTCTGATAGAGGCATAAAATTCCATTGTGTATTCCACATTTTACTGAACCATTCATCTACTGAGGGGCATATGGGTTGATTCCATATTTTGGCAATAACAAATTGTGTTGCGATGAACATTGTTTTCTGGTGGCTTTAGTGTGTTCTTGTTTGTAGACTTTTGGGTAGATGCCCAAAACTGGGGCTGCTGGGTCATAGGGAAGCTCTATATTTAGCCTTCCGAGGAATCGCCATACTGCTTTCCAGACTGGCTGAACCAATTTATATTCCCACCAACAATGAAGGAGGGTTCCCTTTTGGCCACATCCCCTCAACATTTGTTTTTATTAGTTTTCTTAATAAAGGACATTCTTACTGGAGTGAGGTGGAATCTTAATGTTGTTTTGATATGCATTTCTTTAATGGCCAGTGATGTAGACCATTTTTTCATGTCTCTTTGCCTTTCCCATTTCCTCATCAGAGAAGTCTCTTTTTAAATCTTTAGCACACTTGTTGAGGAAATGGAAGAACTTGGAAAAAATTATATTAAGTGAAGTGAGCCAGGCCCAAAGAAACATGGACTCTATGGTTTCCCTCATTGGGAATAATTAGCACAGGTTTAGGCTAGTCACAGCAGAGGCTCACAAGAGCCCAATAGCTATGCCCTTATAAACACAGAAGATGATTTTAAGTGAAATGAACTCCATGTTATGGAAATGAGTGTTCATATCACTGTTGTAATTACTTTCAACATGCCATGTGAAACCATAGCTTCTTTTGTTGATCCTCTTCTATCCCCTTCCTGTGGTTGTACCCACGCTATCACTGTATCTCATCTGAATACCCTGGATACTGTACATACTGGTATTAGAACTAGGGAAGTGAAAGGGAATATCACAATTGAGAGACAAAGGATAAAAAGACAAATGACACCAAAAGCAATACTTGCAAAACCATTTGGTGCAAACCAACTGAGCAACTTACGGGGGGAGAGGGGAAAGTGGAAGGGAGAGTGGGGAATGAGGGAAGAGGTAACAAATAGTACAAGACATGTACCCATGGCCTAACATATAAAACTGTAACCACTCTGTACATCACTTTGACAATAAATTATAATTTTTTTTAAAAAGAGCTATTTAAAGATAGAGAACCCATTTCAGTGTATTGCATTCAAAATATAATTTAAAAGTTTGGATACACAGTACATATTTATTTTTTTAAATGTAAATTAAATTTATTTTAACATAAATTTAAATTGCAAATTTTACTGGAGAACCAGGTGATGTTTCACTATATGTATACAGCATGATATGAACAGATATAGTCAGGTTAAACACATTCACGTTTTCATTTATCATTGGATATATGTTCAAATTTTACAATTTGAATAACAATGTCATTTTGCTATGAACAACTGTGGCTTGCTTTATTATGGTCTTTGAAGCAACAAAACAGAGTAATGTTGAAAAATAATAACGATAAACCATTCATTTCTATAAATTGGAGCCCATTTCACTTAGCATCATCTTATGTTTTCATATGTACGTAGCTATTGAGCTATTGTGATCTTTTGCTAGGATTATCTTAGACATGTACTAATTATTTCCAATAAGTGAAACCACAGAGTCCATGTTTCTTTGGGTCTGTATCACTTCATTTAGTATGATTTTTTCTTCCAACTCCTTCCATTTGCTTACAAATGGTACTATGTCATCCTTTCTGATAGAGGCATAAAATTATCTTGTGTATATGAACCACATTTTATTGATCCACTCATCTACTGAGGGGCTTCTGGGTTGGTTCCATATTTTAACTATGGCAAATTGTGCCAAGATTAGCATAGTTGTACTGGTGGCTTTAATGTAGTCTTGCTTTTAATCTGGATTTAGGTAAAGTGGGTATGCTGGATTATAGGGGAGCTCTATGTTTAGCCTTTTGAGGAACCTCCTTACTGATTTCCAGACTGGTTGAACAAGTTTACACTCCCACCAACAGTGCAGTAGGTTCCCTTTGGTCACATCCCATTCAGCATCTCTTGTTATTAGTTTTCTCGATATAGGACATTCTGACTGGGGTGAGATGGAATCTCAATGTTGTTTTGATTTGCATTTCTTTTATAGCCAGTGATGTTGAGCACTTCTTCAAGTGTCTCTAGCCACTCTCATTTCCTCTTCAGAGAAGTTTCTCTTTAAGTCTTTAGCCCATTTTTTCAGGGGCAGTTGGTTCATTACGCCTTTTTTTTTTTTCCTTTCTTCCCCATGATTTTACCCCAGGTGTCACTGTAACTGACTTTGGTACCCTGGATATTGTATATACGTGTATTGGAACTAGGGAAAGGAAAGGGTAACATCAACATGGAGAGACAAAGGATAAAAGATGAACCAATGTAACAGCAATACTTACAAAACTATATGCTGTAAACCAACTGTACAACTCCTAGGAGGGGAGGGAAATGTGGAAGAGGGAAGGTGGGAGAAAAATGAGGAAGGAGATATCCAGTTGGATAAGAAATGTATGCACCGCCTTACCTATGACACTGTAACCCCACTGTATTATCATTTTGACAATAAAAAACTCAAAAAAAGGACAAAGAATTGAAGGAGGACAAAATTTAAAGCTTCCCTGCTTCTTAGGACCATACAGCTCACATATAAATGATTGCTTTGTAAACAATTTCCTTTGATTGTAATGTTGACTGTTAAGCAAAACTACAAAATTGGAACAATGATAATGATTGAAACAATACTTTATTTTTTAAAACAATACCATTTACTTAAATATCCTATAGACATATTAATTTTATGCCTAACTGTCTCTCACTCTACTTTTTACATACAACATTTATATAAGCCAGTCTTTCCAACCTAGTCTTTAACCTCATTCTGAAATAGCAACTGCTGCACCATAAATCTTGATTATCTCTGCTACAATAGGTGAGCTCTAAGCACAAAGAATAAAACATAATTGATGTAGAAGCTGGTCTACAAGAAAGTTTATTACATGGCAAACTAAATTCTTACAACTAGGACAAAATGAAGAACATACTTTCTAAAATTGTACTCAAACCCAACTCCATTATTGTCTTTGATCTTGGTTAATTTAAGAATTCTGTTGTCTTGGAGAGGAAATATGAATTTTTCTTCTATTATATTACAAAGAAATGCTAAACCCATAGAGTTGTATTTTCTCTATCCTTTTTATGCCTTCTTGTCTTTTTACTCACTTGCTCCCAACTCTCACAACCATAATGCATCAATAATTATTAACAAATAATAATAATAGTAGGGTTAATACAAAAATGCCTATTTTACTTTAGATGCTGTATCTACAGTACAATTCTCAGTTTGAGTTTATGATCTTTGTTTAGTGAATTTCAGCTAGATATTAAAATTTGCTAGATATTAAAAGGGCATTTTTGGTTCACAAATTATTTCTAGTTAATCAGTGGGCAGCTCTGATTTAAGAATTCTTACAAGTTGGGAAAATACCTTAACCTGAGCATGATAAAGTTCTAGAATCTATTCAACCATGATACAGATAATAATTATACATGCTTTGGAAGATTGTTGTTACTCTTCAATGAAAAAATAAGTGTGAATGTTAACAGCTGATTGCAGCATTTCTGTCACAAACTATCTGATGGCTGTTATAATATCTCACTTTACTGTTGCAAGTATGCACATAGGACATGATCCTACAGAAGGAATTTTAAAATATAATCCATAGTGCAATAACAACAAACCACATCCTAAGTATGTAGAAATATGTCATCCTTTGAGATGTTTAAGTATGCATTTTTTTCAAAAGTGTTATAAAATATATAGTACCAGATTAAGTTAAGAATGTTGAATTAAAAAAAAAGATGGAGGGGCTGGGGATATGGCCTAGTGGCAAGAGTGCCTGCCTCATATACATGAGACCCTGGGTTCGATTCCCCACCACCACATATACGGAAAATGGCCAGAAGTGGCGCTGTGGCTCAAGTGGCAGAGTGCTAGCCTTGAGCAAAAAAAAAAGCCAGGGACAGTGCTCAGGCCCTGAGTTTAAGCCCCAGGACTGGCCAAAAAAAAAAAAAAAAAAAAAAAAAAAAAAGATGGAGGAAGTATTGTTAGAAGTTGGAATTCTCCCTCTACTTAGGTTTGCCAGCTTTTAGTGTGTGTGATGGTAGTGAAGCTTGAATTCTTGGCCTGGATCAATGTCTCAGGATTCTTCTTGTGCTCAAGGTGAGTGTCCAACCACTTCAGACACAGCTCCACTTTTGGCTCTTCATGATTAATAGAGGTAGATTTTTAGCCAGGGCTGGCTTCAAATTTTATTCGTAAAATCTCAGCCTCTTTGAGAAAGAGGATTATAGCCATGAGCTATTAGCTCCTAGCTTCAATTTGTAATTTGTAAAATTAGGAAGAATAAAATAATTTCATTTGGAGGGAAATGGATGGAACTGGAACAAATCATAGTAAGTGAGGTAAACCAAGTTCAGGGAGACAAATGGCACATGTTCTCTCTGTGAGGTGGAAATTAGATCTAAAATGCACTGGGACATGATAAATTATACAGGATTTTAGATACTTACCCACAGTGAGACCAAAAGAGGTTACTCTTAGGAGAGAAACACAAAGGTACAATGCCTAAGTGCCTATTCATATCTATGTAAAATATACATATTGGAACAAACTTCAAGATATGGAAACAAGAGACTTCTTTTTTGTTGTTTGTTTTGTTTTGTTTTTAGTTTTGATGATTCCATCTTTGCCTTATATATGGCACAATGAACAGTATGTCAAATCATCAGAACAGTTGAGTCAAGGGTATAAAACTCAAGGAGAAAGGGGGAAACTGTAGCAGTGGAGCTCACTTAACACTGGTGAAAGTAAACTGTACAACTCATGTGTGGAGATGGGAGGGAGGGACTGGGAGAAAGGGAGGGAATAGAAGACACTGTAAGAATGGAAATTTGTTCATTACCTGACTCACGTAATTGTAATCTCTCTTTATATCACTGCTAAAACACTAATATAAATAAAATTTAAAAAATATTTATTATGTAATTTCTGCCCCAGTACATGACTATTTCTTAACTTCATGTGAATTGTCACTTGAATGCATAATTCATAAAAATAAGTCTCTGAATTTTGTTGATTATCTAATTTGTCATCCCAAAATCAGTTGTTACTGTTGTTTTTAATGCCTAGATGTGCAAAGGAACATATTTATTTTAACTGAATCTGTAATTGTAACTGAGTCATTATCCATTCATGGGGTAAATTACTGACAATTTTCCAATTTGCCAGATTTTCATATATATCACATGAATAATTGACTAATGAGAATGAGCCAAATTGGAGGTAGTTAATTTTAGCTGGGTGAATCCAGTACCATCTGGACTTTGGGATTTACTAACTTTTAATTGACCTACTTCTTCCAGAAGAGTGCTAATACCCAATTTGTGAAATAGTTACTCAAACTCAAACCAGAAAAAAATAGGGCTACTTACTAGAGAACTTAAGTGTAATTCATTCAGAACTGAATGAATAAAATAGGAAACTAATGTTCAATACCAAAAGCTCATTTTTAAATATCAAATTAAGATTATGCAATAAAGCAGATGGATATTAATTTTATGTTGTTCTTCCCTTTTCACTATTATTGGAATGTTAATTCTTTATTTCCTGTTTGTAGCCTTCAGGTCTAGTGTGCTTGTTTATGATAAGTCTCATTACATTTAAACTTACAGCCACCTCACTTTCATCTGTGCGATTTCTTTTCTGTTAAAATTACTGGTAAAATTATCATTGAAGAGTTATATAATTTAACTTATGTTTGGATGCATAGCAAAATATTAATGTTGCTCTTAATTTTAATTACACTTTAGAGATATTCTTGGCATGATGTTCCTATTAATGTTTTTAAAAGTTAATTTCCATCTGCTGCTATATGCTCAAACCTGGTAACATAAAATATGTTATCTAATTATAAGAGTTATCACTATGTCCACTACATGTGTAAAATTATGCCTTTGGGAATGGCCCTTCTCAATTTCATGAAGACATGCCAATTTATCCTAGATGTTAAATTTAAAATTAATATATCTCTCTGGTTGCTTCATTGAAGATGAAGGTAAGAGTAAACACATAAAAAATAGTTTAATGACCTTCATTAGTTACGTTTTCTAATAAATGCAATAAGATTTAATAAAAAGATGAAGTAATACATTCTGTTCTGTAAAATTATTTGGATCAGCTAAAATAGGTATTATCTACCTATTAAAATGTATATATTAGGAACTGGGCACCAAAGTCTCACACCTGTAATTCTAGCTACTCAGAAGTCTGAGATTTGAGGATCTCAGTTCAAACCCCATCAGGGTAGGAATGTACATGTGACACTTATTTATATTTAGCTACTAAATAAAACTGTTTCAAGTGGCTGATCACTAATATAGACTAAATATAGCTCAAGGAACTCAGAGCTCTGGGTTCAAGCCACAGGACTGAACCAAACCAAAAATGTGTCATGTTGCTCAAAAGGTAGAATATCTTCTTAGCCACTTATAATCCTGGGTTCAAATCCCAAAACTGACAATATCTACAGATGATCGATTGATAGCTAGCTAGCTAGATAGACAGACAGGTAGGCAGACAGATAGATATTATTTTGAAGAATGCTATTATTTTATGACTATGCCTATTTTATGACTACGCCTAGGCCATATTTATGGCCTGAGTAACTACCAATAGCTCATCTAATGTTTGAGAAGTACAGGAATCTTTAATATGTGATAATAAATACAGTGACATGTCACAAATATTCAAAAGGAGATATACATATATATACATATATATGTATGAAACTAAGCAGAAACAGTAGATTAAATGAATAGTGACATGTAACTATAGGGCTCTGAGTGTTGTTAAGTGTGAGTTACATGAATCCAAAGAAAAATATAGTGTAGAGTTTGAGTTTGCACTGTGGCTGAAGTTTCCTTTTCTTTTCTTTCGTAGTTGGGATTCTTATTTCATTTGCTTATCTGTTATATCTGCGTCTGTTATAGAGCTTATTGTATCACACTATTTTTTTTTTACATTTTAAGCTATATTTGACAGCTCTTCTAACTTTTTTATTATTATTAAATTTTATTGATCAGCTGATGTGTTGAGAGGGTATAGTTACATAATAAGGTAGTGAGTACATTTCTTGTCATATTTGTTACACCCTCCTTCATTTTTCTTTCCCTTCCCCAGTCCAGATAAGTATATATACAATATCCAGTGTACCAGAATCATATACAGTGACCACAGGGGGTACGGTCAAAGGAAATTCACCTAGTACATTAAACACTGACAACAGTAAAATCCTCCTGTTTCCAACTCTTGGTGTTCATTTTGCTTAGCCTCATCTTATATAATCATATGTATGTAGCTGTTGAGACCTTTTTATGTTTATTTAGTAATTGTTCGGTTTTAGAGAGATGATGTAAAGTCGCTGACCAAAATATGTAGAAATACCATTTGAAAAGAAGTTTGTTGCTTTACAGACATGATCTCTACTGTTCTCCCCTCCCCCTCCAACAACCACATATCAGAGAGACCATGCACCTTTGTCCTCTTTGCTCTAGGCTTGACTCGCTCAATATTATTCCTTCCAGATCTAACAGATCTTCCAGATGTAACACTTTTGAAAGAGACATATTCTAAAATAACTGATTTCAATGTCAAATTAAAAATTTACTGAGTAGTCTGATTTCTAAGTTTATCTTGCTGCTAATTTCCTTAAACATATTGACTATTTTTTCAGTAGGCAGACAATTATGTTTACTTTAGAGACAATATTTTTTGTTGATTATTCAGTAGAATATGTTACCTAATATGCACAGAATGGACTTTTCTATGAAGTTATGTAGGATGTCATGTTATCTTCTCCATATTAATAACCTAATTGTATTTTCATGTGTGCAAGTAAACTTTATGAGCAATATTCTTTGTTAGCTCTCTCTACTCTAGTTGCTGCTCACCACACAATCTGAGCCTGTTTTAAGAGTTCTTTTTTGAAAAATGGATTTACAGTCACAAGGCTTTTATCCTGTTTGGGTTCTCCAATGCAAACTGAGTTTTCTTCCAGGTGAAAGACATTCCACATCGATTACATTCCTAACGTTTTTCACATGTGTGAATTCTCTTAGGCGTGCTAAAGTGAGTTTTGGTTGAAAGACTTTCTATTGTACAAGGTTTCTCACCTGTGTGAATTCTATTGCCCATGCCAAGGTCTGTCCACATTTGTTGTATTCACAAGGTTTCTCTCCTGTGTGTTCTCTGATGAACATGAAAGTCCATCCCAATTCTAGGTGAAAGAATTTCCTCATTTGTTACATTCGAACTTGCCACTTGTGGTCCACTGGTCCTCCTCCAGGCTGGGAATCAGCTGAAATGATCCCAGGGTATTGTAGACACCAGAAATCTAGGCCATACCGGTAATGATAATATTCTCCCATGAGCTCCGAGTGCACCTTGGACATGCCATAGATGATCCTGGGTCTCTGAATACAGATGTCTGGGGTTGAGTTCCGGGGAGACCTCCTCAGATGACCAGTTGGGCTTGTCAAATGACCTGCGGGAGCAGTCGCCTGGGACGTGGAGCCCTGGCTCTGCGTGGGAGCCGGGACAAGGTGCCCAGGCACGGAGCAGGGATGCGGGAGCCAGGACACAGAGCTGGGATGAGGAGCGGGGCACGGGAACCGAGATGCAGAGCTGGGATGCGGAGCTGGCCCATGAGGTTTGTTTTCATGAGTTCCAGTTATAAGTTTGAGGTGTTTTTCTAATGGCTACAGCTCTATTATTTTCGGCATGCTGGTGGTTAGAGATAAGAGTCTCAGGGACTTTCCTGCCCAGGCTGGTTTGCACAAGGATGCTCAGATTTCAAGCTTTTTGTGTAATACTCTCAGTTTTCCATAGGACACTTATCTCCTGGATTGAGTAGATAGGCCATTACAAGGCAGAGGATCTGAACTGGAAGAGAGAGAGAGAGAGAGAGGGAGAGGGAGAGGGAGAGGGAGAGGGAGAGGGAGAGGGAGAGGGAGAGGGAGAGGGAGAGGGAGAGAGCATCTTCTTCATGTGTCAATTATTTCTATTTAATAAAAGAAAAATTACGTTTAATATACATACATTATTAATTTCCTTCTCCCAAGTTTGTATTGTGATGTATAATGATCATATGGTTTCAGAATATGAGGTATTTTAAACATATATTTGATACTTCAAGTATTGTGGTCATACTTATTAATATCACGTAGTTTTCTATGTTCAGCAAAAACTCAAAATGGATGGTGGGTACATAGCAAACAATGGAAATGTAAAATTATTAGCTTTTAGTTGTTAAAATGATATACACAGATTACATGTACATAAATCAGGCAATGAGTACATTTCTTTTTGAGCCATGTCAAGTCTCCCTTTATTTTCTTCCAGTTTTTCCCCCAGGCCTCCTCACCCACCCTGCCACAAGTTGTATAGTTCACTTTTACCGTAGTGTCTAGTGAATACCACTTCTACATTTATTCACATTTTGCCATTTTCCTGATTTCTGTGTTCCTCCTTACCTTCCCCCAAACAAATGAAATTACATCAGATAAAAGGTACATAAAACAAAAAAACAGGGACAAAGAGGATAAAAATGAAAGAGAATAATGTAAAACTTATTGTTTCCATTTTTTAAAATTCATTTCAATAAACATCATTTTGGATTTTGTTTTTTGTGATCATAAACCCTTGGTGTTTCTCTTCTAAGAATACTCTTCTTGGGTCTCACTGTGTGAAGATCTAGAGTCCTTTATTCTTTATTATGTGCAACAAATTTCTTTTTGTCTTTTACCATGAAGTGAATATACTTGTAGATTTACAGGCATTTTATTTTAGATTATTTTATCAGAAAGAGGTTACAGTTATATAAGTAAGGTAATGAGTACATTTCCGGTTGAAGAGTGCCACTCTCTCCCTCATTTTCTTCCACACTTTCTAATTACAACAAATGAAGGGAAACCATGCAATGTGTTTGTTTTTGGCTGACATACTTGGCTATATATATTTTTTTCCAGCTACATTTCCTTATGAAAGGTACACTATAAGTCCAACAGAAGCATATATTCCACTGTGTATAGGTACCACATTTTCTTGATCTATTTCTCTGCTAAGGAGCACCTGGGTTGATCCCATATCTTGGCTATGGTAAATGCTGCAATGAACATGGTTGTGCTGTTCTCTTTAGTATGGACTTGTTTGTGGTCAATGGGATAAATGCCCAGGATTGGAATTATTGAGTAAAAGGAAATCTCTATGTTTGATCCATTGATGAAACTCCATATTGTTTCCATGTGTGATTGAACAAGTTTATATTCTCACCAACAGTGTAGTAACATTCCCTTTTGAAGACATCCCTGCCAGCATCTGTTATTAGTTTTCTTGAAAATGACCATTCTAACCATAGTGAGGAATAATCTTAATGTTTTGATTTCCACTTATTTTATGGTCAGATATGCTGAACATTTCTTCAGGTATCTATTGACTGTTCTTACTTCTTCTGAGAAGTCTCTCTTTAAGTATTTGGCCGATTTATTAACTGTATTGTTGAGTTTTTGAGCATCTATTTTTGGAGAATTTATTTTTAGTGCCTTAATTATTTTTTTATATGTGAGGCCCTTGTCTGATGTATGGCTAGTTTAAAAATAAAGGAAAAAAACCCCTCCCATTCTCTGATTTTCTGTTTATCTTATTAGCTATGTCATGGAAAAGCTCTTTGGTTTGATACAATTCCATGTATTCATTCTTTGATTTGTTGTGACTGTGGATCATTACATAAAAAATTTGACTGGTGCCTCGGGGCTCTAGTATTTTCCATATTCCTGTATATTCCTGTAATATTTTCATGGTAACTAACCTTATGATTTTATATACCGTTATTATCTGACATATTCAACACTCTAAAGATGAGCTTGAAGATTGAAAATTAATTTATCTTCTTTCAGAAAGCTCTAATTTTTTTTTACATTTTCTTGCCCACCCCCCTGCCCACAGATTCTTTTATATTCTTCAGGTGGATCAATGCACCTCACTCGTATTCTGCCTAGGGAAAAACTTTAATTATTATTGTTATTATTATTTTACTTTATTGTTATTTTACAGGTGATGTACAGAGTGATTGCAATCCTATGAGTATGCAATGTGCACATTTTATTCCATACAATATCTTCTGTTCCCTCACTCTCTTCCAGCCCTTCCTTCATATCTCTACCCATGAGTTGTATACTTCACTTTCATCAATGTCCAGTCAGTGAGCTCCACTACAGAATTTTTTACCTTTTTTCTCTGTGTTCTATGCCCTCCTTCAACCCTTCTAAAGATTTACATTAGAATACATCAAAAGTTATGTTAAAAAAACACCAAAATCTAAAAACAAAAATGCAGGTGTCTTTTTTTTCATATCTTAGAGTTCATTTCAACAGAATATGAAGATAAATCTTCTTCAGGTAGTTCTTTGTTTATGTTTTAATTATTCTTTCATATGTTGCTTGACACATGGAGTGACTGCTTTGATGGGATTTTCATTCTCATCATTACTTCAGGCTTGTTAATACATCTCCAGTCCTGTGGCAATTATGTTAGGCAGCTTCTCATTTTACTGAGAAAAAGAACTAAGATTAATAGTCTACAAGCAATAGATACACATTTCTGTTCATTGACTCAGAAGTTTCAGGTTAGAGTCACTCACCTCCATTGTTTCTGGGCCTATGAAGAGGCAGAGCCTTCTGGCTGGTAAGAACAGACAGCCAGTTTCCTCTCCTCATGTTCAGTAAGGGAGAGAAGGGAAGGAGACCAGCATATCGACATCACAGGTGCACTCTCAGTGCCCCATTTCCTCCACAATGTTTCCTTCCCAGTAGCTCACGGAGCTGTAGATTTATCATTATATAAAATGTCATGTGATGTAAATTATTCATTGTCATATTAATATGATATCATACAGACTCAGTTTTTACTTTTTGTGACCTGAAATATTTCTGTTTTTCGCTTTCACCATTTATCGTAGATACTGCACAACTGGTTTTTAGCCAGTATGTGGGAATATTTTTACTCAGATATAACCTGTTTATTTACTTTGCTTAATATTTAGGTGTCTGACCTGATATTTGCTTATTATGTTGTAATGGATTACTTCTTTACAGATATTTCTATTATTTGAACAGATGTGCTTATGACTAAATCTTCTTAAGTATTCCCAAAACCTGACTTTTTGAAAGCCAACTTTGGAAAAGAGTTATGTATACAATTAAAGAATCAGGAGATCGTTTTATTGATTCATTGCTTCAGCATTTCTGTTTTTCAGTACAAACTGTTCCACTGAAATGATTAGACATGATACCACTTTGGAGGAATTATACTGTTTGTAGTCATGATAGAGTATTTTATTTGTGTTTAATTATACAAGTTGTTAGGGAACCAAAGATTCTCAGTTAATTTACACATAAGACTTGTTCCTCTCTGGAATACTTTGATGGAATTATAGTGATCAATCTTGAGCTCAGTGGTTATTTGAAGTAAGAGATTTTTCTCGTCAACTTCCCAATTTCATCCTTGAGCTGTCTCAACTCTGTTGGATGATTCCATCTAAGAAACTGTTTCCTTTCTCATGTCTGTGTTCCACCATCTCTGGGGCTTTCATGCTTTGTATCCCGAAAGTGTAGTTTGGATTTTTCTACCTCATATGTAAAAATTATATATCACAATACAGCTGATTAGCCATGAAGTTCCTATAATTCCTTTCCCAAGAACTATGTGGTTGCATCACTGATCTTTTACCCATTCCTCTACCATGTAGAGGATTATACTTTGTGTTGCCTGTGTAGCTTTTATTCAGATCAACCAAAGTGGGCTACACTTGGCTTTTTACTATTTATTGATTTGTATTTATGCTCATCATATTCCTTTGTATAGACTTTTATGTAACCATAAATTACAATTGTTTCTCTCCACTATTATTCTGTCTCTGTTTCTGACTCTTTCTCTGTTTCTCTCTGTCTCTGTATCCCTGTTCTCTCTCAGTGTGTGTTTGTCTTCAATCCCTCCTACGTTTTGTCCTTATTTGTGCAGTATGCACACACACATTCACAGATGTCAGGCACAAATATTATTAAAGTATGTATTTCTGTCAGGTCTGCTATTAATCTGTAAAAATAATTTAAGGGTTTTAATGATGATGCCCCACTTCTCAGAGTCAAACACTTGGCATAAAAACAACTGAGAAATTATTGTATTTATTTTTCTCATTTTTCAAAAGGAAATAAAAATATCACATACATCATGTAATACTAGTTTAAACTACATAGGTTAATTACGTTATACACAAATCAAATTAAATGATCACTTAACTTACCACATTGAGGGGAAAGCTATTTTCCAAACAAAATTTTGATTTATCATTTTCATGAAGATGTTGCTGATGCCCTGTCAAATGTACAATTTACTGACAGCTTCAGGAGAAGATCTATATTTCACTGCTTTTTAGGAGAAAACTAATACAAGATATTTTATCACCTAGATAGATTGGAATTGAATTTGCCTGTATCTGTGTCATTTCCTTGTTATGTAGCTGACACATATATGAGAAATCAAAGCTGTTATAACAAAAAAAAGCAGATTGTTCTCAGTGTACATTAATTATCAGAGTTGAGAGTGCCATCTCATATACTCTCCACACTAGCATGCATGTGTAACTTATTTGTTCACATTCAAATAATATTTTAGGTGGGAGTGGAGCAAGCTCTTTGGTTAGGTATTATTGACCCTCTATTTAAAGCAAACAGTTAAGTACTGCTTGCCCTTAGTTACTTGAAAATGAAAACTGGACAACTAAGAAATGCACTCTTCCCTTGAGGTGGGATTCCTGAATTTGTTAGTAAATGTGTGCAATAACAAGTCAGAACCTCATTCCCTCTCTCATTTAGGGTCATATTTACTTATACTTCATGAGAGAGCATTTGCTCCTTTGTTGACATACCATGTATTTAATGAGTATCTACTATGTGCCATGCATTTAGCCATCAAGAGCATAGTGATCAGAAAAAGGAGAAGCAATGGATAATGAGATCAAAACATCATGATCTATCTATCTATCTATCTATCTATCTATCTATCGATCTATCTATCTGTTTATCTACCTATCAATCTAATGAAATTTTACTCATCCATTTTAAAGAATGATATTGTACCATTTGTAAAGATATACAGAGAGCTGGAAAAGATTATGTTAAGTGAAATAAGTCAGGCCCAGAGAGACTAAGGATGCATGTTTCTTCTTTTATGTGAAAGGACATTTATCTTACAAACTCCTAAGTAAATATGTTGAGTAGCATGCAAGTACATAGAAACACAGTAACTGAAATAGGAGAGCTTCAAGCAAGATCTCAAATAGTGTAATTTAGTAGAAAGGCAAAACTCATTATTCTGCAAAATAAAATATCAGGAAACAGGTATTGAGAGGGTTGTGCTGATGTCAAAGGGAAAGGGGTATATTAATGGAGAGGAAAAAGAGGGAAAATACAGTCAAGAATCCAATGTATATTCCATAAAAGTACGAACAGTTAGTGAAGGTAGGGTATGAGAGGGATGTGTGAGAAGGTTGAAAAGGTGACATTAATCAAGATACATTTTATATGCTAGCTACATTGTTAAATGGCCACATCTTAATACAACTGCTTAAAGACAATTCAAACATTTAAAAACTGGAGAGAATAAAGAAGTATAATAGAGAAGATAAATTTGATATAATGAAACTCTTGTACAAATAATATTAGCTACTAAAAAGGATAAAAAGAACAAATATCCTCTATGTGGAATGTGTTGTATAATGTAAGAGGTGAAATGAATAAAACCAGCAAAGGAATAAAAAAGGCATATATACACAATAGGAAAAGAAGCCTTTGTTATGAGTATAGACTTTATTATAACAAAGTATAGAAGATGATAAACATTGTTAGGCAGAAAAGATAACAGTTCCTATATATTATTGAGGTCTCTGAGTTCATTGTAAATTAAGTGACATTTAACAGAGATCTTTTGTATGAATTATGAATACAGAAGATAAAAAGACAAAAAGCCTGCAAAAAAAGAGATTTCACTTTTTATCCATAGATAAGAATATTATTGAGAGGCAAGTATCATTACTGCTTTAGATTTTACCACTTTATGTGTAAAATGACATTCCAACAACTCAAGCCTGATTTAAGCTGAAAGGTGATAATTTAGTAATGAATAATTCATAACCTAAAAATAAGGATATTGATTTTTGTTAAAAATTATATTGTCAATAAGCAGCTATTCCCATCTTCTTGTATATGAAATGTACAAAACCAAGGGAGTGTAAGCATGACTAGTTTGTACCTTGAAACCTATGACTTACCATTAAAAAACTAGTTTATTTTAATTATCCAGAATTAAACATAAACATGTTTGGGACTTGTCATTTCAATGTAGCATTTCATAATTCATTAATTGTAACTTGATCAGAATAACTCCCGCTAGTGTTCCAGCTTTGCTTTACACCTCTTATTTTTAATAGATTTTAGTGGATTTCCTTGTGCCATTATAATAAATAGAAACAAGGTTCTTAGATATTTTCACCTCCAAAATTCTATTTGCTTTCTCTCTCACCTTATAACTCCCAAAGTTCCATAATTTAATTCATGCTAAATGTATTTGTTAACACACATATATGTATGTGTGTATATATATATATTTATCTAACTATCTATCATACATATATCCATCCATACATACATACCTATTAGGTTTAGAATATGCATATGAGAAAAGCAATATAATAAAAATAGATCATTTTGCTTAAAATTGTAATCTCCAGTTCCATCCATTTTAATGTAAATAATATAATTTCATCATATCTGAGTAATACTTCTCAATTAATAAATGAGCAGATCAGGAAACAGACAATACTTGTAAGGAAAATCACAACCAATTATTTATGATGAAATATTCAACATCCCTAGCCATAAGGGAAATACAAATAAATATGACAATAATCAATAAACTGGAAATGGCTAAGCTCCCAAAAGCCATGTTCATATCTTATGCAATTCCCATAAAAATTAATGATAATGTTCATGGAAATGAAAACAATCCTAAAATACACATAGAATAACAGAAGATCTGAAATAGGAAGAGCAATCCTGAAGAAATACCAGAATATGTTTGGAAGAATACAAGTAATACTAAGTGTAGGTGAGAATACAAGAAAGATAAGTGAATCCATATGCATAAATTGTTGTGGACATGCTTTTTATAGCAGCCACTATAGAAATTCCACCAAATTAAAACTAACAGCTACCGTGTAATCCCATGAACCTACTCTTGGCATCTATCTGAAGTTATATAGTTCAGGATACCTAAGGTATCTGCAGATCCATGTTCATCACCATGAACACAAGCCAGACTAGAGACACAGCCCCGATGCCTTTCAACTGATGACAGGCTGTTTCTGTATCTGTGAAGAATATCATTGTTATTTTCATAGGAATTTCATTTAGTAATACAGCTACTTTCACATTATTGACTTTGCCAACCCATGCACATTGGAAACCTTTCAATTTTCTAGTGAAAGCTTCAATTTCTTTTTCTTCAAGGTTTCATATTTTTTATTATAGAGATCTTCACTTCCACGGCCAGATTTACTTCTAGATATATTATAGATATTTATTTTATTTTTCAGGCTGTTGGTTCCTCACTCTGTGTCTCACTCTCTGTCTCTCTGTCTCTGCCTCTGCCTGTCTGTCTCTCTAGCCACTATTGTTGCTGCTGCTGCTGCTTCTCCTCCTCCTCCTCTCCCTCCCCCCTTCCTCTCCATCCCCCTCCTTCCCCTCCCTCTCTCTTTTTCCCCCTCCTTCTCCTCCCCCTCCTCCTCATCTCCCCCTTCTCCTCCTCTGCTCTGGAACTTAAACTCAAGGCCAAGTGCTTGACTTCCTGACTATTGGCTCTCAACTAGGGATATACTTGAGCCATATCATTCATCTAGCATTTTGCTGGTAAGTTGGGCATGGAGACTCAATGACATTTCTTCCTAGGCTAGTCTCAGGTCTTAGACTCTTAAGTAAGATTACTACAGACATAAACCTCCGTGGCTATTTGAGGTTATGGTTAATGGATTTGTATTCTTTTTTTTTTTTTTTAATTTTTCCTGCGAAAATATCTTTTCATGGGTTTGAGCTCAATTATTTAGAGAGAGAGAGAGAGTGTGTGTAAAGGCACACCGGAAATAAAACCTTGCTCTAATATCTGTCTCTGGGGTGTTCATAAGTTCAGGCCTTCTGATCTCTCTAGGTCCTCAGTTTCACATGCTTTCTTCTCAGTAGCTTCTTAGTTGCCTTTCTTTTTTTTTTTTAATTTTTTTATTATTAATTAAGCAAAAAAAAATTTTTTTACAAGGTGTTGTGCACCGAGGGTACAGTTACATAGTAGGGCAGTGTGTACATTTCTTGTGATATCTTACAACCTGTTTTTCCATCCCTTGTCTAGGTCAGGTAGACCCATATGCAATTTACAATGTATCAAGCACATATACAGTGTTCACAGACTTGGTCTCTACTGTCTCTCCATCTCCCTTTGTTAACAGTCATATATCAGGGAGATCATGCCCCTTTGTTTTCTGTGTTCTAGGCTTGTCTCGCTCAACATTATTTGTTCGAGTTCTGACCATTTCCCTGCGAATAACAATATTTCACCATTCCTAATCGCTATGTAGTATTCCATTGTGTATAAGTACCATATTTTTTGGATCCATTCATCTGTGGAGGGGCATCTGGGTTGTTTCCACATTTTGGCTATTGTGAATTGTGCCGCAATAAACATGGAAGTACAAATGTCCTTTTGATATCTTGGGTTTTGCTGTTTAGGATAGATGCCTAGGAGTGTGGTATGGCTGGGTCATAGGGTAGGACTATATTGAGCTTTTTGAGAAACCTCCATACTGTTCTCCAAAGTGGTTGTACTAATTTGCACTCCCACCAACAATGGAGAAGGGTTCCTCTTTCCCCACAGCCCCTCCAGCATTTGTTGTTTCCTGAGTTCAGAGTATAGGCCATTCTAACTGGGGTGAGGTGGTATCTCAGGGTTGTTTTTATTTGCATTTCCTTTACTAGCAGGGATGTTGAGCATTTCCTCATATGTTTCTTTGCCATTTTTATATCTTCTCTTGTGAAGTCTCTCTTTAGCTCTTTTGCCCATTTCCTAATAGGTTTATTGGGCTTGGAGGGGCTTAGTTTTTTGAGTTCTCTGTAGATGACAGATATCAGGCCTTTGTCTGTTGCTGTGCTGGTAAATATCCTTTCCCATATCGTTGGCTGTCTTTCTATTTTGGTGGCTATGACCTTAGCTGTGCAGAAACTTTTTAATTTGTAGTAGTCCCATTTGTTGAGTCTTTCCCCTATTTGTTGTGCCCCTGGGACTCTATTCAGGAAGTTCCTTCCTGTGCCTATAAGTTCTAGTGTCTTTCCTACTCTGTCCTTCAGTAGTTTCAAGGATTCAGGTCTGATGTTGAGGTCCTTGATCCATTTTGAGTTGATCTTGGTGCATGGTGATAGGCTTGGGTCTACTTTGAGTTTTCTGCATATGGCTGCCCAGTTCTCCCAGCACCAGTAGTTGAAGAGGCTATGTTTATTCCATTGTATGTCTTTAGCTCCTTTGTCGAATATCAGTTGGCTGTAAGAGTGCGGTTTTATTTCTGGGTCTTCAATTCTAATCCACTGGTCTTCCGATCTGTTTTTATACCAATACCATGCTGTTTTTGTTATGATGGCCTTGTAGTAGAGCTTGAAGTCTGGTATGGTGATACCTCCTGCACTATGTTTTTTGCCTAGAATTGCTTTGGCTATTCTAGGTTTCTTGCTGTTCCATATGAATTTATGGACTGGTTTCTCTATTTCAGTGAAGAATGTGGCTGAGATTTTGATTGGTATTGCATTGAATTTGTATAACAATTTGGGCAATATGGCCATTTTCACTATATTGATTCTGCCTACCCATGAGCATGGGAGGTCTTTCCATCTCCTTGTGTCTTCTTTGATTTCCCTTATTAGATTTTTGTAGTTTTCATTGAATAGGTCCGTCACGTCCTTGGTTAAGTTGATCCCTAGGTACTTTATTCTTTTTTTGGCTACTGTAAATGGAATTGTTTCCATAATTTCCTTTTCTGTTTGTCTATTGCTGGTGTACAGAAAAGCTGCTGACTTTTGTGGATTGATTTTGTATCCTGCTACTTTGCCAAATTGGTTTATTAGATGTAGGAGTTTGGGTACTGAGTTTTTTGGGTCCTTGAGATATAAGATCATGTCGTCTGCGAATAGGGATAACTTGATTTCTTCCTTGCCGACATGGATCCCTTTGATGTCCTCCTCTAGCCTTATTGCTATGGCTAGGGATTCCAGCACTATGTTGAACAGAAGTGGGGAGAGTGGGCATCCTTGTCTTGTTCCTGTGTTTAGGGGGAATGATTTAAGTTTCTCTCCATTTAATATGATATTAGCAGTTGGTCTGTTGTATATGGCTTTTATTGTTTTGAGGAATGTTCCATCTATTCCTGTTCTCTCCAAAGCTTTTAATAGGTATGGATGTTGTATTTTGTCGAAGGCTTTTTGGGCATCAACTGAGATAACAATGTGATTCTTGATTTTAGTTCTGTTTATGTGGTGAATTACATTGATTGATTTACGGATGTTGAACCATCCTTGTGACTGAGGGATGAAGCCTACTTGGTCATGATGTATGATATTCTTAATCAGTTTCTGGATCCTGTTAGCTAATATTTTATTGAGAAGCTTTGCATCTGTGTTCATTAGTGATATTGGTCTGTAGTTCTCTTTTTTTGTTGGATCTTTGCCTGGTTTGGGGATGAGTATGGTATTAGCTTCATAGAATGAGTTTGGAATTTCTCCCTCCGTTTCTATTTCGCGGAAGAGTTTGAGGAGTATTGGAATTAGCTCCTCACTAAAGGTTTTGTAGAATTCATTGGTGAATCCATCTGGGCCTGGGCTTTTCTTAGTAGGGAGGTTCTTGATTACCTCTTGTATCTCACTGTAAGTTATTGGTTTATTTAGTTTATTTATTTCTTCTTGGTTCAGTTTGGGCAGTTTGTAATTCTCTAAGAATTGATCCATTTCTGTAAAATTATTGTTTTTTGCTGAGTAGAGGTTTTGGAAATAGCTCCTTATGATTGTTTGAATATCGTGTTTACTTGTCGTAATTTTTCCTGTGGAGTCCCTGATTTTACGAATATGAGTCTCTTCTCTTCTTTTTTTTGTGAGTCTTGCAAGGGGCCTGTCAATTTTGTTTATTTTCTCAAAGAACCAGCTTTTAGTCTTATTTATTTGTTGAATGGTCTTTCTATTTTCAATCAGATTTATCTCTTCTTTAATCTTTGTAATCTCTCCCCTCCTAGTCGTTTTAGATTCTGTCATTTCTTGTTTCTCCAGTTGTTTTAGTTTCATCATGAGGGTATTCACCTGCTCTGCTTCCATTCTTTTAATGTGGGTACTGAGTGCAATGATCTTGCCCCTCAGTACTGCCTTAGCTGTGTCCCATAGGTTTCTTTGTGATGTGTTTTCTTTGTCATTGTGGCTTATGAATTCCTTGATTTCATCTTTAATTTGATCTGTGGCCCAAGTGTTGGATAGCAGCGTGGGGTTTAGCCTCCAAGAGTGTGTATAGGCTCTGTGGTATCCTTTGTTGTTGAGGGTTACCTTTAATCCACTGTGATCAGATATAATACATGGGATGATGTCAATACTTTTGTATTTGCTGAGGTTCTTTGTGTGGGCTATGACGTGGTCTATTTTGGAATATGATCCATGGGCTGCTGAAAAGAAGGTGTATTGGGTCTCTGTAGGGTGGAAGGTTCTATATAGGTCTGTTAGATCCATTTGGGAAATGGTGTTATTTAGGTCCTCAGCTCCCTTACTAATCCTCTGGGTGTTGGATCTGTCTCTTGGAGAGAGAGGAGTATTAAAGTCACCCACTATGATTGTGTTTGCATCTATCTTGCTCTGTAATTCTGTGAGAATTTGCTTGACATATGTCGGGCCTCTTTTGTTCGGTGAGTATACATTTATCACCGTGATGTCTTGATTCTGGATTTTTCCTTGTATTAATATGTAGTGTCCTTCTTTGTCTTTTTGAGTGGACTTTAAAGAGAAGTCCAGCTTGTCTGAGATCAGAATGGCTACACCTGCCGTTTTGGTGGGTGCATTTGCTTGGTAGATCTTGGTCCATCCTTTCATTCGAAGCCTGTTTTTGTCCCTTGCTGTAAGGTGGGTCTCTTGTAGACAGCAGATGTCAACTTTTTGTTTGCGGATCCATTCTGCCAGTCTGCTCCTCTTAATCGGGGAGTTTAAGCCATTTATATTTAAAGAGATCAAGGATAAGGGTGTTTTTTCTCCTTCCATTTTCTTGTTGGGCTGTTTTTTCCTGGTTTTTTTTTTTTTTTTTTTTTTCTTCTTGTCTTTAGTGAGCTGGTCTTTCTGCTGGACTTTGGCTATTGAAGTTTCTTTCTGATTCTGTCTGTGTGTCTTTTACCATCTCTGTTGGGTGGGCTTCCCCTCTTAATATTCGCTGTAGGGCTGGTTTTTTATTCACATACTCCTTTAGCTCCTCTTTGGTGTGGAAAGATCTGGTTCTCCCTTCGAATGTGAACTCCAGTTTCGCTGGATATTTGATCCGAGGTTGTAAGTTGTTATTCTGAAGTACTTGGATAGTGTTCTTCCACTCACTTCGAGCTTGGTAAGTTTGTGTGGATAAGTCGGATGTTATTCGAATCCTCTTCCCATTGAAAAAAGTTTCCTTCTTCGCTTTGGCTGAATTCAGAATTTGCTCTTTAATCTTGAGGTCTGTAGTCTTGAATATTATGTGCCTTGGGGTGGTTTTCCTGGGGTCTGGCCTGCCAGGTGTCCTATAGGCTTCGGTTACCTGGATGGGGTCCCCTGTGAGATTGGGGAAGTTTTCTGCAATAACTTTATTGAGGACATGGTTAAGCCCTCTACTCTGATATTCGGCTCCTTCTTCTATTCCAGTTATGCGCAGATTATATCTCTTGTCTTTGTCCATTAGTTCCTGGATTAATCTTCCCTGAAGCTTCACCTTTTCTTGGAGTGTGGTCATTTTCTGGTTGTTGTCAGCTGCTTCATCGTCCAGGCGAGAGATTCTGGATTCCATATGGTCAACTCTTTGTGTTATGGTTTCAATTGCGGAGTTTATGGATGTCAGAGAGCTATTCATGGTTGTCATATCAGCTCTGATCGTGGAAATTTCTTCCTTTAAAGAGTTGTATTTTAAATCTATTTTTTCATGCATTTCAATTCTCAGGGTGTGGAGATTTTCTTTAAAGGCGGCTTGCATTGTATCCATTTTTGCTTCCATTTCTTTAAACGAGGCTTGCATTGTATCCAGTTTTGCTTCCATTTCTTTCTTAGCTTCCTGGGTGTCCTTCCAGATTTCCGCTCTAAACTCCTGGAATTGTTTTCTGATTTCATTTCTGATGCTTTCGATCATTCCTGTTAACATGGCCCCATTTGCTTTTTTATTCTCCATCTCCTCTTCAGTCGAGCTGCTTTTTGGAGCTGGCGAGTTGGCTTGTCCTTTGATGAACTGAGTTATGTTTCTTTGTGATTTGCGCATCTGGAGGTGTGTGTAGGTCTTCCCTCCCTTCTGTGTAGGCGTGTCTACGGCAGCAGGTGCTGTCGCTGTGGCCCCGCCCACCGGTGTAGGGCACGCCTACCAGAGCGGGCGCTTTCGCCGGGGCCCCGCCCTCCTGTGCACTGTGAGACCCCTACAACAGGCACTTTAGCGGGGTCTGCCTCCCAGAGCGAGCCCTGGGTTGTTGGGTTGTGCTTGCGCCCTCCCGCGAGTCCGTTGGGGGGGGGGAGACAGTATGTGTGGGGCCCAGTGGGATCGACTGTCCGGGTGTGGCTTGGCACCCTCAGACCTCGCCTCCGCTGCGAGGGGGGGGGGACGTGATCAGGCTCAGGTGACCCTGCTGGGCTGGTATTGCCCACCAGCGCCTGTGATTTTAGTTGTAAGAGTCCGCAAGGTCCAGGCGCCTCGGGTGGGGCTTGCCCTGCCGGCCGTCCTCCGACCCCTGTTGGGAAGGGGACAGGGCCGGTTCTGCCAGTTCAGGAACCTTTGGGGGCTTGGGGCTGTTCCGCCCTTCCCCTGCTAGACTGGCTTCCCAGCGCCTGATGGGAGCTTCCCGCCTGATTTGGGGAGTTCTTTGTTCCCACGGGAGTGGGGAGGGGGAGGGAGGGAGATATATCTTCTTTGTCGGGCTTGGGTCTCCCGTTGGGGGAAGGGATTATGGGGGACTCACTTTTGCTGCTTTGTGTGTGTGTCCCGCGCAGCCGTTGGCCCTTCAGGGGTTGGCGAAGTGTTGTGGTGGCTTCCCCCGTTCCCTCTTTCTGCCGCACTGGGTTCCCTTGTCCGAATCCGGTGTGGACCCGAACTTCTCATCGCTGCAGGTGTGTGTCTTGCTCCGCACCCTGCCTTGTGTCCGTGGGGTCTCCCGCTATATGGATTCTGCGCTCCTGGCAACCTGTCTGCCGATCGCCGGGTTCCCCTTTCCCAGCCTGGCCCTGTTTGGGCCAGGGTCGGCTGGTGGGGGGAGGGTGCCCCGGTGAATCTCCGGCTCCGTGTAGGTTTCCGGTTCTTCTTTTTTGCTCCTTTTTGTTTTCCTGCGTTTCTCCACTGCTTCTGGATGCTGGTTTTGCTGGGTTCTTGGTGGGGTGTTGGGTGTTGTAGTTCCCAGCTCGCTATTCAGTTGGTGCGAGTCGGGGTTCCTCACTATTCTTTCGGCGCCATCTTTCAAAGCTTTCGGATTTGTATTCTTGATCTCACAATATTTGCATTGTTAGCCCATAGAAAAGTTGCATAATTTGTATATTTGTATTTATCTTGTTATTTTATTTTTTTAAGTCCTTTGTGATCTGAAGTTTCATTTATGGAACTTTGAGTTCATTTTAGGTATAGGAACATATCATCTACAAATAGGAATACTTTGCTTTTTCCTTCTTTTTTGAATACATTTTCAAATTCTTTCTATTACTTCATTGCTGTCGTTATTAAGCCCAGCATCACATTGAATTAGAATGTATATAATGGACATCAACGTCTTATTCTTGACATTAGAGGAAATAACTTTCAAAAATGTTCCCACTTGGCTGTAGTTTTCTTACCCTTCAGTAGATTGAAGCACATTCCTTCTATTCCTGGATTTTCAGAGCTTTGATCATGAAGGATGCTGAATTTTGTCAAAAGATTTTTATGCAAATATTAAAATAAACATTTCATTTTTATCTTGCTTCTGTTTATATGCTATATCTATTAGTATGCATATGAAAAATTATATAGAATGAGGCCAATTTGATCAATAAATATAATCTTTACAATGTGCTGCTAGGAGCTGGGAGTACGGCCTAGAGGCAAAACTATTTGCCTCGTATACAATGTGCTACTAGATTTTCTTTTGCAAGTATTCCATGTATGTTTTTTTTTATTGTTGTTTGTTTTTGTTTGTTTGTTTTGGCCAGTCCTGGGAATTGGACTCAATGCCTGCCCCTGGCTTCTTTTGTTCAAGGCTAGCACTTGACCACTTGAGCCACAGTGCCACTTCTGGCTTTGTCTGTGTATGTGGTGCTAAGGAATTGAATCCTGCTCTTCATGTATGCTAGGCAAGCACACTACCACTAAGCCACATTCCCAGATCCATTCATGGAGAAATTTTATGTATGGGTTTATCAAGGTAATTAATCAAGAAATTTTTTGGTGTGTCTGTGACTTGTTTTTATATTAAGACAATGCTGCATTTGTAGAATATGTAAGCTAACATCTGTTTCCTTTGGCTGTGTATGTGGGGGGGGTTGTGTCTGTGTGTATATGGAAAGTATACTTTGAGGAGTATTATGGTTAGTTCTTTTAAGGTATGATAGAATTTATCAGTGAAACCCCCTGATCTGGCCTTTTCTTCGTTGAAAAATTGTTTTTGTTTTTGATTTTGGTGGTGTTGGTTCCCCATAGAACACAGTATGTTGTTTTTTCAATTAGCTGTCCCTCTCTCACTTGAGCTATATCACCAGCCAGGCTTTTTATTACTTATTGGTAATAGAATCTCATGGATTTTTCTGCCTGGAATATCTTCAAACTAGATTCTCCAATTTTTAGCCTCCTGAGTAGTGAGGATTCCAGATGTGTGGCACTGGCACCCAATAAATTCTCCATTACTCTTTTTTGTTGTTGTTTAGTTTTGTTTTTTTTTGCCAGTCCTGGGGCTTGAACTAAGGGCCTGAGCACTGTCCCTGGGTTTTTTGCTCAAGGCTAGACTTTGCCACTTGAGCCACAGTGCCACTTCCGGCTTTTTCTATATATCTGGTGCTGAGGAATCGAACTCAGGGCTTCATGTATACGAGATGAGCACTTTACCACTTGGTCATATTCCCAGCCTCCTCCATTACTCTTTTAATAACACTATTCATAAGAAATATGTTTAACTTATTTATATCATCATGGTTCAATTTGGGCAGGCTATATATGTCTAGAAACTTTTGCATTTCTTATAGATTTTCAAGCTTGTTGCAATATAGGTTTATCAAAATAGCCATTTGGTTTTGCTGATAATATGGTTATCTGATGTGATACCCCTTTGCATCTCTAATTTTATTAATTTGTGTGTACTAGTGTTCTAGCCTTAGCAACACTGTGGGGGCCTTAATGCAAGCCCTAGTAGTGGAACACACATGCAGACACAAACACACACACACACACACACACACACACACACACACTTTTCACCTTATAAAATAAGAATTTTTTAGAAAGTTCAATGGCCTTTTATGAAATTTGTTCCTGGAGGATGGCATACTGTACTTTTCTGCCTTATTCACATAAAACAATTTATGAAGACATTTTAAAATTCATTTCAGGAAAATTACATTTAGCTAGGATGACACAATAGTCAAAGCAAGTTTTATATGAAAAAAACTTACTGCAAAGTTGGAAAATGTAAACTTATTTTTTCTAATATACCATTACCTTAAGAATATCTTTGATTTTGCTTTTCATTACAAAAGAATTAAATACTTTCTGAAGTTATAATTTATTGAAACATCTGAAAATTCATATATATAATTCATATATGTGTGTGTATGTACATATATATGTTTGAAAAGGGTCATGCTATTTGAGGACATTGGTGGTTGATTAAAGATTAATGTATTCTTTGCAGTGGAGGTTGTACAGTCATAAAATTCCCAAAGAAAGCTTTTATTTTTTAAAGATATTATCAAACAGTGTTAATTTTTATTAGCAATTTATTATCTTCTTATTTATCTTTTTTCATGATTTTAACTTAAATGCTAATCTAGGCCTTAAAGGGCTATTTCCAAATACCTTGAGTGGTTTTATTTAATAATTTATTGTTGGTGTGTGTGTGTGTGTGTGTTGTGTGTATGTGTGTGTGTGTGCAGGGCTAAGGCACTGTCTCTGAGCTTTTATGCCCATGGCGAGCAGTCTACCACTTAAGACATAGCTCTACTTGTTTGCTCTGTTGTTTTTTTTTGTTTTAATTTTGGAGGTATTTTTTTAACTTGGAGCTAAGAATCATCCTCCCTGCTTCAAAACTTGATTCTAAGATCTCAGTCTTCAGATTACCAATGATTATAGTTGCCTGACTTATTATTATTGTTACTCTTCATTTTATCAAAAATGTTTCTATGCTTATTTAAATAATTAACATCCAGTTAAACACCTTTGAGTTCATAAGCCCATGGGTACTGAAATCTACTCCGGAGTAAATAATATTTTCTAAATCATTATACTTAAGTTTTACTAATTTTCCTGTGAACCACTAAATAGTAAATGTTGTTAAAATTCTGCTTAGCAAGGAGAATTTTTGTTGCCTCAGTAGATTACAATGCAAATTTCAAAGTGTTTTGAAATTGATTTGTAAAGAGGGAAATTTACAATTTCATTTTTTTGACTTGTAAATATATTTTTTTTGGAAAATTAAAAGATTTAAGGAACTATGAATATTTTCCACTTAGTAACTAGCATAATTACTTCAGTAGCTATGAATTTAAATTTTCAAGAGATGCTAATATGTATTTGTTTTTGCTTTTTTGGAAATCAGAATGAATATTTTATTTTAGTTCACTTATATCTCTGTCTTTATACTTGTCTACATTGATCAGTAATTACCAGATCTTCATTATTGTATGAATATAAGGGCGAAATATCAATAAATGGATATAGGATTTTAACAAATGTTAAAGTATGCTTTTGAAATTCAGAAAAATAATGTCAGTTACTATCTAACTCTTCATGTATCTAACAAAAATATTAATCATACACATGTTTATAGAGAAAGGGAGAGAAAGTAGGAGAAAGATATATATTTGTTGGCTTAACAAATTATAATTTGTTGGGGCTGGGGATATGGCCTAGTGTCAAGAGAGCTTGCCTCATATACATGAGGCCCTGGGTTCGATTCCCCAGCACCACATATACAGAAAATGGCCAGAAGTGGCGCTGTGGCTCAAGTGGCAGAGTGCTAGCCTTGAGCAAAAGGAAGCCAGGGACAGTACTCAGGCCCTGAGTCCAAGGCCCAGGACTGGCCAAAAAATAAAAAAAATAAAATAAAATAAAATTATAATTTGTTGGCTGGTATTATTAAATTTTGCCATGTAACACTGCAGATATACCACTATACAGATTTACCAGTAGTGACATTTTGTCACTGTTAAATAATATGGATTTGGGATTATGCAGTGATTGTGATCACTGAATTTTCCAACATTTATTTTAAAGATTGAACGAAACACTGTTAAATTATATAACATGACTAATGTCTATGTAATATAAAGTTAGATCACTTTGTTATTTTATAGCCATATGTTTTTAACCTATTTCAAAAACTAGAAGTATGCATGATTAGCCACAAACCATACTGTATCTTGTGAAATTCTCACTAACCACATCTCCAAATTGATTCTATGATATGATCAAGAGTTCAGAGCTTCAATGAAATTTACTTAACTGCAATGACTACTGTCACAATCATAGTAATTGCCTTCTCTAGTCTGCCCTGAGTTTGGTGGATCTTTCAAAATACATCACTCACTATTTGTTGCACAAAAATCTTTTACATATTGACATTTATATAATTTGTATTTTTTTAGTGTCATTTGCTTCTTCCATTGTTTGAATTTCATAGATTCACTTCACAAATATAGTGGCCCTCTCCAAAAATATCCCCCAAGCTTTTGAAAAATCCATTTCTGTTAATTAAGGAAAAGAAGAAGAAGAAGTTGTGGGTATCAGGAGAAAAAAAAGAAAATAGTAGATTATCTTGTCTGCCAATCGCTTACCATTCAACTGATTAAAAATCCTGGATTCAGAGTTATGACCATTCCAGTAATTCAGGATATTTACTTGTACCGGTCAAAGGGAAAATAATGTGATTTGTGCTATGTGGAAGCTAAATAGTAAGTTTATTTTTTCTTAAATCCAATTAGAAATGTATCGGTTTGATACAATAAAATCATGAAACACTCATATTGATTATCTGTTGTGTTTCTTAAGATCAGTATATTTATACAGCCATAATTGGAAAGTCAATGCTACTAAAGATTGGCAAGCTAATTTATGATATTCATTTGGATTGCACTTGCTGATTAGCACATTAATAATAAATTTTGTTTTAATATTCTGTGGTGTCTGTGAATCTAAGGGATATGGGTAGACTGAGTATTGTATCTTTACACATGCAAAAATGTAGGAACGAATGCAATAATAGCTTTTGGGAGATTGGGAGATTACATAATATTTTCTAGTGTAAATCCATACCTAGAGACAGATATTTTCAGCAAGTAAATCAACTTATTTTCAAAACTTCTTTATCAGAGATACAGTTTAATGTTTCTGATACCCACAGGGGAGCCTATTCCCCTTCTTTTGAGAGTACTATATGCATTTGTACATTTGAAGAAATTATGGTAGTAAATAGATTTTAGATACATTGAGTATATGAATTCACATATAATTCACTAATATAACAGGTCATTGGATTGTGGCATTGATGTGACAACTATGAAGTAAAATTTCATAATAACATTCTTCAGTTCCAACTTGTGAAATGAGTAGAAGTGAAAGCATAGTAAACATATGGGAAAATAAGTATTATGTGGATGCATAAAATAGAGACTAGAAGTTAAAATTTCAGCAGACAAATATACAATCCTAATAAAGTAATAGAAGCTTTTTAAAGGCAACCCCCCCAACCAATTTTCATGATGTTTTGGCTGCAGGACCTATAGACCTTTGAATGTTCTCCAAAACACTGGTGAGGTGCCTCTGAAGGAGCTATGTAATACTAAATTCTAATGACTGTGGCTGCTTCATTTAAAGATATCCAAAGGTTATGATCAGGAAACACTTATGTTCTGTGAAAACATTCTAAGTAGAATGCACTATTTAGTCAGTTATAAAAATGTTCTTGTTTAATGTAAGCATTCAACATCTGGATGGAATCCAGAGATGCATGTAGGTAAAATCTTCTCATTATGATAATTGTGCCACCAGCTTGAGTTCAGTACAGCACTGCCTTGCTTGCTTCTTTTTTTTGTTGTTGTTCTTTTGTTTTGTTTTGTTTTCACGACAGTTAATGAATCCAAGGTCTAGGTGGAACTCAGCTGAATCTTCTTCAGGAAGGTGAAATAATGAACTTCACCCTCAAATGTCTTTTTTCCACACAAATTGGAATTCCTTGTGACTTTCTCAACTTTCTTCACAATTAAAATAGATGAATGATGAAGTATTTTTGAATATTACTATAAAAGGATTAAACATCCAGACTAAAATTCCAGTCCGGTTAAACTTACACAGCAGAATTGTGTTTTTTCTTTTTTTATTTTTTGTTCATGTATTTTGTGCTTCCTGGTAAACTGCAAAGATCAGTGTCACCCCTTTAATCTTGCTCTCTACCTCTTTGTGACCAATAGGTGTTTTGTTTTTTTTTTAGTATATTCCACAGATATATTCCAAATGACTAGCTAATTTGTCATTCTATGCTTAAATTATTGTACTTAATATAATTATTATAATTCATTTCGTTCCATTCATGGTGTTACAAATAATGGAGTTTCATTCATTTATTTATCAATTGAGTAACATTCTCTGGTGTGTGTGTGTGTGTGTGTGTGTGTGTGTGTGTGTGTGCGTGTGTGTGTGCTGTATTTTCTTTTTTATATAGTTTTTGTTAAATTTTATTTTACTATAAAGATGATTACAGAGGGGTTACAGTTACGTAAGTAAGGAAATGAGAGTAATTCTTGTCGAACATTGTTACCTCCTCTTTAATTTTCTCCTGTTATCCGTTCATTCCCATTTCCCCTAATTTGTAAATTCATTTCCAATAGTGTCTTGTAAGCATCACTGTTGCATTGGTTCTTCCTCAGTCTTTTGTCTGACCATTTGTATAAATCCCCTTCCTATTGCCAAATCAGATAAGCTTATATATAAAATATGAAGGATACCAAAATAAAATTTCAAAAGAAAAAAGTGACAACAGAGGGTAAAGCAAAGGGGAGGAAAAGAAAGAAAAAAACAAATAACTGCGTATAGTACACTAAGAAAGAAAACCTCTTGTTTCCATATCTTGCAGTTCCTTTTGATTAGCAGCATGCCATAGGTCATATGAACACAGCTATTGAGCTACTGTTCTGATATGTGTGTGTGTGTGTGTGTGTGTGTGTGTGTGTGTATATTTCTGCTAGAACTATCTTGATCCTAGACATATACCAATTATTGCAAATGAGGGACACCAGGCAGCATGTTTCTTTGGATCTGGTGTAATTCACTTAATATAATTTTTTCCAAGTCTTTCTTTATGATGGAAACATAGAATTCTGTTTTGTATATAAACCACATTTTCTTCCTTCTTTCATCCACTGAGGGGCATCTGGGTATGTTCCGTATGTTGGCTATGGTGAATAATGCTACAGTAAACATAGTTGGGGTGGTAGCCTTAGTGTAGTATTGTTGGTGGTGATTTGGTGAAATGCCAAGGAGTGGGATTGCTGGATCATAGGATAAATTGATGATTATCCTTTGTGGGAACTGCCATACTGTTTCCACAATGGTTGAACACATTTACACTCCCATCAACATTTCCCTTTTGGGCACATCCCCAACAGCATCTGTTGGCGTTAGATTTCTTGATAAAGGCCAATCTAATTGGGGTGAGGTGGAGTCTCAATTTTTCTTTGATTTGCATTTCTTTTATGGCCAGGGATGTTGAACATTTATTTCTTCAGATGTCTTTTAGCCAGTCTTATTTCCTCTTTAGAGAAGTCTCTCTTTAAATCATTAGCATCCTTATTAACAGGGTTGTTGTTTCTTTGAGGATTTGTTTTTTGGGGGAGGGTTTACTTTTTTGAGCTCTAAGTATATTTTAGTTAAGAGGCCCTTTTGATGTGTGCGTGTGTGTGTATAGCTAGTGAAGATCTTCTCCCAAACTCTGGGCTTTCTATTCATCTTTCCAGCAATGCCATTTGCCATGCAGAAGCACTGTAGTTTAATGTAGTCCCATTTATCAAACTTTTCTTTGATTTGGTGTTTTGGGGTCTTGAAGCATTGTGCCAAGGAGACCTACTGTTTCTTCTATTATTTCCTGCAATATTTTCAGGGAATCTGATTTCACATTGAGGCCTTTGATCCATTTCAAGTTGATTCTGGTGCAGGGTGACATTTAAGGGTTCAGCCTCATTTTTCTGCATGTGTGTAGCTAATTTTGCCAGCATATTCATTGAAGAGGCTCTCTTTTTTCCATCCTGTACTTTCTCCATTCCTCAGTTGAAGGAAATTTAAGTGGTTTTCATTCTTGTGTGAGTAGCTCTGAATTGCAAATGGGAATGCTCACGTGTCTCCTGCAGAATGATGGAAACATAGTAGCTTGATTTCTTTAGTGTATGTCCAGCACTGAGATTTCTGGGTCTCATGGAAATTATATTTTACATTTTTGGAGAACCTCCATGCTGTTTTCTGTTATGACATCATTAACTGATTTTTCCTTCTACGGTGTGCTAAGTTCTCCTTTTTCATATCCTCACCGGTATATGTTCTCTTTTATCTTATTTATGATAGTCATTCCTAGGAGAGAAGAAGTCTTGCTGTTTTTTTTATCTGAATTTCCTTCATAATAATTGAGGGGGAAAAGGCTGTTGTTTTCTTTCATTGTACCATAGGCAAAATATCATTGGATTATAAGTAGAAGAAAACAGTTAGTGAAAAAGTAGATTCTGCAAACCCTGTTAGAAACTGTATTCAGGAGTTATGCATTTTTTGTGTTATTTCTGATTTTTCTTTGTCAAATTTAAGATTAAAATAGAGGAAGGAAAACACATCAGGAGTTTGCATTAATATATTACATGGTAAAATAATTCAAGAAAGCTTCAATATTGTTGCTGTAAAAAAAGTTATCCTGAGCTGGAACGTTAGAGACAAAGAATGTCACTTTTATCTGATAAAATTATATTTATATAGAAAATAAGAAAATAGAACAATATCTGAGGATAAGCCTATAGATGTGAATTAATGAGCAACTGTGATTCACAGGTATTTAATAAGCAGCTATTATTCAATGACACGATTAATAGCTTCTTAAATTTGAAACAGCATTATATACATTGAGATATATTGCTAAATTAAAAAATGTATTTTTTATTTCAAATGTTATTTTTTCCAACATGTGACTATATATTTCCAAATATGTATTTACATATATAACATATCTGCAGTGTTCAGGAAAACTTATTTTAGAAAGATAAGATACCACAAAATTATTGGTACCAATCCAATTTCAGAACATTAACAAAGCCATACTTTCTTTTGTAAAATTATTACAACAAATCTGGCTTCTAAAGTTCCTACATGCTGTACATATTAAGGACAATATTCCATCCAGACCAGAAGTTTCTTTAACTAGTGTTCCTAGAAGTGAAGCATTAGCATTTATATTAAAAGTTTCTAATTCCACATAAAGAGAAACTAAAATGTCATTTGTTTTAAATGATATATTTGAAGACAATCTTAGTAAGCAAATTAAGCCAGGCTCAGAAAGGCAAAGAACTCATATTTTTCTCTTGTATGCAGAATCTTATTTTAAAAGAAAATGATATGCAAGTGAGATAGGGAGCACTTGAGAGAGGAAGTATCATCTTATCCTCAGCTTCTCAGTTTCTAGGCCCAATCACAGATGTTTGAAATCACACATGAAAAGCACTTCAGAGTATCTCCCACAAAGGAGAGTCTCCCAAGAAACAAAGTTGAGCAGGAATTGATTTTAGAATAACAGAATAGTGAGAAACGGAGTTGAGAAACATTTTTTTCCTCTCCATGAAGGAAACAGGAGGTAAAGACTTCGAAATGGGAAGCTGTAATCTGCTCACTTTATTTTTTTCCGAGATTGGGGAATGCAGGTGGTCATGCCTTTCCAAAATATAATCATGTCTCAACTCCTTAAAACACTGGAACAATAAGTGAATGTTTGGACTTCCTTTCGTCACGCCTTTCCATTTTCTGTCTGTTTTCTCCCAGGAGCCTTGCAGTTATTTAACTGCAACGAAGAGGGCAAATGCCCCTAAGTCTCCTGTTTTTATAACTTCACATAGTAGATAATGTTCGCAAGGGATTCTATTTTTCTCTGTTTGCTTCCTGGTTTTAATTCCCGAGTCTGGTTCTTTTGATATTTTCTACAAATAATATCTTTCCCCAGTCTACCAATGTTGCCTTAGAATGAGAAGAAATGGGGAGGGAGAGGCGAGGGGAATGGAGAGAGGGTTTCTACTGTGATCGAAATATATTGTATGGCTGTATGAAAATGTCACTATGAAACCCATTATTGGTACAATTAATACATGCTAACAAGTTGATAAAAATGCCTACTGTTGTTCTTGCTTGAGATCTAATGAGTCAGAAATTCAGCAGAAGTTTCCAGCCTATACCTATAATTCTAGCCACCCAGGAGGCTGAGAGCTGAGGATTGCCGTTCAAAGTCAGACTGAGGGGCTGGGGATATGGCCTAGTGGCAAGAGAGCTTGCCTCGTATACATGAGGCCCTGGGTTCGATTCCCCAGCACCACATATACAGAAAATGGCCAGAAGTGGCGCTGTGGCTCAAGTGGCAGGGTGCTAGCCTTGAGCAAAAGGAAGCCAGGGACAGTGCTCAGGCCCTGAGTCCAAGGCCCAGGACTAGCAAAAAAAAAAAAAAAAAAAAAAACACCAAAGTCAGACTGAGCAGAAAAGTCCATGAGACTCTTATCTTCAATTAACCACTAGAAAACCAGAAGTTGTGCTGTGGCTTAAAAAGCTAGCCTTGACCTGAAGAGCTCAGGAACGGAGCCCAGCCCCAGAGTTCAAGTCCCATGACCTACCAAAAACAACTTTGCAGATGTTTCTAATACATGTTGGTATTTTAGGACAATTGAGAGAATCAGACCATTAAGAAATATTTAAATTATATTATCCATAGAAGAGACAGTACAGTCTTCTTAGTGGAGGAAGCAATAAGTTACTTGCTGTTCAGAACAAAAATCTTCCTAGATTCCACAGTGACTGGCTTTACAAACAGTCTTCAAAAGAAAGCATTTTAAATCTCACAATGTCAGTTATACTTGTAGAATACTCATCCTTAGCATGGCACATCTTACCTCTCATTCCCAGGTGGATCTATCCACCCTCTTCCTTTCCTCACGAATCTGTACATCTGTTTCCTACTTGGCATCTCTCAGCTCTTTTTCTGTAAAGGTTGTCTAAATGTTGCTTTTTGAGCACTGCCCTCTCAGGAAATTTAATACAAAATGTGGCTATTGATCTCAGAACTTATTACAAACTGATATTTTTTAAAAACCTGATATTTAAAAAAATCACATATTTATTTTTGTTTGTTTTATTTTTAACTCTTCTTGAGAAGATGTACTTCATTTGGACATGACAAGAGGGATTGCATTCACTATTGTATGAATGCATACATTCATGGACCTAACTAGACATGGGCCTAGCATATTGGAAGCATTTTGGTGAATGTATATAACTAATATAAAAGCCTATTTCTCAGGAGGGGCTCTTGGGTTATAGCTTTACTACTGCCAAAGCATTATTATTATCATTTTACTTAATAGAGTTACAACCATAAAAGAGATTATTAAGCCCAATTGTTTAGCTTTTTATCAGAGTTCTTCTTAAGAAAATACTTGAGTGTTTGATATCTGGTGATGCACTACACCAGAGTTCTTCTCTAAAGCATGAAGTTAATTTTAACCCAATGTTAAAATATCAATGTATGAATTGCTTTTGAATGTGAATTTTTTTATAATTCTGTTGGCCATTTCTCTACTTGGAGAGAACATAAAGTTCTTCGAACATTATGTTGCATGTTGTGAAATTGCTAATGAACTTGAATTTTGGTTTCAGAATGTTACTTGGGCTGCAGAGTATTATAAGCAATGATTCTTATGAAAAACAAACCAATATCAGCCAAATATTTAATTTATCTTTTGTTATTATTTAAATTTTCTAGATGCCTGTAATATCCCCTACCAATGACTTTTATACGTTCTTACTCTTAAGAGCAAAAGAAGAGGAAAGTACTTTGGAGTGATGGAAATAAGAGCTTTTGTTGTTTGCTTGCTAATAAAAATATATTTTAGCTTCATATAGAAAATATTACCTTAGATTTTTCTCTCTTCTTTTTAAAGTAAGCCATAGTCACATTCCATGCAAAATGATTTTTTTTTTTTTTAGCTACACCATTTCCTGGGGAAAAATATGTCAGTGGATGCTGTTCACTTTCAGGGCCTTATTTTTGCACTACGTGACATGGACTTGAAGATTTAATACAGTTAAATAAATTACAAATAGTGCTTTCATAGTACATGACACATTATTATAAGCTAGAGTAATTGTAATGTAGTGACCTTGGCCAAAGTAGCAAGTAAACTTTTTCTAATGAAAAACATTCAGATAGATGATTCACTTCTGAATAAAAATAAATTTGCTTTTCAGGGAGTTTGGCCGCTGGAAAGTAAATAACCTCGCAGTGGAGAGAAGAAATTTCCTTGGCTCCCCTCTGCCTCTTGCCCCAGAATTCTTCCGCAACATAAGACTTTTGGGACGTCGACCCACCCTTCAGCAAATCACAGAAAACCTTATCAAGAAATATGGGACTCATTTCTTGCTATCTGCTACACTGGGAGGTATGACTCTGAAAGTATTTGTACTTGTGTGTGCTTGTGCATCAAACTGTATAATTATGTAAGTGTCAATTAATCCAGACAGCTGCATTCTTAATAAGCATATAATTCAGTCATTGCTTTGTCCAGCACATTTATCCAGTCCGTGTCATGTGCCTTGTGCAGAGTTCATAATCACGAAGTACTTGAATATCACTTAGACTGCCTAAAAGTAATTGAGAACTAAGCACCCATTAAACATATGCACGGTTATACTTTATATAAGGTAATATGTCAAATTTAATATTAAAAATTGAATAGGAACCAATCACAGATGAGAATAATCAGTTCTGGTTTCAAAGAGTAAAAAAGATTTCCTAGACTGAATATTTAAGATCTGAAATTCTTTATTTTATTTTATTTTGCCAGTCCTGGGGCTTGAACTCAGGGCCTGAGCACTGTCCCTGGCTTCTTTTTGCTCAAGGCTAGCACTCTGCCAACTTGAGCCACAGCACCACGCCTGGCCTTTTCTGTTAGGGGTGATGAGGAATCGAACCTAGGGCTTCATGTATACAAGGCAAGCACTCTTGCCACTAGGCCATATCCCCAGCCCCAAAAATTCTTCATTTTTTAAAAAAATATTTTAGTATTTCTCATTGTGGATCATACAATATGGAAAATGAGAAATATCAAGGATGATTCATAATATGAACAAAGAAATCACTAATGTCATGTCTAATAATTCTATTTTAAATATTGTCAAATCTAGGTTTATCATAATGATATGTGATTCAGTAACTTGAAAACTCTAACATGTTATTTGATTAATTTTTTTTTTAATAAGTAAAATAAGACATTTTCCTCAGACTTAAAAATATCTCAGAGGTGTGGCCGGCTGCGTGTTTCCAGAAGAAGTGGAGGCCGGCTCTCTCGGGGTGCTTCCGGGCTTCCTCCACTCCCCACCCCCGCGCCCCGCTTCTCCTCGCCCTCAGTTTCGGGGTGTCGCCGCCATCCTTGCCGCCGCAATAATGATCTCCTTAACAGATACACAGAAAATTGGTATGGCCCTCACCGGGGTCAGAGTTTTCTTCATGTTCTTTGGAATGATTCTCTTCTTTGACAGAGCCCTGCTCGCCATTGGTCCTTGTCGGCTGGCCTTTGATAGGCATGATCTTTGAAATCTATGGGTTCTTTCTTCTATTCAGGGGCTTCTGTCCAGTGGTGATTGGTTTTATTATAAGAGTACCAGTTCTCCGATCACTCTTAAATCTGCCTGGAATTAGATCATTTGTAGATAAAATGGGAGAAAGCAACAATATGGTGTAACACACGAAGAAGACTCCCTTAAAATAATTGTTATTTATAAAACAATAACAACAAAAACACACAAACATCCTTTGAAGAATATTCAGCATAAAATTGGTTACAGGAAATAGTTCAGTGTGTGCTTTCTGGAAGTTTCGAAACTACCAAGTACCAAGGAAGCAGTGTGTGAGAACCAACTTCTAATCAAGTGATCTTGAGAACTTAAGCTGCGGTAGGGTGGGGTGAAGTCTGTTAGGACTTTCTAGAATTTTCCACGGGCTACGAAACACAACCATCCATGAAAATCAATGGCACCTGTTACTTTTGATGTTCTTTTTGTATTATTATTGGTATTTTTTTTAAGATTCAAGAATACCATAGGAAGTTTTTGTTGTTGTTGTTTTGTCTTTTTTTCCCTTAATGTCCAATATGATGGTTAAAAAACATTCTCGTGTGCAGAGTTAATTGATGGTGTTGGTTGATGTCATTTTCAAGGAAAACCCAACTTTTGCTATCAAAATCCTTTTTTTTTTCTTTGTAAGCCAAGTCAAAATAAAAACTTGTGGTCTTGAATCTAAATGTTCTCAAGCCAGAAAAAAAAATTAAATCTTTGTTGAAACACATAGAGGTCATTGCTCAGTAGGGGTTTTTGTTGTTGTTGTTCCTGAATTAGAGCTAACTCAAATGTTTCTTGGTCAACAACAATTCAGAGATGAATATGACATTCTGCCTGTGTCATTCATCCATGTTAGCCAAAAGCATTCTAAAACCTACTATAAGCCAAAAGCATTCTAGAACATACCATAGTCTGTTACATCCTTGTTTCATTGAATTGTTTCTTAGTTGAGATACTAAATGATGCGGAAAGCAAATGTTTTTTCCATGTTGTGAAGTTGGGTTTTTTTTTTTAATCTTTTGCTTCCAAAATTTGACAATGGTCTATTTTAATTAAGTTAATTGTCTAAATTAATTTTTGCCCTGATCAAATTAAAGGCTTAAACTAAAATAATGGCATTTTGGTAACGTGGACCATAAGATTGGCAACATGTTCTAGAACTTAACAACTGTTTGGAAGGCTTGTCTATTTAATCTTGAGTTTTCTCTAATGTTCAGCATTTTGCTGTAAAAATCAGTACACTCACTCTCTACCCATGAGTTAGTGAAGAAAATCAAAGCATTCTTGTGCTGGAGTTAAAGTGACTGTGGTTTCTTAAAGACATGATACTGAAGAAAGAAAATTAGTGTTTCGTTTAATTTTTTCCTTCGTCATTGATGGACAATAATAAACAATGATTTCCTTAGTTTGGACAGTGGTAGCTTTAGTGGCAAATTTAGGGGTGCATTTTAAGAGCCCTTTTTTGACTAATTGCTTTCCTGCTAATGATTGCACTATTTATTTTTTATTTAACACATGCAAAGCTTTGAATACAGAAAAAAATCACAATTGAAGGATGTGGTATTTATTTGCAAACAGGTCTACACAATTTAACATAGCCTTTGTTATTTGTAGTTCAGTTTGATGCACAGAATTCTCCACAAGGCCCATGAAAAGTGTTGGTTTGCATTGTGAAGGTTCGATCTTGTGGATTTTCCCATGTGGGTGGTACTTGCATTTGATTTTATGATGGAATTGGTGAAAAGGAAAAAAAATGGACAAAATGGAGACTCCTACCTCAGTAGTTTCTCGAATAATGAGAGACATTAGGTTGTGTCTGATGTTCTTCAGAAGGTAATTTCGTTCACTTTGCAAGTGTCAAATCAATTGACTTTGCAAACTGACATACACAGGTGCCCTGTAGGGTTCTGACACTTATTTCAGAAAAAACCATTGGACTTAAAAGGATCTGATCATTTCTAGTCCTTATCAAGACCCCCAAAGGGCAAGTGGGCTGTGAATTCGATGTGATTTGGGCCACTTGGCTGTCCCTGTGTAATTCTTTCTTTGTTGTGAGACCAGGACTCAAATGCAGTACCTGATGTTTTGCTTCATTGGCTGTCGCTCTAGCAACTGAGCCACGCCCTCCCCGTGTATTTCTTAACTCCGAATCTTGGTGAGATTCTTTTCTTTCTTAAAAACTCATTCCCCACTCCTACAGGATTTTCCCTTCCAAAATTGACCCATGGTGTTTGTGACAAAAATATATATTTTGATTCTTTCTGTCAAGATGTTCGAGAAAAGGTCAAATGTTACTTTAGCCTTAAGAGTTTCTGTCCTTGTTCAAGGGTATTTTTCTGTAACAGAAACAGACTTGGAATTTTTTTTAATTTTTTTTTTGCCCTTATCAATTTTTATTCCTGAAATACTGCCACTTTACAGAAACAAAGTCTCACAGTCAGATGATAAATATTAACAATTGAATATTGTAAATACATTTGTCTTACCTCTCAATTAAAGGGTACTTTTCTATTAAAAAATATTAAAAAATCTCAGAATTTTCTTCATTTGATTTCATGTAGGTCTTTTATAATATGGAATTCTATGCTTGATTTAGAAATTGAAGATTATCAGATAAACCTGGAGACGAACAATGAGAAATCAGTTCTTGCTTTCTAGCTGTTTTTGTTTGTTCGTTTGTTTGTTTTTTCCAATGAGCTGGTGCTTACCAATGGTGCAGTGCTTCCAACCACTGCTTTTGCTTCATTTTTCAGTGCTTTAGAACCATTTTTTTTTTATTTTCCTTTGGTTTGTCCTCTATTTCTAGTCTTTCAGAAAGTCACTGCACCTTTTGACTCCAAATGCAATCCATTCCACACTCTTTCATCACCTCCTGCATGTAGACTCAAACAGACACCGTTATTTTTTGTTTTGCAATAAATCTGAACTGTCCTTTTAAATGTCTTTTGAAAAGCACAAACAAGTCATATTCCTGTGTTACCTAAAACCTAGAATTCCCCACTTAAATAAAATTTAAGTATCTAGCTATAGTTTATATGGTACTACATTATTGATCTACCAAAGGTTTTGATCTAATACCTCTTTCTTGTAGAAAATGGATTATTGATTGTTGATTGTTGGTGGTGGGGCTTAAGTTCAGGGCTTGGGCCTGTCCCTGAGCCTCCCTGTGCTTAAGGCTAGAGCTCTACCACTTGAGCCACAGTGCTACTTCTGACTTTTTTGAGTAGTCACATGAGGACTTTTCCGCCCAGGTTGGCTCTAAATGGCAATCCTCAGATCTCAGCCACATGAGTAGCTAGGATTACAGACATAAGTCACTGATACCCAACTGTACTTTCATTTATTTTTTTTAAGAAATACTTTTTTATTTGTTTACTCAAAGGTCTTGGTCTCCTATTCCTGATTATCCTATGAAAAACCACCTTAAGAAGCCCATTACTCTGAATTAATTTTCAGTCTTAGTTTGCCTTCTATTTGGTATACATATATGACCATGTAAAATTATTTTATATACCAGACTAGTACTTTAAAATAAATTTCCTGCATATCTTTTTTAAGCAAATTACCTTGATTATTCTTGTCATTTCATAATATTGTGGTTATATAGCAACTGTTGTATATTATTTTTATGCTATTTACTCTATGAAAAGAAAATCTGTGAGAGTATATCATGCAACAAGCACGAAATTGTCTAGTTAACTGGAAAATATAAAATTTTAAAATGCTTACAGAGAATAATTGATATCTAATTCTGGGAACATAATGGATGGACAAAAACAAAAAATCTAAAATTGTTGGATTCACAAGTAAAAATTCATAACTGGAGTGAACCAGTGCCCAAGCAAAGGAAACAGGTTGGGAAAGGCATATGTTCCCAGGCTCAATTAGGAAAATCAAGGAATCAACAAGGCTGAATAGGTGATAGAAAATAGAAAAGTTTAGTTGTAAGACTAGGGCATTTCTCCATATTTTTTCCAAATAATGTATTGAAGAGATGAAATCTCTGGTTGACTCATGATCCTCTTTTTCCAATAGAGGGATTTCTTTTTAATATAAACAGATAAAGACAGAATAGCCTTGAGCAAAAAGAAGCCAGGACAGTACCCAGACCCTGAGTCCAAGCCCCAGGACTGGTAAATATATATAACATATATATATATATATATATATATATATATATATATATATATATATACATAAAGAAAAGTGGAAAAGACAAAAGAAGGACAGATAGGAGAAAAAGATCAAAATATATACATGACAACCATGGATAATTTTATTTCTAAGTCCAACATTTTATGAACTTTTTCAATTTAAGTATTTCACTGGTTTAGTTGTAGGAATGTCACATTCATTAAAAACCTATAGTGGCTTTAAGATTTAATTTCATTTAATTTGACACCCTCCCATCCACTTTCCCCTGTTCTTTTATAAATCATGCTTACAACTTTCCTGGGATTATAGTTACTCTTTCACTTTGACTATTCCAATGGTGACAGTGTGTTACTACTTGTAGAAGACATTAATCTCTAATTAAAGTCTAATTAACAAATTCTGCACACATTCCTGAATAAAATCAAAATATAAGCTGGACTCTGTTGACTTTGTCTTATACTTGTCACTACTCAAGTGGCTGAGACCTCTTCTTATATCACCTTGACAATATTTTCTTAAGAGAGGTGAGACCTGAGGATCATACTTTTAAGCTAGGTCATATCTTGGAGTTCATGTTGATATGCTTCATCACATATGGTCCTATGTCTTAAGCAATTGGGTTGTTGAGACCCCTGGTTAAATATATAATAGACATATTCTAGTTCTTAAAAATGAGGCAATACATGAGCCTACTTTTCTCTGGCTTTGGCTTATTTTTCTCAATATAATTTTTCCCTTTCTTTCTATTACCTTATGAATATGGCAATGCTATCCTTTCTAATGGAGGCATGGAATTCCATTGTGTATATATAGCACATCTTCTTGGTCCATTCATCAACTAAAGGATATCTGGGTTTGTTCCATATCTTAGCTATGTTAAATAATGCTGCAGTGAACATGGCTGTGCTGATAAGTTTAGTATAGCCGTGTTTGGGGTCATTTGGGTAAATGCCCAGTAGTGGGATTACTAGATCATATGGGAGCTCTATGTTTAATCTTATGAGGAATCTCCATACTGCTTTCCAAAGTGTTTGTACAAGTTTACATTCTGGTCAGTAGTGTGGTAGTGTTCCCCTTTGGCCACATGCCTACATCTGTTGTTATTAGATTTCTCAATAATTACCACTGTAACTGGTGTGCGTGTTATTCATTTAAATGAATATATTTATGTTAATTATATGTTATATTATATATGCACACATATACATATAATAACAATTTTTACACAGTAAAGCCAATTATTTAACAAAAAGATCATTTATAGAAACCATCTAAGTTTACAGAAGTTGCTTTATTTTAATCCAGTTTATTCACAACATTATTGAAGATGTAGAAAAAGGAAATAAGTTTTAAAAACTGCTTTTTTCCCAAAGAACTATTTAATAAATGATATTATTAACAGAAACATAAAATAAGATGGTATATTCATGTGGCTAATTGGATATTTGATGATAGATCAAGATAATTATATTTTCTCCCTATAGGAAAAATATTGTCTTTAAATCTTCAATGTACATTTCCCAATTATGTCATTTTATAACTTCCAGACTCTTGTCAATACAGTAATTCAACTGGATATTTTGACAATAATTCTAAAGTTTACTATTGTTTAAATACTCCCTAATTTATGGAATAAACCTTGAAAGATGTACTGTTCTTGAATATACTGGTTCTTATATTTGGAATATTTTAAAGTCTGTTTTTCTAATACATTTCATTATGGTACAAAATATATAATATTGAATAAAGCTATATTGCACTTATAGAGACAAGAGGAAAACATAGATTTCCATGCTATTAAGTTTTGGACTTTAAATGTAGGGGCTAAAAGGGGCCCACATATAAGTACTATGTTAGATTTCTAGATTAATTTAAAGAAGAACAACTAAGATTAAGATCAAATATTCATGAATATTTTAATTAAAAACTATCATAGGAATTATGTAAAGTTATTTTAAATGTGCCTATGCATCATCTCCAGTATTAAATGGATTTATTCATGTAGTTATACTACTAGAAAGCTATAGGGCCCTCCTCTATGGCTACAGATTTTACACTCACAAGCCAATGAAATGACAAAATTGTGGTCTATTTTCTTTAAGCATAGCCTCTACCAGATGAAGAAAAGTAGAAGTGATGACCACTCTGATTTTTACACACTGCTTCTCAGGAAACTGATCACAATGAGTATCACTTAATTAAAATACTTTCCTATAGAGAAGAAAAAGTTTTCTCTTCTAATAGAGATCTTTTTCCAAAAAGTGTACCAAAATTTATTCTAGGTGAAAATAGATAATCTAGTAAGCTTTGTTGATTTAGGACAACTTTAAATACTACATTCGATTCCAGGCAAAAGAAAGGCAAGTCCACCTTGACAACTGATTTTTATAAATATATCAATATTCATATTTAAATATAAATATCAAATATTTAGCCATCATTTACAAGTCATTATGACTTTCTTTTCTGACATGGTTTCTTATGGAGACGTGCTTTTGTTATGCTGTTATTAAGTGCCCACTTTTTGAGATAGTTAATTTTAACTAAATAGAGAAATATCTTCTTCATTATTGAAATAAAAATTAAAAGCTTATGTACATAATAGTATTTATTTTGTAGAGTAGTTATTTCAAGTAACCTATGCTACACTAATAATAAGTATATTTTCATACTTTACTTACCTTGACTATATTACAAAATATTTTCTCCTAGTTTTATAAAGAGATTCAGAAGTCAGAGAATAAGAAAAATTCTGGATCCATTATACATTACATTTTGCTTTATTACAACTCATATGAATTTTGAGTATCCTAGTTTAATTCCAGAAATGGTTCTCATTCTCCTTATATGAATTATATTTTGTAGAAAGTGTATGGAGATTGTGATTAATATTCTATCATATGGCATCTTTTTCAAAGTCAATTAACAGCTGTCATTCTCATACTCACTTTGTATCTTCTCACAAAGCATACTTTCTCAATATGACATCATGAGAAAGTCAGTTTCCAATAGACATGAGACTGACTCCTTCTATGATGTCTAAAAGAAATATGAATTGTTACTCAAAATGCATGGAAGTACTTTCTCTATCAGAGATGCATGTTCTGCTGTATGAAAAAGAATGGTTAATGAAAAAAATATTCTGAAGCATTTTATCCCAAGGAATCATGAAAATATATATTATGTTGTTCAATAACTTTTGATTTAATGGCTCTCTTTTATTAGCCATTATTGATTTAATATATAATTCAAACTGATTCTTTTCATACACTTATGTTCATTTTTCCCACAATACATGACTAGATAAATTGGTAAATAAATAAATAACACTAGTAGAAAGGACCACTTACTGATATTATAAATGTAATATTACTCACATTTCTTAAGATTAAGTTTATTATGTTTTCTTTCTTCTTAATCACTTTCTCCCATTTTCTCTGGTGAACCTCCATGAAGACCCAAATATCATTAATATTTTTTTTATAGGTTAGAAGGCACTTTTCTACAAAAAGTGGTTTAGAACAACTTTTACAAGTATAAATAAATATAAAACAAAAATTGAGATTAAAATCTCTGGTTTACCTTATCTGAATTGCATTCCAGAGAACCAAGCAAAAAGATAAATGTTAAGCTGTACAATAGCTGACATTTGAGTGTGTTTTTTCTGGTTCTTTTATAAAGTACATTGGTAGAGTACATAAATCATGTGTCTGTTGTTTGACAACTATATACCTTGTTACCAATGACAATTGAAAGGCTCAGGGCTATCCTTAAAGAAACACATGGGTCAATGTTAATGACAGACATTAAACATGGTAATGAATTGTATTATGTCCTACCACCTCATTACTCTAGAGTGGTCTATGAACAAACAATGTTGTCTCAACTAGAAACTTGATAGAAATTATCTATCTGTCACTATCTATCTATATTTTTCCACCCCAGTTTAATGAAACTGAATCTAAATTTCCATAAACCACATAGGTGATTTATATGCATGGACTTGAAAATTGAACAGTACTCTTTGTAGATCTATATAAATTTAAACTATAATCAACCTCCCAGAAATCTCCTTTATGAGAATTAATCTTAGGAAAATAATAGTAGCAATATATAATTATGCATAAAATATCTTCAATATTATATTTTAATATTTAACCTTTCAAACTAGCAATACTGTGGTTGTATTTTAACCAACTTGGTCTCACTACCACCTAAATGTGCAACTATTTTAGTATCCTGTTTCGATATGAGTGAATGTAATATTATGGGTTTGTGGACACTCTTATTCTGAAAAATATCAGTCCTTTTAATGAATAACTTGATAGTATGATCAATTATTTTCTTTCAGAATGTTATATAAAATAGTTTATGTTTCTTTCTCGTTGTATGGGATTAGCTACTTCTTTTCTATGATGCTTTGTAGAACTAACTGGTGTTCAGTCAACATGCCTCCGTTATTTTCTTTAAATATTTTGTTCTGCTTCTTTTGAGAAATTAATTTTACAAACAATGTTTATTTTTATGAATATTGTTTAACACACTGTCTTTCTCTCATGACACTCTCTAGATTACTTGGGTTGTGTCACAGACTTTGTGCCTTTAACATGTTAAATATGATAACACACAGTGAGAGCAAAATGAAACCCCAGAATTATGTACACTTTGACACAAGGAATAATGACTTTTCTCACTACTAAAATGGGATGGTATTTGCAAATTATTAAGTCTGCAATTTCATTTAAGGCATATTTATAAGGCTTATACCAATTTGTCAGGTTCTACTCAACTACATTTCTTTCTTTTTTTTTTTTTTTTTTTTTTTTTTTTTGGCCAGTCCGGGGCTTGAACTCAGGGCCTGAGCACTGTCCCTGGCTTCTTTTTGCTCAAGGCTAGCACTCTGCCACTTGAGCCACAGCACCACTTCTGGCCGTTTTCTGTATATGTGGTGCTGGGGAATTGAACCCAGGGCTTCATGTATACGAGGCAAGCACTCTTGCCACTAGGCCATATCCCCAGCCCTCAACTACATTTCTTAATAAAATCACATCAAAGCAAAAAAGAGGATCACAATAAGATTTTTAAGTATAATAATTTTGTTTTATAAGGTATTTGTAATATATTACCAAAATTGTGATAATTAAATATTGCCTGTTCATGTATTCCATCCTGAATGTCAAGTTGAAGGAAATGTTCCCAATGGAACATGCTATTTTCCTGGTAGAGGCATTATTCAAGGGAAGAAGTAAACCTTTGTGATGCATGTAACACCTTATAGATATATATTAAATTATATACTACTTACCGAAGCATTCTCCCACTTAATATCAGCATATAGAGAACTCATTTCATGACATGCTCATATTTCTTCTCTATTTATGCCTGTTTGAAACAGGCAATGGTTCCATTACACATGCCTATTTGTATCCAGAAGGTGAAAGTAGTCACACACAAAAACACAGTCTGTGACATTTTTCTTACAGATTGATGATAGGATTCATTTAATTATTCTTTGACCAGTCACATTTGTCCTAATTTTTTGAGAATATTATTTCTATTATCCATAAGATCATACATTAGAACAATACTTAGGCAAAAATCAAGTGAAAAGTAATTATGATAATAATTTAAGTGCTGTTTGTTTGGACAGGAGAAAACATGATTGAAATGTCACAATATCTCAAAAGTATATAGTTTTGGGCTGGTAATATGGCCTAGTGGCAAGAGTACTTGCCTTGTAGACATGAAGCCCTGGCTTCCATTCCTCAGCACCACATATATAGAAAAGCCAGACATGCCACTGTGGCTCAAGTGGAAGAGTGCTAGCTTTGAGCAGAAAGAAGCCAGGAAGAGTGCTCAGGCCCTGAGTTCAAGTCCCAGTGATGGCAAAAAGAAAAAAAAGTGTCTAGTCCTACAATTGTGAAAAACTACAGTTTTGAGTTTTGTTTGTTTTTTTTTTCTCTGATTCTCATTTCTAGGAGAACATCCACTTATGTGGGCTTTTACCATCCATAAAGTCTCACAGTTTTAGGTGGACAAGATACAGCTGCATGATTTCTATCTGGAATAATCACATCTTTTTTTTATAGTCACGATCATTATCACATTTCACATTCTAACATACTGAGAATGTTGAATCATTTTCAAAAATCACATTTAGTGTTTGCAAAATGTGTGCATGTCATTTGGAGCTCATGTCATGCTTATGAGCTACAGTTGATTTTTCATGAATAAAAATTACCTTTGAACACAAATTATTAAATTGATTGAATTTCCTAATCTGAATCTTGCTTGTCATTTACATAGGAATCTAAGGAACTTTTAAATTTGAATATTTGTGGGACATTTACTGTGTAAGTTAAAAATACATTCTTCTTTATTAAGCAAGACTTAGTGTAAAAAATCTTAAGAAAGCGTGAAAAAAAGTACAAATCTCAGTTATGTGTAACTTAAATCTCATTTCTCATAGAGGAAAAACAGGCTTAATCTCCTTCCAGATTGAAAAGCTTAGCCAAAAGTAGCAGGGTGTAAATTCAGCCTACAAAATCATTGCCTTTTCACTGTGCCTATGATGAGAAGAGTGAGGCTGAAGTCAGTAAAGCAACTCAATTTGTAATAGCCAAAAAAAAAATCTAGTAATTAAACTAACAATATGCAGGAACTCTATTGTGAACCCTTCAATTGTTGGTGGGAATGGAAACTTGTTCAGCCACTCTGGAAATCAGCATGGAGGTTCCTAAGAAGGCTAAACATAGAGCTCCCCTACGACCCAGCAGCCCCACTCTTGGGCATCTACCCAAAAGATTAAAAGGAAGCTAAAGACACCAGCATACCAATGTTCGTCGCAGCACAATTTTTCATTGCTAAAATATGGAACCAACACAGATGACCCTCATTAGATGAGTGGATCAGAAAAATGTGGTACATAAACACAATGGGATTCTATGCCTCTATCAGAAAGAAAGACATTGCTCCACTTGTAAGGAAACGGAAAGACTTGGAAAAAATTATCCTAAGTGAAGTGACCCAGACCCAAGGAAACATGGACTCTTGGTTTCCCTCATAGGGAATAATTAGCACATGTTTAGGCTAGTCACAGCAGCAGATCACAATAGCTCAACAGCTATACCCTTATGAACACAGAAGATGATGCTAAGTGAAATGAACTCCACATTATGGAAACAAGTGTTATATCATAGTGGTAATTACTTTTAACATGCCATGTGAAACCGCACCCTTTTTTGTTGTTGTTTCTCTCATATTCCCTTACTGTGGTTGTTCCACCCTCTATCACTGTATCTCATCTGAGTACCCTGGGTAATGTATATACGTGTATTAGAACTAGTGAAGGGAAAGGGAATGTCAAAATTGAGAGACAAAGGATAAAATGACAAATGATACAGAAAGCAATCTTCACAACCATTTGGTGTAAACTAACTGTAAAACTCATGGGGGGAGAGGAAATGGGGAAGGGGCAGGTGGAAAACGAGGGAGGAGGTAACAAGTTGAACAAGAAATGTACTCACTGTCTTACTTATGAAACTGTAACCCCTGTGTATTTCATTTTGACAATAAAGGGAAACAAATCTGAAAATAGAAATTGAAGAAAGATTTAAGGAAATGGAAAATCACCCCATGCTCCTGAATGGGAAGAATTAACATCTTAAAAATGGCAGTTGATAAAGGGGCTGAAACAATAGTTTGGAAGAAAGATACCCTCTTTAACAAATTGTGCTGGAAAAACTGGCTCAACACATGCAACAAACTAAAACTAGATCCTTATATATCACCCTGCACCAAAATCAATTCCAAATGGATTAAAGACCTCGAAATCAAAACAGACACCCTGAAAACACTAAAGGAAGGAGCAGGAGAAACACTTGGGCTCCTTGGCGCAGGACGGAACTTCCTTAACAAAGACGCAGAAAGGCTACAAAACAAAGAAAGGTTGGACAAATGGGACTGCATCAAACTGCAGAGCTTCTGCACGGCAAAGGACATAGCTCACAAGATAAACAGAAAGCCCACAGACTGGGAGAAGATCTTTACCGGCCATTCAATGGACAAAGGCCTCATATCTAAAATATATGCAGAACTAAAAAAATTACCTTCCTCCAAAACAAAACCGCAAAGAACCAATAGCCCACTCATCAAGTGGGCTAAAGACTTACAAAGAGACTTCTCTGATGAGGAAATGAGAAAGGCCAAGAGACATATGAAAAAGTGCTCTACATCATTGGCCATAAAAGAAATGCAAATCAAAACAACATTGAGATTCCATCTCACCCCAGTAAGAATGTCATATATCAAGAAAACTAACAATAACAATTGTTGGAGGGGATGTGGCCAAAAGGGAACCCTACTTCATTGTTGGTGGGAATGTAAACTGGTTCAGCCACTCTGGCAAGCAGTATGGAGATTCCTCAGAAGGCTAAATGTAGAACTCCCCTATGACCCAGCAACCCCACTTTTGGGTATCTATCCAAAAAACCACAAACAAAATCACAGTAAAGCCACTAGCACAACAATGTTCATTGCAGCTCAATTTGTCGTAGCGAGAATCTGGAACCAACCCAGATGCCCCTCAGTAGACGAATGGATCAGGAAAATGTGGTACATATACACAATGGAATTTTATGCCTCTATCAGAAAGAATGACATTGCCCCATTTGTAAGAAAATGGAAGGACTTGGAAAAAATTATACTAAGTGAAATGAGCCAGACCCAAAGAAAAATGGACTCTATGGTCTCCCTTATTGGGAATAATTAGCACAGGTTTAGGCAAGTCACAGCAGAGGATCACAAGAGCCCAATAGCTATACCCTTATGATGACATAAGATGATGCTAAGTGAAATGAACTCCATGTTATGGAAACGATTGTTATATCACAGTTGTAACTACTTTCAATGTCCCATGTGTATCTGTAGCTTCTACTATTGATGATGTTCTTGTATCACCTTCCTGTGATTGTATCTACACTATCTCTGTAATCTTATCTGAGTATATTGGAAAGTGTGTATACTGGTATTAGAACTAGGAAATTGAAAGGGAATACCAAAATTGAGAGACACAGGGTAAAAAAGAGAAACAACTACAAAAGCAATACTTGCAAAACTGTTTGGTGTAAGTGAACTGAACACCTCAGGGAGGGAAAGTGTAAGGGGGAGGGGGGGGTATGAGGGACAAGGTAACAAACAGTACAAGAAATGTATCCAATGCCTAACGTATGAAACTGTAACCTCTCTGTACATCAGTTTTATAATAAAAACTAAAAAAAGTGGCAGTTAAAAAAGAAATATTCTCACTGCCTTATATATGAAACTGTAACCCTTCTGTACTTCACTTTGACAATAAAGGAAAAATATATAAATGGCCATACTTCAAAAAGCAATTTACAAATTCAATGCAATACCCATCACAATCCCAATAATTTTCTTCAAGGAAGTTGAAAAGCAATCCTAAAATTCACATGGAAAAATAAAGTACCTTGAATGCCAAAACAGTCCATTGTAGGAAGACCAGTGCTGGAGAAATGTTAATACCAAACCTCAAATACTATTACAAAACATTAGTAATAAAATCAGATTGGTACTGGCACAAGAGTGGGCCTGAAGATCAATGAAACAGAATAGAAGACACAGAAATATGTCACAACCATATAGCCCCCTAATATTTTGAAAAGGGAGATAAAAACAGTTTGGAAAAGTCGACTTCAACAAATGGTGCTGACAAAAATGGCTCTTCATAAGCAGAAAACTGAAGCTAGATCCTCATATGTCACCCTGCAAGAAAATCAATTCTAAATGGACCAAAGAACTCAATATAAGACAAGATACTGTAAAAATATTACTGGAAGTGGTACAGGAGGCAGTAGGCCTTCTGGGCATGGGTAGAAACCTCCTGAGTACAGATCCATAATTATAATAGATCAAAGAAAGACTGGATAAACGGGATTGCATCAAACTGAAGAGCTTCTGCATAAGAAAAGACAAAGCCAACAAGATAAGTAGAACTACAGAGAATTTGAGGTTTTTTTTTCTTACTAGCTATATACTAGACAAGAGTGTCAAATCTAAGATATGATTCAATCTCAAAACATTGAACTCCGCAAAGTAAGCCCTCAAAAAATTAACAACCCATTTAATAAATGAGCTAAAGGCTTAAAGAGAGACTTCTTAGAGAAAGACGTAGGAACAGCCAATAGACCAGATGAAGAAATGCTTGATATCACTGTCCAGAAAAGAAATGCAAATCAAAACAACATTGAGATTCCACCTCACTCAATAAAAAATGGCCATTATCAAGAAAATTAAAAGATGCTGGCAAGGATGTGCCTAAAAGGGAACACTACTACACTACACCGTAAAAATATTCAACCACGCTGGAAAGCAGTGTGGATGTTTCTCAAAAGGCTAAACATATGGGCTTGGAATCTGGCTTAGTCGTAGAGTGATTGTATTCATGGAGCCCTAGAATTCATGAAGCCCTGAATTCGATTCCTCAGTACCACAGAAAAAGCCAGAAGTGGCACTGTAGTTCAAGTGTTAGAGTACTAGACTTGAGCAAGAGAAGTTCAGGGAGCAGCAACCCAGCCTGGAGTTCAAGCCCCAAGACTGGCCAGAAATGGAGAGAGAGAGAGAGAGAGAGGGAGAGAGAGAGGAGAGAGAGAGAGAGAGGAGAGAGAGAGAGAGAGAGAGGAGAGAGGAGAGAGAGAGAGAGAGAGAGAGAGAGAGAGAGAGAGAGAGAGAGAGAGAGAGAGAGAGAGAGAGAGAGAGAGAGAGATAAAAAGGCTGAACATAGCGATCCCTATGATCCAGTATCCCACTCTTAGGCATTCGTCCAATAGACTACAAACACCACCACACTAAACTGACTGATACAAGCTTGTCCATTAAAGCATTGTATACCATAGACAAGATGTGGAATTGACATAGATGACCCTCAGTGGATAAATGGATCAAGAAAATGTGGTATGTCTACACAGTGGAATTCTACTCCATCAGAAATAAGAATGTTGTATATTTGTACACAAATGGAAAGACTTGGAAAAAATCATGTTAAGTGATGTAAAGCAGTGACAAATGAACAAAAGTTGCAAAGTTTTCCTCATTTGTATTAACTAGAACTTTTCTATATATCTACAAGTAAACACACTAAAGGATTTACAAAGTGCACGGCGACATGTCAAATTGTATGTATCTCTATCACACTGCGAGACCAAAGGAGGATATCCATCTGAGTGAATCACAACAGCTAAATACCTGTGTGCATGTGATCATATACAGTACAAGAAATGTAATCCAATGTCTAACGTATGAAACTGTAACATCTCTGTACATCAGTTTGACAATAACAATAAAATAAAATAAAAAAAACAATATCTTACGAAATGAAATCCAAGAAAGGAAACGAGATTTTTTTTGTTGTTTTTTGTATTTGCTGCTTCTGTGTTGTCTGCTTTTCCTTTTGTCTTGTTTGTTAGCTTGTCTTTGTGGGGGTAACGGGGGTCACAGAGAAGGTGTAATAAAGGATGAACTAATACAATATTACTAACTATACATTGTGGAAAACAAATTGTTTATCTTGTGGTTTGAGACAGGAGAGAAAAACTCGGAGAGAATAAGGGAAGGGTAGACATGGTTCATTAAGAATTGTACTCATAACCTGAGTCACATAAGTGCAATCTATCTGTATATCACCTCTACAATAACAATAAAATATTGAAGCCTCCCAAAATAACTTAGACATTTAATAATTTATGAATTTCAGTAACTGAAATTTGGATCTGGAAAATAAGCACCATACATCAAACATTTGCCTTACCTATTACAACAAAGATATTAAAATAAGGCAATCATATGAATTATGTAATTTACACTGTAGAGTTACATTGACTGGCTTTATTTGAGAGGAAGATTTTTACACACATGGATTAGTGATTTCTTAAAGAAGAACCATGAACAATGTATGTATTGCCTTTATCAGGCTACTAGTAATGCTAAGTCACTATTCTCTTTCATATTTTCATATTTATGAGATATAAAATCCACTACAAAATCCTTTTGGCAAGTCCAGGTTCCTGTGGTGAAATTGCAATTATCTGAACTTCTTGGGATTTAAAAAAAAAATTTCTTTACTTAATAGGAGACTGAAATAAAAATACAAAAAGATAGGAAACTAGCATTCACTTTTTGAAAATATGTTCAAGAGTCTAAACAGGAATTATGTACTAAATCCTCTCAAAGAATTAAGACAAAGATACTACCACCCGGTTTTGAAGTGATGATTTTAGGAGCATGAATAACTTCATCAGAATCTTAAATACTTTTAAGTAGAGAAATGGCTTACTACTTGGTTTGTCCTCAAGATACACACAATTACAAAACCATACTGTTTACTTCTTATTGGTTCCCTCAAAAAATTGTTAGAATAAACTAGGAAAATTTAAACAGGTAGTACAATTACTAACAGCAAAGTATACTAAGATATATATATATATATATATAATATATATATATCTCCAATTTTCTAACACACATATTTTTCCTTAAAGCTAGAAGACTATACAATTGGTCATACAGAATATTAGTGCTGTGAAACTAAAGGGAATAATTAGACACCTGCATAGATAGAAGATTATCGCACTTCTCTGTGTTATTTTAGGCCACCATTTCCCTATATACATTTCTGCCTGATTCTGAAAGTCTATGTGTCTCGGAACATGTCATTGCATGATTTTTAAAACAGTGATCACACCCTCTTACTAGGCATCATTTCCACCTGTGTAAGGGACTGTATAATATTGAGAAATATTTTTAAGTCATATTGCTTTTAATTCACTTTTTAAAAACTAGCATATTCTCTCTCACGCTTGCTCTCTCTCTCTCTCTCTTTCTATTTAGGGTAATATATAATTCATTCAGAGTTTTCTGAGGAAGAAATTAAGATTGTGAAATATTTTCCTAGAAGAAGATATAGAAACAGAATTTAGAGGAAAGCATTGGGTATATATTTCCTCTATACACGAATAAAACACTAAAGGTTAATGAATTTGTAAAAGATATAGAAGACAGATTTTGTCCCTCAAAAGTAAGACAAAATTACGAAAATTACTAGAAGTATGTGGGTGTGCAAAGCATTGATTTATTCAGCTCTAAAACAACGTGAGTAAAAGACAATTTCATATTAACAGCTTTTGAGTTCTAACTATTTCAGTTTTAAACCCTACACATATATACAATTTTTTTTGCTTTGGAGTTCTTCTCTGAAGAGATATACGGTATTGATTTCATTTGAGCAAACTGAGTCTTAAATTTATATTCAAGTTCATTTAATTACTAAATTGAAGTCAGCATTACAACATATGTTCTATGGTAAAAGCTGGACCATTTATATCTAAAGTATGATAACTAATTTTATATTTCATTTTCTTCTAAGACTTCATAATCCATTGAAAGAATCTCTTCTATTGGTTTAATTATCTTTTCTGTTCAGTGACATGAAGTTTCTCAATTAATATTTCCATATTTGCAGTAATGAGAAAATCACTATTATTCAAAGGCAGATCTAATACAAAAAGATGAATATCTTCATGTAATTAGATGGCCTCCTTGAATCTCCAGAAGGCAAAACTAATGCACACCTAGTCAATTTTGCCAATGTTTTGAACTTAATATATGAATATGTAAAAGCAATATTACCTTTTACTTATTTTCTCAAAAACTATAAGTTTCTTTTCAATTACAGGAGCCTGCACACAACTTGTACATGCAGCAGGGTTTTATTTGCAAACTGTTTCAAATATGTTATGCCCCCTCCATTCTTGGCACCCACATCTCAATAGGGTCTTACAATTTCACTTGAGCTATACCACAGGTCATAAACTTTGCAGTTGCTTAAGGAAGATCCTATGATGAATTAAGATGTTGGTAACATGGTCCAATATAGAAAGAGATTTGGAACATTCCCTTTTGACATTTTCCTAAATTTTTGTAATCATATCCTAAATTGAAAGACATTACAAAGAATGTCCATATCCCCATTTGTAACCACAGACTATGTAAGATGTATTTTCTTTACTGATATTCCTACTCACAAATTGACTGCAAAATGAAGCTTGTTGACTATGCTTTTATTTTTCTTAGGGTATATTTTCATAATTGATTTGAATTCTGTACTTTTTTTCTTAAATCAATAACAATAACAGTTTTATGAACTTGGTATTGAATTTCTATCATTTAATATTTTGTAGATGTCTTTTCTCTAGCTGATGGATGTTTAGTTTATAGATTTAATTTCTTAAAATGTTTTCAGTTCTGAAGCACCATAATGAGATCTAATCAAAGCAGCCTTTATTCCAAAACTCTTCCATCCCAATTCCTTTCTTACTCTACAGGTAAATGTATATATAAAGATCATTTTAAACTTTCCAACTTTGGTGCCTCTTCTCTCTCTCTCTCTCTCTCTCTCTCTCTCTCTCTCTCTCTCTCTCTCTCTTTCTCTCAACACCCTTTCTTTCTAGATTGGTCCATGCTTTCAACATCCTATTTAATCCAATAATTTTTCATCATTAGTTGGAAAGTTCACAACCTGTGGTATGGCTCAAATGAAATTCTAGATGATGACTCAGCAGTTTCAAGAAGATACTTTATTTATGTTCTGTGTGTGTATGTATATGTGTAAATGTATATATATATCCATATGAATATATATGTGTGTGTCATTTTCCTTTCTTAGCAAACTGTGACATATTTTACTCCCCTTTCTTTTAACCATTCTAGTTCCTGAATTACTCCCATTATGTAATTATAGCTACACAGTGCCTTCCCATACAATTAGAATATGCTTTTTTTTACTATTCCTAGGTATTTGTGCTATTTTCAATGTTTTTCTCCACAATAGATGTGTTTTTTTTTTGGTATCAATTGTTCCCTAAACTCAGTATTTAGCCCACGCTGGTTTTGAACTTAACCTTTTTCTTAAGCCTCTAGGGTGCTGGAATCACCTGTAGAGTTGCCATGTGATTTGCTCAGAATTAAGACATGACATCTCAAATGAACAATTTCTCAGCTGATTATTGAATTGCATTGTCATATTTGCTTATATGTCTTTTTTAGATCATTTTGCACTAACACTAGCAATATATCTGAAATTTTGTTGATATTTAGTTTTTCAATTGCTTTCCTCAGAGTCATATAATTTGAAATTTGGGGAAACTGTTGTAGCATAGTAATATTTTAATACATTGTGAATTTTTAATTCTCAAACTAAAGCTTAGTCTACAAACCTATAAGGACTATGTTTTAAAATCTTTTGTTACTTGAGCACTTTTTAGTATCACTTTCTGTTTATCTGTTTGAATCCTATATTTCTTTTCCTTGAATTTAGGGAGAATTAACTCTTAGAAAGCTAAAAAATAAACCCTGACTGTTACATAAGTTGAAAATATATTTCCTAATGTATAAATATTCATGTTTCTAAGCTATTCAGCTTTAATTCTATATAAATAACACTATTTTTCTAATGATTATTCAGGTATCAATGTCTGTGAAAATCTTAACTTTGTCCAGTGGGTTAATATTCCAGCCTAATTTTATAATTCATTTTTGTTATTTTATGGTGTCTTTATCTTTCATGTGACTATTTTTTCATGTATTAATTCTACAGAGCCTTAATTGTATCGACTTACAATATGTATTCAGAAGTAGTGAGATGATTTTATTCTTCTTTATTCTTAGGAATGTGCTGATCTTTTCAAAGATGAAGCTATTTCTCCCCATTTAACATTTATAATTTACACAACTAGATAAAGGAAATAATAAACAACCTTTAATTCTTTTAATCAGTTTACATTATCATTATACGTCTACACAAAGTAATTGGACATCCAATACTGACAGTATGTGGACACATGCAATCTCCTTAAGTCTATTTTGGTGAATTTTCAGGTTTGCTTTTAAAACATTTGCTTTTATGACATTTCTCCTATTTGTTAAAATTATACTTTTAAATAGATTGTGTTTGTTTGTAATTAGTTAACATTCTTATGTTTTATACTTAGTTATCTGTAATATACTTAATTATTAATATTTTCGTTCCTGTGTCCTACCTGAGTTCTGCTACTGAGTGCAATAGTATATTGATTGATTATCTTCAGTGTTCACATTTATATAGTGGTAAGAAGAAGAGTATATTAAGCACCTTTTTCTTCTAACACTATTACTCTAATTCACATTATATTTTATGTTTTCCTTTTGGTATATTTATTATCATATAGAATAAGAATATAAACTATAGTGTGTCCAATTCATATTATAATTATAATGTCTCCTGACTGAGAAGTAGAAGCATGGCTATACCTGAGGATCATTTATTTTATACCTGTAAGGAATCCTGTACTGGCTCCCAATCTATTGTCTCCTAATTTCTTGGGAATAGTTATAATTACCTATTTTATTCCTTTCATGTATTTATGGTGATGAAGATCTAATGGTAGATATACTATATTTTGGATTTATTATTGGCTTTCTAATATTGAAAAACACTTGAATTACTACAGTTATTCTGTTGCCATTATGAGGCATGTGTAACGAATTTACTACTTACTATTAGGTTCTTCTTGCTACAAATTTTCATATTGTGTACTTTTGCAATATTAAAATATGTATGCTAATTTTACATTCAGTTAATAAATATTAAATTGGAATTTTTCTTTCTTTCATATATTCTGGAGACATTTTCAGGAGTTCAGGATGGTTTAAACCATAAAAATTGCCAGAATTCCAGTCAAAATTTCCTCTCATTGTGTTGTATGTGCCAAGCTATGCTGTTCTGTATTGTTCAGTGCATTATGTGTGTATGCATGCACATGTGTGTATACTCTGTCAAGCCTAAAGTTATTTACAAAATGTTTTGCAAGGTAATTATTTTATGTTTTAAATTTCTGTTTTATTATATGCTTACTCTTCTTTTTCCTTATTTTTCTTTCTCTGAATTTGACAGTATTTTGTATGCATTTTTGAATCAATTCTCCTATAAAGTGCTACTTTGAAATGAATTTGCAATTTATAACCTTCTAAAAGGTCTTTAATGTGAGTTTTTAATTCTTTATTTCCTTTATTTTTTTCATAGCTCTTTGGTCTAGATTTATCACTTTGTCTCACTTTTATGATCTACATAGCAATTATTAGTGTTATTAATATTTCTCCTATGTTTCCTTAGCTGAATCTGTTAGATAATGTCATAATATTTTTCTTGAAATTTAGTAATTTTGTCCCCATTTAACTGTCTCTCTCTCTCTCTCTCTCTCTCTCTCTCTCCACACACACACATTTTTCCATCTGGAATTTAATTTTTTCTCATACCGTGCTTCAGTTTTATTATAATACAGTGAATGAAACGTTTCTTTTTCAAGTTAAAAAATATAAATCTTTGTAAGAAAATATACTATCCCTTACCATTAGTATGCGCCACTACTTAGGTTTATTTCATCATATTCTAAGCATCACCACCTGCACATCCTTGAAAAAGTTTCAGATGTAAAACGGGGTAATTTATAATATCATCTCTGTAGGAGAGGAGTCACTCACAATTTTTGTGGACAAGCGGAAGCTGAGCAAGCGATCTGAAGGGCCTGATTCCAGCACCAACAGCTCCTCCGTTACTCTGGAGACTCTCCACCAACTTGCAGCCTCCTATTTCATCGACAGGGACAGCACCCTGCGGAGGCTTCACCACATACAGATTGCATCCACTGCCATCAAGGTAGGAACGGGTTCATCCTGACACTGTCTCCTTCCTTTCTCTCTTGTTCCTAAAGTGTGTTTCCTTGTATTGGCTTGACACAGTGACTGAAAGATCTATAATAGCATATCTTGCATTTCCATTTAGTTGGGATTTACAAAACATTTAAGGTCAGACTGTATGTAGTTTGATAAAGACTTTACACTTAATAATTGAGTTGTGTTTTTTTGTGGCTAAATGTTTGAAGTAGACTCAAGTTACAAGTTGATTGTAGGGTAACACAGGTTCCTTCATGGATATATCTTTGCCATCTTAGCATTGGTTTCTTTTGGTAAATCTTAACCTATCAAAATATATTCAATGGATGTAAGAAAAAGGTTTTATTAGGCTAAATGTGGACAAACTATCACTGCACAGTTCTGGTTTGAAAAATATATCTTCCTCAATGTCTTAAGATATGTGCAAATTGTACCCTCTTCTGACTTTTCTTCCTCTTTGTCATTTATTTCTAGTTTACACTCCTCCTCCTCCTCTTCTTTTTCATCAATACTCTGGTTTGAATCCAGTGCTTCACATTTCTAGCCAGGAACTCTTTACCTCCTGAGCATTTCCCTCAGCCTTTTTTAGGCTTTAGCTTTATTTTGTTTTTGTTTGTTTGTTTTTGTTTTACAGATAAAATCTTGTTTCATAATATGATGTCTTACTTGTGCTTTACATGTAGTTGAGTAATACATGAACCCCAAACCACTCATATTGCTTTTTCAGATGGGGCCTTGTTAATATATTTGCACTGGATGGCCTTAAAACATGATCCTCTTCCAGGTGCTGGTGTCTCATACCTGTAATCCTAGCTACTCAGGAGGCAGAGATCTGAGGATCATGGTGCATACCAGTCCTGGCAGGAAAGTCTGTTAACACTCTTAACTCCAATTCTGTATGATAGAGCCAGATGTTATGGAGCTGTGGCACAAATGGTAGAGTGATAGATAGCCTTGAGCTAAAGAGCTCAGGGAAAGCACCTAGCCACTGAGTTCAAGTGTTAGTACATGTATAACATAAATAAATAAGTCAACAAACAACAAAACATTAACTTCTTTTCTTATCTTTGCTAAAATCATATGGTATATTAACATTAAACTTGACTTTGGCCTTCCAAAAAAACACAAAATAAAGTATTTGTAACATTGAAAGAAAGCACAAAAAATAAAAGAGAGATACTAATAGAAGACAGAACAAGAGAATAATGGAGAAAGATGAATAGAGACTAGGAAGTGGTTTTCAGATGGAAATAGCATTTTCTAGGTATATTTCTCTGGAAATTTAATATGTTTTTTTTTAACATTTATGGACATTATGAAACTAGACAAGCAAAACCTAAACAAACAGCACCCACGAATAAGGTAACAATATAAAAGGTATGTATAAAAATTTATTTTAGGCCTCAAATCTAATATTTTATAGTTAATGCAAAAAGGAGCATTGTAAACATAGCACTGCATTGCTTTTTTACACTGAAAGTGATGTGCATATTTCTTGTCTTATTTAAAGTTATTATTTCAATATTTTTAGCATAATGGAGAAATTACCCTAGTGTATTTTATTTCCAAGTTAAACTGGCGGAAATTAAAGAGTATATAGAATTCTATTTGGTTTAAGCTCAAGGATTACACTAAGGATACTGCCAAATGCTAAAATATGTTTTCAATGTTAACTAATAGAAATTATGAAGAGACTTCCATAGCTGTGAATCTCACAACATACTTAACTGCTTCTGACAGAGAGACAGGTTATACTAAGGTGTCATATATGTGTTTGTATACATATGAATTACATACATATATGTATTATTATTTGCTCTACATAACAATGCAGCCAGTACATACAGGTGTCATTGCTAATTTAAAAATGCTGTAAGACAGGATATTGTTGGAGATGTTTAACTTTTATACTGAAGAATTGATTGTGGGAAGTCAATTTTAATGAAATAAGCAGTAACAAGCTGTATTTTGTAATGAAGAAAGAATTGCAGTAACTGTGTTTATTATGTTGTTATTGATTTTTTTGTCCAGCACCAAATAGAATTGTACACTGCATGTTTTATACCCATACTAAATAAGACATAGTTATACACTATTGCTGAATAAAGTTAATGAGTATTTGCACCCACTTTTCTCTCATAAGAAAACTGAAAACTGTATAAAAAATCAAATGTTCTAATAGGAATGCTAACATATATAAATATACACACTCATGCACATAAGTATACAGATATAAATGTGTGTGTATATAGATTTCTAATGAGTTGAAAACACCAAAGGTTTCTGAACTTTGTGATAGAAAAGAGACCCCAAAGAAAGGTGAGATTAAAAAGAAATGAGTGATCTAGGAGCAGCAATGGAAAAGAGAAATGAGTATTTGGAATTTAGATATCATTTCTTGCCAACAGGGCTAATACCACAGCATGCTAATTAGGCATAGAAAATAGGACCAGGTTACATCAGAGGAGAATAGAGTGCATATAAGATTGTATAATATATAGAGTGGAAATAGACTGAAAGAAAAGAGAAACTTTAGATATGGAGAAGATAAATATGGTAATGGAAGAGTTCTGTAATTTAGGAAAAATAAAATAAGGCATTGTACCAGCTGGTGATGACGTGGCTGTGAATATGGAACAGAGTTCCTTGGGTGGCACCAATGAGCTTGTCAGTAGTAGGAAGAAGAGGAGAGGTTGTCAACCTGTCTGGTTTTAATTCAGGACTCTGGTGGAATTCCTTTTGATTAGGCTGTAACTTTGTGTGGGTGGTGATTTTCCAGTCCAAATTAAGCTTCTCTTGGGGTAATTGGGAACAATGGCGGGAAAAGCTGTGCTAGTGAGATGTGGGCAAAAAGAAGAGGCCCAGACTTCTGATGCCCAATTGTGCTTTATCTGTACAGAGAAGAATACCATCACACTCATGGGTCTGCTCTTTTTGACTACAGTGTTATTTATCTGCATTTAAAAGTAAGGATCTCTTAATGTGCCTTTACATAAATAAAAGCTGTCTCCTTATATTTATGTAAGCTTACAAGTGTTCAGATGTAAGAGAACAGGTTCTGAGGGACTGAGTGGGTGTGGAATACCTGTTTCAGGGCAGATCCTAGGGCTTCCAACTGTTAAAATACTTTCTAGTGAAATGAATAATTCAATGCCAAGTGCTCTTACAAGTGTATTTGAAACCAAATACTTTATTTCTTTATGAAATCCCTAAAGATTCCATCCATAGCCTTTGTATTTTAAAGATTCAGTCTTTAAAGATAGAAAATAAAATTTATTTGATTTAGTCATACTGCCAGTGTTGTAAGTGCTGTAGTGTTGTAAGTGCATTTAATTTCTCAAACATTGGTTGAATGATGTTTCACATGAGTTCTTGATTTTAAATCATTGCTAAATATTTAAATTTGAGCATTGCTAAAGTAATGTCAATATGATTATTATCAAACAATAAAAATAATTAAATTGGCACAACCATGATAACATGTATTTTTTTAATTCTTCCAGAACACAAATGAGCTGAGCCATTATTGCTCACTCTGAGCTAGTTTCTAGAAAATAGAATTGGGTAATTTGTTGTTTTATCTCTAATAATTACAAAAGTAAATGTGAACTGTAATTCATTAACACATCTGTAAATTTTGAAACAGAAGCTCAAACTTCTGTGGAACATTTTAAATGGCTTTCTTGGTGTGATTAATAACATTTAATAATGCATTATTTCTCTGTATTATTTCTAATTTAGTTTCATGTCAAAAATATTAAAACTAGCTACTCTTTGGAAGATTTAATCCAAATCTACATCTAATGAATAAATTGCACAAATACATTTTGAGTCTTTTTTGAAAGGACATATTAAAATGTTAATATTAAGCAACGGACAATAGTCATAAATAAAAATATATTTTATTTTGGGGAAATTCAGTTTATCACATCCCTTTGTAGTTATATGTATTTTGAAAATGATTTACATACTGAATTAGTGTTCAAAGTTATTTCATTACTCATTGAGAAAATCAGCAAATTTTAAGAGTCAGAAGCAAAACTTTATTCAATCGATTTGAAGTATTTATTTGTACCAGCCCAGTGATATATAAGATTATTAAATATATAAATAAACAAGTAATCTGTATAAAATTCTGTGGTTGAAAGAGGAAATAAAAATAATCATGAGAAACTATGGAAAAGTCAGAATGTATCAAAAGTCTAAATGGAATTTGAGAGGAAAATTGCAGCAAGTAATATTTCATTAGGAAAAGAGGTCATAAAAGAATAAGTAAAGAAACAAGATGAAACAGTGAAGACTCAAAAGAAAAAAGTGTCAAAATGGAACACAAGTAGTAAGCAAAACAAATACAATTTTACAGAATTTAAATAAGATTGATAAGCTTGTGTTTATAGAACATGAGTAAAACTCATGAACGTGTTTCCTTAGAATGTAAAAAGGATTTCCCTCATTTCTTTCTTCTCATTCTTTGGTAATTAACTTATTGTCACTTAACATTAAATGTTTTAATCATTTCCTTTTTTGCCCAGTCCAATATAACCAAAATCCAATTGTCTTCTAACATTTTATGATTTGCCAATAGAGTCCATATTAGTTTTGCCTTTTCACATTCCTGTATTGTTTTCCAATCCTGCAAAAAAAATGTTTTAAAAATTCTCAAAACTCTAAATACAAAAATACTAGAGGTAATAATATTTCCTATGAAAATAATCACATTCTTTCTCTTAGGCTTCTGACATAGCCAAATTGGTTTAACCTTGAATTTATATAGACTCATGTATTCATTTGAATTTAACTTTATTTTTGTTATGGATGGTTAAAATACTTTGAAATTACAGTTCAGGCTTTATTTAAGCAAAGACTAAGATCAGAGCAAGAAAGAATTTCCCTAAGTTGCCACGTGCTGTACAGCATAATTACTAGCTTTCTGAACTAGGGAAATCTTCCCTCATCTTATGACCTGGTTACAGATCTCTCCAGTGGCTGGGAACCATCGTTTTGTTCATCTTTGCTCTCCTTTTGTACATATTAGAAAGTCACTTCTACCTTTGGGCATTGCCCCTAGCATGTGAAACTTCACTGCCTTGAATTTGATAAAAGACCCAAACATCTATGTCTTATCTTTCTCTTTCTTTTGTTCTTCATGTGTGTCTTGAACTAGGGAAAGATGAAAGTGCTTTATGAGGGTTCCTCTGGCTTAATTTACCTTACCTCAACTTTGTGTTTTCATAGTCCTTATATTGTGGAAAGGCTACATACTTTACAGATCTCTAATCTTCATCTTTGGAAACTGTTGTTTCTCAAACAGTAAGTATCCATTGAGTAAAATTATGACTAACACTGTGAGATTTTGTTCCTGAAGGGGCCCTCCAATATGTTGATTTAACATATAAGCTCCAAAATAGCAGTTAAACTTCATTTCAATTTTTCCTTCATTGTATTAATGCCAGATATAACCTCTGCTTCTCTTTTGTGTTGAAGACAGCCTTCAACCCTTCAACCATTTCCTCACAGCAAAATGTTCTTCTGGATTCTACCCATTTATTCCTTTTTCTCTTCTCCAGTAGTTTTTCTTTTTTTAAGACCATAAAATATTTTGAATTTTCATTTATTATTACCTTTTATTATTGAGAGTGGTAAGTCTTATTTTGCATCCTAATTATAAATACAATTTTTTGCATTTAGTATCTGAGATTTTGTTTATATTGGCTTTTAATATATATTATATATTATGTAAATGTATATGTACACATGCCTATATATGTGTGTGCTTAATAATATGTGACATATATACACACCTATACACACACACATATATATACATATATTCAAAAGACTCTATAGTGCTGGATTAATGATTCTCATGTAGGTTTTAAGTACCATTAGGAGATGATAAACTCTTGAGACTTTTATTTTCGACTCCACATTTTTAATGTAAATCCCTGTCAGAGTGAAGACCTCCCCAAATTTTAAGAGACATCAAATCAATTATAATATATATAATGCATATTATATATGTTATAGATATATTATGTATATTATTGTTATACATCACATACTGTAGCAAGCACAAGCTTCAGTGTTCAAATTTCTATAGAGACAAAACACAATAGAGAATAAGAGTAACTATAATGAAAGTGTAAGTAAACCCTATTTCAAGATACTAAGTAGAAAACCGGCACACCAGTTCTCTCTAAATAAGTTTCTATACCCAGCACATCCCTCAAGGCACCATGTGCTTCTATGAGCATAGCCTTGTGAAATAAACAAGATTAAACCTTGCCTGTTGAATCCAACATTTGAAATGAGTGAGCATTAATAATCCATTTTTTCAAATACCATTTGCAGGTTTCCCCTTTGGTTCTCATGGAGGGCATTGGGTATTTCAGGAATTTCAGCTAAGAAGGATGGATCAGCAGCAGGATGGTCACAGGAGAATTACCCTCAAAGAAACATTGAACAAAGATTGAGCAAAGAACAATTTCCCTTCAAAAAGGTTAAAGACAAGTCCATAGGCTGAGCATGCTGAAAGGTTCAATAGTTTAAGTCACAATATCTATGTATTTTGATACTGCCTTCTTCTTGTAATGTGATGATAACAGTATTTTATAATGTGAACATTCTTCCTTGTAGAAATCAAATGGGGACTGAATATGAACTTAAATGTCGATCACTTTGTCTTAAACAAGAACATAGGGCTGGTTTTGTTTTGTTCTGTTTTTTATTTTTGTTTTTGTTTTGTTTGTTTAGTTTTTTCTTCAATTCAGGTATTGGGTTTAGATCAGTACATTTGTGCAGATCTTTGCTTTTTATTTAATCTTTATTTTTTTATTAAAGGCAAATGTAACACCATTGTGCCACAAGTCATTACTAGAACTTAGAGTTAGCTCTTTAAAATATAACAAGGAACAAAAGTTATCACAACTACTAATTTCTATCCATAAGATATTGAACTCTGTGTCTTCTAACATGTAATCAAAACTTAGTTTCTATAGAAAAAATATGTATTTTATTATTTTAAATGAGAAAAATATATCAAAGTAGCAATAGCAATGGTTTTATGAAACCTGTAAGACTGTCCATTTGTCTTTTTGACACTGATCACGGAGAGTCATAAGCAAAACTCAAAGGCAACTCTATCAACCACCAAATAATACACACATTAAAGTTCCATTCCTGTTCTAGTGTTCTTCCTGTATCCTATCTGTGGATGTGGGTGTTGCCATATGAGCAACAACACCTCCATTTGGAATGATAATAGTGTGATTATTTCTAGAGTTATGAAATCTTAACTCACATTTTCCCAGATTTCCAATTTAGTTTCCTCAAAAATAATCAAGTATACAGGATCTATAAAAGTCAAATTACTCAAGAATATTGAATTAAAAAATAGTACACATACGTGTATTCTCTCAAACACTGACAGGATATAGACAAAATGTGAAATTTTCACACAGATAGTTTGGATACTTTGTTAGTTTTATTATTATAATTATTTGGTTCAAACAAGGATTGAAAATCACACATTTTGGACTTGTGTAGCTGGCTTGCCCTGAGCCACTTCTTCAATCCTATATCTTTGTTTCAGGGAAGGAAGTGTGTGACAATAAAAATATAGGCAAATCCAGAAAGAGGAGCTCCTTTTTTAATTTTGTCTGTTAGAGATAACATATACAAACACATAGTAGCTTGTTAGATAAGTTGTAATTTTAAAAATATAAACTTTATATACTCATTATGAAACAATTTCATTGAAGGGAAATTCATATGCCCTATAACTCATTATGTAAAATGCCTATTCACTAAGTTTCATTTTTTGTTAAAAATTACAACTTTTAGTTCTTACATTGAAGACTCTATTTTCAGCTGATATATGAATGGTGTTTGAAGAAAAGTCACTCCTTCGTTCTTTAGTATGTGACTATGAAATTGTCCCAGAATATCTATCTCAAAGATTTTTGCTTTGCTGTTGAATTGTTTTGCTTTTAGAAATAAGTGGCTCATAGCTTTATGAGTTGTATTTCAGACTTATCAATTCTATTCTTCTTGCCTGTAAAAAAAGAATACAATCTGGGTATAATGATTTTAATTATATCAATACCTCAATGACTGAATATTGTAACTTAGGAAAGAATACTTTTCACAAAGGTTGTTCTATTGAATTTTTTTCAGAACATTTTGTTATTTTGAATTTCTCATAATTTAATTTGTATTTTACAGTTAACATACCTGTACAAAGTCTCTTATGTTTATGTGAATCTTTCTTTTTTAAGTATATTTCCAAAGAACTTTGATTTTCATTGTTATTCTGTGCATCCGCTCTTACAGTTATCAGTTTTATCAATTTCTCAACCATACCTTTAGTTTTTCTTCTTTTGTTCACCTTAAGTTTATTTATTTCCATTTTAATCCAATATTTTCTTTTTAATTAAATTTTATTGACAAGATGATGTACAGAGGGGTAGAGTTACATAATAAGGTAGTGAGTACATTTCTTATATTTGTTACACCCTCCCTCATTTTTCTTTCCCTTCCCTAGTTCAGACTACCATATTTACAATATCCAGTGTACCAAAATCATATACAGTAACCACATGGGGTATGCCACAGGAAATTCACCTAGTACGTAAAGCCTAATGACAACGATAAAATCCTCCTGTTTCCATCTCTTGTTGATCATTTTGCTTAGCCTCATCTTAGATAATCATATGTATGTAGCTGTTGAGCTCTTGTGAACCTCTGAAGGTATATCCTAGATCTTTTTATGCTCATTCAGTAATTGTTTGGTTTTAGAGACATAATGTAAAGTCGCTGACCAAAGCATGTGGAAATACCATTTGAAAAGTTTTTCTGTTGTTTTACGGACATGATCTCTACTTTTCTTCCCCTTCCTCCCCAACAACCACATATAAGAGAGACCATGTGCCTTTGTTCTCTGTGCTCTCGGCTTGTCTTGCTCAACATTATTTGTTCAAGATCTGACCATTTCCCTGCAATGCCATTATTTCATCATTTCTAATTGCTATGTAGTATTCCATTGTGTACATGTACTACATTTTTGGGTTCCATTCATCTGTAGTGGGACATCTGGGTTGTTTCCATATTTTGGCTATTATGAATTGTGCAGCAATAAACATGGATGTGCAGGTGTCTTTATGGTATACTGGATCCTGTTGTTCAGGATAGATGCCTAGGAGTATTATGGCTGGGTCACAGGGTATGTCTATGCTAAGTTTCTTGAGGAACCTCCATACTGTTCTCCAGTGTGGTTGTACTAGTTTACACTCCCACCAACAGTGGGGAAGGGTTCATCGTTCTCCACATCCCCTCCAGCATTTGCTGTTACCTGAGTTCAGAATATAGGCCATTCTAACTGGAGTGAGGTGGTATCTCAGAGTAGTTTTTATTTGCATTACCTTTACTGCCAGGGATGTTGAACATTTCCTCATATGTTTCTTTGCCATTTTTACTTCTTCTCCTGTGCAATATCTCTTTAGCTCCTTTGCCCATTTTATAATTGGTTTACTGGGTTTGGTGAGGGTTAGTTTCTGGAGTTCTTTGTAGAAAACAGATATTAGGCCTTTGTCTGTTGCTGTGCTGGTGAAGATCTTTTCCCATATGGTTGGCTGTCTTTCTAGTTCAGTGGCTATGTACTTAAATGTGCAGAAACTTTTATTTTGTAGTAGTCCCATTTGTCAACTCTCTCCCCTACCTGTTGAGCCCCTGGAACTCTGTTCAGGAAGTTCCTGCCTATGCCTATAAGTTCTAGTGTCTTGCCTACTCTGTCCCTCAGTAGTTTCAGGGTTTCAGGTCTGATGGTAAGTTCTTTAATCCATTTGGAGTTGATCTTGGTGCATGGAAATAGGCTAGGGTCCACTTTGCGTTTTCTTCGTGAGGCAGCCAAGTTTTCCCATCAGCAGTAATTGAGGCTATGTTTTTTGTTGTTGTTGTTTTTTCCATTTTATGTTTTTAGCTCTTTGTCAAATATCAGCTGACTGTAAGTATGTGGATTTATATCCAGGTCTTCTATCCTATTCCATTGATTTTCAGGCCTGTTTTTATGCCAGTACCAGGATGTTTTTTTATGACGGCTCTATAATAGAGCTTGAAGTCTGGTATTGTGATACCTCCTGTGCTGCTTCTTTTGCCGAGAATTGCTTTGGCTACTCTAGGTCTTTTGTTGTTCCATGTGAATTTATGGGTTGTTTTCTCTATTTCAATGAAGAATGTAGCTGGGACTTGGAAGGGGATTTCATTGAACTTGTATAACATTTTGGGCAATATGGCCATTTTCACTATATTGATTCTGCCTACCTGTGAGCATGGGAGGTCTTTCCATCTCCTTGTGTCCTCTTTGATTTCTCTTTTTAGATTTTTACAGTTCTCATTAAATAGGTCATACACATCTTTAGTTGGGTTAATCTCTATGTATTTTCTTTTTTAGATATTGCAAATGGTATTGTTTCCATAATTTCCTTTTCTGTTTGTATATTGCTGGGATACAGAAAAGCTGCTGATTTTTGTGGATTGATTTTGTATCCTGCTACTTTGCCAAAATGGTTTGGGGGCTGAGTTTTTTTGGATCCTTCAAGTATAAAATCATGTTATCTGCGAATAGGGATAATTTCATTTCTTCTTTTCCAATGTGGATCCCTTTAATGCCCTCTTCTTGCCTTATTTCTATGGCTAGGGATTCCAGCACAATGTTGAATAGAAGCAGGGAGAGTGGGTATCCTTGTCTTGTTCCTGATTTTAGGGGAAATGCTTTTAGTTTCTCCCCATTTAGTACGATATTAGCAGTTTGTCTGTTTTATATGGCTTTTTATGTTTTAAAGAAAATTCCTTCTATTCCTATTCTCTTCAGGGCTTTTAATATGTATGGGTGTTGTATTTTGTCAGAGGCATTTTGGGCATCAACTGAGATGACAATGTGATTCTTCATCTTATCTCTGTTAATGTGGTGAATTGCAATTATTGTTAATCCAACATTTTCTTCTTAATAAAGGAATGTACAACTGCAGATTTGTCTTCATTATTTACTCTTTCTGGAGTAACATATTACTGGGATTTTACTCAGGGCCTCATGATTGGTAGGTAGATTCATTATCACTCAAGCTACAATGGAACATGTAATTTATTCAGTCTTGAGGTAAGAACTTGTATTTTTGCCTTTGCCAGCCCAGAACCTCTGTCCTCCACCCTATAGCCTTCTGCTATACTGAAGTCATGCCTGGCTTCTGATTGAGATGGAGTCTTACTACCATGTTAGCCAGGCTTGACTTATACTGCATTCTTCACAATTTCGACTTCCAAATTATCTGGGAATATAGGTCACAGTATATGATATGGATTTTCATATTTACTGTAATATGTCTCCCTAGTTCTCTTTGTGTTTAACTTCCATATTGCTGATTGAGGTTTTTGGATATTGATTACAAATAAATTTGAGAAGTGATTTCATTGTATCATCATTTTTCCCATCATTGCTCTCTGAGCCATCTACTACTCTTATACATGACTACATATATGATGGTTTCCCATATTTCTCTAAGCCTCTTCTTGTTTTTGCTTCTTTGTAGATTTGTTTTTATTAACCACTTGGGGTTAACTATTTTGTTCTTCTTTTAGGTTTCCATCTGTCAAGCAAATCAATTAAAACCTTTTTTTTCATTTTTCTTTAAATTCGAGTATTCACATTATTTTAAATTGTTTTTTCTCTGTATTTACAGTATCTAATTGTTTTCATCTTCTGTTTTACATTTTATAAATATTATCGTATAATTCTGTGATTTTTCTTTCCACAAACTTTCTTTCAAACTTTTAGTCAATACCATTTTTCTGAAAGTAAGAATTGATCGTTGAGAATAGAAGAAATGCCAGATGTCAGAGCCCCAAGTGCCTTCAGCAACCATTCCATGTCAAACCTTTTAACCCAGAGATGCAGAAGTCATGGTTCATGCAGGAGAAATAGCTAGCCTAATCTGTGTTGTTTCAAAGAAATTCTCCACATATATAGGATTATTAACACAACTAATTATTTATTTATTATCAGTAGCATTATCTACTTCTAATTGTCACATATTCTCCAAATAAAGTGGGTAAGGAAAGTCCTCTCTTCCTTATTAAAAAATCACCACACCTGGATTCCTTTCATTTTAAACATTAAAACTAATCTTCTAGGAGCTAAGGTTACACTGAGTACAATTATTCTAGTAGGGTCGGCACAGAAATATGTGAATGTATTTTATTGGCTCGTTTGAGGTGGAAACCAAGATCCAGTGGCTTGAGATTTAGGTAGCCTTTTGTTTTCTGACATGATCCAGTTGCTTACTCGAGTGATTTAGATAGCCTTTTGTTTTCTGGCACATGAGTAATAATTTCTTGTTTGTTTGCAGGCAAAGTAAATTATTGCTGCATGCTTACATTATTTTAGATAATATATCTTTCAAGTTTTAGTATTATTAACTGTTTCTCTAGTGCTTCCTATGGTTATTTGTTTCTTTCTTAGAGAATGCTGGATATTTGTAGTAATACCATGCTGTCTCTTCTGGCATACGCACAGTAATAATTTCTAGTGGTAATCCGTATGAGGATTCACATTTCTATACGCTGCTACAGTCAATCGAGGATGCTCATAGTATTGGCAGGCCTTTTAAAATCCTTTCTTTTTAAACAAGATTCAGGTGTTAATTTCTATTTATTACTAGGATTATTTATATTGCAACAATTTTCTGGGACATATATGTTGCCCTATACAGTACTTCAATTAAATAGTGGCTCTTTTGAAGAGACATTTTTATTGTTTATTTTTGGTATTAGTTCTGAGCCTAGATGAGTCCTAACTACCTGTCATATTTTATTATTGCTCGATCCTAAAGATAATGGATAATCTTGGTTTTAATTTACAAAATCCATTAAAATTATTCCCAATGATATAGTTACTAAAACTCAGATGTTCTTAAAAGTAACATTTATTCTTTCATGACAGAAGTCAGTATAGATTATGGAATATCTATATTATTGAATGTTTTCCATTCACGCAAAAATCTATGAGACAGGTCTCTGGAGCAAGCTTGGGTGGGGAAAAAATAACTTTACTTTGGAATACACTGCCATTGTAGGGATTTTAATTTGTAGGAGAAAGAAAGAAGCCTGATGTTTAAAAGTACACTGTACTTCTTCCTACATATTCAGGATCAAATCCTGACATTTGACACTTTTAACATTCTATTTGATGTGGATGTGTCAGGATTTGAAATGTAGATTTCAGAAAGAAATGAATTTTCAAAGTCAATAAATGATGTTCTATTTCAGACTACTGCTTTCAAAAACTATCCATGCTCAACACAATGTCCTGTAAAAGTGATTATCTAGAAGCACGGTGAGAAATCACATCAGCTGGCTGAGGGTCATCCTCCCAAGGAAGAATTTCAATTGCACTCATCACCCTTGAAATCATGTTGTTCTTACCCCACCTTCAGCACAATTCTTCTCAGAGGCAACTTAAATTTCAACATATCATTACTAATCACAACTTAAATTTCAAGAATCATTAGTAAAAACTGGTCAAGTAAAATCATTCACAGAGTTTCAAACATATTCAACAATTTTAAATAGTTTTCTGTTATATAAACATTTGCCCTAACACTAAAATTACTACTTTGTCTAAAGAAAAATCTAAAAATAAAAAATGAAATAATATTGGTGAAGGAAACTTAAGAAATATAGAAAAAGGAGAAACATTTAAATTTGTAGAAAATGCTCCATGTGAATAAATACAATATTTTTATTTTAGCCTAGAGAAAGTACATGGTAATTCAATTCACACTATATGTTAATTGAAAATTTAATTTCATTCATAATACTAAATTCATAATACTAAAAGAAGCAGAAAAAGAACCTCTCTGAAAGGTTTTATATTATAGGAGATGGGAGGGAAAAATGACACGGACAATCTAATTAAAGTACGCTAGGTGCATGTGTGAAATACCATGATGAAATTTTTATGAAAAAACGGCATAAAATAAAAGGCAAAATGACAAGAAGATAAAGCAGGTTATTTCTGTGTGGAGTATAAGAATGCAAAGCAGGAATAAGGGTGTCCAGAGAGGTAATGGAGTTGAATGTGGTCACAGTACTTTATCTACATATAGGAAAATGGAAAAAAAAAACTTATCAAGATGAGTTCAGGAAGGGGGATGGAGGATGAGTGAGAATACTGAATAATGAGAAGGGTGTGATTGATCAAAGCAATATATATATATATATGGAATTGTCAAATTATACCCATTTGTACAAACAATTGATTTTAAGGAAAAGTGTAGAATAAAGTTAGATAGAACATTTAGAACAGATAGAACATTTCCTAAATTATATTAAAAATTGACATATAACAGAATTCTAGTTAGAGAAGAGGAACTGACACATTTTGAGGATAAAACAATGCTGAATTCAGAATGGGGACAGGAAGTGATTGAAGATTATTCAGAATATGATGCTTAATTTAATTAGCCCACCTCTTTTGGCTCACACCTGAAAATCTAGATCCTATGGAGGCTGAGATCTGAGTATGATAGTTTGACACCAGCTCTGGAAGGAAGTCCATGAGACTCTCTTTAATAAACTACTCATAGAATGGTCAAACATAGAGTTGTGGCTCAAATAGTTGAGCCAATGGACCGAAGACCTAGAAATAAAATCAGAAACCCTGAAAACACTACAAGAAGGTATAGGAGAAACCCTTGGGCTCCTTTGCATGGGATGAAACTTCCTTAATAAAAGCCCAGAAATACAACAACTCAGAGAAATGGGACTGTATCAAGCTGCAGAGCTTCCTCAGGGCAAAGGACATAGCTTGGAAGATAAATAGAAAGCCCACAGATTGGGAAATCTTGACCGGCCATACAATGGACAAAGGCCTTATATCTAAAATATACACCGAAATAAAAAAATTGAATTCCTCCAAAACAAATCCTCAAAGAACCAACAGCCTCCTCAGCAAATGGGCTAAATACCTAAAAAGAAACTTCTCTATAGAGGAAATTACAATGGCCAAGATACATATGAAGTGCTCTACATCACTGGCCATAAAAGAAATGCAAATAAAAACAATAAGGAGATTCCACCTCACCCCAGAAAGAATGCCCATTATCAGGAAAACTAATAATAACAAATGCTAGAGAGGATGTGGCCAAAAGGGAACCCTACTACATTGTTGGTGGGAATGTAAATTGTTCAACCACTCTGCATAGTGGTATGGAGATTCCCCAGAAGGCTAAACATAGAGCTCCCCTACACCCAACGACCCCACTTTTGGGCATCTACCCAAAAGATTACAAGCAAGACCACACTAAAGCCATCATCACAACTATATTTATCCCAGCACAATTTGTCACTGCCATAATATTGAACCAAACTAGATCCCCATCAGTAGATGAGTGGATCAGGAAAATGTGGTTCATATACACAATGGAATTCTATGCCTCTATCAGAAAGAATGGCATTGCCCCATTTGTAAGGAAATGGAAGGACTTGGAAAAAAATCATACTAAGTGAAGTGAGCCAGACCCAAAGAAACATGGACTCTTGGTTTCCCTCATAGGGAATAATTAATACATGTTTAGGTGAGTCAATGGTGCAATAGCTATGCCCGTATGATGCTAAGTGAAATGAACTCCACAGTATGGAAACAAGTTCTATAACATTGTTGTAATTATTTTCAATGTGCCATGTGAAACAGTACCCTTTGTTCTTTCTTTCCCCCCCGCCACCCCCAGTAATCCCTTCCCATGGTTTTACTCCTGCTGTCATTCTATGTGATCTTAGTACCCTGGATACTGTATATATGTGTACTGGAACTAGGGAAGGGAAAGGAAATACCAAAATTAAGAGTTTAAGGGTAAAAAGACAAACCATTGCAATACCAATACTTTCAAAATCAATTGGTGTAAACCAACTGTACAATTCAAGGTGGGGAGAGGGAAATGGGGAGGGGGAGGCAGGGGAAAAATGAGGGAGGCGATAACAAGTTGGTAAGGAATACACTTGTCTTACATATGAAATTGGAACCCCTCTGTACTTCACTTTGACAATAATGAAGGAAAAAGAGAACAATAAAAAAAAACAGAAACAAACAAAAAATGTGAATCCATCTTAGTAACTGATATGAAGTGCTTTGGCAGAATCTCCCTTGAGTTGGGTTTAACTCTAACACCAAGGGTGCCATGTGTGTATCTTTGTGTATAATGAAACACCACAGATATTGTTGAATATGTTTTGTTGAATCTGGGAAATGTCAGTTTCAAATGTTCAAAAGGGAAAGCTAGTTTGGCAAAGTATTTACAAAGTGACTTTTATTAAATGTTCTTTACAGTTTATCTGATAACCCTTTAGGGAGAGGTAGGTATTCTCTCATCTGCTGAACTTCAATTCTTGGAAAATGATCTTTTTATTAATCAACATTGAATACATGTACAATTTCTGTGTTTGATGTTAGTTTTGGGATATAAACTCAGAAACTCCTTCTAGGAAATTTATATTCTCCTCTTATAAATTATTTTCTTTCTAGCATTTTTAAAGGACAATGTTAGATACCATTTGAGTGAAGTAGAAAATAAAGAAATTTTGTCCATCGTGTGGCTGATAAAAATCTTTTCCCAATTTGTGGGCTTTCTGTTTATCTTGCGAGCTATGTCCTTTGCCCTGCAGAAGCTCTGCAGTTTGATGCAGTCACATTTGTCCATCCTTTTCTTGGTTTGTAGCATTTCTGGATCATTGTTAAGGAAGTTTCATCCTTTGCCAAGAAGCCCAAGTGTTTCTCTTACTCCTCCTTTTAGGGTTTTCAGGGTATCTGTTTTTATTTTGAGGTCTTTGATCCATTTGGAAGATTTTACAAATTTTCAGAAATCTGAAAAAAAAATAAAATGAGAAAATAAATTTTCATTCTATCTTTTTATGCCATTCTGATCTTGATTCAGCTATGGGTCAATAGATAATGCAGAGTCTTTTCTTTTCTTTTTTTTTTTAAACAACACTTACTTCTTCAAGTGCATTCCCCAGCTTAGATGTAAATGCTTAAGAGAAAGTTACTCTTAATTTCCCTTTGCTCTACACATCTGTAGATATCTGTGCTTCAACCTGTCACATAACTCCAAAGAGGCTAAAATATAGACCTGTAAAGAATATTGTGGTCATCCACCCTTTCTTGGTGTTCCAATCACATTACACATTTATTGTATGATTTGCTCAATATATTATTCTCTGTGCAACAGTATGGAAAAGGGAGACTTTTTTTCTGTGTTATCTGTGAAAGGAAGATACTAAAGAGCACTGCTTCGCACAGCTCATGGCATAAATACATGTTAACTCTTTTAATTATTCCATTGAGTAGATATACAAGATCAGACAGATAAACAATACTCAGGAACATACTCTAATAACATAAATTTTTGTGTAGAGTATAAGTTGTGGAATCCCCTTCCCTTTCCAAAAGAAGCTGGTTATTGAAGAGATAAGCAAAAATTGTCCAGATTTTTTGTAAAAACTAAGCTTCAATGCAGGAATCCTTTTTGGAATTTATCAAAACTGCCTGCCAAGTACGGTGCTAGCATTTCTGAAAAATGTGTGTCTTTTCTCTTAGTACTGAATGCAATTTGAAAAGTGGTTCATAGAATATTTGAAAATCCCTCTCCCTAAATTTCAGCAAATAAGAACCTTGGGGAGAACTTTCTTTTAACAAGCAGTAATTTTCAGTCCTTACTTGGATTATTGTTAGAGATTACTTTATAGATAGTAGAATTATTAGCAATCTGTACGTTCTCCACATGTATTTTGAACAAAGCACTCTTTTACGTTAAAGAAATAAGAGAAAGTTTGACTTATTTCCACTCTAAGTTACAGATTTTATGAATGGTTAGAAAAGTGAAAAAATAATTGTCTTATTGACATAAATATTAGTAAGGTTGGTAAATAAGTGTATGTTGTAAATCTGGCAACAGTGGTTGGCAGATGGCTGCAGTTCTATCTGCTCAGGAGACTGAGATTTTAAGATCATGGTTCAAAGCCAATCTGGGCTAAAACATTTGTGAGACTTTTTTCTTATTATCAAGAAGAAAACAAAAGGCCAAAAGTAGAGTGAGGGTGTGTATTGTGGCTCTGAGTTCAATCCTTAGTATTAACAAAGAAACAAAATAAATAGAAGTTTATGGTTTGAGATATGACAGGAAGGTTTGAAGACTCCATACTATCATTTCAAGCTAATATTGCACCACGGTAATAGCCATCTCAACAATAGAGTACCTGTATTATTCAAGACAATCTTTTGATTTTTTTTTTCATTTGAAACAATTCTTGGCTTAATGTGGTGGTTTAGACATGTAAACCCAGCACTTTGGAGGCTGAGGCAGAAGAACTCTGATTCTGGAAATACCCAGATCCTGTTTCCAAAAAATCCACTATTTTTCTACTACTAATACTTTTGTATTTCCTGCTCATGTTGCTTGATGCTCCACTAGGGAAAAAAGTGAAGATTTGGAGGTTGATAATGCTTTCCAAAGTGCACAGTTACATTTAGCATATGTTACTTCAGATTGTATTCCAGTCCCAGGGTCTTGAGATCACCTTGAGATCAGAATACAGAATAGTAGGAAAAATCCACACTAAGACCAGGAAATAGTCTAGAACTTAGACTAAGGGACATTTATGGGGAGTGAGTTTTATCTTATTCCTGGTATTGTTTCAAATTTCCAGTACACAGTATTATTGTAAGTTATTTCTAAATTTTTATTCATATACTTTCAAAAGTACATGCAATATTCTCTTACAACTTCTACTGTATGTAGAGGACTTCAACTATCCTCATTCAATATTTTAGTTACTAGTTTTGCACTTTTACCAAAGGCAGATGTCCCACAACTGAGATTTTAGTGGGAACATCAGAAAACATTCTAACACTAATAAAGTCTACCAAAGGACTTAGGAAGAAAGGCAGCTTGTAAGTTATTAAGACAAAGATGCCAGTGATGATTCTTAGAAAAGAGACAAATTGTGTCCTTTAAGCAAATGGGGAAGAAAAGGAAATAAATGAAGTGGTATATGATACTTAATAGAAATAATCACAGAAAAGCTGCCAAGTGCTAAAGACTCTGAAACACTGAGTTTACATCAGTGAAATATGACACATATTTTGTCCTTTGGGTATTTATTCTTATTAGGCAAATATGTAAACAGACTGAGGCGTAGGGCACAATTAAGTTGACTGCGAGAAATTAATTCTTGCCAGAGGGAGTTTGTAAGAAGGAAAAATAAAAGAAGGAAAAATAGAATACAAATTATTTTCTGTATGCAAAAGCATAGCATGTAAAATAACATGGAGAGATTCATCTTGTCTAATATGCTGTGAGAAGTGAGATCCTGTAAATTTATCTAGGCTAATAGCAATAATTTTTATAGATAGTTCTAGGTAAGAAAATGTCCATAAATGTCAAGAAATGATTGTTTGTTTGTGATTGTTTAAATTAATTTTTCCTTAGCAGATAATGGATTTTGTCAAAGAAGAACACATTTTTGTTTTTGTTTTTTCTGTTTCTGACCATTGGTGTTTTTTTTTCAAATTTTTATTATCAAACTGATGTACAGAGAGGTTACAGTTTCATACGTTAGGCATTGGATACATTTCTTGTACTGTTTGTTAACTTGTTCCTCATACCCATTGGGTTTTATGAAATATCAACCATCCTGTAACTGCTACTATATCTGAACTTAATGATTCCATCCTCAAACCAAAATATTCTCTTACCTAATCCATGGCAGGGATTCTCTGTCATCAACCATGCTTTCAGTTTATCATAATTCCATCACAACTAACTCATTTATATGTTCTTCTTTTCTAATATTCTCTATGCGTAATCAATCAGAGCTCTTTCAATTTCTCTAATTTCTATGACTTTTCTTCATTAAAATATCCAGTTCAGTCATTTCTATAGCTTTGTATAGCTTCCTAGGTATTCTTCCTAACTTCATGCAGAAGCTTTCAGAGGCATCCTACATGTTCCAAGTGAAATTCTCTACATAACATTCTTATATCATACACAAAAATAATGACTATTCACTAGGTTTCAAATTAAATCAGGCATTGCTCCTTTTCTATGGTGATATCTCACCACTAACATCAATGTACAACTGACAGTTTATCAAATGGGTAGAAACACAGCTAGGAAACACACTAAGCTTGAGTACAAAGTATTTCAAGAATGATGGTGATAGAACTCAGTGGTTGATCTTGCTATGCTTGGATAGGACCTAGGATTAAATAATTGAATATATATGTGTATTATATACATTTAAAATTATTCTTTCAATGGGCTTCATTTTCTTTTAAGTGGTCAGCACTCACTGTATGATGTATGAAGAAGAGAAATTATTTTTCAAATTGCCCCTTTTCCTTATAGCTAGATTATAAAAGGGTATAAAAATAATTTCTCCATTTTAAAATGTATTTTAAAGAGTACTATCTTCCTAATATTGCTACTTTGAAATGCTATGCTAATTTCATATTTGTCTTATATCTTTTTACTATATAATTTGAACAGAGATCTGAGTTGGCTTTGATTATATTTTCTTCACTTTTAAAGTATAGTCCTCTCTAAACAGTTTTTGGACTTGTAAAAATGGAAAATTTTGTTATCCTAAGAAAAAGATACTTTCTTTTAAAGTTAGTTGTTTCTGTGAGGAAATGTAATAATCCTGTCAACGTTAAGATATATAGCTTTAGTCATTTGTGACTTATGCCAGTAGAAAAGGTTGGAGCTTATTTTAGTTAGGTGCATGAAAAATGTACACTCACCTTCCTGTAACTCAAAAATGGCTAAAGCAATTTATTCCAAACTCTCAAACAAGTTCACCTTTGCTCCAAGCCAAAGTTTGAGATCTCATCCAAAATGAAATCACATACAGAGAAAATTATGGTCTATAAAGAAAATAGAAATTACAGTTTCTCTTTTTCAATATTAGTCCATACAATTATTATTATCTTGGAAATATTTTACTTACCTTGAAGTTTTTGCAGGTGAAATATATTCTTAGGTTTTAAAACTGAAGAATACTGTAGTTACAATATGTATTTACAATATTTGAATAATAATACCAAAATAATTTTAATTTCTCCTGTATCAATTAACAATTTTAATTTTAAAATACAAAATGTATGCATGCCCAATAGATGACCATCTGTTTGTAAGAAATTGCCAAATTTAAGCACTCTAGGTCTTTATGAGGTTATGTTGAGATCTATAAATCATTCCATTAATGTATTGATTTGGGGAAAGTAAATTTAGTATCTGCTTGGTTCTAAAGACTGGAAGTGTTGGGTCTATATCAGTGAGATATAACAAATCTTTTGTCATTGGGCACTTTTTCTGAAAAGACAAATGTGGGATGGGACTAAGGCATTAGGGCAAAATTAAATTGATTGCAAGACTGTGCTTGGTTCTTAAGTTGGTAAGAAAGGTGAAAATTATCTGAGCTGAATCTTAAGGATAAGTAGCAGTATAGCAATAGATAAAAGAAAATAAAATACAAAATATTTACAATGCCAAGAGCATAGCACCTGAGAGAATGTGGAGAAATTCACCTTGTCTAGCATGCTGTGAAAATGTTGTCTAGACAGTGTATAGTGTATTCTTCTCTAATCCTTCATCCATGACTTCAGCAGTTTCTTTGCAAATGGGTTTCTCCAGTAATACCTGAGATCCAATTTTATGTCCCTTTGATATTAGCCTTCAATTCTTAACTTTGTTCAGTGGAAAAGTAATGAACAGCTCACAAAGGCATCATATGTACTTCTGAGGCTGAGGTTCTTTTGTGTGTTTTGACATTTCTGTATGAACAACATTCTCTATTTAGCTGCTGTCTCTTTAGTTTAGGTCCTGCATTGAATTAGTTGCAAGGCAGGCCTGAGCCTCAATGCAACACCATCCTAGAGCAGGTGCAGCCAAACCATTGAATCCCCCGCCCCCACCCCCCGCGAAATACGTCAAAATGAAGCAGTTTTCAGTCTTAAATAATTCGTTATAAAACAACTTCAAGGTAGTTAAAAAAATCTGTGTTAGTTAAAAAAACAGTTGGATTTCTTCACCTATTTTTTGATGTGCAACATATTTTATCATTGTAAGACAGAAACACAGTGGTGGTTTAGGTGTTCCCTGGTAAATAGGCTTTTGATAGTACACATATGATAGTGGTTTGAAGCATTTGTTTCATCTAACACCAAATAAGAAGCTTCTGAAAGTCTTAAGCTTGAAGAATTGAATGAGAATAATTTTGAGGAGAAAGGAGCACACAAAAATTCTAAGTTTATGAGTTTAGTTTTGTTTTCATCACACTGGAGAAATGAGAGTCACTAGAATAAATGGACATTTTTCTTTTTCACATGTGGAAAGCTTTGTAAGGTAGAGAAAAGAGTCTTCATAGACTGACATGGAAATTTAATTTTTGCTGTTCTATTTCGGACTTGAACATGACATGATTCTGCGTCACAGGAATATATTACTTTTGGGATTCCTATCAAGGGGCTGTCCTAATGTTCTTGCACTTGACTTAGAGTCCATATCAGTAGTTAGAAAACTGTCATTATGGAAATACATAATTGAAATAAACAAGAAAATCGTTAGGGGAACTAGAAGAGAAAAATTACAAAAATCATTATAATTCTCAAGAGTATTACATATAGGAAAAGCTTTTGTGAATTTTGGAAAAATAAATAGGGTATTTTTTTGTTGACGACAGTATATCAATTAATAGCATATTGTTAGAAATTGAAGAGAAAGCTTTTCTCACAACTGAAGAAAGGAAGAACAAACAAAGACTGAAGATATGACACAATATAAAGGATATATTAAGGTGATAGGGCACTTGAAAATATAAACGTGCCTGTGAAGACAAAAATAATAGAAAATTAAAATGGATAAAATGTATAGACTGTGAAAAGTAAGCAAGTGTATAATATAGGCATTTTGAAATTATGGTGGGAGAAAATATTGAAAGTAATGGCACTGGTTGAGATATAGTCTTACACCGTTTTGGTAATTGGTAACTCCTTTGTACAATACATGAAGATAACTTTTTAAGTTATAAAGAATATAAAAACAAAATTTAAGAACTTTGAAGTATGGAGAAGGAAGCACTGTTGTATAACACCAGTGTCTTCACCGAATTTGCTGAATTGTACAATTTTCAAATTTTCTTGTTTTTTCCCTGCTCTGAAGAACAGATCAGGGCTGGGGATATGGCCTAGTGGCAAGAGCGCTTGCCTCGTATACTTGAAGCCCTGGGTTCGATTCCCCAGCACCACATATACAGAAAATGGCCAGAAGTGGCGCTGTGACTCAAGTGGCAGAGTGCTAGCCTTGAGCGGGAAGAAGCCAGGGACAGTGCTCAGGCCCTGAGTCCAAGGCCCAGGACTGGAAAAAAAAAAAAAAAAAAAAAGACCAGATCAATTGACAAAGTTAAATGCTGCTCAAGATATGGAGTTTAAAAATAATTATTCTATATATTTTAGAATTATAAAGCTCTATAACCTTGAAATAAGTTGGATACATTCATTGGAAATGTGAAGAAGTGATTGACTAAGAGCAATTTACAAGAGTTTATTAATACACTGTGAAAAGTCATAAACTGATCATCTAATTCTCATAAGAATGCAGCTAGATTTGTTCTAAATATTTTTGTTAATGATAATAGCAAGGGCATTTTGAAATCAATGATTTTCCCATACCAGAATTATATTGAAACTTCTCTCACTTGCCTTTTTAAAAAAAATTTTCTTATTTATTGTCAAAGTGATGTACAGAGAGGTTATAGCTTCATATGTTAGACATTGGATACATTTTACATTTCTTGTACTGTTTATTACCTCCTCCCTCATTCCCCCTCCCCCTCCCCCTTTCCTTCTCCCCCCCATGAGTTGTTCAGTTGGTTTACACCAAACAGTTTCGCAAGTATTGCTTTTGTAGTTGTTTGTCTTTTTATCCTGTGTCTCTTGATTTTGGTTTTCCCTTTCACTTTCCTAGTTCTAATACCAGTATATAAAGTTTCCAATGTACTCAGAAAAGATAGAGTGATAGTGCAAGTACAACCACAGGAAGGGGATACACGAGGATCACATGGCATGTTGAAAGTAATTACAACAGTTATATATCACTCATTTCCATAACATGGATTTCATTTCACTTAGCATTATCTTATGCATTCATAGGGGCATGGCTATTAGGCTCTTGTGATCCTCTGCTGTAACTAACGTAAACCTGTGCTAATTATTCCCTATGAGGGAGACCATAGAGTCCATGTTTCTCTGGGTCTGGCTCACTTAGTGTAATTTTCTCCAAATCCTTCCATTTCCTTACAAATGGGGCAATGTCATTATTTCTGATAGAGGCATAAAATTCCATTGTGTATATGTACCACATTTTCCTGATCCATTTGTCTACTGAGGGGCATCTGGGTTGGTACCATATTTTAGCTATGATAAATTGTGCTGCGATGAGCATTGTTGTGCTGGTGGCTTTAGTGTGTTCTTGTTTGTGGTCTTTTGGGTAGATTCCGAAAAGTGGGGCTGCTGGGTCATAGGGGAGTTCTATGTTTGCCTTCTGAGGAATCTCCATACTGCTTGCCATAGTAGCTGAACCAGTTTACATTGCCACCAACAATGAAGTAGGGTTTCCTTTTGGCCACATCCCCTGCAACATTTATTATTGTTAGTTTTCTTGATAAAGGACATTCTTACTGGGATGAGGTGGAATCTCAATGTTGTTTTGATTTTCATTTCTTTTATGACCAGTGTTGTAGAGTACTTTTTCATATGTCTCTTGGCCTTTCTCATTTTCTCATCAGAGAAGTCTCTTTTTAAGTCCTTAGCCCACTTGTTGAGGGGGCTGTTGGTTCTTTGTGATTTTGTTTTGGAGGAATGTAATTTTTTTAGTTCTGCATATATTTTAGATATGAGGCCTTTGTCCATTGTGTCACCAGTAAAGATCTTCTCCCAATCTGTGGGCTTTCTGTTTATCTTGTGAGCTATGTCCTTTGCCCTGCAGAAGCTCTGCAGTTTGATGCAGTCCCATTTGTCCATCCTTTCTTTGATTTGTAGCATTTCTCAATCCTAAGCAGAATGAACAGTGCTGGAGGAATTACAATACCCAACTTCAAGCTGTATTATAAAGCTATAGTAACTAAAACAGCTTGGTATTGGCACCAGAACAGGCCTGAAGACCAATGGAACAGAATTGAAGACCCAGAAATGAACCCACAGAACTATTCCTACTTAATCTTTGAGAAAGCAGCTAAAAAATAGGAAGGAAGAAAGATAGCCTCTTCAACAAATGGTCCTGGCAAAACTGGTTCAACACCTGCAACAAACTAAAACTAGATCCGTATATATCACCCTGCACCAAAATCAATTCCAAATGGATCAAAGACCTTGAAATTAAAACAGATACCCTGAAAATACTAAAGGAAGGAGTAGAAGAAACACTTGGGCTCCTTGGCACAGGATGGAATTTCATTTGCCTTTGAAAGCTCCAGCACCTAGGCTTTAACAAAAGGCAGCTTGTGCTAAAATTTCTGAGTACTGTGTTTTTCTAAACACCTCAGGTAATTCAAATAATCAGTCGAGGTCGAAACCAATATCTAAATAATAATAACTAACACAATTTTAAATCTGATTCCACACAGGGTAAATTATTTTTTATTTTTATTAATAATACATGCAGAAAGAAACTGGAATACATGAAACTTAGAGCTTGAATGTACAAACAAAACAAAAATGTGTTTGATTCTAGCAATTAGGAATGACTCCTTGAAGTACAGCTTAATTAAAGGAAAATAATTATGTAAATGTGAATTTATTATCATATATGTATGGATTTTCTCAGGAATGTATAACTAAATTCCAATGTATGTTCTGTACAAAGGAACTGTGGGTATTTAAAGATGACTAACTGTAGTCATCTGAAGAAAGAACAGAAAAAATTATAGCAAAATGTGAAAGATAGTATAGTGTGAACAGAGCCATGCCACCTCTAGTCCATCACCTTCTAAATGGATGCATAACATAAGTAAAACATAGGAGAAAGAGCCCATGCTTCAGAGAATCAAACAACTGAAATTAAATAAAAACATATAGAACACATGGTTTCTTCTCTGAAAAAATTGCAAGTGATTGTCATATAGGATCTTAGATTATTTTATAACCATCTCCAAATTTATGTTTGTTGGCATATAATTTTAATTACAATAAAATGCATTCATAAATATCATCTAAATTATGATGTATTGAAATACATACATGTCATTAGAAGTTAGTAACAGGAATTTAATGATTGCATCAAGTTGTTTTCTTTTACTATATTGAAATTAAGTCCAACATTTTTGAAGAACTGCTAAAAAATGGGGAGGACTACATTTAGAAGTGAACCGTGATTTCTTTGTTTGGATTCTAAAATAAAAAAGAATGTTAATACTTATATGACTGATAGAAAGTGATTTTGTATAGAGCACTATAGAGGAACTAAAACAAGTCAATGTATTTCTATACTAATAAAGGGACATTTTGTAGCTTGGTATGGTAGCTTATACCCAATTCCAACTTAGGCCAGACACCAAAAATTTCACACTTTGAAAAGTAACTAAGAAAAAAGGATTAGAAGGATAATTAAAGTGGTTGAGCACCTGTCTGTGAATTATGAGGCCTTGAGTTCTGACCTCATTATTATACAAAAAAATGTGTGTGTATAAGTTAATATTTTATATTAATATGTTAATATTTTATATTCATGTTAGGCCTTAAAATTAAAACTTAAAAAAGACTCAAATTCTTTTATGTTAATGATTATTTTTACTTCCTTAAATTCAAAATCTATGGTTTTCTTTAACATGGAATCATTTTGATATACATTTTCAACTGCACAATATTTACATATTTTTGTAATTTTATTCTTAGAAGCAATTTTCCATTAACTACTTCAATTTATTTTTATAAGAAAAATGTTTTAGTTATTTCTTAGAAAATTGCTCTTTCTTTAAAAAAATCTTACCTGATAAGCAGTTATTTATGTAAAATCAGTTTTCATGTGTAGCTTTTCACTAACAAGGATGGATAAAATACGTAACTTCAGATACTTAAACACCTTGCCACATTGTAACTAGGTTCTTGTCTTATGAGAATAATGTACTTTGAGATTTTAGTTTCCTTTTCAAAAATATTAAAACATGTATTTGTATAAATCTTTACCATTTAAATAACCCGAGATCAATAGATGATAGATCTGATAGAAAGATACATAGATGATAGATAGATACATGATAGATAATTAGACAGACAGATGGATCTGCATATTTATACATATGTATATAATAATACACAAATATGCATATATATAAACCTAAATGCAAATATGCACACATACATGTCTCTGTAGGGACTTCAATAAAGTACTTTAAGTTTCATCTGTGAGAACTATGCAACTGGAGATCAGGAAATATACATTAAACTACTAATACTATACTAACTATACATAACAAATGCATTGTACTCATGGACACTGACAATTGATTGTAAACCTGTAAATAGAAGCCAATATCCCTTGTTGTTTGGTTACCTTCGTTTTAATGTAATCATTTCATTTTCTGTAGGTCAAAATGTTTTATAATGTAACATAAAATAAATTTAAATATAATTCAATATAGTTATTTTCAAATTCACTCCTTTACATTTTAAATTAATTGTTATAGGAAAGAAAATATTGAGTATTATCAGTAAACTTAAGTAGAGAAAATGGTTGAACAATCTAAAGATATAATTTCCAACCTTAAGTCTCATGTCTTTTTACTATGGAAATGTCCTTTAAGGCCTTACCTAGAAGTTCCCAGAAACTGATGCACCCAAAAGGCTTTTATGTCTTTCTCACTGATAATGGATCAGTAATCAGAATTTGGAAAACAATGTAAGGAGCCAGTAGGTGATACAATAATTACATTTTTTTAAATACAGGAAATACATTTGGTAATCAAAGTAATTAAAACATATGACATTAAATGTTTAGAAAAAAGGTTAAAAGAATAAGCAATTGATCAGGAATCAGATCAAATGATCTTTCTATGTAACACAGCTTGGAGAGAGGCTTGCATCAGAGCCCATTCAGAGCCCAGGAAAACAGCTGCATATTCAATAATATTCAAAAATTTCTGCTCTCTTCTACATGAGCAAAATCTGAATAGATGGGAATTTTCTTTAGTGATTTTTTTTCATACGGTATTAACTATCCACTGTTGCGTCATTTTTTAAAAAATTGGCTGGGACTGTGTGTTCCATTGATGCAGGTTTACTAGACAATATTGTTAAAGAACACTTCTAGGGATGAAATGTTTTTCAGTCTGGGTCACTTTTTTGAATTGCAATCAGAGCTTTGTCTTTCAAAAGCAGTTCATGAAATCCCAAAAAATCATGAAGGAGTAGAGGTCTCTGGTTCTCTACATTTTATAGTAAAACAACAGTCTGAAAAAAAAGATAGTTTCGGGACTCAATATGGTGTCTCATTCCTGTAAATCTCAGCTACATGACAGGTCTAGTTAGGCGGATTGGAGTTTAAGGTCAGTCTAGCTTAAAACAGTAGACCTTTACTGTATAATAACTAAAAGCAAAAAAGCTATAGAAGTATGTCCGCATTCCTAGTAAAAGTAATGTCTTCTGTTGAAAAAATAATAAAAGGAAGAAAGAAAAAACAAAGAAAAAGTAAAATGATGTAATATAAAGAAGATAACCAGGAAGAGGTGTCATTTAAATAAAAGGAAAACAAGAACTGTCAGATTTCACATTGAATGTGTTTTGTTTTTGTTTTATTTCTAGGAAAAATATAAAATGATTGATTATAAAAAGACTCTGTGTGTTTTCAAGTATTGCTTTTATTTCCATTAGTGTTTTTAGTGTAAATAGATGTGTTAGTTGTCATCCTTAGGCTATGTCTCAAATAATTTAAGTGAGAAAAGAGCAATAGTGTGTAATATTATTATGATACTATGACGTTATCAAGGTATTTGTCTTCTTTACTGATCTTTCTACAGCTGTTGCAATTTTGAGAAAATGTTTGGAGTTTGTGTGGACCATTAGAGTACTGTTTTTTCGTACATAATTTATATTCTTCTTTTGAAGTCATCTTATCATCTTAGTGCTTTCTTTTAGTGATAATGAGTTGCAAAAGAATTTAGATATCTCCTAACTTTTTCTGAGACAAGCCAATTTACTTTTCACATAAAGAAAGATATGAGAGAACTGTTCTTATAACTGCCGGTTGGAACAAGAAATCTACTCCTGTCTTCCTAATTATGCACCAGTCTGCTGAGTTTTTAGTATGCCCTGCTTATGGGTTCTCTTGGGCTCTAGTTTAATTGGGTGACAAATAGGAGAAGATGACAGTCTCAGTCTTCAAAGTTCAGCTCACCAGTGCATACAGCCATTAGTTGTCCTGTTATAAAAAGATAGTTGAAGTCAGCAGCCATTGATATGCTACTCAGAATAATTTGATAACTGCTGAAACTTCAAAAAGTGGTAATAAAAATGTTCTAATTTTTTTTTTTTTTTTTTTTTTTTTTTTTTTTTGCCAGTCCTGGGGCTTGGACTCAGGGCCTGAGCACTGTCCCTGGCTTCTTTTTGCTCAAGGCTAGCACTCTGCCACTTGAGCCACAGCGCCACTTCTGGCCGTTTTCTGTATATGTGGTGCTGGGGAATTGAACCCAGGGCCTCATGTATAGGAGACAAGCACTCTTGCCACTAGGCCGTACCCCCAGCCCCTGCTTTAATCTTTTTAATCATATACAGTAAGGAATGTTTTAAAACATACTTCACAATGGCATATTAATGGAATTTCAGAGGAGACACATAAATTTTTTTGATAAAGAAAAAAAGGTTGTATAAACTTTTTACCAAAAAGGTTATGTGTGTTTGTGTGTGTGTGAGAGAGAGAAAGAGACAGAGACAGAAACAGAGACAGAGAGCATCTATGTGGATGAGCTGTCTGTGAGCAATTTTTTTTTTTTTTTTTTTTTTTTTGCTGGGGTTGGGCTTGACCTCAGGGCCTGGGCACCTATGTCTCTGTCCTTTATGTTCAAGGCTGGTGCTCTACTACTTTGAGCCAAGCATTGCTTCACTTTGTCTGCTGGTTAATTAGAGGAAATAATTTCATAGACTTTCCTGCCAGGTGTGGCTTCAAACTGTGCCATTGATGTGTGTGTGTGTTTGTGTGTGTGTGTGTGTGTGTGTGTGTGTGTGTGTAAGTCACTTTGGGGAATATTCAAATATACTGTACTCTCTCCTAAGTTGAGAATTAAAATTAAAAAAAATAGTAATAACAGGAAACTTTCATTATACACACAAGCCTATATATAACTAGGTGTCTTGTTTTATATCATAGTAAGGCATAACATTTTATATCATGAGATTTTCTGGCATTTTGACAGTGACAGATTGTGTTGGGCTGAGACTGTGAGCACCACTAGCCTGATGAACTATCAATGTCCCTGAAGAGTGGCAAGCATTCTCTAATCTGATGGTAGATGCTTTATTTCTTTGCTTGACATTTATACATGCAGGTTTTTAGTAACTCTGTCAAAGAAAGCACACTAGAGAATCAGTTTCTCTTTTGTATAAAGTGTCATTTATTAGGTAGATGGTTGATTGAGACCAGGTAAGCACCAAGTGGGAAGATTGGCTAGATTTAGAAACACAGTGATTCACTGAACATTACAATGAGTTTTAATGAGAAATGGGGTTCAATTCAGTGCTACACTGTAATTGCTTGCTTATCTTGGGAAAAGATGTGTTCATGATCTTAGTAAAATTTATTCATTTATAGCCCACCATTTGTACTTCATCCTGATTATCTGCCTCTCATTTTCACTAGGCATTGAGAATGTGCTTCCAGGAACAGGACTATATTGAAAAGATTGGGTCTGAGTGACAGAATGTGTCTGGGAAAGAAATTAGTAGAACCATATGGAGTAGCCCAATGTGCTCTCTATTTCCAAGGGAGAAGCAATTTGGGATAAAGAATATTTCTTTGTTCTATATCCTTGGTGACCTAGCTACATTAAATTTAGATAAGTCCTTGCTTTGTGTTGCATTTTATGTTGGTTATCTAATGATACTATTATTCAAAATGATTATAACATCCTTTCAGTTTTACACAATGATTTAAAAACAATCCCAAAAAGCTATTTGTAAATACAGTGTACTTACAGAATGATTTTTTGAAATGCTAACTCCTTTGTACAACTACTAAAAGATAAGAATATTATAAACATAGTAAAATAAATAAATGAAAACAAAAAGGCTATTTATTTTCTTCGCTTGATTCATTACTACTACTATTACTACTACTACTACTACTACTACTACTACTACTACTACTACTACTACTACTATTTGCCAATCCTGGGCTTGAAATCAGGGCCAGGGCACTGTCCCTCAGCTTATTTTGCTCAAGGTTAGCACTCTCCCACCTGAGCCACAGAGATACTTCTGGCTTTTTCTCTTTATGTGCTGAGGAATTGGACCCAGGGCTTCATGCATACTTGACAAGCACTCTACTGCTAAGCCACATTCCCAGTCCCACTTGAATTCTTAACTTGAATTTTTGGGTCATTATATTTTGAAGTTTTATTGTCATTTTTATTTGGTTCAAAACTTAAAGGCAATGAGATTCTAATCCATGGGGGAATGGGAAATGCAAAAATTCTTCCAATTTTTCACTTCTTTATTTTGCCTTTATTTCCTAAGTTTAATGAAAGCAGGGCTCGCTTTCTCTCTCTCTCTCTCTCTCTCTCTCTCTCTCTCTCTCTTTCTCTCTCTCTTTATTTATTGATGGATTTCTTGATTAAACTTTTAATGTAAAGTAACAGAAAAGAATATTGGACCCCTGGGATCTGACATCATCCTGCTTGTCTTTGGCACTGTCTATAGAGCTCAGCAGTTGCAGCTGACAGGTCACAGCCCTGAACCCAGTGCAATCCTGTCTACTGCTTGTTACTAACCTGTTGTAGTGAAGTTTTACCTTCCATTATTAGTATTGAAAACATACAAAATACTTTCCAGCCAATGCCAGTGGAATAAAAGTATCCCTTTAGATTTTCTAAGAAGTACAATGTCCCCACTTATGAAACACCATCAGTTATAGCTATCACAAAAACCCGTTTCTAAATGTGTATCCATGTTCTTAGCAACCTGGTGAACGTTTTTATTTGCTCTATAGTTGGTTATAATTGCTGTGATTTTAAGCTGCATGTTATTTACAAATAAAATTAAATAAATAAATAGCATCCATAGGAGTGGGGTGTAGGATTGGCCTCTTAGTGACCAAGGGCTACCAGTTTAATTTCTGGAATAACTATGTTGTAAGTACAATGCAGATATAATGTTATTTGGAATCCTTTTGACTCCATTCTGTTCAGTTTATTTTATTCTATATCATTTTAAATAAACACTTTCAGGACCTAAAAAAACTTCTTTCTTTTAACGTAGGGTGTAATTTTAGATGTTAATGTGCACCCAAAGTGCATATGTAGTCTCTCTCAATAGGCTTTCCTTGAGGTGTTTATAGGTGTTTTCTTTTACTGTAAGAGAGGGCAGTGTATGGGGTATGATAAAGTAGAACAATCACTGTAACCATGCACTGGACTTGTGGTGGCCAGTAGAAGTAAGAGCACACTGTGCTGAAGTTATTGCTTCCCAAGGACACATACTTGATTATGTTCCCAAGTAGAATGCATTTTCTATCACTTGTATTTATCTCCTAGGCCTTCATCATCTATCTCACACAAAGACATCGTGCTTTATAATGCTTCTTACTCTTTATTCATGATACAGCCAAACTTTATTTTTATTTTGTATATATTCATAATGAATTTCCATAGCAATCATTTCTACAAGTGTACATTTCTGTGTGTGTGAATGTGTGTAGATGTGCAAACACATGCATTTGTGCCAGTCCTGAGGCTTGAACCCAAAGCCTGAGCTTTGTTCCCAGCTTTTATTTTGCATAAACCAAGTGTTGTACTACTGGGATCACAGCTCCTCTTCTAGCATTTTGATAGCTAGTTGGGGATAAGAGTATTAGAGCAGATGACATTAAATTCTACCTTTAAAAAAATCTTGGGAATCAGGAGCAAGGTGGAACGCTGCCACAGGTCAGCTCACTAGGTGTCTCTGACTACAAAGAGGTTTAGGGTCACAAGACACACTCTACCTCAAGTGACCCACACCATTCGATGTCTAAGCAGATAAAAATTTAGATAAAAATTTGTTACAGAAGAACTAATTTAACAAAACGTAAAAAGACGGAAAACAACCAAACAGGGAGTGGACTCCTGTGGTCCTGCTGCAGAAGCAGCAGCACAGCTGCTCACAGCTTCTTGGTCCCGGCTCCCCCCACAAGTAAAGCCAGGAGACCCAGGGAAAAAGAAAACAAACAAACAACAACAAAAAACCTAAAAAGAAAAAACCCTAAAAACCTCCCAGAACACCATACTGCAAGTTTCGGCCAGAGAATCACTAAAAAACAAAAACCGAAGAAAACCCACAGCACCAGACCCCCAGAAACAAAGAATGAGAAACAGAGAAGTCCCCAGAGTCGGCCAGCGGAGCCGCATGCCGAATTTGCCTGCCTGGCTGCTGCCAGGCACATCCAGAACAGCCTCCACTGCCCAACTTGTGCTCAAGGGCCGCCACCGGGTTCGATACCACAGAGTAAGCCCATAGGGGCCCTTCTACCCTCCATCACTCACGCTGCTGCTTGCACCGCCAATACCACCTTCACAGATGCCAGGGCTGCTCCTGTCACCAAACACAGCAGTTCCCTTCATCGACCTAGTCCTCATAGCCACAGTGAGCCACTAGAACTCTTGCCAGGAGAATCTCACTAAAGATTGAGTCCCAAGGATCCACTGTGCCCATAACCACTCACCCCATTCTGTGTGACAGCCATCACTACTGCCACCATTGCCACTGCTGGCATCAAAACCACTGCCATTGTGGCTACTCTCATAGAGGTATGAGCTTGACGCAAAGATGCTGAAGCTGATCACCAGAGCCTCTTCCCTCATGATTGAGCTTGTTGTTTCTGCTCCTGCTGTGGCACATCCTGGTCCCTGTGGAGGCCAAGCAGGACCAGTGGGGGCCTCTTCATTGTCTACAAACCTTGCTGCCTAGCATGGCCAGCATTGCCTCAGCCACCTGCGCCAATACAGCTCCTGGCACAAAAGCAATGGGGGGTGAACCAGTGCACTTGTGCCACTATGCTTGAAACACCCTCACTCCCCCGTACAGATATTCCCATTGGCTGCTGATGCAGCCAACACCAGCACCTGAGGTAAGACCCCTCGCCCCCATTGTCTCCAAGCCCTAGGGCCGATGTTGCACCAGTTCACCTATCACTGTTGCCACACATCACTTTGACAGTCACAGAGTGGTGGTAGCCACCACAGAGGAGGTCCACTGGGCAACAGCAACTGACACCAATCCCGTGGCTATGAACTATGTCTCCCACAGCCACCATTGCTGCCCTTGTGTCACAGCCAAAACCTCAGGTAGGAATCTACCCTGAGCTCACGCCCCAGGTCAGGCACATACACAAAATTCAGAAAAAAAAAAGAAAAAAAGAAAAAAAAGAATCCATCCTATTGAGGCCACCATTCCTGGCCACTCCTTGCCCCCTGACCCTCTAGGAATCAAGATCATGTTTCTCCTAATTTTAATTTTCTAACTTTTTTCCAATTTGTTTCATTTTTAAGATTTTTTTTCTTCCTTGCCCCTTGCACTTTTTGTGGTTGATTGTGTTTTTATGTTTCCTTTTTCTTTTCTTCATTTTTATTTTTATTTCCTTTTCAATCTAATTCCTATATAAATAAACACCAGTTTTTAATAGGCCTTCTCCTTCACTGGACACACACACACACACACACACACACACACACACACACACACACACAAATCTAGATTCTAATTACTAAAAGCCTCTACCTTTCAAGCTTAGTACCTTTCGATTTGGCAAAATTACTGCATTCCCATTTTAAAAAAATCTTCTGTTTAAATTTTATTTCTTAATGTTTTATAATTCCTTTACCTTTTCCATTGTTTTAATGTTTATCTTTTCTTCTGTTTCCTTTCTTTGAACTTAGATCTCAATTACCATCCTTCTGTTCCTTCCACTCTCCTTATTTCCCCACTCTTACTTTCTTCTCTTATGTTTCCTTATATCTCTTAATTTCTGGTTCTTCACCCATCTTGGATCTTTGTTGCCCATCGAATCATGGTTATTGGCTGTTTAGCTAGACTGTATCTGGATTCAACTGATCAGGTCAAAAGGTTTCATTAAGTAATCCTTTTAGTCCAGATCAACTTAATTAAAAGGACAGAGTTCTTCAGTGCTTACTACTATATATAAAAGCCAACTCCAGTATCACAATACATCTTCCCCAACATAAAAAGTAGACATAGAAAGGGGATTAACTACTTAACATTTTGAAACTTAATATCAGTGCAATTACAGGACCTGGGGTTGGTTTTTGTCTTAAAACTGCAATCTGTGGAGGCAGTTAATTTGTTTTCAAATAAAAAAAAAGAGAGAGAGAGTGAACTTGCCTATCTATGATTGTGAATCTCTAAGGTCTGTGCAAAAACAGGGCTTGGGTTAGGTGTGGTTTTGGACTTCAAATTGCATTCTGGTGTCCTCTTGGATTTGCTTCCCTGTCCAAATGGGCAGAAGAAATACAAGAAAAATGGCAAGTCAGGGAATATCAACTCCCACTCAAAATAAACAGGAAACAGAGAAGTCAATCAAGATCCAGGGGATAGTCTTCAAAATCTACAAATACTGCTGGTAAAATGATGAATGAAAAGTTTGAAACTCTTCAGACAACTATTCTTGAGCTTGAGGAATCTAACCAAAGATGAATAGAGGAAGACATGATTTTGACAAAGAAAGTCCAATGAATTCCAAAAGAAGGAAAAGGGGTCCAATGAAAGGATAGCCACTCAGCTAAAACATTTGAGAGAGAGCATTCAGAACCAAATTAATGAAGTAAAGAAGTCCATGCAAGACCTCAAAATATAACAGACAGATGGATGCCATAAAGAATGACCAAATGGAAGGGAGATAAAAACAAAATTGAAAATCTAGAAAGTAGATTAGATGATGCATAGGATTGAATCTCCAGAACTGAAGATAGTCTAGACTTTAGGGAGAAAGAACAAAAAACATTCAAAAATCAATTAAAAAAAGCAAGACTTTTCTTCAGAAGCTCCCAGTGCAAACAAGAAACACAATTTAGTCTAATAGGCATTGAAAAAACCTAGATAAGGAAGTTAATGGAATAGGAAATTTATTTAACAGAATACTAGCAGAGAACTTCCCAACTATCCAGAAAGATAGGCCCATTCAGGTACAAGAAGCTTTTAGATACAACCACAGGATGGTGATACAAGAAGATCATCAATAATAGAGGCTACGGTTACACATGGCACGTTGAAAGTAGTTACAACTGTGATATAACAATCGTTTCCATAACATGGAGTTCATTTCACTTAGCATTATCTTATGTGTTCGTAAGAGTATAGCTATTGGGCTCCTGTGATCCTCTGCTGTGACTTGTCTACACCTGTGGTTGTACCTACACTTTCTCTGTATCTTATCTCTTATCTGACTATATTGGAACCGGATATACTGGTATTAGAACTAGGAAATTGGAAGGGAATACCAAAATCGAGAGATACAGAGTAAAAAAAGACAAACAACTACAAAAGCAATACTTGCAAAACTGTTTGGTATAAATGAACTGAACAACTCATAGCAGGGGGGTCGGGAAAGGAAAGGGGGAGAGGGGAGGGGGAATGAGGGACGAGGTAACGAACAGTACAAGAAATGTATCCAATGCCTAATGTATGAAACTGTAACCTCTCTGTAATTGATAAATATATATGTATATATATGTACATATATATGTATATATACATATATGTATATATATAGAAACCCAAACAGACCAGATCAGAATAGGACAGCTCACCAACTCATTGTAATCCATGCAGGATCAAAAGGAAGAATCCTTAAAGCTGCCAGGGAGAAGATAGCCACTACATATAAAGGAAAACCAATCAGAATTACTCGTTTTCAATACAAACCATGAACACAAGGAGAGCATGGAATGAGGTATGTTGCACACTAAAGAAAAATAACTACCAGTCAAGAATACAGTACCCAGCAAAGCTCTCTTTCATAGCCAAGGGCCAAATAAAATCTTTCCACAGCTAGGAAAAACTGAAACAATGTATCTCCACCAAACCAGAGTTGCAGAAAATTCTCAGAGATGTTGAAAATCAACAAGAACATGATATGTGCAGAGAAATGGACCCAAAATAGAAAAGTAGTTTATTAGAGCAAGAATTGAAAAGGCACAGCCCTTAAAAAGATACATATAATGTCAGGAAATAACAAACACTTCTCTATCCCAATTCTTAATATTAGTGGACTTAACTTTCCAAGTAAGTGAACTACACTGACAAGTTGAATCAAACAGCAAGATACAACTTTCTACTGTCTTCAAGAGACACGTCTTGCACACAAAAGCCAACATATTCTGAAAGTGAAAGGCTAGAATCAAATTTATCAAGTAAATAGCCCAATAAACAGTCTGCTGTTGCAATCCCAGTATCAGATAAGTTTGACTTCAAATTAAAATCAGTAAGAAGAGAAAGAAGTTTACTACATACTAATAAAATGAATGCTCCCACAAGAAGATATAATCATCCTAAATATCTATATACCAAATGCTGGGGCACCCAACTTCATCAAACAAGCACTAATGATTCTAAAAACATGTAGATACAAACACACTTGATTGTTGGAGACTTTAACACACCACTGTGGCCTCTGGATAGATCAACACAACAAAGCCTCAACAAAACCCCTCAGAACTAAACAACTGCATACATCAACTACACTTAACCCACATTTATAGAATATTCCACCCAGCAACAACAGAATATATGTTCATCTTGGCAGCACATGGAAAATTCTCCAAAATAGATCACATTTTAAGGAATAAAGCAAATCTGTACAAATTCAGAAACATTCCCTGTACTCCCTCAGACCACAATGGAATAAAATTAGAGCTCAACACAAAAAGCTACCATAGAAAATCCTGCAACTCATGGAGATAGAACAGAATATTGATGAACTGCCAGTGAGTCACCAAAGAAATCAGAACGGAAATTCAAATACTTACGGTATTTAACCAAAATGAGCCCACTAAATACCAGCTCCTTTGGGACACAGGAATGGCAGTACTCAGAGGAATTTTATAGCTCTGAGCACATACATGAACAAATTGGAGAATCACAATCCAACAATTTAGAGATGCACTTGAAGCTCTTTGATAAAGAGCAATAAGCAAAACCTCAGGCTTATAGATGGAAGAAAATAATTAAAATTAAATCAGAATTTAATGATTTGAGTCCAAAAAATAGAAAGACTCAACAAAACAAGGACTGTCCCTTAGAAAAAATTAACAAAATTGACAGACACTTAGCAAGTCTTAGCAAAAAATGAAGACAGCACTCTCAAATAAACAAAATCAGAGACGAGACTGGAAACATCATGACAGAAAAAAACTGAAATTCAGAATATTATAAAGAAATAGTTTGCAAACCTGTATGATAACAAATTTGAGATTCTGGAAGAAATAGACAAATTCCAGCAAATACTGACATGTCCAAGCTTAACCAAGAAGATTTAAACCTACAAAATAAACCAATATCAAATAATAAAACAGAAATAGCAATAAGAGATCTCTCATCCAAGAAAATCCCAGGTCCAGAAGGATTCACAGTGAAATTCTGCCAGCCTTCAAAGCAGAATTCACACCAATACTCTTCAAACTCTTCAACAATGCTGAAAGTGAATGTTCACAACTAACCTCATTCTATGAAGTCAGTATAACCCTCATCCCAAAACCAGACAAGGACTCATCAGAGAAGAAGAACTCAGCAAAATTCTTGGCAATTAACTTCAACAAGTCATCAAAATTGAACAAATCTTCAGTATTCAACAAACCATCAAAAATTATACATTATGATCAAACCATATTCATTCCAGGGATACAAAGCTGGTTTTATATATGCAAATCAATTAATATAATTCACTACATCAATAAGAGCAAGAACAAGAATCACATATTTATTGTTTCAGACATGGAAAAAGCATTTGACAAATTTCAGCACCCATTTATGATGAAAGCCATGGAGAAACTAGGAATCTTGGGAATATTCCTGAACATAATAAAGGCTGTGTATAACAAATCTATAGTTAGGATTATACTTAATGGTGAAAAGTTAAAACCATTTCCTTTAAAATCAGGAACAAGATAAGGAGTTCAAATCTTTCTGCTCCTCTTCAACATAGTACTAGAATATGTATCCAGAACAATAAGGCAAGAGGCAAATATAGTGGGGATTCAAATATGGAAAAATGAAATAAAACTCTCTCTCTTTGCAGATGACAGGATCCTATATGTAAAGAACCCCATAGAATTTACTCCCAAGTTATGTAAGCTGACCAAAAACTTGGGCAAAGAAGCAGGCTATGAAATACATCCTCAAAAATTAATGGCTTTTCTGTATGCCAAACAATGTGAAAAGCAAGACTGAAATCAGGAAAGAAACTCCTGTTGCAATAAGCCACACACACACAAAAAAAAAAAATAACACTTGGGAATAACCTTAAGTAATGAAGTGAGAGACCTCTATGAAGAAAACTTTAAAAACCTGAAAAGGGAAGATAAAGCAGAATTAAGGGAATGGAAAAACCTCCCATGCTCCCAGATTGGGGGGTTTAACATAGTGAAAATGGCAATACTGCCAAAGGCTATCTACAAATTCAATGCAATACCCATCAGTATTCCAACACCATTTTTAGTGAAATAGAGGAAGCAATCCAAAAATTCACATGAAACAATAAATCACCCTAAATAGAAAAACAATCCTTACAAGAAAGAACAGTGCTGGAGGAATATTAATACCAAACTTCAAACTCCATTACAAAGCTATAGTAATAAAAACATGTTGGCATTTGCATAATAACAGGCCTGGGGACAAATGGAATAGCACAGGAAGACCCAGAAATGACCTCACAGATATATGGCCATCTTTGATAAAGAAGCTGAAAAAGTAGGATGGGAAAAAGAGAGACTCTTCAACAAATGGTGCTGGCAAAACTGGTTAAACACCTGTAAAAAACTAAAATCACATCCTTTTTTTTTTTTGTCTTTGTGGTGATTTTTTTTAAATTATCAAACTGATGTACATAGAGGTTACAGTTTCATACATTAGGCATTGGATACATTTCTTGTGCTGTTTGTTACCTCGACCCACATTCCCCCTCCCCCTTCCCCTTTTCCCTTTCCCCCTCTTGAGTTGTTCAGTTCATTTACACCAAACAGTTTTGCAAGTATTTCTTTTGTAGTTGTTTGTCTTTTTTTACCCTGTGTCTCTCGATAAAATCACATCCTTATATACCTCACTGCACCAGAATCAATTCTAAATGAACCAAAAACCTCATTGTAAAAGCAGATACCCTGAAAACATTGCAGGAAGGAATAAGAGAAACACTTAGACGCCTTGGCACAGGTAGAATTTTTTTTTTAAAAAGCCCAGAAACCCATCAAATCAAAGAATGCTTGGAGAAGTGGAATCACATCAAACTACAAAGCTTCTATAAGGCAAAGGACATAGTTTGCATGATAAATAGAAGGCCCTCAGTTTACGACAAGACGGTTACTGGCCATACAACAGACAAAGACCTCATGTCTAAAATATACTTAGAATGCAGATAATTAAATTCCCCAAATTCTCAAAACAATTTCCCCCTTAATAAATTGGCTAAATTCTTAAAGAGAGACTTCCTGAAGAAGAAATTGCAACAGACAAGAGACACATGAAGAAGTGCTCAATGTCACTGGCCATAAAAGAATTGCAACTCAAAACAACATTTAGATTCCAACTCATCCCAGTAAGAATGTCCATTATCAAGAAAACTCATAACAACAGTTGCTGGTGGGGATATGGTTAAAAGAAAACCCTACTACAGTGTTGGGGGAAGTGTAAACTTGTTCAGCCACTCTGGAAAGCAGTGTAGACATAGAGCCCATAGAGCCCACCTTGGGGCATTTACTCAAATGATTACAAGGAAGACCACACTAAAGCTATCAGCACAACTGTGTCCATACCACACAGTTTACCATCACTAATATATGGAACCAACACAGATGCCCTTTTGTAGATGAATTGATCAAGAAAATGTGGTGCATATACAAAATGGAATTCTATTTTTCCATCAGAAAGAATGACTTTGTCCCATTTGTAAGGAAAGACCTGGAAACAATCATATTAAGTGAAGTGAGCCAGACCCAAAGAAACAGAGTCTATTGTTTCTCTCATTGGCAATAATAAGTACATGTGTAGGATAGTCTTAGTATAACATTACAATAGCTCAGTAGCTATGAAGAAATAAGATGACGCTAAGTGAAATGAATGCCAGGTATGGAAATAATTGGTTTATCGTTTTTGTTATTTTCAACCTACCATGTAAAATCTTGCCTTTTTCTTTTGTCTTTCTTCCCCATAATTTTATCCCTGATGTCATTTTAACTGATTTTATTGCCCTGGGTAGTGTGTGTGTGTGTGTGTGTGTGTGTGTGTGTGTGTGTGTGTGTGTGTTTGTGTATAATATACATATATGCACATATACATATACATATATATGTACATATATATACATAATATATATATTTATTTCTCAGAACTAGGGAAGGGAAGGTTAACATCAAAGTGGAGAGACAAATTTTAAAAGGTGAACCAATGCAACAGCAATACTTCCAAGACAATATGCAGTGAACCAACTATACAACTAAGGGGAGGGGAGAGAACTGGGGAAGGGGGAGGGTTGGGAGAAAAATAACAGAGAGGTAACAAGTGTCTTAAGAAATGTAGTCACTGCCTTACATAAGAAACTGTAACCCTCTGTACATCACTTTGACAAAAAATAACTTTAAAAAAATCTTTCAAATATCGCTAATATTTATGTGAATGGACCACTAAATAACTTCTTTTTTTTTTTTTTTTTTTTTTTTTTTTTTTTGCCAGTCCTGGGCCTTGGACTCAGGGCCTGAGCACTATCCCTGGCTTCTTCCCGCTCAAGGCTAGCACTCTGCCACTTGAGCCACAGCGCCGCTTCTGGCCGTTTTCTGTATATGTGGTGCTGGGGAATCGAACCTAGGGCCTCGTGTATCCGAGGCAGGCACTCTTGCCACTAGGCTATATCCCCAGCCCACTAAATAACTTCTAATAGTGAAATCCTGTGAATAGATAAACATAATATCTGCAAGTGTTTTATCCAGTCAAACATTGGGGAAAGTAGAACTAGGATAGTCATCAGGATGAATTCATTTTCATAAGTGGATAATTCAGAAGGAGTCCCTGTTTCTTTAAATGAAATTTATAGTTGGTTTAACACTTATGATTTATATGAAAATGTGAGAAATGTGTTCATTGATTTTATATCATAAACTCTTGAAATACTACTAAATAGTTGAAAGTGGTTCAAGAAAATATGGAAAATATGAACAATGTCAATTATATTTTAAATCACTTATATCATATATATGTAATCATCTATATACATACATATATTGTATGTATAATTTATTATACATCAAGTACAGTGTTTATTATTTTTCTTGCTTCATGAAGATTTCAGAGAAGCTTAAATTGATTCACTATGTTCATGTTATTTTCATTTAGTGGTAATTTATATGTGAATTTGCACTTTTCCTTCAAAAATTGCGCTAAAATTTTTGTGAAATTTGCTGAATTTTTTTACTTTGTATTTTATTATATTTAAGTAGCTTATTAATGTATGACATTTCAACATGCCATTTCGTGTACAATGCATCTTGATCAGTATCATCCCATTCATCATTTCCCCCCATTTTTCCCAACACCACCCATCCCCTCACTTTTCCTAGTTTATGTTTCACATGTGTACATTGATTATGACTAGATGCTTCCCCCTTTCTCTCTTCCATTTTCTACCTTCTTTCCTCTCACATGTCACAAGTACCAACTTCATCATATTCATTTTGTTAGACTGTAAGTTAGTCAATAAACAAACTATTAGGATTTTCCCCTGTATACACCATACTTCAGTTAATTGTGGACACGTGCACATGATCATGCATTTACTTACATATATGTTTATAAATTAGATCTAAATTCGACATATAAAAGAAAACATAAATCTATAGCTGGACTAACTTCACTTACCTCTTATCACCAGTTCCTTTCAGTCCTATGCAAATTATATAATACCACAAGTGTTGCAGCTCTTTTAGAATTTATCCAATAAATTATATAATATCGTCACTCCTGATGGATGAGTGAATGCCTACTGTATGTATTTGCCACTATTTATTGCTTCACTTATCCACTGATGGGCATCTGGACTACTTTCATACAGTGGCTATGGTGAATATATGAAAATTTATTTTAAAAACTTTTACTAAAATATGTTTTCTCCAATATGAAAATGCCATTTAAGATACATATTGCAATTCCAATGTGTGAAAATTCACTTAGTAATCAAAAATAAGCTCAATAATTATGGCAACCACATAAAAAATTAAGCTACCTTCAGTCTGTTTATATTTATTCTTTAATAAGGTTGAAATAAGAGTGAATAAATGGTAGAAATAACTTCAATGACTAAAATATATTTAAACTCAACAACCACATTTGAAATTAACAAAAAAATCATTAATATTATCATCACTTGAAATAGTAGGATAAATGATTTTTTTCTTGGTAAAACCAGAACTTTCCAAAGTGTTTTGTTGGTTTCATGACTTTAACAACATGTAAACACATATATGCTACCTGTGTGCTGTCAGGAAAAAAAAATGAATCAGTACTGTGTTTTACTTTTCAAATCTCTAGTGCAGAGTAAATTTTGGTTGTATAAGACATGTATTTCAAAGTACATATAAAGTAAGACTAAGAAAAAAACTAGTTCACTTGGCTTTCAATCCAAGTTAATTAGCAGAATATCCATAGCAATATTTATCACTCGTGACGCCAAATAAAGAGCTTTTTGATGAAATTCTGCATCAATCCAATTAACTTGTGCTTTATAATTTACAAATGAACAATAGGAAACCTTATGTTACAATTGTAACATAAACTTTGGGATTAGAAACATAAGTAAGACCTGTAAAAAAAATCTTGAGACATCTAATTCTGTAGTTCTTTTTATATCTAACCTTCAAATCTCTTTCTATACAGTGCTTGGGAAAGAGTGTTTTTAATTGTCTTAAATAATTTTTCAAGGATTTTTTTTACTGCTTTCCCTTCCACCCTTATAATTTTCAAAACTTGGGCTTTGGACTAAGAATATAAATCTGATAAACTGATGCCTTATTAATATTAAATATCATGATATTTTAAAATCTCCATATACATAATCAGAACAAATAAAGAAAATATGTATAGGTAGAAACAAATACTATATTTTAATTCCTTACTCATCCAGTCTCTTTATTTTTGCTATTTAGAGATAGTATTTTGTTTTGTTTTTTTTCGAGGGGAGGGGCAGTCCTGGGCTTGGACTCAGGGCCTGAGCACTGTCCTTGGCTTCTTTTTGCTCAAGGCTAGGACTCTGCCACTTGAGCCACAGCACCACTTCTGGCCGTTTTCTGTATATGTGGTGCTGGGGAATTGAACCCAGGGCTTCTTGTATAGGAGGCAAGTACTCTTACCACTAGGCCATAAACCCAGCAAAGAAACGGATTTCTTCTATCAGAGAAAATGTGTTAAGGCAGCCATAAAATAAAGGAAATAAGTATTTTAAATCTGTAAGTTAGTTGATAATGAAAAATTAATTTTATCTCCTATGTACCTATAATTTTAGAACAATAATTGTGAACCTGAAAATAAAGCATGCCATGTGACATACTTTTAGGTAATTAAGAAAGATTAGATTTGTCAATAAATACTTTAAAATAACCTAAAATTAAGCCATGCATATTCCCTAATTATTTTATCATATCAGATTGCAACAATTCTGTACAAACATATTCTATTTTAGAATAATCAATTTTGAATACAGCCTCAAATGCATAAGAGAAGTGAGCACATAGACTTAGAAATATTTTAAAGTGCTTTCCAGATCTTGGAAGATCAAGTCTAAGATACTCTGGCAGGCAGATGTCTGACATTTTGGAGGAATTGAAGAAGCAAGTGTGTTTTGGGGAAAAGAAAACAAGCAAAAGAGAAAATAGATGAATTTGAGGGGTAAGAAGAATTTGGAAAATATAGCATTGTTTTTTTCTAAAACTATTAAATTCTCTACCTTTCACCTTGAATAAAGTAAAACCTTATATCTGGTTTATAAATGGTGAGATAAATTTATTTGAAGTCTGATTTTCAAAACACTGTCTCATTATCCAGAAGAAAAGTAAAGAGAAAATTCATTATCATTATTTTCTTCTGCAATGTGATTTCATTTAATTATCTTCAGGATGAATTTTGGTATATAATTGATTACATTTCAGGTTTAATCAATCACTTAAGTGTATTTATTACTTGTGGCATCATTTCCTGATGTTCCTTATTCCAGTAGACCTTGGAAAAATCAGGCCACAACATGAGTTTCCATAATTAAGCATTAAAGATGTTCATGGAAAAGTGCAATTATATACAAGTAGCAAAACATTTCATGTAGAATCATCAGAATTCCTTGGTCAGCTGAACATGAGGTTAGTATTAAGGTTGCAGAAAATTGATTATACGAATTTGAGAAAGTAGAGTTGTCTTGAAGATTGGGGTGGAGGTAGGTGCTACTATTGAATCAAATATGTAGAATTAAAATTATTTTTCTGGACAGGAGATAGTCCATTTAGTGAGAAAAAAACAGAAGACAGTGAAGCCACACAAACAGTTTATAGAAATTTGATGCTATCATAAAACTGTAAATACTTTATATTAAATAATTAGATAATACAATCCATTTTTAGATATTAGCAGGATAAATAGCTTTGATTTATTTGAAAACAACAAACACAAGAATCCTATGTGCACCAAAATGTTCTTTTTCTTTATTTATTGTCAAAGTGATGTGCAGAGAGGTTACAATTTCATACGTTAGGCCTTGTACTGTTTGTTAGCTCCTCCCTCATTCCCCGCTCCCCCTAACCCTTTTCCTCTCCCCCCATGAGTTGTTCAGTTGGTTCACACCAAATAGTTTTGCAAGTATTGCTTTTGGAGTCGTTTGTCTTTTTATCCTTTGTCTCTCGATTTTTATATTGCTTTCACTTCCCTAGTTCTAATACCAGTATAAACAGTGTCCAGTGTACTCAGATGAGATACAGTGATAGTGCGGGTACAATCACAGGAAGGGGATACAAGAGGATCATCAACAATAGAAGCTACGGTTTCACATGGCATGCTGAAAGTGATTACAACAGTGATATAACAATCGTTTCCATAACATGGATTTCATTTCACTTAGCATCATCTTATGCATTCATAGGGGCATAGCTATTAGGCTCTTGGGAGGAAGGTCAGAGCAGATCTACCCCCTGCAAACAAAAATGTTCTGTTTTAAGGAGTTTCTCTCTGTTGTAACTTTGGTAAACTCAGTGACACAAGTAATACTTTAGCCCAAAGATGTATTCCTTATTTCCTATATAATTTATACCTGACCAAAAGAACAAATAGATCTAAAGACAAAAGAAGTAGTTGCCCTCTTTCTGTGTTTTGGTTTTTGGTGGACTGCAGGTTTTACCTTATGCTTACCAGAATGTGAATGGTATTATTATGTAACAACTACATTAAAGAAAGAGCATTGCAAAAGTCTGACTTATGTAACAGAGTTGATGTTTTGTTTGTCAGGTAACAGAAACACGGACGGGGCCTCTTGGTTGCAGTAACTATGACAACCTTGATTCTGTCAGTTCTGTTCTGGTTCAGAGTCCAGAGAATAAGATTCAGTTACAAGGTATGTAGGTAAAATTTTACTAATTCTCTATGAGACTGTGGGGGTATATTATCTAGTTTAGATATATATTTTAATAAGCACATATATAGTAATAGTTTCTAAAAACATAAATGCTCACTTCATAATGCAGAATGATGAATTTGAGACCACATTGAGAAAGTGTTCAAATTTACTTTTATTTTCCAAATTAAATAACAGAAATTGAAAAAAATAAATTGACAATGTATTTCTCACATGTTAATTATTGTCTCAGTAAACACCAATTATGAATAGGCTTTCTTTCTTTTTTTTTTTTTTTTGGCCAGTCCTGGGCCTTGGACTCAGGGCCTGAGCACTGTCCCTGGCTTCTTCCCGCTCAAGGCTAGCACTCTGCCACTTGAGCCACAGCGCCGCTTCTGGCCGTTTTCTGTTTATGTGGTGCTGGGGAATCGAACCTAGGGCCTCGTGTATCCGAGGCAGGCACTCTTGCCACTAGGCTATATCCCCAGCCCTGAATAGGCTTTCTTGATCTAGGATTATTTTATAGATTTGTAAACATAACCACAATCATTTCCAATGTCAAATAAACCATTAAAATTTCACGTAATATAGAAGATGGTGTTGAATTTGTTTTCTTGAATATAGAAACAAAGTTGAAAACATATCATCAGATATTAATATTTATATTATTCCCAATGTGATATGATAATAGTAATGACTTTGCATTTTTTATATTAACATATTTGTACTAAATTAAAATATTACTATCATTGAATAAGAGTGTTATTAATGATAGCACTAACAAGTACATAATATTCCCAAGTAGGTTGTGGGTTTTCATGTTTGCTCAGCTTTAAATACAGAAGTCTAATGAATGCATACAATTTTATATTTATTCATTGAATTAAAAAAACCTTTATGATGCTAGTAGTTGCTTAAAATAATTTGACTAAACAAATAAATCATTTTGAATTAGTTTTTGCTTTTTATATCATTTGAATTTGGAAATCAGTGCTGTATTCACTTTATTCCACCTCATATACTTTTAAATAAAACAATTTTCTATATATTCTCCCTCCTATCCCACTTCATTGGAGTACTCCTTGGTCCTTGTCCCCATTTTTCCTCTTGCTTGTACCCATTTCCTTTTGTTGGTTTATATGGGCTTTAACCTCATCTTTCTAAAAGTTCATATTGTTTGAGCTATCCATGGGGTATATTATACATTAGTTAATTCATTGTAACCACTTGCACAACACCCATTGGTTTACTTGTAGATGTATAGCTATATTCTATATACTGCAATAATGAGCCTTTGTTTCTCTGCATGTGGCTTATTTCACACACATACACTGATATACATGCACACATACACATATATAATACAATATATACATATATTTTCCAAATGCTTAAATTTCCATATGAATGGCACACAGCCTTTCTAATAGGTCAATAAATTTCCATTATGCATATACAGCACATTTTCTTGAGCCATTCTCTATTGGGGGAATCAGGGTTGATTCCATACTTTGGCTATGGTGAATAGTGCTCAATGAACATGTTTGTGCTGGTGATTTCACTGTAACATTGTTTGTGTTGCATTGGATAATTGCTCAGGATTCTCATATATCACTATGCAACAAAATCAATTAAAATTGTTTCAAAGACCTCAGTATAAGATAGAAAGGGAAAGGGAAAAAATTCATTTCTTGGGTACAGGATGTAACTTTCTAAGTAAACTTCAGATACAAACAAAAACAAACAAACAAAAAAGTAAAGACCTAATTGTTGGGGATTATTATGGCCTTGGGAAGGCTGCCCTTCTGCCAGCTTTGGGACAATGGAAGTCCCTCCCACCCTCTGGCCTCCACCCCTTTGGGAGGTGAACACGTGAGTGCCACCATAATGGGGTTGTCCCGCCCACAAAGGGAAGTTTCGTGATGTCACTTGATGAACGTGATCCCTAGCCTATGACTGGCCCTTTGGCCAGCCCCCTTTCTTTCCCGCCATTACTTCTATCTAAGTGCCTTTCCATATTAAAGTCTTTGAGATGCTTCCCACCACCGCAGCGTGTCCCTGATGCCTTCCTTTTTGCCTCCGCCCTTGGTAACTTGTGAGGGGACTGGGGGGAGGGGAGGCTTCAGCAACCTTTCCTCAACTTAGCGCTTGCCCATGTGAGCACGCCTTTGGCCTTCCGCTGGTGGAGGGCCAGGCTGAGTGCTCTTTCATAGAGTTTGTGGTTACCATTCTCCCCGTGTGGGGAGAAAGGGGTTGTCCAGACCTCAACACTAATGAGTGGGATGACATCAAGCTTAAACATTATTGCATTGCAAAGGATAGAGGTAATATGCTAAATGGAAAGCCCACAGAAGTGGAGGTTTTTACTAGCCAATATACCAGACAATGTCCTGGTATTCATAAAATACTTAGAATTCAAAAAAAAACAATACTTCGGCAAAACTTAACCCTTCAAAAAAAAACATATTAATAAATGACTCAAGTCTAAACTTCTCAGAACTAAAAATGGCCATTAGGCATATCAAGAAATGCCGGGCTGGGAATGTGGCTTAGTGGTAGAGTGTTTGCCTAGAATGCATGAAGCCCTGAGTTCAATTCCTCAGTACAACATACACAGAAAAGAAACCGGAAGTGGTGCTGTGGTTCAAGTGGTAGAATGTTATCCTTAAGCAAAAAGCTCAGGAACAGAACCCAGACCCTGAATTCAAGCCCCAGGACTGTCAAAAAAAAAAAAAAAAAAAAAAAAAAAAAAAGAAGAAGAAGAAATGCTCAACATCTCTGTACATAATGGAAGTGGAAATGAAAACAACACTGATATTCTACCTCACCACAGTTACAATGTCCATTATCAAGAAGACAAATGGCAACAAATACTAATGGGGATGTGACCAAAATACTGGTGAGGATGTGGCCAAAAGGTATCTCTAATAAACTGCTGGTGAAATGTTTAAACACTTGGAAGGCAGTATGGAGTTTTCTCAAAAATTAAACATAAGCCTGGAGCCAGTGGCTGAGGCCTGTAATACTAGTTACTCAGGAGGATGAGATCTGAGGATCACAGCTGGAAACCAGTCTGGGCAGGACAGTCTGTGTGATTCTTTTTTTTTTCTTTTTTTTACTTTGTATTTGCTTTTATTTCCATCAACAGAATCCTTCATTAGCATTTCCCTAGTGTGCTGGTTTTTCTTTTTCCTTTTTTATTGTCAAAATGATGTACAGACAGGTTACAGTTTCATACGTTAGGCCTTGGCTACACTTATTGTACTGTTTGTTATCTACAATAAACAACCGAGAAAAAGCTGTTGTGCTGTAGTTCCAGTGGTTATACTAGTAACTTTGAGCAATAAGAGGTTCAGGGACAGTGGCCTAGGCCTGAATTTGTGCCTCAGGCCCTGATTTCAATCCCGAGGACCATGAAAAAAAACACAAACAAACATATATTTACCTTAATGTCATTTGTTATGAATTGTATAAAAATTACATATTTTAACTCTTTAATGCTATTTTGTTATTTTAGATTTATAGACATGTTTTCTCAAATTTAAATAGAAATGAATTACAAAAATATTAGTAATTTTCTAATACTTAGCTTATTGTGAATTAATATTCCACCAAAATATTAACTTTGATCCAAAATATTATATTTGGACTATTTTACTTGGTTCCTTAAATAGTTTACTATAAAATACTTTAAACAGAAAGTTTTGTCTTTTATTTTCTATGGCTCAATGGCAGCCCTAGAATAAATTAAGAGCAATAAGTGCAATATTCAATTTTGAAATTTAGCTAAAGAAACAATTCAAGAAACATTTCTGTTATGTATAATTAACTCACAAAATCAGTTTTATCTTCTTGGTTATTGTCATCTACATTTTCAATGATATGTTGTAACTTAATTAGTATTCTTATAACTGAAAAAAACCTTCAGCTCTCCAAAACTCACCTTAAGAAATTAACTGTTAACTACCTTAAGAAATTAGCCATTGACTTTGAAACGAATTCTTTCCAAAATTTCATCTTTCATCTGAATTTCCACACCAAATATCATATTAACTGTGCTTTTTTTGCCCAACTTTTAGAAGAGTCCCTTTTCTTTTTAAAGAACACAATCCATTCTTCAAATTTAGAACATAATTTTTTTTTATCATGCAGTACTACAGTTGTGTGTGTGTGTGTGTGTGTGTGTGTGTGTGTGTGTGTGTGTTGTGTGTGTGCCCACCTGTGTCTGGACCTTGAATTCAAGCTTGGGGGCTGTCTCTGAACATATGTGCTCAAGGTTAGTGCTCTATAACTAGAGCCACAGCTACACGTGTAGCTTTTTGGTGGTCAATTGGAGATAAGAATGTAAGAGACTTGCCTGGGCTGGCTTCAAAACAGGATCCTTAGATTTTAACACAGTGAGTAGCTAGGATTACTGGATAAAGCAATTGAGAAATTGGTAGTGTCCTTAATCCATCATTAAGGTTGCACTTCATGTCTTTGTGCTTATTAATTAGTTTGCTATGTGCTTTCGAAAGTGGATGAAAGTAGAGGATAATCAATTCAAATAGAATAGGTTATGTTTTTGTGAAGTTGAAGGTGAAGATTAAAATTAAAATATTAAAATTCATGGATCTTTGGAAATTAGAGGAGTCTAGAATTATGTTTTTCCATAAAGTTCATCTTGCGAACTTCTACTCCTTTGAAGAAAAATAATTATGATGAAAGCAGAATTTCTTCAGAGAAAAACAACAACAAAAACAGCAAAAGATAGCACCGAAAATATGGAAGACAATAGCATTATGTAACAATTTCAGAATAAAACTCCATGACTTACGATCTGTATAAGTTGCCGATTCTTCCTTCAATAATTTCAGGCACCTGTGTTATGCAAATATCACATTAATTCTGACAAAAAATGAAATTAAATGTCTTCTGGCAGGAAAAAGATTGATTTATCTGCTTGAACTTACAGTACGGCTTTGCCAATACAATTAAAGCATAAACACTGCAAAAAGTGAAAAATTACTTTCCACAAATCCAAAGTTTCCATGAAAACTTATTAAATATGTGTAGTAGAATACTACTAAATGTCTGGAAAGGATAAATTGCAACTATTGAAAATTCAATTTTTGAGTCTAATGAATCTAGTAAGAGTCTTCTAAGTAACAGAATTAAGAATCACATACATTGCTTAGTAGCATTTTAGTGAAATTCTCAGAAATAGAAAAAATGATCAATACCACTGAGTTCCAATTAGCTCACAGGATAGTTGTTTCCAAAGTTATATTTCAATAAATTGGCACAAGAACAAGCTAGTATTTGATAGATGATTAAATGTTAATTTTACTGTCTGGATGACTGGTAGTAATAAACAAGAACTTCTGCTTCATGAAGGTATTTCTCCATCTTTTGGATGTATATGAATTAATTTTCTCAGTACTTACAATATATCACTTTGAGAAGTGGTCAAATAATTTTTACTAAGACTCATCATGCCAAAAATGTAATCAACAGCTATAAAATCTATTAATTTAAGGTGATGTTAGTTTTTTTTAAATCTCCCAATTATCTATTTTAGTTGCGAAATTACCCAGCTGATTATTTTATAGACTTTCCAGAAATTTTTCCAAAGATATCTGTTATTAGTTTTGATTGAGTTTTGAGTTAAATTGTAGTTCTAAATAGAAATTATAGTTTATAGTAACAATCTCTAAATTGTTTATTGGCTTATATATTGTTGCATATTTAAATATTTATTTAAAAATGAATCCAAGCAGTTAAAGATGTTTTATTCCTGCAGAGGTTTGCTACTTTTCCCAATTATATCTTCATTTATTCTATATTGAGCCAATTGAAATAATGTTTCAGGTTTGTTTTTTTTTTTTTTTTTGGCTTCACTTTTATTTTTGTTTGCTCATTGAGTTTGTAGTTTAACTGGATGAATAACATACCTGAGGAGCTAATTACCAGTGCCATGGGTAGTTCAAAATGTAAGTTTTTGATTTGTTACCTATTTCAACTATAAAAACAAAGCAATTCATTATTTAACTCACTCCCAATGGCTTTTCATCTTGCCTGTCTAGTCCACAGTACCCTATAGTCTTTTCATCCCTTTAGACTTTTTGTAATATATAACCTAGCTTTTTTAGTTGTTTTCACTTTGAAAATTTCTAACAAACAAACAAACTATTCCTTCAACACAGGAAATACCAATATTTTATTTCATGTTCTTTTAGCATGCAGGCTTTGTTCTGCTTCACATTCTGGTTTAAAGAAAAAAATCATTAGCATATGTTAATTGCTCAAACCTTTGCAATTATGACATTAACTGCATATAATATTTTTTGATCATGTTTCATCTCATCTCCATTACCCTTTCTTAAGTACCCCTTTGTATACATTTTAAGTGTTTTTACTGGAATTCATTGGGCTACATGTGTATATATAATATCATAATAGTTAACCTTTCATCCCCTTCTGATTTCCCCTTACCTTTCCTCCCAGGCTCCCATCTCCACACACAGTTCCCTTCATATCATCACACTATCTTATAACAATAGCCTTTACTTTACAATTCCATGTTCTGTAATGACAATGTAGTCACTATTTCTCCTCTCCTACTTCTAGAAATCTTTAAAATACTGCTTTGGATAACACTAGCAATACTGTCTGCTAAAAAGTTCAATTTATTTCAGTAGATGCCAGTTACTACTTAAATTGGTGGGACTGTTATGGAATTTAAAACATATTTAATAAGTCTATAAACAACCCACCATCTTGTGGAGATATATCTATATCTAAAAATCTGTCTATACAGGTATTGATAGACAATAAGTTTTGTCTGAAATGTATCTCATTTCTTGCCATTATTTACTACTCTCCTAAGTACTTTCCTATTTTGTTATTTCTATGAAAGCACTATAACTTTTATAGGTTGAAAGTTGTAATACAGCAAGTTACTATGTAAATTTATTTTTATGAAATTATACATTTCAAATAGATCAATAGCTTTGAATATCTGCTTTGCATGTCTGAATACATGTGTTACGTGATTTAACATATTGTTCTTCATCCCTGAGGCTTTAGAATGGACTCTTAAATCAGTTTCTCACCCTGAATGTATATTTCTAAATTAGTCAGTACCTCTGTGATGTAGAGAACTCCACATTTATAAACATTTCCTCCTTTATCTTTGGTGATCTGATGGTACCTAACACATTTCATTTGTATTGTATCAAATGAAAAATGCTCTAGTAGGTTATCATGCTTCTCCTATAACCTAAATTAACTTTCTACCATCATTTCCTTAGTTTAGGTTTTGTGAATCTTCTTCATGTACTTGCCTAATTTTTTTTCTTTATACCTCTACCTCTAAGCAGTGCCTCTTTTGAGTATCCTCCATTATTAAGTCAGCTAAATATGCATGAATAAATCCTACACAACTCACCTTGCTATAGGAATTGTACAGATGTCTGCAACTTTCTTTTTTTTCTAAATAACTCAATAATGCTTTTGTTAAGCCTTTCACTTTGTATTGAAAAAGTACTAGTTAAAAGAAAAACCACAAACGCACCATGCTTTGAAATGTACAGCAAATTTCTTAGTGTTAAAAACTATCCATATTTCAAATGATATTGAAATCTTGTTTTGGGGTGGAATGTTTTCTAACTTTCCTGTAGCTAATATATCTTAGACAGTTAACTATATCTAGTGAATTGCATGTCCTCTTACTCTTATCAAGAAGCATCCTATAATGTATGTCAGCAATTTTCTTATTTAAATTTCTAACAATTACATCCCATTGGCAGATGTTCAATACATAACTTATTGGTTGAAGATAAAATAAAATTAATACCTGGCCTCTGCATGGGAGAATTAACCTAAAATATGACATTGGAAGTGTAATATATTTACAAAGACAATTATTTCCTAATATGCATGACTTCCTAAATAACAAATCAATAGGCAATAAATTGATTTTTTCTTGATATAACTAAATCACAAAACATTTATCAAAATCCAATTTGTTGTTAAATAATAATTTATTGTTGGCCAAAATTGTCCTTATTTTTAAGTTTTTTATTAAGTGGATGGACAGAATATTCGGCTTTACACTGTTTTCATATTTAGTAAGAAATGCTAAAAATCCATATCTTTAAATACAATAAGTGCTAAGAAACATATTATTAGTTTTTTTTAAGTGTGTGTGTGTGTGTGTGTGTGTGTGTGTGTGTGTGTGTGTGTGTGTGTAACTTCTGGGGCTTGAACTCAGGGCCTGAGCTCTGTTCTTGAGCTTATTTTGCTCAAGGCTAACATTCACTTGAGCCACAGAGTCGCTTCTGAGTAGTTTAATGGAGAGACTCTCATGGAGTGGCTTTGAACTGCCACCCTCATATTTCAACCTAATGAGAAGCTAGAGATTGCAGATGTGAGTCACCTGGCTTACTTTTTTTTTTTTAATTTTTGCTTGTTTTCTGAAAAGGAAGGAATTTTATGAAACTTTCACAATCTCACAAGTCAATGTTAAACAACTAGGTCACATAGGCCATGTGTCTTTCTTGTCCTGAGATATATTTTACAAGCATATATAAGCTTATGCCTCCCTTCTGCCTTCAGATTATTATAACTGTTAATATATTATTTGCTGTTTTTTCCTCAGTGCCACAAAAGTATACTTTGATTTATCTTTAATATGGTAAAATTGATTGCTTTGCTTCTTTTCCAAGGGCTTCAAGTGCTCCTACCAGACTACCTTCAGGAACATTTCGTGCAAGCAGCTTTAAGCTACATTGCTTGTAATTCAGAGGGGGAGTTTATTTGTAAGGACAACGATTGCTGGTGCCAATGTGGCCCCAAGTTCCCAGAATGCAACTGCCCCTCCATGGACATTCAAGCCATGGAAGAAAATCTCCTGCGAATAACTGAAACATGGAAAGCCTACAACATTGACTTTGAGGAATCAGGTAAGTAGTATGCTTTATTATACCAACTACATCATTGATCATAAACTTTATTAAAAAGATCAGAGAATCTTGTCATATAGTTACTTTTCATTATTCTTCCAGGTGGACATTTATGTGTCCTTTGTTACTGGATGTTCAATGTTTAACTGTGTGCTGCTATACATTATAGACACTGGAGTTTAACCTCTCCCTGACTTTGGGTATTAGAAACAGTTCATTACCTGATATCTCTCAATAGCTATGACCATATGGACAAATAAGATGATTCTAAGTGAAATGAACTTCATGTTATGGAAACAAGGGGTTTATCATTCATTTTGTTATTTTCAACATACCATGTGAAATTATGACTTTTTTCTTTTGTGTTTCTTTCCCATGGTTTTACCCGATATCACGTAAACTGATTTTGGTACCCTGAATAAAGTATATATGTATATTGGAACTAGGAAAGGGAAAGAGAATACCAAAATCAAAAGACAAGACAACGATAAAAAGACAAACCAATGCAGCAGCAATTCTTACAAAACTATATGGTGTAAACTAACTGTACAACTCATGGCAGGGAGGGAAATGGGGCAGGGGGTGGTGGAGGAAAAATGAGGGAGGAGGTAACAAGTTGGATAAGAAATGTACTCACTGCCTTACATATGAAACTGTAACCCTCTGTACATCACTTTAGCAATAAAGAAATGAAAAGAAATTTAAAAAGAAAGAAAAAATAACTTCTCAGTGATGCTCAATTTTGGAAAGCAAAATAGAGCATTTGTTCTATACCTTCTTTACATTAACATCATTCACATGATTGCTCAACTTTAAGTAATATATTATTTTATAATCATATTGAGATCAACTTTGAGCTGCTAATGAGTTTTGTTGTTGTTTTTGGTGTTGGTATTATTTTTGAATTTTTAGGAAGGCTTGTGCTTGATTTTCAGTACTGTTTTTTCTTGGTTGTAGAACTCTTAATAAGTATGTATTGCCTTTAGCAGTTGCCATTTTATAAAGCACCAAAGTTAATAATGATATAGTATAATTTTTCAAGTTTAGAAAATGCTCATATTATGTATGTCATAATTTATGACTTAAAAATTAGAATTAAACATAGAGCCAGAATCAGTATGCTTGTCATCCTAGGACATACCAACTCATCCTACTCAGGAAGCTGTGATCTGAGGATCACAGTTCAAAGCCAGCCCCTGCAGGGAAATCAGTGAGACTCTCCAATTAACCACCAGTAAACAGGAAATGATGCTGTTATTCAAAGTGGAAAAACACAAGCCTTGAGTGAAAAAGCTCAGGGTCAGCACACAAGCCTTGAGTTCAAGCCCCATGACTGACAAAGAAGAAAGACATAGGAATAAGGATTTAAAATATGTATAGTATGGTGAAACTCTATAGGATTTAGGAAAAAGTGTTAGAAATCCGTGACTTTCAAATAAACATAGAAAAATACTAAATTATAGAAGAAGATAACTGAATAGATTCTTGAAGTTAATAGCCTTTTAAAGAAATAGAAAATATAATGCATTGAAATCTTTGAACTCAAAGTAGAGAAGTAGACAGTGTTTTCTGGAGCCTGGGATGGTGTGTAATCAGGGAGATGACAAAATCTCTTGACCAATATCCACCATTAAGTAATTAATAAACATAAGTCTGTTGGGTATACATGAATCTAGAAATATCTAGATTTTCAATTGTGTTGCGTTGGCTCTATTTGATTTATGAGAATATCATGGCATTTATTATAACATATTTCTATGTTTTATCTATATGTTTATCTATATGTTTTAAAGTCAAGACCTAAAATATATCTTTTTTTGTTGAATATCTGTTTTGCCTATTAGTTTGTGGGGTGGGGGGAAGGGTTCTATGCAAATTTTATGATCATTTTTATTCTTTTTTTTTTTTTTGCCAGTCCTGGGGCTTGGACTCAGGGCCTGAGCACTGTCCCTGGCTTCTTTTTGCTCAAGGCTAGCACTCGGCCACTTGAGCCACAGCGCCACTTCTGGCCATTTTCTGTATATGTGGTGCTGGGGAATCGAACCCAGGGCCTCATGTATATGAGGCAGGCACTCTTGCCACTAGGCCATATCCCCAGCCCCATTTTTATTCTTATTTGTGATGAAATTCACTACAAGTTTTATTGGGATTTCACTAAACCTGTATATACAATATGCATTTGAGTATGTATTCTGCCAATCTGTAAACATAGGATAACTTTAAAAACATGTCCCATGTAATTTTTCTTCAGTATTTTGTGATTTTAATTATAAATACTTTCTTCGTTTTTGGAACATTTGTTTTTAGGTATTTTAATTATTCCTAACTTTAAAGATTGGATTTGTGTATATGGCTCAGGATGTTGGGGTGTCATGTAAGAATAAGGACACCAAACTCAAAGGAACTCAGCAAGGCAAACTTTACTTCTGCACAGAAGGGTACGTCATTAGCTCAAAACCCAGTGAGCAAGAACACAGAACAGGTCTGCTGCTCCCTTTGATCTCTAAAGCAGCAGGCCCTGGCTTCTGCTTGAATTGAACAAGCTCAGCTTCATAACCTTGTGCACAACTGTCTATTTTGAAGAGGGTAGAATGTCTTAATTATGCAAAACCTTTATTACTTTTACTTTCTGATATTGTCTTAGCAGAATAATCAACAAGAGCCAAGCTACCAGGCCATTAAGAACTTTTAAGCAACCCACTTGGATAGAAAAGACTGCTTTTAAAATAATCCACCACTTTCAATTTTTTCTATTGTTCAAAGTCTTTTAAAATTATTTGACTTCCTCCCTCAGCTGTATTTCTTGTTATGATACAGAAGTTTGGATAGGGCAGTGTCTATGAATCTATAAATTAGTCTTCATATGAACTAGTCCCATAACATCCAATTAAAGCCATTATCCCAATTACAACAAAGAATGATAGGAGAATAGAAGCCAGCCACTCTTCCAATTTGTAGCCACCTACTGAGGGATTCATTTACCTCTGAATTTTTAGTTGGTAGTCCCATCTTAGGCTGCGTTTGGGGGAAAGAAGGCACAACTTTTGCCTCCCAATCAGGATACCTACCCTTCTTTTTCTGTCACAATGCAATATTCCTATGAAATCTTTCTTGTAGGAGTTAATTGTCCTCCAAATCCCTTTACTGCCCCCCCCCCCCGCAGTATAAATGAAAAATCTGTTGGTTGTTGGAGACATAATTAAAACACTTTCTTATTTGACAAACTCTTTCCTTTTTGAAGTGGCAGGGTGAAAAACATAGCTACTTAAACCATAGTGTGGGTTATGCTCCAATTGACCATAAATGCCTCAAGATAAAGTCCTCCACAATGCCACCAAACATCAGTTCTCCAATTGGTGAGAACAGATGCATTCCCATCTCCTCAGCAGACCAGATTTCACAGTACCCAGATACATTTCTCAGGAACTCTGTAGGCAAGATGGTGATAATTAGAGGCCAGAGATGATGTTAGAGTTAAGTGATGGTGACTTAATTGACTAAGGTGGGATTAAGCAACCATTGGAAACAATGGAAACAGTCCTGCAGGATTTGTTGCCCTGAGCCTCTTATCTTGAAAGAGGGATCTCATGCATGCCAGCAGGTTCTTTGACCCATCCCAAAGAGGGACAAGGTAACAAACAGTACAAGAAATGTATCCAGGGGCTGGGGATATGGCCTAGTGGCAAGAGTGCTTGCCTTGTATACATGAGGCCCTGGGTTCGATTCCCCAGCACCACATATATAGAAAATGGCCAGAAGTGGCGCTGTGGCTCAAGTGGCCGAGTGCTAGCCTTGAGCAAGAAGAAGCCAGAGACAGTGCTCAGGCCCTAAATCCAAGCCCCAGGACTGGCCAAAAAAAAAAAAAAAAAAAAAAAAAGAAAGAAAGAAATGTATCCAATGCCTAACGTATGAAACTGTAACCTCTCTGTACATCAGTTTGATAATAAAAATTTGAAAATAAATAAATAAAATTAAAAAAAGAGGGACAAACTGAATACTTGACATGCCATACTTGTTTAAAAACTACTTTTTGCTGTGGCTCAGATGGCAGAGTGCTAGCCTTGAGCGGGAAGAAGCCAGGAACAGTGCTCAGGCCCTGAGTCCAAGGCCCAGAACTGGCCAAAAAACAATAATAATAACAACTACTTTTATTTCGAATGCAAACAGAAGAGTTTACCTATGCCAACAAGTCAGTTGCTTCACCATTTGTCTCAACAGCTATGACCTGTCTTAAATCATTTACCCCCCACTACAATTACCTCCAAATTATTGCCTTCAGGGTTAGGAGACAAGGTTGGCATTAAGGAGGACTTATAGTAGTGGGATCCATTATTTCTAAACAAAATTGCATTATATGATCAGAATACCAATAAGAATAATCCCTAACCTCTAAAACTGAAACACAAAAGGGTCTTCTATCAGCGAGTGAGAAATTGTAACTGTGACAAGGGAATTCTATTGCTCCTCACATGTCTAATGTTTCCTTCTGTTTTACCACTGATTATTGTTAGTTGACAATCCTACATTACTCTTTTCCCTTGGCAGAGTAGATAATCACCTTCTTGGTCTTTAAGCTTCATAGGGAGTATAGGCATCAAATTGGACATTCGAGAGAGTCTTGGGAATATTAATGATCTGAAGAGAGCTCCCTTGTGAAAGAAAGAGTATCAGTCATTTTAAAGTGATAGATAGATAGATAGATAGATAGATAGATAGATAGATAGATAGATATAGGTATAGATAGCAAAGTGCACAGTTTAGAGTCCATATACATTATATACATTGTTCCATCCTTTCTTTCTTACTTTTTATTTTTTTGGTGCTGGTTTTGATTAAGAGTGTCGGTGCTGTCCCCAAGCTTTCATGTATAAAATTGATGCTCTACCATTTGAGACACAGCTTCACAGCTTCCACCCATTTGTGGATAATTGTACATAAAAGTCTCAAAGACCTTCCTGCCCCAGCTGGCTTCTCACAGCAATTCCCAGTCTTAGACTCCTGGGTAGCTGGGATTACAACTGAGAGCCACGAAGACCCAGTCCTTCTTTTCTTTGAACATATTTAAAGTCTAGGTAAGTGCAAACAGAAGTTTACTCAGATTAGTTATTAGGAAAATTCCCCAATTGTAAATTACTTAATTAACTACATCTACTACTGCATATCCATTATGCCTCTTTCCCAGTATCATCATGGAGGAATCATAACAAATAATTTAAGCATGCCTTGGAAAGGACTTTCTCTGAGATCATGGCCTTATAATACTAAAGGTTTCTGAGATTGCTATATGTTAATATCCTAGAATCTGTCAGTCATCTTCCTACCCTTTGTTATAGGACTGTAGCCTGGTGGTATATACTAACTACTCATCCTGAGGTAGCTAGGAATCCAGAAGGACCTAAACACCGCCACCCCCCGCCCCCGAATCAATAATTCTTATTATAACAAAGACTCCCCTGAGCAATCTTAAAAAAAAACAACAAAAAAACAAATAGCTTTATTTGGTGCCAACTCTGACCAAATCTGAAACTGTGGGGGAGTATTTTATATTTACCTTCTCACTCCTGCCCTAAATTTCTCCCTGATATCAGCTAAGGTCAATGGCTGTCCCCTGAAGATATGCTGAAGTGCTGTCTTAAAATGGCTGCCACCCTTAATAAGTCTTTCTCTTCTCATACCAGTTTCTTTCTTTCTTTCTTTTTTTTTTTTTTTTGAGTGGAGGAGTCTATAGCTATGAGTTGCTAAAAGTGCTAGGGTTTGGGCTTGAGGTCTAAATATTTCGTTTCACCACATTCCTAGTGATAAGAGATATTAGTCTGAGGCAGCTTAATTTCTTTTGCTGAGCCTATAAATTAACTGAAATCAAAATATAATCTGTGTGCTGCCCTTCTCCATTACATTTATACCTTTTAATATGATGTTTTCTCTCCTAAAATCACACACCACACAAAAGCACAGAACATAGAATTAGACAGCTTAGAATTGTCAACTTTCTCCCTGAGCCCTAAGGATGGAATCAAGTCAATCTGTTCTCCTGAAAATTATGACAGACTGTGTGAGCTCCAAACAGCATGATAGAATGAAATCATGGAATTGCATCCCTATTTCTGCCCTGAACAGAAGAGTAACATGTGGGTGGGGGGGGGAGGGGTAATAGCAACAAAGAGATCCTTAACATTTGTCCAAATGATCTAATGGGAATGTCAAAGGGAGCCTTCAAAGTTCTGCTTTTTGCTGTTTTCCTAGTTCTAGAATTCTTATTCTCATTTTGCCAGGTTTCCATAATTCATTTTTCCTGTGCACTCAATTCCATCTTTTATGCCATAATGTTCTCAACCCCCTTTTCTGGACCCTTTACTAGAGGGTTCTCTGTTTTGTTTTTGTTTTTTTGTCAGTCTTAGGGCTTAAACTCAGGGCCTGAGCACTGTCCCTGGCTTCTTTTTGCTTAAGGCTAGCACTCTACCACTTGAACCACAGCGCCGCCACTTCCGGCTTTTTCTATGTATGTGGTGCTGAGGAATTGAACCCAGAGCTTCATGTATAGGAGGTGAGCACTTTACGACTAGGCCATATTCCCAGCCCCCTGGAGGGTTCTCTGAACAGACTTAGTTTTCTTTTCTTTGTTTTCGAATGTTATAATCTTCTCTATTGTGAGTAAATAAATGTGAATCTGCTCTTTCTTCTTATCTAGAACACAGTCTGTCTCTGTCTCTCTCTCACAAACACACACACACACACACACACACACACACACACACACTGTGAAGGAACTCAAAAAGGGAAATCTTACTTTTGCACAGAAACATGTACCATTAGCTGACATCCTAGCAAGCAAATACATGGAGTACTGGGCTGCTCCCTTTTTATCTCTAAAGCAGCAGGCCCTGCCCCTCTGCTTGAATTGGCCAACCACAGTTTCACAGTTTGCCAGGATTGCCTAGTTTGAAGATTGTGGGATGTCTTAAATACAGCCTCAGCTATTTGACCAACCTGAATCTTTTCTTAATTGCTCACACTCCTTGCTCCGTTATTTAATCTCTGATACTGTCTTAGAATAAGAAACAAGAGCAAAGGCCAGAGCAGGATTTTTAATTTTTTTTTCTTTATTGTCAAAATGAGGTACAGATGGGTTACAGATTCATATGTAAGGCAGTGAGTTTTCTGTTTTTTTTTTTTTTTTATTTGTTTGTTTTGCCAGTCCTTTGGCTTGGACTCAAGGCCTGAGCATGATCCCTGGCTTCTTTTTGCTCAGGGCTAGGATTCTACCACTTGAGCCACAGTGCCACTTCTGGCTTTTTCTATATATGTAGTGCTCGGGAATCAAACCCAGGGCTTCATGCATGCGAGGCAAGTACTCTAACACTAGGCCATATTCCCAGCCCATGATTACAACTAGTTACCTCCTTCCTCATTTCTCCCCCCTCTCCCCTCCCACCACCTCCTCATGAGTTGTACAGTTGGTTTACACCAAATGGTTTTGTATTGCTTTTGGAATGTGTCGGGGTTTTTTAGCACACCCCCCCCCCCGTGCTCCCCTGACCCACGGGAGTGATGGGGAAGGCTCGCCCCACCCCGACCAGACAAGCCAAGAAAGGAAAGGGTGGGCAGACCGCCTGCATCCAGCCCTCCCTCACAGGAGGACAAACAGACATGTCTGGGAGTCAAGTCAGCAAGTCTGCGCAAGATCTGGTTTATTGGGGAAGTACGTGCCACTAATATAAAGCATAGGAGCCAATCAGGTCTAAGGTCGGCAGGAAGGGGAGTCATGAGCTGTCCATCAAGGTTGGAAGAGCTGGGTGGGGGGCATCACAGCCCACAGAACTGCCTCTGGGTCATAACCAAAGACACTTGTAGCAGCTGCATGTTGTTGTTAGGCACTGCCATCTTAGCCACATGTGGCCCCAAGACTGAGAAACAGGTGGGGCCAGCTAGTTGACTTCCAGGTGTGCCCACAGGAATGGTTTGTCTTTTTATCATTTGTCTCTTGATTTTGATATTCCCTTTCCCTTCCTTAGTTCTAATGCCTGCATATACAGTATCCAGGGTACTGAGATGAGATACAGTGAAAGCAGGTTGGGAATTTTTCTCTTGGCATATAGAAATAGTAATTAAAATATTTATATCTTGCAAATATGATGAATTTGTTTATCTATACTGACAGTAGTTTGGGAGATCATATTGATCATGTTGACTAGATATGATGGCTGTGACTATAACCCTGACTACTTGAGAAGTAAAGGTCAAGAGGATTCTGCTTTGATCCTAAAATGGTTGTCCAGAGAATCCTGCTTTTAGGCAGGTAAGGACAAAAATATAATGAGAACTCTCATTTAGGAATAGTGATATGTATTAATGGTCTTAGCTTAGGTGAATAAAGTGCTGACCAACTCTGTGTAAACAAACAAACAAATCTGAAGTCTAACATTTAACTTACAAGCAAAAGGTACTGGAGAAATGACTTAGTCAATACAAGACTGTGAAATCAAGCCTTAATTTGTTGTTGTTGTTTGTCTTGTTTATTTTTTGTGTACATATATTCAATACATTCAGTGATAACTTCCCCATTTCTAATTTGGAAAATCAGTATTGCTTTTTCTTGCCTGAGCTCTCTGGCTAGAATTTTCAGTGCTGAGGCCTATCTTTATTTTGTTTCATATCTATGATAGAAATCCTTCAAATTTTCTCCATTTAGTTTAAATGTTGACCTTTATATATAGCCTATATTACAATGATGTACTTCCTTTCCATATCTAATTTGTTTAGCATTATTACAAAAATATATTAAATTTATCAAATGTATTGTCTGCATCTATTAAAATATGGCATTTTATTTGTCCATCTTTTGATGTTTTATATCATAAATAACAACTGATGGTGCTTTGAAAATTAGATATTCACATACAGAGAATGAATCTAGTTCTTATCTCATGAGTTATGAAAGTCAAAAAAATTAGAGCCATAATATAAGACTGGAAATGATAGAACACTGAATTATAATAGGAGACATGCTCCAGGATATGGGAAAATATGTTTTGACAATACTATCTAAGTACTCATAGTAAGTGGAAAAGTAGACTAATTGTTACACCCAGCTGAATAATAACTTCTTCTGGGTGTTGTGTTACATGATGGACATAGCTATTCAAATGTACCAGGTAGGAAAATCACAATTCAAGGCCAGTCAGGACAAACTTACTAAGAGTCTCTATCTGTAAGACAAGTTAAAGGCAAAATGACGAAATATGTGGTTAAGGAAAGTTGAAGACACTAATATCAATATCTAGTTTCATATAAGAAAACAAAAACATAAACTTTTGCATAATTAAGGAAGCAATCAGCATAGTAGAAACCACACAGAAGAATTTATAAGCTATACATATGAACAGGAGTCATCTTCCAAAATATAAAAGAAATATAGGAAAGTCAAAATGAAAATATATCTGATTTTGTGATGAGTAATGTATTTCAAAAGAAGACATACAATTGAGCAACAAGAACTCAACACTGATGATCATCAAAGGGATGCACTGTAAAAGCATCACACATACACATATTCTGGCTGTGATAAGATTGGCTGCTATCACAAAGATAAAAACTAGAAGTGAGGAAAGGCAATTCTCACTCACTGTCAGGAGTGAAAACTTGTAAAGCCATTGTGGAAATGGTATTAAGAACAGAACTGCCACTTGCCACCTGTGGTGGCTCATGCTAGTAATCCCATCTACTCAAAAGGCTGAGATATGAGGATCACAGTTCAAAGCCAGAAAAATTAACTTCCAGAATAACCTGGAAGTAGAGCTGTAGTTCAAGTGATAGAGCACTAGGTTTTGCAAACAATGCCTAGAGGACAGTACTCAGACCCTGAGTTCAAGCTCAGGAAACACACACACACACACACACACACACACACACACACACACACACACACACGAGCTGTCATCCTTCTACTGCATATAGGTCCAAAGGAAATAAAATCAGTATGTTCTAGAGTTATCTGCACACCTATGACCATTTTTTATCACATTATTATTCACAGTATCCAAAGAATGGAAATAACATCCATGCATTGAAACAACATGGTACTCCTATGTAACATATACTTTCACCCATGTAAGAGAGTGAAATCTTATTTTTTTGTCTGCATCTATTAAAATATGGCATTTTATTTGTCCATCTTTTGATGTTTTATATCATAAATAACAACTGATGGTGCTTTGAAAATTAGATATTCACATACAGAGAATGAATCTAGTTCTTATCTCATGAGTTATGAAAGTCAAAAAAATTAGAGCCATAATATAAGACTGGAAATGATAGAACTGGGAATATAGCTTAGTGGTAGAGTGCTTGCCTCGCATACATGAAGCCCTGGGTTCGATTACTAAGCACCACAAATATAGAAAAAGCCAGAAGTGGCGCTCTGGCTCAAGAGGTAGAGTGTTAGCCTTGGGCAAAAAGAAGCTATACAATTTATTGATTTACTTAAGATGTGAAACAATAATTCAACTACACTAATAGAATAATCAAATAATAATTTAACTACTGCTATAGAATAATCAAGGGAAATTTTATTCAAGCTATGCCAATAATGAAAATCTTTCAATAACAGAAATTGATATGACTTGAATTCTATTGAGAAGGCTGTCAGATTTTAAATGAGGTGGAAAATAAAGGAAGGTGATCGAGGATGTTAGTTGGGGATTATGATAAATATTATTAGGCATTCCTCCGGTGCTGGTTGTCTACTATTAAAAGTAGACTCTTGGGCTTTCCCGAAGACTGGAAAGATTTGATGTTATTTCCTTCAATAATCATATTCCATTCATATGCCACACCCTTCAGAAACATTGTCTGGTTCATGCAGATTCTAACTGAAAGGACAAAGTATTTGTTTGAATATAATATTAAATAAAAATATTTGCAAATATTCTAAAGTAAATCTGCTAAACCAAAGGAAGTGAGTTTAGTCTATCTGAGGTATACTTTGGAATCTTGGGAAACATCCCATAATATTGCCTCAAGGACATTTGAAAAACAATACACTATTTTAGTAAGCAAATTTCACCTATCAGCTTGGATGAATGAAGGAATAAAGAACCTGAATATCAGTAAAGCTGAGGAATTTTATCAAAAACTTAGCACAATCAACTAAATTAAAATATATACATTGAACCAAATATGTATTTAAAATATATTTCCCAAATGTTCTTGCGATATGAACCTGATATTTCCAGTTGCTGATCTATAAAAGATGGCATAATTTGCTAATATTAAAATTATTTTGAATAGGCTTTCTGATCAGTGTAAATCAAGGTTCAATAAATAATTTGAAGGTAGGAAATGCTGTTGGCTCAAAATTAAATGGCAGACATTCAAGGAAAGTTAGAGAAGAAATACTAAGTGATGCAACAACTTGAAACCTATGAAATCTCACACAATAAGAACAGCAGAGAAAATGATTCCTATTCATAAAAATAATATTTTGCATAACTATTTATTTGTTTTCAGCTAGAGATGGAACTAGTGTCTCCCACTTGCTAGGCAAGCATTCTGTCACTGACATACACCTGTACCTCTTATTTTATGCTGGTTATTTTTGAGAAAGTGTCTTAATTCCACCCAGGTGCATGCCTACACACATATTTTCCAGGTTCTCAGTGAAGATGAGATACAAACCATATGTTCTAGGATCCTCTCTTAAGAATATCTTCTTTTGTTCTCACCGTGTGAATGCTTAGAGTGCTGTTTAATTAATCATGCCCAAGTGTAATTATTTATAGGAACATTCTAGTTATTACACATGAAGAAGTTCATGCAGCCTATGTTTCTTTGGGTTTGGCTTACTTTTCTTTATATATATATAATATATATTACATATAATATATATTATATGTAATATATAATATATATATATATGCTCTATGTCTTTCCATTTCCTTAGGAATGGGGCAATGTCACTCTTTCCAATGGAAGCATGGAATCCCATTCTGTATATATACACCACATTTTCTTCATCTTAATCCACTGAGGGGCATCTGGGTTGATTACATATCTTGGATATGGTAAACTGAGGCAATGGACATAGTTGTGCTGGTACCTTTAGTGTGGCTTGTTTGTGGACATCTGGGTAAATGCCCAGAAGTGGGATTGATGGGCCATAGTCCAGAGTGGCTGAACAAGTTTTCATTCCCAGGAACAATGTAATAAATGCCATTCCCTTTGGGTCACATCCCCACCAGCATCTGTTATGATTTGTGTTCTTGATAATGATCAGTCTAACTGGGGTGAGGGGAAAACCCAATGTGGTTTTGTATCCATAACTAACCCCTCTGTACATAAAATTTGCAAAAATAAAATAAAACCATGTGCTGTCATCCCAAGATTCTTTCTGTGGAAATGTAATTTTGCAGATGTTTTTGCTGAGAGGGTGAAGGGGAAAGGCCTGGATCCACAGTCCACCAAATCTCAGCCTCACATGGGATGGAGGATGGTGGCTATGCAGCACTACATCCAGCTATTTGTCGAGACTGTATCTTCTGAACATTTTCTGCCTGAACTGCCCTTTCTTAAAATGTAAATCTCGCATTCTCAGCCTTTTAAATAACTAGTATTAAAAACATGAACCAAAATAACTAAAGCATTTAAATAGCTCAATGAACAAAAAAGACACCCCCCCTCTCTCTCACACACACAGCATAATCATGTTTATACTAAGTTTAATGAGAAGCAAAATCAACCTATACTATTGAAGCTCAGATGAATCCTATCCTTGTTAAGTCAAAGGCTTTTGTGATGCTGTGGGTTGGGGAAGATTGTTTGATGATAAGAACTCATCATTACCCAAAGCTGAGTATATGAGTAGATTTATTTTCTAATTGCCGGAGCTAGCCCGCAGCGAAAAGGAATCCTGATTGAGCGGGCGAGGACTAAAGAAAAAGAATAGATGAGAGAAAAAAGAAGACAAGGGACAAAAGATGGGGTTCCGGAGGTCTGCACCTCAAGAATGTAACTCAAGACTGCAGCCCCGTTTATTCTTTTTTTTTTTTTTTTTTTTTTTTTTTTCTCAAATTTTTATTTTCAAACTGACGTACAGAGAGGTTACAGTATCATACGTTGGGCGTTGGATACATTTCTTGTACTGTTTGTTGCCTTGTCCCTCATGCCCCCCTCCCTCCCCCCCTTCCCTCCCCCCCGCCCAGTTGTTCAGTTCACTTACACCAAACAGTTTTGCAAGTATTGCTTTTGTAGTTATTTCTCTTTTTTTACCCCGTGTCTCTCGAATTTGGTATTCCCTTTGAATTTCCTACTTCCAATACCAGTAAACACGGTTTCCAATATACTCAGATAAGATTACAGAGATAGTGTAGGTACAAACATAGGAAGGTGATACAAAACATCATCAATAATAGAAACTACACATTCACATAGGACGTTGAAAGTAGTTATAACTGTGATATATCACTTGTTTCCATATCATGGAGTTCATTTCACTTAGCATCATCTTATGTGTTCCGTTTATTCTTAACATCTAGCTTTTATGCAGTTTGGGAACCAGGGAATGGCATAGGGTTACCAAAGTTTAAGAAAATAAGAAAGCTTTTAGGTCGGTAAATAACAGGAGGCAATAAAACAAGACAAGGCTGAATAGTAAACATAAACCAGGCGCCTATGGACACAGTAAAACATCTTGGTAAGTGCTGGCTGTCAATTAAGCCAAATCTTACCACATTCCTTGTGATAACAGCACAACCAGAGGTCAGGATGAGGTTAGCTGCTAGCTCGGCTCCCAACATCTAATTATTCCACATACAATAATTCTGTATTGATATGAATACTTAATAATATTTAAAATAAATGAACATTTCATTAGCTAAACACAAAAGACATAACCTCACGACAATTTAATTTATCAATGTATTTAGTTTTCACTGTATGTTGCATGTTTAAATTTGGACTGAATTGGTAAAAGAATGTTTTGAGTAAAGTAATGTTCAGAGATGGAAATAAATTAGATGCCATCTCTCATAATTCAGACTTTGGATTCTGTCCACATTTGGGCTGTCCAAAGGCTCTTACAAAGTAATTTCAGTTTCGTTAATATAAGAATGTATGTAATTTTTAGATAGTTACTTATATGACAATAATTCAAATCATGTTATCCTCTAAGAAGGCAACAGAAATAAGGAAGTAATTTTGGTTACTTTCAAGTCAGTCAATGTATAAAAATGATAATAGAGGGGCTGGGAATGTAACTTAGTGGTAGAGTGTTTGCCTAGCATGTGTAAAGCCCTGGGTTCAATTCCTCAGCACCACATGATTAGAAAAAGCCAGAAGTGGTGCTGAGGAAGCCAAGGACAGTGCTCAAGCCCATAGTCCAAGCCCCAGGACTGGCAAAAAAAAAATAAAAAGATAACAGATTCATATAATTAACATGTTAAAAGCATTTTTATTGAAACTGGAAAAAAATTCAGGTCTATTTAATGTCAAGAGAATATTCATCTGAATTTACACGGTTCTTAGCACAAATATGAACAGAATTTATGTCAGAGTGCATTTACCTAGCAATATAGAATGCTGATTACTGTCAGCTCATACAAACCATGAAAGTAAGTCACACATATTATTAGACCAACTTGACTTGTTTGCAAATGCTTTCCTATTGTGGTGTTTCCTGTTTTCACCAAATAAAAAATTCAACCAGAAGTTCAGATTAGCACATAATTCTAAATAGTTTTTAGATTTGATGCTGTCTGAATGCTTTTGTCCTGAAATATGAAAGCCTCAGAAAATATGTCTACTAATGATAGCTTGTAGGTAAAAGTATATATTTTATACATGACAATCTGAGGAAAATTTATTGTATGTTTAAAATATGCACAAAATTATGTATTGCTTATATTTTATTTAATATATTATGGACATATATGACTTGAATTAAAGAACATGATATAAAAGTATAGGGGGAAATGGAAATAAATAAAACCCCATCACAATAGTAATAGTAGAAACAAGATATATTTGTTAAATGCCACATTAAAAAAATAACAATTCTATCAACAATTATGTAAGAACAATGTCTTCTGAGATTTAAATGAAACATTACAACTTACTATGAATGCCAGAAGTATAATTTTTTCAGATTTGGTTTAAAACCAAATTGTTCATTTACCAAAATTGCTGAAAAAATAGAGATTTACAAAATAAATAAATAATATATTCTCTTTTACACATAATGTGCTATGTTATCCTCAACTGTAGTTCTGAGTGTATGATAAACTGTACTTACTGAAATCATGATATTCTTGCAAGTAATAATCTTACAAAAACTGAATGGACTCAATTGGTATAAGTCATAAATATTAGTATATTTAACATATCACTTAATAAAAATTCTGACAATATATAAGCAATATAAAGTATATTATATGGTATCGATAAGTATTATAAGTAATTTTGTCAGGATTAATTCTGTTAAGTAACAAAAATGTTGATCCAAGAATGGAGTACAGAAAAGTTTATGCAATCACTTTCATTATTTATGTTCACACATTATTAGAAAAGAGATATACTTTCTAACATTATATGGAAAAACATATTGAGCACTATGGTATATTTTGCAGCAAATTTGAAGTATGGAAAGTTCATAATAACTTGACTTAAATAAAAATAAAGAATAATGTAATCCCTCTTTATTACTTTTAGGTAGACTATGCTTACTTTTTCTTCCTAAAAACAGTTTCTCCCACAGAATATTTGTGATTCTTATTTTACAAAAAAAAAATGGCATTTTCATGAGATAATCATCATATTTATCCTGAATATTTGAACTTTAAACATACACATTACATGTCATAGTACATGATGAACTACCAGTATTGACTGTTTAGTGGTTATTTTCTCTTCTTACATAAGTCATACAAAATTTCCCTGAGGGAAACTTAATTTATTATTACCACTGTACAATGTATTGGGGAAGAACAGAAATTTATACTGAGAACCATTAATTTCTCTATAGTCACAAAAAATCAAGTTACCTGTCTTGAACCATGAAAGACACAATAATTTAAATCTGATGGTAGTTATTCATGCCTGTAGTCCTAGCTACCCAGAAGACAGAGATCTGAGAATCTCAGTAAAAAGAGAGCCCTGAGCAGAAAATTCTCAGCTGCTCTTAACTCGTAAGAAGCCATGATTGAATATAGGGCTTCTGTGTTAGATTGTCAATTTGAGGGAAAAAGCAAAGAATAAATATTAACCATAAGTGATGTTTGAACATGCAAGATAGAAAATTAGTTTCATTAGTTAGCTCTTTAATTTCTGTGCAAAAGCTCTGAAGTTTGATGCGATCTAAGTTCTCCAAACTTTCTTTGATTTGTTGTGTTTCTAGGCCTATATTAAGAAAGTTTTGACCTGTGCCAAGGAGCCTTAGTGTTTCTTCTATTCCTTCCTGCAATATCTTCAGGGTATCTGTTTTATATTGAGATCTTTGATCCATTTGGAATTATTCTGGTGCAGGGGGATATATAAAGAACTAGCTTTAGCTTTTAACAAGTGCTTACCCAATTTTTCCAGCACTCTTTGATGAAGAGTCTGTCTTTCTTTCCACTCTTGAAAGCAGTGTGGAGATTCCTCAAAAGACTACACATAGAGCTCCCCTATGACACAGCATCCCTGCTTTGGGGTATTTAACCAAAGGATTACAAACAAGGTCAAACAAATGCTACCAGCACAACTATGTTTATGACAGTATGATTTACCATTACTAAAATATAGAACCAACCCAGATGCCCCTCAGTAGATGAAGATGAGCGGATTAAAAAAATGTACATATACACAATGGAATTATATGCCTTTCTTAGAAGGAATGGCTTAGCCCCATTCATTGAGGAAAGGAAAGACTTGGAAAAAAATTATACTAAGTGAAGAGAACCAGACCCCAAAAAACATAAACTCTATGGTTTTACTCATTGGAAACATTTAATTCTTGTCTAGGATAGTCTCAGCAGAGGAACACAATAGCTCAGTAGCAATGTATATATGATCACATAAGATAATCCTAAGAGAAATGAACTAGAAGATTTGTAAGTAAGTGGTTTAACTTTGTTGTTGTTACTTCCAATGTACCCCATGAAATTATGCCTTGTTCTTTTGTCTTTCTTCCCCATGGTTTTACCCCTGATATCACTGTAACTGACTTTAGTATACTGGGAATTATATGTACATTTATCGGAACTAGGGAAGGGGAACACCAAAATGGATAGACAATGGGTAAAAGGAAAACCAATGCAACAGCAATACCTACAATACAATATGCTGTAAACCGACTGTAAATCTCAGGGGAGAGCGGGAGGGAATCTAGGAGGGGGGAAGGTGGAAGAAACATGAAGGAGGAGGTAACAAGTTTGATAAGAAATATACTCACTGTCTTACATATGTAACTCTAACCCTCTGTACATTATTTTGACAATAAAAAGTGAGGGATATTCCTTCTAAGAGAAACTCTCTTGTTTGCTATTTTTCAAAATGCCAACCTCCAGCATCTGAGAAATTGTCTTATTTATCCTATTATTCTCCTTTGCCACATCTGAGGTGTAGATTAGAGATTATGTCTTGGGTGCCACTTTCTTGTTGTTTCTTCTGCTAAAACATTGGAAGTCAAAATGTTATATTAAATTTTAAACATTCCTTTTTTTTTGTTCTAGAATTATATTTTCCCAGGTAGTTCAATAACCATTCTAATCTGTTTGAATTGTCAATTCTCTGGGCTAATTTTTACACATGTCTTTTATTTTCCACTCGCAGGGCCTGAACTCAGGGCCTGGCCATAGTCCCTGAGCTCTTTTTGCTCAATGTCAGTGCTCTACCTCTTAGAACCACAGCTATACTTCCTATTTTTTGGTGGTTAATTGCAGATAAGAGTCTCATGCACTTTACAGACTGAGATGCCTTGGAAACTTGATCCTCTGATCTCAGCTTCCTAAGTAACTAGGATTACAGGCATGAACCTCCAGAGCCTGGCTCCAGGATTTATCCTTTATATCTGCTACTTTTCTTTTGTTCTTTAACCTGGTCTTAGACACTTCCTCTCTTGCTGAATTGTAGGATTTTACCTACTTATTTACTGTGCTTTGGTATCCAATCGAAAGAATGTTCCTTGTTTGTATTTTATTGGATACATATCCTAAGACGAATGTGTTCTATATTCTTTTGAAAGAATGAAGATTCTTTTTAATTAGCAACTGTAACTACATTAATTTATTTCAATGTTGGTGGTTGGAAAGCAGTTTTTTTTTTAAACCATACCTGATTTATGATCTGTCTATTCTTTTTCCTCTTACATTCAAACTCTTTTGGGTTTGAAATTCCCTTCTGAATTTCAAGCCATATGTCATAAAAGAGAAATAGCATACTTGCACTGTAAAAAAATATTTTTGGATTATAATACTGCAATTCACTTTTCCTCATATCAGTTGTGCATTGTAAGTTGCTGTGGATATTTTCATCTTGTTATTTGATGACTTGACTAGAAGCAAAGCCACTCTCTAAAGCAATGTGTCACTGTAACTATCATGAAAAAACTTTCAGTGATATACTAACTGAGTCTGTTGACCATAGATTTTTATTGTTGAATTCAGTCTCAAGAATATATCACCCAGTAATTTTCTTATGGAAGCAATGGCAAAAGAGCTGCGGTTTCTTTTGGCTTCTGGGTGAAATGCTTTTAGCAGGGCTTATGATCATATTTTATGATCACACCTGATCTTAAAGAAAATGGAGAAAAATCCCTCCTTACTATGTGTTTAGAAGAGAATCTAAACTATTTGCCAAAATGTCAGGCAGCATTCAGTTTTCAAATACAAGAAAATGGAAACATTATAACCATCTCATGAAATAATATAACCCCAGAGGGTAAATATAAATTTTATATTTTATACCTGTCTTTCTCTAATATTCTATATGAGCAGGAAAAGAAGGTGTATTTGAAGTTAAATGAACTTTAAGACATCTATACCATTTTTTCTAAACTAAAGAGATAAATGCCATTCAAACAAGCTGCATTAGTGACAAGCTCAGTGCAGATTAGCAAAACATTCTATAGATTGACACCTCAACAACTGAATTTGTTACTCCATGAATTATTTAGACTTGAAGTGAAAATAAAGTTCTTTTTAATTAACTAACACATATAATACTGCTTTTTCATAAAATAAAGCTTTAACACATATATCTGCTTATAGTTATAACACACACAATCACACACATACATATACATAGGTTCATATATATACATATACTTATAGACATCTATATTACTAGATTTAAATAAAAAATCCATGCTTGCAAGTCACTACCATAGCTGAGACTTTAGGTGTGCACTGCTATACCTGGCTTGAATTCCCATAAACTTATTTCTTTACTGTTTAGTTAATTAGCTGGTTGTTGCTTTTTAAATACATTTTATTGTTATTGTTGAGGTGATGTACAGAGGGGTTACAGTCACTTAAGCCAAGTAATTACTACATTTCTTTGTGAGTTATGTGAATCATGCCACCTCTTTCCTTCCCTGCTCTCCCTGTTTTTCCCTCCTATACCCACTCACAAGTTTTGTAGTTCATTTACAACATAGTATCTAATGAGAACAACTGCTAAATCTTTTCACCCTTCATTCATTCTTTTCTGTGCCCTCCCCAAAAGCCACTTCCAGCTTTTTCTGAGTAGTATATTGAGATAAACGTTCAGAGACTTTTCTTCCCAGCTGGCTTCAAACTGCAATCCTCAGATCTCAGCCTGCTGAGTAGCTAGGGGGAGGAGGAGGGGGGTATGAGGAACAAGGTAACAAACAGTACAAGAAATGTATCCAATGCCTAACGTATGAAACTGTAACCTCTCTGTACATCAGTTTGATAATAAAAATTTGAAAAAAAAAATAAATAAAAGTATGAGTTCCCAGCTTGTAATTTTATTTTTTAATTAAAAAATGCCAGTCTTGGTGCTTGAAATCTGGCCATGGTCCTGAGCTTTTTGTGCTCCAGGCTAATGCTCTGTCACTTGAGCCACACTTCCTCTTCCAGATTTAAGGAGGTAAGAATCTCCTGAAATTTCCTTCTTGGTCTGGCTTTGAACTGTGACCCTCAGATCTTAGCCTCCTGAGTATCTATGATTACAGGAGTGAGTCACCAGTGCCTTAGGCTAATGCATTTTTATAGGGTTGATATTTGGAATTTAAGAAATGGAAACATTGAACTTTTATAGCAAGCCTCTACTTGAATCCAATACCAAGAGTGTGTATTCATGTATTGTGATTATTTCCTTGACAGATATACTGTGACTTATAAACAACATTTGGCAAACAGTTCTCAGTAGTTGGTTTCCATTACTTTGCATGCTTTCATTGGTTGACTTCTTTCACTCTGATTAGTATCATCTTTGTCATTACCAAATTTTATTTCATATTTAAATTAAAATTTGAACTCTTTCAAGCAGGTATTTTATGTAGTGATAAAGGGCTTTGGGCACAATATCTTCTACTTTTTCCATTAGGACTTCATTCATTCTTGTACCCAAAGCAGCACCACCATTCCAAAAACCCAGGAGGAGTTTGGGATTTCTTCAGAAGAGAAAAATTCCTTGCATTTTTACATAAAAGTAGTTTAATGCACTATAAATAGTAGACACAATGATTGTCACAGTGTTGATTGATGGATGGTGAGTTAATAAAACGTGGGAACAAATGCTGCTTATGTATTTGATTTGCTTGACTCATTTGGTCTTTCAAATTTCATAGTAACTATATTATAGCATCCATCTTTTTCACAGGCATATTCTAAAAATTCTGTAAAACAAAAATAGCCTGTAGACAATTATGTAAATTTTCTTATATTTTAATATGTTTTTAGTTTAGTTTTTATTTTTGAGGCTCTTTTTTGAAATTTTCTTTGTCCTTCAATCTGAAGTAGAGCATTCACAACAGCCTTTCACAATGAGATTCTGGATGATGCATCACGACAAACAGATATGTTATTTTCTGTAGTTATGAATTTGTTATAAAATAATGCTTTCTTATTAAAATCTATGTGTTTATTGTAAAACTATAACAGTCTGTATTCATTTGAGCTCATAATTCCCTCAAATACTCAGTTTAATCTAGAAATAATCATTTAAAGCATAATTTAGTCTCCTAAACATTTTGTTTGCTTTGGCATATTGACATAGACTCTGATGCGAAAGATCAATAAATAATACTATATATTCAAATATTATTTTACTTGCTATTCAGTGGTGAATTTTGTAAAAAAAACAAACGATGGCTCTTCTTGGTTGCATGCATTTTTATTTTATTTCCTGGGTCCTTTTGGTAAAAATGGTTATTCGCTGCAACTATAAACTCTTATTAACCACGTCAAAGGCTTTAACTGCCAGTGTACTCGTTGCTTTTGTTATACGCTTATAAGGATCATGCAGAACTTATTAAAGCCTTTTATTGTAGAATGTAGAGCTGTATTTCATACACTATTTAAATTTGTACATTTACCCATTTGGCAGTATTCTTATACTGTCTGCTAGCAAGGCGTTTTACTTATCCTTTGGGAAAAATATATATTTATCTTTGAATTTCATCATTCTTCAAAAACACACAAATAAATTCTGCCCCCAAAATACAAATGAATCCTTTGCAAGTGAGTTTTGATGTGTTTTCCATGAACATTTTGTTATTCATCTCTTAAGTAAGGACAGTGACAGTTGAATATACCTTTAAACATTTGGTGACATGCATATCAATATGATAGACTGCTAGGAATTAATGAACAATAATAATTAATTCTAAATATGAATTAGTGATTGGATATCATATCTCTTAAAGTAGATATTTGAAATAGTATAGATTGTCAAATGAGCATGAAACACAATATAAAACTGCAATTCTTGGGGTTGGATATGTGACTCAGTTGGTAAAGTGTCAACCAATGAGTGAAAGGATCTGGTAAAGAGTTTAAATCTTGATCTTGGATGGAAAGAAAAAGAGAACACAAAAATAAACACGAAAATATTGCTGTGCTCACTCTTATTCAGAATAGATACAAAATTAAATTGACCTTCTAACACTGTAGTCTTAGGTGTGGTCATCTGGCTTATTTTGACAAGTGACATCAGGCACACAGTTGATCTCTGAGATAAGGAAATTGTTAGACCTGACACTACACAGGGTTACATTTCCAACCAAAGCAAACAAACACATTCTAAGTGCAAAGATAGAAAGCTTATTATATCACCAAAGTGGGACGATGGGGTCTACTTCCAGCCATGACATGAGTTGAAATGTAAGACATTTTCTCAATATTTAAACATAGAGATATTTGGCTTTGTTTCTTTTGCAAATGCAGTCTCAGTTGCTTGACAGGTACAAAGACTACTCTCTGTATTTTGCTGCAGGTGGAAGAAACAACATTTGGCAATTTATGATTCATTTACCAATAAAAGCAACATTATGAAATTTTATGTTTGATTGCTTTCTGTAAGTGATAATGGTGAATGTTTACCATGCCTTCCAATTTTTATGATACAATCAGCTGATATAATATACTATAAAAAGTATCTCAATTATAGTGGATATTTCAGGCCTTACTTTATTTCTTCATTTTAAATTTTATTTATTTTGAGAGGCACTGGTTATTGAACTCAGGGCTTCCTGTTCACTTGACTGGCTTGCTCAGAGAGTACTCTACCACTATGTTCCTAGGGGTTTTTGTTGTTGGTAGTGGTGGTGGTGGTGTTGGTGGTGGTGGTGGTGGTTACATTAGAGATGAAATCTTATGAGCTTTTTCGCCCTGGGATGAATTTCAACCATAATTCTCCAGACCTGAGGTCTCTGAGTAGATATGATTAAAGGAATGAGCCATTGGTGCCAGGCTGAAAATGTCAGTTTGCCCTAGTGTTCTGTTTCACTGTTATATATACATACAAATTGTAGCATAGTCAGAGGACTAGTAAACAGTATTAAATCTGCATGCAAAATATACCTTTCCTTTGGCTTGAGCAATGTAACCTTTTTTCTCTAGTAGTGACATCTATGCAGCACACACCTAGCATCTGCTGCACAGCTAAATGCCCTGTCACTGTGAGTCCCATTTAATTTTTGCTATCTTGCTAGCATGATCTTAACAGCCAGTTTTTAAGAAGAAATAACCCTTCTATTGGCAAGTCAGTGCTACATTTAAAGAGATGACAAAGTGTTAGTGGAAAGATCTTGAAGTTAATTGGCAACAAAACAATTGTGTGGTGTTATGTCAGGTTGTCAGGGAGCTGTGTGGTGTGAACTCTGAACAAGTGTCATTCTATAGAGGTTGTCTGAATTTGTCCTGCAGGCTATGCAAGAAAACACAGACAATAACAAGATAAATTCTCCCAAACACCACTGAAGCACAGAGTCATGCTTAATTCACAAAAGTGACAGACTTCAGTGGCTATCTTGTCAAACCTTCTACCTGTTGAAGTGCTCAGTGGACACAAAGTGGAAAAGGATGAGTTTGAGCATCTCTAATTTCAAACACCTTTTTCGTTTAATTTATTGATTTTTTTACAATTTTTGTCAAGGTGATGTACAGAGGGTTTACAGTGACATAGGTAATGTAATGAGTCCATTTCTTGTCAAACCTGCTACCTCCGTTCACATTTTTCTCCCACTTTCTGTCCTTCTCTATTCCATCCCCCACCCCCAATTATACAGTTAGTTTACAGCATATTGTCTTACAAGTATTGCTTTTGCATTGGTTCACCTTTTACCCTTTGTCTCATCATTTTGATATTCCTTTTCCCTTCCCTAATTCAGACAAGCATATATATAATTCCCAGGGTATTAAAATCAAAAGCAAAAGTAACAGGGGTGAACCCATAAGGAAGATAAACAAAAGAAAAAAGAAATTTCACATAGTAGTTTAAAAATAACAACAATGATAAACTGCTCGTTTCCATATCTTGGAGTTCATTTCACTTAGCATCATCTTATATGTTTATATGTTCATAGCTATTGAGCTATTGTGATTTTCTGCTAGGACTATCCTAGACATGTACTAATTACTACCAATGAGGGAGACCATAATCAATGTTTCTTTGGGTCTGGCTCACTTTACTTAACATAACTTTTTCATGTCTTTCCACTTTTTATTTTTAAGAATTTTTTTTTTTGCCAGTCCTGGACCTTGGACTCAGGGCCTGAGCACTGTCCCTAGCTTCCTTTTTGCTCAAGGCTAGCACTCTGCCACTTGAGCCACAGTGCCACTTCTGGCCGTTTTCTGTATATGTGGTGCTGGGGAATCGAACCCAGGGCCTCATGTATACGAGGCAAGCTCTCTTGCCACTAGGCCATATCCCCAGCCCCAAGAATATTTTTTTTTTAATTCTTGCATATTTCCCACTTTTCTGTATCTCACAAAATCACCATACTGTTAGATATATGTATATTTCTAATACTTGGTATGCTTGGTCTTTCTCTATAAAATCACAATAATATATACTCCCTCATCCACAGGCCCACTTTCAGCAGTGTACATGCAACTGTTTCTTTCTTCTTGCTTACCTTAAGCAAACAAGTAACAGCAAAAAAGGTCATACCACAAAATTCCAAAAACATTTTTTCCATCTTCTTGCGAAAATCTCAGTTCATTAGTAGATCGATAGGCTCAGAAGCTCATGGGTTTTACAACCTGGAACCTTGATTTACCCTTACCACTCCATGGGTACAACAAGCCAGCTGGGCTCTACCATTGACACTTCAGAATTTCAGGTTAAAAGAGCAATCTCTGACTTGTGTGTACGAACATTTCTAATTGTTGCAAGTAGAAAAGAGACCTAGAGAAAATTCCCACAAGTTTAAAAAGCTTCTGTTCAGAAGTAGTATTTGTCATTCTACTTCACATTTTATTTTGAAAGGATGAAGTTAGGTGAGACGAAGGATAAAGTGCTAAGGAATGCAATAGCAATACTCAAAAGACAATATGTTGGAAATAAACTGAATGACTAAGGGAGGGGTTGGGAGGAAGGCAGGCAGAAGAAAAATGAAGGCGTTGGTAGCAAGTATAATAAGAAATGTACTTATTACCTTATGTATGTAACTGTAACTCCTCTGTACATCACTTTGAAAATAAAATTAAATAAAAAAGTGGCAGGAAAAACATTGTCTTCCACAAGGAAGCAGGACAGGGGGAGAAGACCAAGTCTTAGTGATAACTCATAAAATGTATCACACTACCTATTAAAACTTTTAATCAGTAAAATAAACCTTAAAAGTGGACAATTGAATTAGACTCTACTTATAGTGTAAATTAATTAGATACCCTTAAATTATTGTCAATTTTCCCACACACACTCAGAAATCCCCTCCTGGGAGCACAGTAGTTCAGTGTTAAAAAAAAAATACCTTAGATTTTTAGATAGTGTATCTTGTCCATCTTTATAACAAGCACAGCAATGATACACAAGGTAAGTCTGATTATCATTGTATTCATGGTTTCTTGAAGGCAAAACACTTCAAATTTTAAGGGAATGTTATATTTTTTTCCTTGAATGCCTCCATACACGTGTCCTAAATTTCTAAAAGTTATGTTAGATTTGATCTCTTAAACTAGACATAATGAACCATAACCTCTCTTAGTATATTTTCCATTAAGTATTCCATATATTTGAGTCATATGACTTGTTAGCATAGAGCCTACTTTCTAACAAGCAAAAATTTCCTTATTCCACTTTCTTTCCACTATATGGCATCAGATTTCCTCATTATGCCATCAGTCACTGTTATTGGTTTTTCTCACAGTATTGGCCCTTGGATGTTCCACATATAACTGATCACTATATAAAATAATAAATACAGCTTTAGACCTTCACAGATTCTACAAAAATTTTTCTGTTTGCATAAGTCTCAATCATGTTTCTGATTATCATTCAATATCAATTATTTTAAATAATAGACTATGTTAAAGAAATTACCAAAAAAAGTGGTATCTATGCATCCGGGTATTTTAATAGTTTAATTTCAAAAAAGCACTTGTACTGTGTAGTATAATTACTAATTGTAAAGACCCAGAAGTCTAGCATGTATCACAAATGCAAATTGACATCCCATTGTGCTGTTTCTGATGGGATATTCTTTTATGTGTGATAGATATATAAATGTTCACCTGTGTTTCTGTGTGAAATGTATTAAAAATTGTTCAGCAAGAGATAAAATGTTAACATTCTCATAGCTTGATCTCTCTTTTTTTAACCTCCCAGTATCTTGCTCTCTTGCTAAAATGCATACTGATATTTTGAAATTCTCAGATGAAATATAAGGTATTTACTATCAAGGAGATCTCCTAGGGGAAACTACATCTGTTCAACAATCTTTAAAACAATGCTTGAACTTCTCAGCATTTTTCAATTCACAGCCAACTTTGATGATAACATCCTAGGATGTAAAAAATCCTTCCTAGGAGGATAGAAGGCTGTGCAGCATGTAGTTAGCTTTAGTTAGAAGAAATACATTTCTTGCTAAAATACAAAATGCATCCAGAATGGGTGTCTTTTAAAAATATTGTTTGTTCCCTTTTTATTCCAATTCTATCCTATGTTCCTGTGTGAAACACAGGTTGCTTTTTCCAAAAAATGAAAATAAAATAGAAAACATTGTTTAATAGATATATGTTGCTATCAATGAATTAAACAATATTTAAAAATACTCCAGATGGGCTCTGGTAATTTCTGTCTCACCCTAGTTACTGAGGAAGCTGAAAACTAAGAATCAATGTTTAAACTAAGCTGTGAAAGGTAAGTCCATGAGACTGTCTTCTCCAATAACAAGTAAGGAGTCAGAAGGTATATATGGCTCAAGTGGTAAAATGTCACCCTTAAGCCAAAGAACTATGAAAAATAGGAAGCCCTTAGTTCAAGTCCCAGTCCTGGCACATGGAACTAAACAAAAACTAATACAGCCCTGTATTACATGGAGAGTATAGCTTCAAAATACTCCAAAGACTAGACAAGAGTAAAAAGACACTTGATTAGAGAGTGTGATTCATAAACATAGATCCTGAAATTCCATGGAAATCATCATGGTACAAAATAGAAGAAAGAATGTAAGGCAGAATGGGAACAGTTATTTCTGGAATTAATCCTGTTAGAAAATAATTTGGGCTGACTGCAATGTCTCCCATCTCTACCCCAAACTACTTGGGAGGTAGAGTCAAATATGATCATGGGTTGAGGTCATTCAGACAAAAAGTTAGCATGACCTTAACTCAACAAAAAACCTAAACATAGTAGAGAATGCCGGTCCTCTCAGTCACGTGGGAGACTACAAGGAGCCTGAGGTCCTTTCCTTACAAAAGCATGAAATACTCTCTCAAAAAGAACAAAGTCCTGAGAGTATAGTAGAGCACCTGCTTAGCAAGTTAGGGACCCTAGATTCAAATTTCAGAAATATATAAATAAACAGAATTTGTGAAAGTTTCAGCTTTCCTCTCATGTTTACTACCATAATAACCAAAGTGCACTCCAAGTGTGGTGGATATGTTCTTGATTCTTCAAAGCAGTACATTTTACTAGACAAATGACTCTTTTCTTGAATTAATCCTTTTTTTTTTCTATTGTCAACGTTTTACTGATCAATGTCTGCATAATATTGATGATGTTGGAATGACAATTGTTTCTCCGTGGATGCATCTAGTCTTCTAATTTATAAATAAATGTAAATATTTTAAGAAATTCTATATACCTAGGCAAAGATTCAACAATGGCTACCCATACTCATACCTATACTTTCTTTAAATAGAGAATGAAATGTAGACTCTACGATCTTGTACGTCATGTTCTGTATGGGGTATTCTATTTTAAATTATAAATTTGTTCCATGTCTAAAGTATCTCAAGATGAAACTAATGTTTGCACCCAGCACCAGGCACTACTTCACAGATAGTGACTGTTTACTGAGATCTGGTTGTTAAGTAGAAAATAAAAGAGATATAAATTGTTCAGGACTTTGACCTCAAAGATCTCAAAATCAGAATTTGCCTGGGTAGATAGATTTTTTAATAACTTATTTTCAATATGAATAGATAAAAGAAGTCACCAGGTATTACATTTTAAAAAAATAAAGATTAGTTTATTGAGAACTAGCAGTGATGGAAAACTTTTACAGAAGTGGACAGCTCTGTCTCATGTAAAAGAAAAACTAGTCACTGTGATAGCCAACTCTAGTTATAAGATATTACAACTATGTATTAGCTAGAGATGAAGGTTGGCAGATAAAATGGCTGGCAAGTTTCCAGTTTTACATGGCAGTGGAGAATATGCTTTTGGTGTTTTGCTTCTTAACACACACACACACACACACGTATACACACACACACACAAGCAAAATTTATGAACACTGGCATACAAACACACAGATTTTCACATACCTATAATGAAGACACATGCATATAATGAAGCAGAATCTTTAAAAGAAGAACTGGTTTTTTTAATTAGTCACCATGTTCTTGGACAAAAAATATCAAATGAAGTCATCATGAAACTTCTAATGTACTTACTTAAGATATTTGTGAACATATACTGGTTATATCTTTTCTCTGTGTATTCAACATCCCTGAATCCAACTTACCCTTCCTTCTTTATTCTTTATTTCTGCTCCCCTTTCTTCAACAAATTCAACAATTGTTCTATTTTCATTAAGGATTTAGGACGGAATATGAGATTTTGATAGTCTCTTTATTTTACTTGATTTCCATCTTGGCAAATTTTCCCTCAGTTTGTGAAGAAGGCAATAGTATCCTGATAGTAGTATATGGAAAAAAATTGCTAAACTAGAATATTGTAGCTCTGATTGGACACATGTACCAAACTTACATATTAGGGTTAGTTGTAAAATTATCCTGTCTGCCAAGGCTAGGATATTTCTCTTTTTCTGTAGTCTCAGTTTGAAATACATAAAATAACATATCAGAATTACTCTCAATTTCACTGTACTTTTATAAAAAAAACGAAATGATTAGAGCAATCAAAATGCAGCAAGGAAAGCCAAATGCCTGTTTATATAAACTATAGTTCTGCTTATTGTTATTATGGGTAAGTCTCAAGCTGGCATTACTGCAATTAATTTATATGAGAAATTTCAGTTAAATGTGTCTGTAATGTTTCTGATCATCTGGAATACCTTTCATGAATGACTTAAATTAGTCAAAATATAGTTTTGTGAAGAATTATGTCCAATTCAATTGGAACAGAAAAGCTAGTATGTAATACAAGTTTTCTTAAAGTCTACACATCTCCAGACACATAAAGAAATGAAAAGTTCATGATGCCAACCACTTTGGTAAATACAGAAATATTAGTCAAGCCAGATCTGAGTAGCTTACTCTTTGCATGGTAGCTACTCAGGAGGTTCCTGAGGATTGTGGCTGGAAGCTAGCCTAGACAGGAAAGTCTGTGAGATTCTTATTTTTAGTGCAGATTTTTTTTTTTTTTGGTACCGGGAATCGAACCCAGGACATTGCACTTGCTAGGCAAGCGCTTTGCCACTGAGCTACATCCTAGCCCTGAGATTCTTATTTTTAATTAATGACCAAAACAGTCATAGGTAGAGCTGTGATTTGTGTAATATAGTACTAGTCTTAAGCACAGATGCTCAGGGATAATGCACAGGCTCTTTGTTGAAGCCTCAGGACTAGCACAATAGATAGGTAGGTAAGAAGTGGGTGGGTGGGTGGGTGGATGGATGGATGGATAGATGGATAGATAACAGTAAGGTAAATAAACAATAGTAACTGAATTGGCAACTTTGATTAAGTTTATTATGATATCTTTTAAATTTCTCAATATCAACATTCAGATATATGCTTCTTTCTTACAGTTATTGCAGAGAAACTGATATTCTGCCTGTTTATTCTGGAATATACACATAGTTTAGTATTTTTGAAAGATAAGTGAGCACTATAGTTCCAAGGACCACTCAAATATAATCTGAAATGTCCATATATTTACTAAATCTCCTAAGAATTAAACAAACTATTTGACATTGGGAAAGCAATTGAACTGTTTGATTTATAGCACCCAAGAGATCTAAATATATCTGTCACAACCAGTGACATACCTGACTAAAGATGGCAAGTTGCTAGCTGAAGACATGGTGCCATTGGTAAGGGAACAGAATGCCATGGTCTTAGAGAAACAAAATTGAATGTTCAAGGAAGCATGACTGAAACTTGGAAATCAGTCCTGTATAACATATTAGTGATTGATGGTGATGTCTCATGTACAGGGACACAAACTCTAACACTTATAAATCTTGGTTCTGAAAATAGAGTGTGAGAGTTGCCAGTAAAAATACGAGAATCTCTGCACATTTACGTCATGAAGTTCATCCCTCTGGCATCTTGGCAGGCCCCCAAATACCCCTATGAACAGCTTGAGTCTAAGATGATATGCCAAACATGATGTGTAAGTCAACATAAGTTTAAGTTTACTTGGAAAGAAAAATCATTAAAACATAGATATGTTTTGAAAAAAAATTTAATTTTGAAAACAAGAAAGAAAATTAGAATAGTGCATTCAACACTATTCATTAAAGCATTCAATAAGGATTATTTGGTTAAGAAGACATTATGCATATGCTATGTTAGATTGAAGAAAAATGAAGATGATATTTGCTAATAGAAAGATTAGTATTATGAGAATTTTAGTCAGAATGAATGCAAGCAGAATTTTTAATTTCTCTATTGTCTCTGTATCTATCTTTCTTTAAAAAGAGAATTAAAAAAGTATTTGTGAGGGTAGAGTGTGCCACAAGGCTTTACACATGCCAGAAAAATATCCTTTATCAAACTTCATCCCAGTCAAATTAATAATCCCTTATATAACAGTAAAATAATATTTTAATTTTGTATAATATCAGAAATTGCAGTCAAAGTAGAAAATCATATCATTTTTAAAAATATGCAGAAAGAGAAAGAAAAAAATCACCTCATTGAACAAGGACTAAAAAAAGCTTTCTTATAAAATTCAGGTACATAGCACTTAAATCTACTGAACTAGTATCATAACCTTTTTATTGATTGATTGATTGTCAAAGTAATGAACAGGGGGTTATATTTTCATATATAAAGCAGTGAATACATGTTTTATTTTTCTTTCCTTTTCTTTTTTCTCTTTTCTTTCTTTCTTTTTTTTTTCCTGGGGCTTGGACTCAGGGCCTGAGCACTGTCCCTGGCTTCTTTTTGCTCAAGGCAAAAAGAGCTGTGGCTCTGCTTCTTGAGCCACAGCACCACTTCTAGCTTTTTCTATACATGTGGTGCTGTGGAATCAAACCCAGGACTTCATGCATGTGAGACAAGCACTTTACCACTAGGCCATATTCCCAGCCCATCATTTCTTATCAAACTTATTACCTCCTCCTTCATTTTTCTCCCACCTTCCCCGCTCTCTGGTTCCCTCCCCATCCTCCCCCTAGTTGTTCAGTTGGTTTACAGAATGCTGTCTTATAAGTATTGCTGTTGCATTCATTTGTCTTTCACCATTTGTCTCTCCATTTTGGTGATCCCCTTCCCTAGGGATTTGTTCCAGTCATATTTTCTAAAATAAAATAAGATAAATTCAAGTATTTAAGAAAAGTACTTATATAGTCTATAATTATATGCTAAAATTAGATTTGTTTTCATTTACAATAAAAGTTGATTTTATTTTCTATATATATCCCAAACTGTATGTGAAATAAGTGTAACTGATTCAGTACTACCAATACTTACATCAGAAAGCTTAAACATTTTATGTAGTGAATACATTGTATATTTGAACACATGTAGTATGGGGGGATCTGGGCAGGGGGTATTGGGCCTTAAACTCGAAGCCTGGGCACTGTCTCTGAGGTTTTTTGCTTAAGGCTCATATGGTACCAATTGAGCCACAACTCCACTTCCTGGTCAAATAGAGCCTCATTGACTTTCCTACCGGGGCTGGCTTCAAACTATGATCTTGAGATCTCAGCCTCCAGAGTAGGTAGGATTACAAACATGAACCACTTGCACCTGGTTTCATGAATGTGATAGTGTGACAAGTATTCACTTTAGAAAGCTTGCACATAAGCAATTATAGATTTTGTCTTTAAAGTTGGGTGGCAGTGGCTCAGGCCTATCATCTTGGTTAGGAAGCTGCTATATGAGGATCATGATTCCAGCCTAGGCAGGAAAGTACATGAGATTCTTAGATCTGATTAACCACCAAAATGCCAAAGTGGAGCTGTGGCTCAAGAGGTAACTTTGAGCCAAAGTCCAAGCCCAGGACTTGCACCAAACAATAATTAATTAGTTAATTCATTAGAGATCTTATCATTCAACTTCTTATTGAAAGCAATTGTAGAAAAAGAAATTGAAATCCTTTGTTTACCAAAAGTACCAAGTAACCTTGTAAACATAGTTCCACATATTGTTTTTCCCTAAAGAAGTGACTGGAAAGCTCTTTTGAATTATTTATGCTAACCATCTGTTCCTTCGTTATCACTTCTTCCAGAACAGACAAATCTCATGGCCTTCAGATTTTAGCTACAACTACTTCTAGATGAACAGCTGTTTCCTTATCAAAAATCCATACTGAAGCTGTTTATCCTAAATTGGGGAATTTCATTATTATCTCTAGGGCTCTGCTAGAATTAATCTATTTAAACAGCTTTCTCCTTAAAAACAGGTGCTTAAGTGGCTTATCTAAATTCTATCATTTTGACAAGAAAAATCACAAGAAATGAATTGCACATTTTACTCCCGCAGGAAAAAAAATATATATAGGAGCTTTCTATTTAATTACTCTTCTATATAGAAACAATGCTTTGTTGCCAGCCTATGTCATTCTACCACCCACCACCAGAATCAGATAGAAGAAAAGGGAAAGAAGGAGGAAGGGCAAGAGAAAAGGAGAAAGAGAAAGGGAGAGAGAATGGGGGTGGGCAAAAGAAAGACAGAGAAAGACAACTCAATCACAATCTAGACTGTTGTGACCCTAACTGGAATTTTATTATAGTTTATTAAAATATTTTTGGTCATTGTGTTTTCTAATCTTGCTTTACTAAATTCTCAAAATTTTAGTGGCTTCATACAACATGAATGTATCTTTCATATTTATCTGTGGCCAAGGATCTAAAACATTTTAGCGAGATAGTAACATTCATGGATACTGTAGAGGAGGACTTGCCCTTCCTCTTCCAGCTGTGGTGATGTTGTGCATTCCTTATTTATAATGGTCACATCCCCTCAACTCCTTTATGCATTTGTCTCCATCAGCATTTTATTCATACTCTTCTTTTGCCTCCTTTGCATAGCATTAAATTTCTAATGGTATAATTAAAACTAATAATTCCTTATTATCAAAGAAAAAATTGTATAGACAAGTTAAATAGGAAAGGGAGGTGTTATTCAAATATATTGAAGATGGAAAGAATTACCTCAGTCCTTTTTCTCAAAGATAGTATTTGTCTAAACAGTGGAATGAGATATTCTTGCAGGCCAGGTTACAGGAAGTTTATTTAATGTTACTGGACATTTGGTGTCTATTATCTGGTTCTTACCATAGAAAGATTATTTACCTCCCCAAAAAACTGTGATTAATGAAGACAGATAATGGAGTGAGGGGAGTGGGGCTGTGGTTCAAGTGGCAGAGCACTAGTCTTGAGCTGAAGATTTCAGGGACAGTACCCAGGCTGAGTTCCAACCCCATGACCACTCAAAAAGAAATAAGAAAGAGAGAAAGAAAGAAAGAAAGAAAGAAAGAAAGAAAGAAAGAAAGAAAGAAAGAAAGAAAGAAAGAAAGAAAGAAAGAGAGAGAGAAAGAGAGAGAGAGAGAAAGAGAGAGAGAAAGAGAGAGAGAAAGAGAGAGAGAAAGAGAGAGAGAAAGAGAGAGAGAAAGAGAGAAACAAAGAGAGAAACAAAGAAAGAGAAAGAAAGAAAGAAAGAAAGAAAGAAAGAAAGAAAGAAAGAAAGAAAGAAAGGAAGGAAGGAAGGAAGGAAGGAAGGAAGAAGGAAGAAAGAAAGAAAGAAAGAAAGAAAGAAAGAAAGAAAGAAAGAAAGAAAGAAAGAAAGAAAGAAAGAGAAAGAAAGAAAGGAAGGAAGGAAGGAGGAAGGGAGGGAGGGAGAATGGGAGGGAGGGAGGATGGGAGGGAGGGAGTAAGGGAAGAAGGAAGGAAGGATGGAGAGGAAGGAAGGAAAGGAAGGAAGGAAGGAAGGAAGGAAGGAAGGAAGGAAGGAAGGAAGGAAGGAAGGAAGGAAGGAAGGAGAGAAAAGAGAGTGAGAATTCAACCCATGATATGCACTTTGTAGCTTATGAAACGAAGACAACAGAGAGGTGGGTAGGTTGCAGATGGATGGGCAGAATGATGAAAGTGGTGATCGTGATCAGGATGCATTTTACTCATAAACTCACAGGTTGAATGTAACCTCTTTGTACAACTTAAAGATAATAAACATACAAGATTTTTTTTCATTTTATTTATTTATTTATTTATTTATTTATTTATTTATTTATTTATTTATTTATTTATTTGCCAGTCCTGGGCCTTGGACTCAGGGCCTGAGCACTGTCCCTGGCTTCTGTTTGCTCAAGGCTAGCATCCTGCCACTTGAGCCACAGCACCACTTCTGGCCATTTTCTATATATGTGGTGCTGGGGAATCCAACCCAGGGCTTCATGTATAAGAGGCAAGCACTCTTGCCACTAGGCCGTATTTCCAGCCTACAAGTTGTGTTTTTTTGTTTTTTTTTTTTGTTTTTTTTTTTAGGTGGGCTCATGTCCACCCAGGTAAAGGGAATTAAACAAACAAAGATATAAACTCTCTTTCTGTCTTGTTGCTTAAATGTGAAAAGAGCAACAAACCAGCCACTGAGAAAGACTATAAAATTTGGCAAGAGTTTTAGATCCCAGAGGTTTATATTTCAAAACTGATGATACATAATTTATACTTACAGGTTTTCTTATGTAAATGTGGTAAGGAATGTTTGGTCAAAATTTATTCAAGCTGAAGGGAATAGTTTTAGATTAAATATAGTTTGGGTAATTAAATTAATATTGATAGATTTAAGACTGATTATAATTGTGGCTCTTAAAACATACTGGTTACTTCATACTTTGGAAGAATGAAAATGTTGGACCATGAGTCTGTCTTTTTATCTATCATTAAACAGAAGTAGAAATTTTTCTACATCACCTCTTTTCACATAAAGCATACTATTTCTCAATTTACTTTTATTATCATTTTATATCTTAATCAATTCATTCATTTTCACTCTCAAATTGATAGCTTTCTTTTAAAGAAAATATTAGGTCATAGTCTATCTCATTACTCATTACTTATTACTCAGTATACTCAACACTTACAGTAAGAATAAAATGATTTAAAATTTTTAAACTATTTAAAAACAATTCACTTTAATAAGTATACTGTAAATATCCTTTATTAACTCTTTACTTTTTGTGTTGGTGTTATAGATATTACTCTTTGAATGGCATAAACTCCCTAACAGAAATTGCAAGTAACATTTGGAAAATTAGAGCACACGATAAACATCTAAAGTAAATAATATACAATTAATAGAGCAAAATAATCATGATTGTGGCATTTGAAATTCAACTGAGTCCGAGTTTTCTTAAATTGAAGAAAATCCAGCTTCTTAAACAGAATGTCTGAAACGAACATATACAATTTTGTATTTCATTTTCACTAGTTTACTTTTTCTTGTAGAAAATTGATTTCCATTTGTGTTTTGTCATTGTCTTCCCCTAAAATCAATGTTTCCAAGGGTCTTACTATACTTCCAACAAAATTAAAAACTATCCATATTGAAAGTCTTCCTCTGGAAGACTTCATTATCAGAAATCTGCAGGCACAACCCTAGTGGTGAGAGAAATCATTTTGCAAACTGGCATCCAATGACACAAATGTAAGTGGACAAAGGCTTTACATTTTCAATTGAATTTTGATTCTGGATCAGAGTTTTAATGTTACTTGTTTAAGTATCAGTCTTTTTGGAGTTTGTTAGTGATTCAGTACACTAACTAGTATTACACTGTTTTTAAAAGGAGGGTGAAAAATTGAGTGATGCTAATGCTATCATTTGAAAAGGAAAGTGGGTTGGCCAACTTAAGACATTTTTATTTTAAAGCCACTTGAAAATGTTTTAACACACTAAAGCTGATATTTTTCAGCAAAAAGAACAAATGCTTCTTTGTTAAGGCATTTATATTTCCCTTATCTAAAGTTTTGATATTAGATTCGTTAGTACAAGCACTTGAGTACATATTTCTAGAACTCAGCTTCAGATTGCATCTGCAGGCACAGTGAACATAAATAAGTTAGGAAAAGTAAGTGAATTTGAGTAATAAAAATTGTGTTTGATCCTTAAATTTAATAAACATTAAAGAGACAATTTCATATAATATTGTAATTACATGATACCTATTAATAATGTTACTATCCCTAAGAGCTCCACAGTCTTGTTATCACATTCTAAACAGTATCAACTCTATGCAGTTTCAAATATCAATGATAACATGTGATATCATTATTTATGTGCCTGGTTTATTTTATTTAATGTTTCTCATGTCACCTATGCCTTTACAAACATAATAACCATGTCAGATGATGCTTATGTCAATTAACTAGATTAACCTATAGCACCTACAAGTGTTTTAGGCATATGTTGAGCTGAATATACACAGCACATACAATTTTCTTTAAAAATTTGTATATAACTTATTTACATATATTTACAATTTATTTTATAATAAATTAATATGGTTGAAACCCATATTGTTTTATATTATCAGAAAAATGAGTGAATACGAGAAAAAATAATGAGAACCTGAGGAAACGGAAATGTATATTATGTTCATGGATCAGGATCATTAATACTCTTCAAATGAATGTGTCATCCAAAGTGAACTTTAGATTCACTGTAATCTTCACATGACACAATAGCCAAACACCAATGACTACAACAATAAAACCGAAGTAACCAAAACAAACAGAAAAAGTTGGAAGTATGACGCAACCCGACCTCAAAATTCACAATTCTCTCATAACCCAAACAGCACTATACAAAAGTAAAAATAGACCATTAAAAAAATGGGAAGGGATAGAGAGGCTATTTACAGCACCACATATTTGCAGCCCACTATTCTTAGAGAAATAATACTAACAGCCAGTGTATAAAAGACAATTTCTTCCTTAAGTATTCTTTTTTTTTTTTTTTTTTTTTGGCCAGTCCTGGGCCTTGGACTCAGGGCCTGAGCACTGTCCCTGGCTTCTTCCCGCTCAAGGCTAGCACTCTGCCACTTGAGCCACAGCGCCGCTTCTGGCCGTTTTCTGTATATGTGGTGCTGGGGAATCGAACCTAGGGCCTCGTGTATACGAGGCAGGCACTCTTGCCACTAGGCTATATCCCCAGCCCCGTCCTTAAGTATTCTTGAGTAAAAAGTATATGCACATGTGAATGAATGAAATTAAAACAAGAGCTAAAACAATCATAAATCAATTCAAAGTGGATTAAAAACTTAACTCAAAGACTACTAATACCTAAATGAGTAAAATAAAAAGAAATATTCAGTGACATTGCTCTGGAAAAAAATCTTTTTGACTAAAATCCAAGGTCCTTACAATGAAAACAAAAGTAGAGAAATGGAATTCCATTTAATTAAACATTTTTGTAAAGTGAAATAATTAGAGAATGAAAGGATAATTTATAAATAGAAGATGTATTAGAAAAGTACATATATGTTAAGCAATTAATATAAAAAATTGTAAGCAAATGACACATCAAGAACTAAACAAAATGAGTAAAGTAGCTTAATAGCCATTTCTAAATAAGACAGAAGACACAGAAGTGTCATCAAGCACAAATAAAAGTGGCTAATATCTCTAAATATCAGAACAGTATAAACTGAAAATATAAGAAGATATAATATCATATATATGTATGTTTAAATGGATTTACCTTTTTAAAAAGTAAAGAAAAAGGATACAGGGAGTATTGGTGAGGATGCTTTTCAAAAATAATGATTTCCTTAACAATAGATATTTTACCGAACATTAAAAAATTGCTGTATATTTTATCAATGCCACTATTGGATATGTATAAAGAAAATGAAACTATGTTAAACAGTCTGAATTCTCATGTTCATTCCAACTTCATTCGTAGTAATGAAGATGCAAAAGAAACCCAAGTGTCCAGGAGAACATGGATACATGGATGGATATCATGAATGTTTACGCATTAAGAAAATAATCTTCAACCAAGTGAAGCACTTTATTTATTTTGTTTATCTATTTAGCTAGTCCTGGGTCTTGAACTCAGGGGCTGGGCACTGTCCCTGAGCTTCATTTGCTTAAGGCTAGCCCTCTACCACTTGAGCCACAGCACTGCTTCTGTGTTTCCCTGTTTATGTGGTACTGCGGAATCAAACACAGGGCTTCATGCATGGTAGGCAAGCACTCTACCACTAAGCCACATTCCCAACCTTCACAAAAGTACTTGTAGTGGTAGTAAGGATATGGACCTAGAACTAACTATGACAGCTGAAATAAAACAGACCGAAAGAAAATGTTGCATCCTCTTAAAATGTTGCATCCTCTTATGTGTGGAACCCTCCAAAATTGATCTGAGATGTAACATAGCAATGAAATTACTTATAGGGTGTTTGGGCTCTTGAAATGTGATTTGCGAGGTTGAACAAAAGTCTAGTTAAGGAAAAAGAAATTCAATTAGATGTGAAAAACACATTGAATGATTCATTGCCCAACAAGGTGACATAAGCTGATAATATATTTGATTTTCAACAAATGCTATAAGGATATTCCTACTATAAAATGTGAGGCAAATGATGCAGGTATTATTTAGCTCTGTTTCATAATTAGACAATACAATTCAAGTTATCATTCTATGCACAGTGTATGAATGCAATGTTGTCTATTACCACTATAATAAAAGATGTACCAAATGAATAACTAAAACTGAAAACAAAAACTGGACAGACATTTTGAAAAGTATTTGACTTAAGAATGTTGAAATGTTTTTCTTCAGATTATCACTGAAACTCCACTTCAGGCACATTATTTAATACTGGATAATTATCTGCAATAGAATCTGATTTATTTGTGATATGATTTATCCAGAGATGTTGTTCAAAAGTTCAAAGCACTGATTCCCTCTCACAGTATCTTAACCAAAAGGATATGCTTTTTACCATTGCCCTTTCTCAATGACCACGTCCGAATTAAAATAAATTACATTTCTAACGTAATACAACATTCTGCCTAGGCAGAATTATTACGTAGGCCAATTTTAATCAACTATTTTATTTTTGGAAATGTAAGGTGCTGGAGATTGAAAAATAATAGATTTGTGTTTTAAAGAGTTTTCAGAGAGAACAGACACTGCAGAAGTACAGAGAAGGAATGTTTACGATTACTGACTTGCCCCATGGCTTCCACATTTATCCTCTTCCTGTATGATCTTTATCATAGCATTTAAACTCACAACATATTTGTTTCCTAAGTCTAGGACAATCATAAATGTTCCACAACTGTATTTGTGATCATATTACTTTAAAATGTCTTTATAGTCTCAATGTACATATACATGTTACAATATCTGATATCCTAATCAAATAATTGAATTGCCTGCTTGTTCTTTTACAGCTGCACTTGTAAAACTAAACATTTACTAATAGTATTAGAGTTCAACAAATATAGTTAAAGAAAATAAATATAATAATAAATGTAGGAAACACTGATTTGGGGAGCATTTCTAAAATTGTGCATTTTAATAATCTCTATTTATGAAAGCTTAGACTCAAGTGGGCAGCTTCTTGTACAAATTCAACTTTATATTTACACACTATATACACACAGAATTGTGTATCATTTAAATTCATAAATATGGATTTGTGATAATTTGTAAAAACCCTGATGGTCTTTAGTTTTCTTATTTTTTGACAATGAGCAAGTTGATATCTATGAGGTGATATCTCACTGTGATTTTAATTTGTATTATCTTCATCAGTAATATTGAATCTTTTTGTCTGTTGCTCATGGCTTATGCCTATAATCCTAACTAATTAGGGGTTAAGGTCATAGAATAGTGTTTTAGAGACAACCCTAGCAGATAAATCCATGAAATTCTTATGCCTATTAACTAGCAAAAAGAACAAGACTGGAGAAACTGTGAAGCTGATTTGAAGTCACCAGAATTGACAATTTTAATTATTGTTTATTCCTTCTCTTTTCTTTCTTTTGTCTAAGAACTGGACTAAGCCTCTGATGCTTGCTTTTGCTTATTGGCTAGCACTCTGCCACCTGAGATAAATCCCCAAATTTTTCAGCAATTAAATTACACTGATTGATCATTTGCAATACTTAAGGAAAACAAAAAACTCTTCTCAAATTTTTAGTTCATTTTCTACAAGGGTATTAACTTATAAACATTCAATTATGTAATTTTCCACTATAATTCAGATATTAGCTCTTCATTAGATTGATGATTTCCCAAAAATGTTCTCCCATTCCATAAATTGTCTTTCTGCCATATTTTTCAAATTCCATAAATTGCCATATTCTGTTGAATATGTTGTCAATATTTTTGTTTTGTTTTATATAGCCTTGGTTTTAATAATAATTACCATTGCTATTATTGCCACATATATGAAAATGTTCAATATTTATATTGTTATTTGTGTTATTAAGATTTTGTTCCTATGGTTTTATCTTGGAATCTTGTGGTTTTATGTCCTAGATTTATGTCTTTACTGACTTTTGAGTAGATTTTTGCACATGATTTAAACTAAGGTCTGGTATTAGTTCATGTATGTATGTCCAGATTTCCTAGGCTGAATAAATCATTTCCTCCTTCTATATTCTTGACTAGCCCTCTGCATATTTGTTATAGACTTATATTATTATTGCTGGAGCATTCCCTATTGTTCCATTGCTCTATATGTTGACAAGGATAAGAAGAAGTTGGAATCATCTCAAAATGTTAATGAAAGTGCAAATGATGCAACTGGTACATAAAACAATATGACAGTTCTGAAAAATAATAGAGTAGATTTTCCATAGAATGCAACAATCTTACTTCTGGTTACATATATAAAATAATTGAAATCAGAATCTTTAAGAGATATTAGTATTCTTCTGTCTGCTAAAGTTCTTTTACAAATGAACGTGGGTGGAGATAATGTCCACAATTAGATACATGGACAAAAACAGCATTTTATATAGACACAATAGGATACCGATCTTGAATCATATTTCTTTGATATCATTTGCATAATATATTCAAGTTGACAGTAAATAGATGAAAAGTGGAGAGCTAGTTGTGGTTTGTTGGGGACAGAAACAAAGATTGAAATCAATAAAAGTCATGTAGCTGTGATTGTGCATGTAGTATAAAAGTTCTGAATCTTGATTGCAGTACTAATTATTAATTTATATGCCCTGAAAAATAAGCGATACAATATACACATTAGTAAGAGTCACAGTAGATTTTCTGTGCACTATTTTTGTAATTTCCTGAGAATATTTATTATTTTTTTCTTGTTTATTGTCAAAGTGATATACAGAGATGTTACAGTTTCATATGTTAGACCTTGGGTACATTTCTTGTACTGCTGTTACCTCTTCCCTCATTACCCCCTTTCACCTCCCCTTTTCCCTCTCCCCCCATGAGTTGTTCAGATGGTTTACACCAAATGGTTTTTCAGGTATTGTTTTGGAGTCGTTTGTCTTTTTATCCTTTGTCTCTTGATTTTGATATTCCCCTTCACTTCTCTAGGCTAGTCACAGCAGAGGATCACAAGAGCCTAATAGCTACGCCCTGCATAAGATGATGCTAAGTGAAATGAACTCCACTGTTATATCACTGTTGTAATTACATTCAACATGCCATGTAAAACCATACCTTCTATTGTTGATGATCTCTTGTATCCCCTTCCTGTGGTTGTACCCACACTATCACTGTATCTCATCTGAGTACACTGGATACTGTATGTACTGGTATTTTTTAAATATGTTAAACAAAAGCAACTTAGCCCTGAACAAAAATACGATAAATAATTTACATAATAATAAAATCATCCTGACTTTTGAAGAACTTACAAAGTCAATTGGAGTTTGATATATTCAGTATTGTAAAATAGTTATAAATGATTTATTATGCTATTTTAATGTATTTTAATATATTTTTGTTATCAAACTGAATTACAGAGAGGTTACAGTTTCATACATTAGGCATTGGATACAGTTCTTGTACTGGAACCTTGTCCTCCCTCATTCCTCCCTTCACCCTCCCTCTTTCCCTTCCCCCTCCCCCCCACGAGATGTTGAGTTGTTCAGTTCATTTTCATCATGCAGTTTGTAAGAATTGCTTTTGTAATTGTTTGTCTTTGTTTTACAATGTGTCTCTCGATTTTGGTATTCCCTTCCAATTTCCTGGTTCTAATGCCAGTATACTTGGTTTCCAATATACTCACATAAGATACAGAGATAGTGTAGATACAACCACAGGAAGGTGATACAGGAATATCATCAATAACAGAGGCTACAGTTACATATGGCACGCTGAAAGTAGCTACAACTGTGATATAACAATCGTTTCCATAACATGGAGTTCATTTCCATTAGCATTATCTTATGTGTTCATAAGGGTAGAGCTATTGGGCTCCTGTAGTCCTCTGCTGTGACTTGCCTAAACCTGTGCTAATTATTCCCAAAAAGGGAGACCATAGAGTCCATATTTCTTTGGGTTTGGTTCACTTCACTTAGTATAACTTTTTCCAAGTCCTTCTATTTCCTTACCAATGGGGCAATGTCATTCTTTCTGATAGAGGCATAAAATTCCATTGTGTATATGTACCACATTTTCCTGATCCAGTCATCTACTGAGGTGCATCTGGGTTGGTTCCAGATTCTAGCTATGACAAATTGTGCTGCGATGAACATTGTTGTGCTGGTGGCCTTACTGTGATTATCTTTGTGGTCTTTTGGATAGATACCCAAAAGTGGGGCTGCTGGGTTATAGGGGAGTTCTATGTTAAGCCTTCTGAGGAATCTCCATACCGCTTGCCAGAGTGGCTGAACCATTTTACAACAATGAAGTAGGGTTCCCTTTTGGCCACATCCCCTCCAACAGTTGTTATTGTTAGTTTTCTTGATATAGGACATACTTACTGGGGTGAGATGGAATCTCAATGTTGTTTTGATTTGCATTTCTTTTATGGCCAGTGATGTTGAGCACTTTTTCATATGCCTCTTGGCCATTGTCATTTCCTCATCAGAGAAGTCTCTTTTTAAGTCTCTAGCCCTCTTGATGAGTGGGCTATTAGTTCTTTGCGGTTTTGTTTTGGTTGGAGGTAATTTTTTTAGTTCTGCATATATTTTATATATGAGACCTTTGTCTGTTGAATGGCTGGAAAAGATCTTCTCCCAATCTGTGGGCTTTCTGGTTATCTTGTGAGCTATGTCCTTTGCCCTGCAGAAGCTCTGTAGTTTGATGTAGTCCCATTTGTCCAACCTTTCTTTGATTGGTAGCCTTTCTGGGTCTTTGCTGAGGACTGTCCAGTGCCAAGGAGCCCAAGTGTTTCTCCTACTCCTTCCTTTAGTGTTTTCAGGGTGTCTGTTTTGATTTCGAGATTTTTGATCCATTTGGAATTGATTTTGGTGCAGGGTGATATATAAGGATCTAGTTTTAGTTTGTTGCAGGTGTTGAACCAGTTTTGCCAGCACCATTTGTCGAAGAGGCTATCTTTCTTCCAGACTATAGTTTTAGCTCCTTTATCAAAGATTAAGTAGGCGTAGTTCTGTGGGTTCATTTCTGGGTCTTCAGTTCTGACCCATTGGTCTTCAGGCCTGTTTCAGTGCCAATAACAAGCTGTTTTTATTACTATAACTTTATAATACAGCTTGAAGTTGGGTATTGTAATTCCTCCAGCACCGTTCTTTCTGCTTAGGATTCTTTTTGCTATTCTAGATCTTTTATTATTCCTTATGAATTTCAGGATCACTTCTATATTTTATTAAAAAAATGGTGTTGGGATATTGATGGGTATGGCATTGAATTTGTAGATCGCCTTTGGCAATATTGCTATTTTGATTATATTAATCCTCCCCATCCAGAATCATGGGAGGTTTTTCCATTTCCTTAGTTCTGATTTAATTTCATTTTACATGTTTTTAAAGTTCTCATGGTAGAGGTCTTTCACTTCTTTGGTTAAGGTTATTCGTAGGTATTTTATGTTTTGGGGGGCCCATTGCAAAAGGAGTTGCTTTCCTGATATCAGCCTCGGTCTTCGGGTCGTTAGCATAGAGAAAGGCCGTTGATTTTTTAGGGTTTATTTTATATTCTGCCACTTTGCCAAAGTTTTGAATCAGCTCTATAGCTTGGGGGAAGAGTCTATGCGGTTCTTTAGGTATAGGATCATGTCATCTGCAAAGAGAGAAAGTTTAACTTCATCTTTTCCTATTTTGATCCCCTTTATATTTTCTTTTTGCCTAATTGCTCTGGCTAGGAATTCTAGTACTATGTTGAAGAGCAGGGGAGAGAGTGGACATCCCTGCCTTGTTCCTGATTTTAAAGGGAATGGCTTTAGTTTTTCACCATTAAGTGTTATGCTTGCTGTTGGTTTGTCATAAACTGCCATGATTATATTCAGGAATGTCCCATGGAATCCCACTTTTTCCAGGGCTTTTAGCATAAATGGGTGCTGGATTTTATCAAACACTTTCTCCGCTTTGAGTGATATAACCATGTGGTTCTTTACCTTGCTCCTGTTGATGTGGTGGATTACATTAATTGACTTGCATATATTGAACCAACTTTGCATCCCTGGGATGAATCCACTTTGATTGTGATGTATGATTTTTTTGATGACCTGTTGAAGTTGATTGGCCAGAATTTTGTTAAGAATGTTTAAGTCTATATTCATCAGGGAAATCTGTCTATAGTCCCTTTTCTGTGATACATCCCTGCCTGGTTTTGGGATGAGGGCTATAGTGGCTTCATAGAATGTGTCTGGTAGTGAACGTTCTCTTTCAATTTCAGTGAAGAGTTTGAGAATTATTGATGCGAGTTCTGTTTTGAAGGACTTATAGAATTCTGCTGTGAATTCGTCTGGACCAGGGTTTTTCTTGGATGGGAGATAACTTATTGCCTTTTCTATTTCAATACTGGATATGGGTCTGTTTAGAAGGTTTAAGACTTCATGGTTGAGTTTGGGGATATGAATTTTTTCTAGGAAATCATCCATTTCTTCCAAGTTCTCCATTTGTTGGCATAAAGGTTTGCAAAATAGTCCCTTATTATTTTCTGAATTTTGATTTTTTCTGTGCTGATGTTACCTGTTTCATCTCTTATATTGTTTATTTGAGTGTGCTGCCTTTGTTTTTTGGTCAGGTTTGCTAGGGGTCTGCCTATCTTATTGATTGTTTTCAAAGAACCAACTCTGTTTTGTTGATTCTTTTTATGGTTTTTTTCGTCTTTAATTCATTTAATTCTGATTTGATTTTAATTATTTGCTTCTGTCTATTGACTTGGGGTTTGGCTTGATGTTCTCTTTCAAGGAAATTAAGGTGCTTCCTTAAATTATTGAGTTGCTGTTTCTCCAGTTTGTTGGTGTATGCATTCAGAGATATAAATTTTCTCCTGAGTACTGTCTTTTCTGTGCCCCAGAGGAGCTGATACTTTTTGTCCTCATTTTGGTTGAGATCCATAAACCTTTGAATTTCCAATTTAATTTCTTCAATGACCCACTCATGTTTTAGCAGTGTGTTGTTTAGTCTTCATGAACTGTAGGATTTTCTGTGGTGGCTATTTGAGTTGAGCTCTAACTTTATTCCATTGTGGTCTGAGAGAATGTAGGGAATGTTTTTGATACTTCTGAATTTGTACAGATTTTCTTTGTGCCCTAAGATGTGATCTATTTTGGAGAATGTTTCATGTGCCTCTGAGAAGAATGTGTGTTCTGTTGTTGCAGGGTGGAATATTCTGTAGATGTCAGTTAAGTCTAGTTGGTCTATGCAATTGTTTAGTTCTGTGGTTTCTTATTCAGTTTTTGGTGTGTTACTCTGTCCAGAGGTGACAGTGGAGTGTTAAAGTCCCCAACTATCAATGTGTTTGGGTCTATGAGTGTTTTTAGAGACAGTAGTGTTTGTTTGATGAAGTTGGGTGCTCCTGTATTTGGTGTGTAGATATTTATGATGGTTATATCTTCCTATAGGAGAGATCCTTTTATTAGTATGTAGTAACCTTCTTTGTCTCTTCTTACCTTTTTTAATTTGAAGTCAAATTTGTCTGATACTAGGATTGCAACTCCGGCCTGCTTATGAGGGCCATTTGCTTGATAGATTTGATTCCAGCCTTTCACTTTTAGAAGATGTTTACTTTTGCTGGATAGATGAGTCTCTTTGAGGCAGCAGAAAGATGCTTCTTGATTTTTGATGCAACTTATGAGCCTATGTCGTTTGATTGGCGAATTAAATCCATTAATGTTGAGAGTTAGGATTGAGAGCTGATCATTTGTTCCTTTCATTATCCCTATCTTGTTAAAGGCTGAGTCTTCCCATTTGTTGATCTGTTATTCTAGTTTACTATTTAGGGTTCATTTCTCTGTCTGTATTGGGATCTTGATTATTTTCTCTGTATAGTACAACTTTGAGTATTTTTGTAAAGCTGATTTGGTGGAGATATATTGTTTCAGATTTTCCTTACTATGGAAGACTTTTATTTGACCTTTGGCTATGAAGGAGAGTTTAGCTGGGTACACTATTCTTGGTTGGTATTTATTTTTATTTAGGGTTTGGCATACCTCATTCCAGGCTCTCCTTGCTTTCATGGTCTCTGCTGAGAAGTCTGGGGTAATTCTGATTGCTTTTCCTTTATATGTGATTGTTCTCTTCTTCCTAAGAGCTTTAAGGATTCTTCTCTTGGACTCTATTGATCCTGTTATGATCACAATGTGTTGGTGGGATGTCCTATTCTGGCCTGGTCGGTTAGGGGTTCTAAATGCTTCTTGTATCTGTATAAGCCTTTACTTCTGGATTTTTGGGAAGTTCTTGGCTAATATTCTGTTAAATAGGTTGCCAATCCCATTAACTTCTTTCTCTAGGTTTTCGTCAATACCTATTATCCTCAAATTGGGCTTTCTGATTGTATCTTGAATCTCCTGGAGCGATCTGTTTTGTCGATTGGACTGGGTCTGTATTGATTTTTGATCTTTCTCCATAGATTCTAGGGAATCTTCAGTTCCTGAGATTCCATCCTCTGCTTCAGTTAGTTGGGACTGTAGGCTAGCTACGTGATTTTGAATCTCTTTTCCTCCTGACTGGTCTTTCCTGATGATTTCCATGTCATCTCTTAGGTCCTGTATGGACTTTTTTACTTCATTAACTTCATTAATTTGGTTTTGAGTGTTGTCTCTCAAATCTTTTAGCTGGGTAGCTATCTTTTCATTTGACTCTTGAAGTTCATTTATCTTTCTATTTGTGGAGCTCATGAAATTCTCCATTAATTTTTGCTTTGCCTTCTCACATTCTAGAATAATTGAAGAGATTCAAACTTTTCATTTATCATGTTTATCAGTAGACTTTGTAGAGCATTTTGAGGGTTCTCTTCTATGTCTTTGATTGACTGCTCTGCTTCCTGCTTATTTTGAGTGGGAGATAAGACTTCATTGTTTGCCATCTTTCTTGTGTTTCTTCTGCCCATTTGGATTGGGAATGCCAATCTACAAGCACCTGTGAGCACCATTTCAGACCCAAAGCAGCCCTTACCAAGCACTGTTGTGTAAATCTTAGAAGTTCACAATTATATACAAATATCTTTTATACCTGTGTATAAAATTAGATTTGGTGTTCCTAAAGAATACAATTTCAATATAACAATGAATCCTGAGCCCTGTATTCAGTAGTTACTTATTTACTGTTACAACCCTATGAGCAATTCTTGTTCTTATATTAAGTTCCTTTTGGGCTGGCTTTCTCTATGAACCCCTTTGTTTCACTCGAATTAAGCAGGGATACTCTCTATCCATTAACCGTGAGTCAATGGGATCTGAAGGACCTATAAGTAAGTCAGGAGGGTAAGTTAGAGGTAGTAAAGAAAGTAGAGTAAAAAGTATGGGGGGGGTGATGATTTTGGTTTAGTTTCAGTGACGTGGAAATGTGGGGGAGAGTAGAATCAGTAGAAACAACAAGGTTAAAATGATAGACAATGGAGACTTAACAGTAAAGAGTGGAGGTGTTATTCATAGGAAAGTAGTTTTTAAAGAAAGAGAGTACATAGAGAGAAATAAAGAAATAAGACTGGAAGACAGATGCACATAACCGAGAAAAATTATTTTAAAAAAATTAAAAGAAATCCAGAAAAAGAAAAAAGAAAAGAAAAAAAAAGAACAACAACAACAACAAAAAACTTGATAGAACCAACAGGTGAAAATGGAAAACAAAAACAAACCAATGATGTTTCAGAAATGAAAATATAAGAAAAAAAATATAAATGAATGCTTAAAAATCTTTTGAGACAAAACAAACAAACAAACAAAGTCTTCCTTATTTGGGTGGGCTTTCTACAGTCTCTGGTTTCCTTGTGATGGTCTGCAATCTATTCTGCCACTTGGCTGGTTTGACTTACTTTCAGTTCGCAGGGGGTGGATCTGTTCTGATACTTCTCCCCTGTTGGTGAAATTTTGGGGTTCTGTGGTTCCCACAGCTTGCAGGTAGGCCTTGAGCATCCACTGTAGATGGGGACGTGAACAGTCTTGAGAACCGTGGCTCCTCCCATCTGCTGTAGGGCCGCTGCCTTTAATGCCTGGCTTTGAATAGGCTGTGGACACAGCAGGGCGGGGCTCCTCTGCCCTGGTTTACTGGGCTGAGAGTTGCTTTCCTGGGGGAGATTCCTCCCTCCTGGGCAGGGTGGCCTTCTGGGCAGAGCTCGGTGTGGAATTCACCTCCGTTTCAGGCTGGGAATTGGGCTTCTAAATGGGACCTTTTATCTATCTTGGGAAGTTTGTTCTCCCATGTGGCTGTTCTTCTGCCGCCATAGCTGCTCGCCGCTTTCGCTTTTAATTTAGGAATTCTGGCAGGCAGGGCGGGGCACCTCTAGCTGAGCTGAGGCCCAGGACAAGCCTCCCACCTGGGCAGGGGGCATTCTCCTGAGTGGAGCTGGCTCTCACTGATCGGTCCCTCTTGCTCTTCTCAAAGATGGCCGCTTTGTCTTGCTTTCCCCACGCGGGCTTTAGCTGCAATCTGGTCTGACCCTTTGCCAGTTTCAAAGATGGTGCTTTGCTCTTGTGGTTGGGGAAGGAGCTGCTCTGTGGGCGCGAGTGAGACTGTCTTTTTGTGGGAGTACTCATGCTGTCTCTGCGATTTCAGCCCATCCATGCTCAGCCTGTGATCTGTCTGTACAGATCTCCCTGATCTCCTTTGAGCGCAGGGTGCGTAGTGCTGTTCCGGTGGCTGCACTGGTGTGGTGGCAGGACACCTCCCAGAGCTCAAATCTGTGTTTTCAGACCAGCAAAGTTGATTTTTCCTTCCTGGCCAGAATCCTTGTAGTGTTAGAACTTATTTGGGCTGTCTCTCTAGGGGTAAAAGTTTCTCTGGGGTGGGAAAACTGTGATGTTGGAGGGAGCTCAGCTAGGGCTCTGCTGCTCCTCCACCATCTTCTCCTGAAGTCTCTATTTTATTTTATTTTATTTATTTATTTATTTATTTTTTTGCCAGTCCTGGGCCTTGGACTCAGGGCCTGAGCACTGTCCCTGGCTTCTTCCCGCTCAAGGCTAGCACTCTGCCACTTGAGCCACAGCGCCGCTTCTGGCCATTTTCTGTATATGTGGTGCTGGGGAATCGAACTTAGGGCCTCATGTATCCGAGGCAGGCACTCTTGCCGCTAGGCTATATCCCCAGCCCTGAAGTCTCTATTTTAATGCATTCAGTTTCTAAACCTCACAATTGCTCTCAGGTGATACCTTACTATGACTTATGAGAATACATTCTCATCCTAGATTTATTGATTTCTGGTAAGATCTTTGATCACCTAAAACGATACATCATAGCATTAGATCTACACAATTTAATTTTCCCTTAATTGAGAACTACTTGTTCTTATCTAAAATGGTATTAAAACTTGTTTTATCATCCTGAGAGAGAAGGCTAAATCATTACAAATGGCACCTTACTTAAACTCCAAGCACCAGAAGGAAAGTGACTATACATACAGGTGTATATAGTTCAAGAACTGATAATGATTCTGAATGAGGGGGTATTCTACACTATGAGTCTGTAATATACAACAAAAGACAATGTTATTAATTGGTTCCTAGAGATATGTAATTCATGTACCAAAGGGTTGGAATTCAGGTTAGTTCCTCAGATGATACATATGTTAAAGGCAGAAAACTACCTCTTCCTTCTCTGTAGTGATGTGTGTGTGTATCACTATATATGTATTATACATATGTATGTACATATATGTGTGTACACATCACTATATATGTGTATATGTATACACACATACATATATATACATACATATATGCTCCTGAACAATTAGGTATCAGATGCTGAGTTATCCCAGGACAATAAAAATAAATAAATAAATTTAAAGTCTCCTGCAGCTTTCTATGTCACCTTATAGGTGAGGACCAAGGCAGAGTGATGAATCATCATTTATCATGAGGTATTTATATAATGTCCCTCAATGAAGCAGAATAACCCTCGTACTTATGAAGGATAGACTTAATATCCATGCATATTATGAACCCAGTATTGTTTCCATTTACTGAAGGTTGTCTGAGGAGGAAAGAGTTTCAGATAAGGTAAATGGCATTGCCAAAGGTCAAATGGTGTTTTGTTGGCATTGCAGAAACTGCAGCTGCAACACCCTGGCTACAGAGCTTATATCCACTTAGCCATGGTCCTGTAATGGGGAACAGAGGACATGAATTTAACAAGGTCATAAAGGGATGTCAAATGTCAAAGTGCCTCACCCTCTCCCATCAAAAATATTTTCTTAGAAATTTAGCTCACTTTACATGCAAATCAAATTTTATCTGTCTTCATTGAGAGTTTCCTTGGGGAGTTTTTAATTAAAAAATTGAAGTTAAGCCTTTTTAACAATTTAAAATAAGGAGATAGATTATTAATCACTGTTTGTTGTCAGTAATAAGGACTATGTTGACAAAAACAAAGACTGGATTGCTCTAGCTATTCAAAGAGATCTGGGAATATCACACTTAAGATTACAAGCAGCCTCTGGAGTTTCACAATATAATTATGTTTTCTTCATTATTTTTCAAGGGTGTTAATTGCCTACTAGCAATTAACTTCCTGTGTGACTGTCAAGAAATGTAATCAATAGTAAGAGCAAAGGGACCAGCCTGTCATAGTTTCTGTGACCAATATCCCTTCCTCATCCATGGCAAGGTGTTTCGGGTTTTAATAAAATGAACAGGTGCAAATGTACGAGGTTTCCACAGAAAGCCACTAGCTAAATTAGTTCATCTCATGGTTCTAAAATTAAAATGTAGCCAATGAGAACCTGGAAACATAATTGCCTCATTTTTAAACTTAAATACATTATAGGCCTCCTGCTAGCACTGCACCTGGCAAATCTACTTATTACAGTTATGAAAGGAAGAGTTTGCTGAGACATTTTAAATATTATGCTGACATTGTAATAAAAGAAAAGAGAATGGTAGGCATGATCTAATTCTACTCATGTCAGTTTAGTATATACTATTATTGTTGCACAGCAATAATAGTATTTCCCTCATGGAAATGTTTCAAATAATTTTGTACAAAATAAAACTCTCTGGATTTTAATATATTACCTCACCAGCAGTTCCTCAATTTATCTTGACATTTACTATGCATCTTTTTATAATTAGACTCACCGAAATTTAGGTTCTGTTTTTAGTAAGTGTATCTTATTTTTCAAGTCCATAATAGTTTCCTGTACATTCATCTTTGCTTATGTAAGAAATGTATAGAATCATTAAGGAAGATGAAATCCGATTTCTATCACTGTGCTGGCTAAACCATCACTTGTGTTTTGAAATGTGATTAATCTTCATCATCAAGCAACCATGAAAACAGAACCAGTATGCAGAATTTTCTCATCAATGTTTTATGTAAATTCTTTAGCTAGCTTCCTTTACTCTTTCTCAAGTATCATTGGTGATAGGAAAATATTGCAGTTTCAGTAAACTAAAAAGGTTCATTTGCAAAGTGGTGTCCTAACGCTTTCAAATAAGCAGTTGGAGTGAATAGGTATCCTAAATTAAAGATAGTTATAGTACTAACAAAAGCAAAGACCAAAAAAAAAAGTAATATTCTGAAATAAAAACAATCATATATTGAATGTGATGAAGTTATGAAAATAAGTGTAGCAATTCTAAACAGGCATAGTGTATAATCACAGCAGTCATCTAGCTTAGCCAATGTTCTACATGAGTTTCAAAGTTTTAGGTCCACATGACAATATGTAAATTGCGTATGGAAACTGCAAAATAGAATATAAAGTATTTTTGTTTTATAAAGATAATACAATTCTTATATTATGTAACATTCAAACTTGTCTAAGAGGGCTTTATATTGCCTTTATAAACATTTATAACTAAACCCAGATTATAAAACAGCCAACTTGAATATGAAGTTAATTATAATTTCTTCTTTTAGTTTTGCACATTTAGGGTACTAGTATGATACATTGAGGATCGTTGACTTTACTACCAATACTTGTTTATATTTTCAGTTATTTCATTTTCCTATTAAAATGATGAATCAAAAATTCTTGTTTTTGAGGATATATGATTTGAAATGTTGTCGCAGAAGAGTATTCTGGAGGTTGTTCTACCTCAGCACCTCTTCCAGGTAATAGAAATGTAGCCATTTAAGTACCTGGACAATTCTGAAGTTTTCATTATTTAGGAAGAAACCATTCTAAGTGCTGGTGAATACTCCTTGGAGGTCTGTGGTAGAAAATGCTTTGAAATCAGGTGGACTGATACTTGATTCCCAGTTCCACCCAAAAACTATGAATCCATCTGTCTAGGTTTTGTGGAAATTTTATTTTCTGTTTTGTTTAGTTTTAACATCTTTGCAATTTTATTTCCTCTCTGATGAAAAAAATAAGATAATGCCTAATTTATAGTTTTTTTGTGACCTTATCAATGAGGCACTTAGCAAACAGTTTGCCAAACACTCAATTGGCATTGCTAGGGTTAGTTATCCTCTTCTAAAGCAAAACATGGGTGAACTTGAGTTAATTTTTTTCCTAATAATAACTGATGAATGTTTACTTTTTATAAGAAACTGAAATGGAATGCTTTGTGGGCCGCCTATAAACTGGACAGGCAGGATCAATCCCAAACAAACAGTCCCATCTGTTTTGACATGGGACACCTCTCTCTCCCTATGCAACCCCCCTTACTTCTTTTGGCCTGAGTTCTTGTAAATCAGGTAAATAAGGAAGTAGTTGGGAAGAGTGCTGACATGCAGAGATGAATTTTGTCATTAGAAGTCGGAATTCAAATGCAGCAGTCATACTCACTAGATACTATGTTGAAAACGAACTATACAACTAGTGGGGGAGAGGGGATCAGGAGGGGGAAAAAAACAGAAAAGAGGTGACCTTGTTAGAAATGAAATGTACTCATCTGACTTAGGTAACCATAACTGCTCTGTACATCACCTTTACAATAATAATATTTTTTTAAGTCTGAATTCAAATGAGGTACCACTGGCTTGGTTCAGACCTGTGATTGTAGTTAGTCATGGTGCTGAGATAAAAAAGATCAAAGTTGCTGCCTCACTAAGAGTGAACCAGTCTCTCTATTGCTCAAATTTCAAGTTTCCAACATGAAGAAATAGGAATTATTGACTTCACAAGACTCTGTTGGCTCCCAAATCCTATCAACTAGAGGAAGAAAGGACACACAGAGAAAAGCTATGACCATTAATAGAACTAAACAGTATAAAAATATTGTTCTTATTATTTTAAAAACACATATTTTATCCTGAAATAACATGGATTAAGTGGCCCCTTGGTTTATCATCTCTATTTTCTTCCAGTTGTCCACCTCACAAACTGCATGCTAAGAGTGGTGTACAGCTTTGATAAATGAACCAATAAAATGTGGACTTGGACTTAAGGGTCAATTGGCACAAGAGTGAGAAAAGACAATCAACTCCTCTTACACTTTAGTAATGCTGCCATCTGTTATTATTTTGCAAGAAAGGGCAATTTTCTCTTGGCTTAGATTGGTAGCCAGTGGCTGTGTTTGGGCTTGGGTTGAAAAAACATGTCAGCTTTTTGAGAGACTTGGAAAGGGTCAAGGTCTACCATTTTTAGGCCTCCAGAGTTAAAAGAACTAACCTGTTATTGCCCCTAACATTAAAACTTAAGTATATGAAAGCCCCAGCGCATATGTTGCATAAAATCAAAGAAGAAGACTGTGCTCTTCCTTTATAATTAAGGCAGCTATGTAGATCATCCATCACCTTTAAGTTTCCTTAAGTCTCAGGGAGGCAGAAAGGCAGAAAGATTTTTTTTAAATGTAGCAATTATGAGAACTTACTCTGAAAGGCAAGAATGGATGAGATTTATAGCATTTGGGTGATAAATAGAGTAGCTTCTTGAAAAGTGAACTTGGAACTCACCCAGAAATATTCTCTCCTTTCAAGATAAGGATATCTGACTGCATCTGCCACAAAGGATGATAGGATGCCTGCAAAGGTTGACTTCTTCACCTTAGACCCTACCCTTTACAAGAGGTCTTGTTTATTGTGATGTGTAGATCAATGGAAACTGTCAGATATTAATTTACAGACTTGCTCACATCCATTGTGATGGCCTTTGCATTTTGTAGAGTGATGGGGCTTTTGTGTTATCTTTACCACACAAAATCAGAAAATGTTGAGAAGAAAGCAGGCAGGTTAATAGTTGATGACCAGCAGGATAGAATTTATAATAGGAATAGTTATCAATATCTCATTTCTACTCTGTTTTTTTTCTATTCTTCTTATTGTTAATGTGTACAATTTAGTAAAGGTAAGTTAAAATGGTACACAAATTAAGAAGTGTGATCCATAGGCACAGCATAACACAACAATAACAAACACATCAAATTTGTTTTTTTTTTCTCTTTGTTATGAAAACCAGGAAAGCCTTGGGTTCTAGTTGGTGTTAGCAAAAAGAAAGAGACCCCAGGACTCCTAGGATTCTGAGTAGTCCATTAGTAAGCTTGCAACCTGAATGAGACATAAATTGGTTGTTTTAACAATTTAGAATCCAGAGGATGACTTTTTATAGTGGCAGAACATAACATCTTCTGGAAATTTGAGGATATGCAACAGTTGTTGATTGATGATAGACAGCAGAGAGGGTCAACAGATACACAGAGGAATATTGACAATGAATAAACATGGATACCTGTGATGGATTCATTGTGCTCCTCCACTCCTGGTAAAGGTGAAAATCAGATAGTGATACTTTTATATTATTATAATAGAAAATAGAATAAAAGAAAATTTAATTTATAACATAAAAAGAATCATTGCTATATATTCCTTGAGAAATTACCTTTACTATGCTTACAAAAGAGAAAGAAATGTTTCTGCCTAAGTCAACTCTAGTGTCTCCATGGAAAAACCGAGTCTAGTTTTTAAGAATGAACTAAGTAATGTATTGTGAAGTAAAATCCTTTTGTAACATAAAAATAAATGTACTTTCATTTTAGTCCTTTGTGTTTTTCCCAAGCATATGAAAGATGGCAATATGTTTTTAGATAATATATCTTTGGTAAGTCACTCTCTTAATGCTTGCACAATAGTAGAGCATCATTTTATTGAACATTTATTTGGGAGCTTGAGATATTGGTTCTATTGTAGATCAATCCCTCTGATAACAATTTCACTAGCTTTGCAATTTGCTATTTCAATTTAATATTGCCTGTGGTGTTAGATTTGCTCTTACTTTTATTGCTTAGATTACTACTGAAAATATTGTTGGGAGAAAGAAGTAATATTGCCATGATTTTATTATTAGACCACTTTTCTTTCACACAATGCCAGAATACTACAAAAGCAAAAGGTTCTCAAGCCATATGGTATCATTTATATCTTTTATGACTGGCTCTCAAGGTTTGCCAATGAGAATAGTAGTGATCATTTTCATAGCTATTGTCAGAACAGTTCATGTCTGCAGCTGAGATAATAAATATGATGCTCCAATTTTAAATGTGGAAATACATTTCAGAAAAAAATCCAATGATAATTATCATTGTTGTATTTGACTGCCCCATGAAATTCCAAGGCAATGTACAGTGAAAAAGACTAAATCTGTTAAAAGTGGTCTACAGCATGTAAAGATTAACTAGCATATGGTATTTTTATTATTGTGTTTAGAAGATTTTGAAAAAGAAACCCTGTATGTTTGCTTACTAGGGAATACATACCACATTTTTCCCTTAAAATAGCTAAATTACAAAGACAAGTGTGAAATTGGTTGCATTTGTTAGTATGTGATTTTGATGTTTGTTATAATAAACCCATGTAACTATTTTAGTTAGGAATAACATATAGTGTACATTTGCTCCATAATATGTAAGCTTTTATTTTTATAGTTTCTGTGTATACAGCTTAATATATGAATTATACATCAAAAAGAAACAGCATTGATATATGTATTCTGTATGTATGCACAAATACACAAATTTAATTAGATGCTTGACACTTTTTTCCTGTTTTAAATACTTTATGTATGTAATTTCAGTATAAATCTACCATAGAATGACCCTTCCACAGAAAAGAGTGAAAATAAGAATTTTTTTTCTTTTTTCAGTGGCACTGTACTAGGGTTTGAACCCAGGACCTCACACTATTGATGCAGGTGGTCTTATCATTTCAGCCAATGCCCCACACAAAGGACAGAAATTTCAAAACTGGTCAGTATAGGTATTAATCTGCTTGATCTTAGGGGAAAAAAAATGTACCACTCCTATGCTAAATTCATTTAATCCTATTAGTGACATACAACCCTACATAAAGGGGTTACATTAAAATAACATGTACATTAAACTGTGTTTTACAAGGACAAGATGAGATAATTATGTTAGTCTTATGGCCATACATTTTAATAATTTTATAATGATCTTTAAGTCGTGTACAAAGGAGTTGACATTCAACAAAATAGTTTATAAATAGAATGAATCTTGATCAATGTCACCCCTTTCTTCATTCACACCTATCCTTCCAAACACCCACACCTTTTTCCATTTTGTAGGATATGCATTGAATATTTTATAGTATTCTCCACACCCCCTTTCTTTTATTCATTCTTCTACATCCTTCCTCTGATCCTCACCTCTTTCAAATGCCAGTATCCTGTGTTCATTTTGGTGATCTTTGTGTTAAGCTTTCTAAGGAATTAAACTGTTTTGAGTTTTCCCCTGAATCTACTGTATTTCAGTTAATATTTTTGTATACACTAGCATACCACCCAATGTATTTATACAACGTATTTTTTATATATTTATACACTAATCCTAGCTTCTATCCGACCTACCAGTAGTTCCGGAAGTATAGCTTGTCATTGAGGTGTTTTCAAGATCGCCATATCAAGCCTCTAGTTTTTTCACATGCCTTCATGAGAATGTAGTGCACAGATGGATGCAAAAGTAGTGTACAAATGGAGACAAATGCAGATATAAGAGTCTAAAGTCTCTCTCTCTTCCCTCTCCCTCCCCCTATCCCTCCCCCTCTCCCTCCTCCTCTCCTTCCCCCCTCTCCCTCCCCCCCTCTCTCCCCCCTCTCCTGCCCTCCTCTCCTCCCTCTCTGCCTGGGCACCATCTCTGAGCTCTTCAGCTCAAAGCTAACTCTCTACCATTTTGAGCCACAGTGCCACTTCCGGTTTTCCTGGTGGTTAATTGGAGATGTGTGTCATGGACGTTTCTGCTCTGACTTCAAACCATGATCCTCAGATCTCAGCTATCTGAGTAGCTAGGATTACAGGTGAGAGCCACCAGTGCCCGGCTACATGTTTCTCTTAAACCAGGAATTAAAAAGGCTTGCAAAACTGTGGAACAATGTCTATCTTCTTATTAATAGATATATTGGTTTGTAAAATATAGTTCTTTTGATAAAATATTAACTTATTTAGATTTTTTATGAATTATTTTCCATGTATTATAAATATATTAAATTTGACAAATATGAAACAATATATAAAATACTCAAAAGCTTGTTTGTTTCCTCCATAATTTCTAGTTATTTAAAAGTGCTGTTTTAGAGCCATTTCAGACTTAAAACCTCTGCCTTTTCTTACATGTAGAGAAAAACTTACATATTATCAATAGTGAGACTGTGGTACTGCTTTCAAGCCGTAAGAGACAGAGACCAAGATGTCACTTGCATTGATGAAATAGTAAACCACATAATATGTACGTAAGTGTTAACATTTACATATTACATAACATTGACATATGCTATATAACATATTTAAGGAAGGAATTATGTAACGCTTTAGGTAGTCATTTGTCACTGGAAGACAGAGATTCTCTTGGTGAATTGCATCATGTTGTTTTTTCTCATTTAGTATGTACTTCCGTTATAGGTAAGGCTACTATGATAAAGGTAGAATATAAACTCCCAAAGACAGCTTTCAACTGCATGATACCTAGGAAATTAAATTAGTGCATGACTCCATATTCTTTTATCTTTCTAGCAGAATGGAGACATTTTTGGCTGCTAGAGGCAAATATCTTATCTACCTTGGTTTCCCTGTTGCTTCTGGTAGAAGTTAGTTTGCTTTTCTTCTCCCTTCTCTGACTTTTGGAAAGGTGCTGCAACTCAAAGCTTGATGTTCAAAGTTAAGTTTCCAATCAAATTACAAATGTTTCAACTATCTGTATCTTATGGTATTTATTGTACTTTGTAAATATACCTAGGGTAAACTAGATTAAATGACTTGAGATAATAGACTATTTGCTCTTAGCTTAATTATAAACATTTCAGTATGAATATGTATTAAAGTTGATGATGTTATTTATATAGTGTTTAAAAGTTTTCCTGTTTGCGGCTGGGATATAGCTCAGTGGCAAAGCATTTGCCTAGCAAGTGCAACGTCCTGGGTTTGACTCCCTATACCAAAAAAAAAAAAAAAGATACTTGCCCCTGCCCCAATTAAAAAAAAAAATCCTTTTTGGAAGCAATTCCTCACAGTTAATACTTTATGAATTCTTGTTATTTAATTATGATTCTGTGTTTTATGTATATAAACTTGAATACACTAAATTTAAAATGGCAATGCAATATAAGAGGCAGATATTGGGGATTGCTTTTGGTTTAATGTGCTAATTCAGCTTCTCCTTAGAATTATTTTCACTGGACACTGAGTATTTTGATAACTTATCAAAATGAAATTAACACACACTATTTCATCAGCTGAAGCCATTGCCATTTTCATCTATAACTTAAGACATTTCTTGAGATTTGGTTTTAATCCAAATGCAATTTTTCAAAAAAGTATAACTGTGATATAATTTTATTTTGACTTCTTTTTTCTCCACATGAGACACTGTGGCTTTATGTTTCATCAGATAAATTTTCCAGGAAAATTATTTTACATCTGTTTATAGTACATGTAGCCATTTCCTTGAGCATCTTGTCAATTTGATAAATCATTTAAAATACATCATAAATCTATCATAGGAAGAATACTATGTATCAGGCTTTTAGTCACAAAAATGAAAAAGAAAGCATTGGACCACTCAGATAATATAAAATGATTTCCCTTTTATTTACCTCTATTCTGTGTCCTAGTTGACTGTGCAAAATGATGCTGTAATTCAAATTAGTTACATAATACATTTCAGCAAAATTAAATTGTCTTGATATCCTAGTTATTTTAAGATTCTATGTAATAATGTCTATGAAAAGTGTATTGAAAAGAACGTTGCTTATATATATATAGGAAATATTATTCCGTTATCCAATCTCAGAGAAATTAAGCCAATTAAGGTTCAAGCTATGTTTGTTTCTGTCTGTTAGTTTCATACCTGGTTTGTTCTAGGCTTTAGTTATTTAACAGTACTTCTTTCAATAGTTTATGAGATTTTTGTCAGTTTATAGATTATAATAGTGCCCATTCCCTAAAGTTCTAGAAAGGATTAAATGAAACATCCCATGAAAAATATTCAGAAAATATAGAAATAATAAAGAAATTATACAAGCAAAAAATAACAGCTAGTATTTGTCACTTATCATGTAAAATGATTTTATTAACTTTTCATAGTAATGATCTGATTTAATGTGCATTGAAATCAGAAAACCACTGTCCTTATAGCTATAATAAAGATTAGTACCACAAATTCTTACCTGTCATAGTGATTGGCCCACAAAGTTCCTCAATAGATATGTGTTAAAAGTGTGCAAAACTGCAAAGTGTAATTACCCTGCCATCTCAGTTAGCTGCATCAATCAGCATCCTTTGAAAAACAGAATATAACAGCAGCAGAAAAGGAATTCATTTGAAGACACTTTATTGGAGAGCTCAGGGAAGTAGCATGAGGCTTGCAGATGCTGGCTCAGAGGCCATTCAGGGAACTTTCCAGAACTCACTCAGCAGGAGTGGTCTCTTGAGGATGTCAAGATATACAAGAATCTTGAGCTGATAGATCTGCCTCACAAATACAGATCATTGAAGTCATCATTATTAATAACTTCAACAGAGAATTCAAAGATGCTACTTCTGAGATATGTTCATTTTTCTAATTAAAAGCAGATGAGGAAGCAGTTACTTATTAGAGGCTAGATAGTCATGTGCTCTTGGGATTGTTAGACTGAGAGTGAAGAAGATTATTTGGTTTTAACCATGCACCATGAAGGTATGCTGTAGCAGAACTGATACATGCTATTAAAGTATTTACATCTTCTCAGAATCCTGTCACAAAAAGTGTTCTGTGGTACTGTGGCCTATGATCTATATCCCTGCAAAGTGATTTGAAGTAAGAGGTATGGGTATATTCAATAAAATAAGAAAATTGATCTCTCATGACTGACATGTGACAGAATGGTGTTCCTTTCCTATGATCACAAAATAAAGAAAATAATTTGTATCTGAAAAGTGCCAGAAATCATGACAACAGTGATAATTCCACATCAGAAATAGGAGTTTTGAGAGGAATAGTTTTATGTTTAAATGAAAAAAAAATAGTAACTGGGTCAGTTACTGTAAAAAGAGTATGAATATTCTTCCCACTATTTCTAAGTGTTAATATATCCCTAATTCCTGGAATTATGTGAGGTATGATTGGTGAGCAATATAACTTAGAATTTATACTTTTAGTATAAGGAGAAGATTTACTTTTTCTGTTACCTTTATTCCACTATGGGTTACAGGGTCAATGTTCTTCTAAGTGTTAGGAATGGAATGGAGAACATTAACATATCATAGCTTATTCTATTAGAATTAATGTAAGAGTTATGAGAAACATCAAATTCAGTGTCATATGTCTACAAGGCTACTCTAACTTATGGAATACATTATCTTTTTGATCACCACGAATTGATCAGTAATCCAAGATTGGAAAGAAAGATTTACCATACTAATGCAGCATTGTCATTGTTTTTTTGTTTTGTTTTGTTTTTTACATGATTCTGGTCTAGGAATTTTATAGGATCACTATCTTTTGTCTCAGGATGGCTTACGTCCTCACAGGATCTCAAGGCTTGGTACCATATTGAATCTCTTATGCTTTGGTTAGTAATTTGTAGAATCCTTGTATTTATAAGCACACTGCAGCTGTTGTGCCTTGGATTGCTTGGGTCCATAGTGTCTCTGATGGTTAATGGCTTTAATGGGCCCTCAATCACTGAGGAATAGTTGTGCCTTCATTAAAATCCATCATCTCTTCTGATTTTGCACAAATTCTCACACTGACTTGCTAGCCTGGAGCACAGAAGCTCAAGGACAGCATTCAGATCTGAGTTAAAGCCCCAGGACCAGCACAATAAAAATGATTTTTTCTTAAATAAATTTTGTCCAATTACTAATGATCATCTTGAAAATTAGTCTTCTCTTGGAATAAATCCCCCCTTATTTTTTATTAACATCAGGCAGTTGTGCATAAGTGTTATTTTTTAACACATCTATTTCTACATACAATGTGCCTAGATCAAACTCACCTGTCTACCACTCTCCTTCATCATTTTACCCTACTTCTCAAGTTAACCTAAAACCTCTGTCCATATTGCCTCTTCTCACCTCTGTCTGTCCTCTCTTTGACATCTTGGAATAATATCAGTAAGTTTTCTTGGGTAGTGAAGAATGATGATACTTTTATGATACACATTGATTGTAGCCAACTGACATGGTCTATCCTTTGATTGAGATGGGTACAAGTTAGACTCGTCATTACTGAAAATAAGACACAATTATCAAACAGGGAAGCAAGTATATTTGTAAGGTGAAGGACAAGGGGAATAAGGGTTCATGCTTCTTTTTTTGCCAGTCTTGGGCCTTGAACTCAGAGCCTGGCCACTACCCTTGAGGTCTTGCTTAAAGTTAGCACTCTACCACTTGAGCCACAGTTCCACTTCCAGCTTTTTCTGTGTATGTGGTGCCAAGGCATATGTGGTACACAGGAATCGAAGCCAGGGTTTAGTGCATGCTAGGCAAGCACTCTACCACTAGGCCAAATTCCTGGCCCCTCATGCTTTGGGTTTTGATAAGCTGATGTCAGTTCTCACTCAGGTCTGTGATCCAGGTTCCACATTCCCAGACCTTTCCCAGTCACTCACTGAGTGTTCTTCCTTATGTCAACATAACCAATCTGTTAGGCATTTAAATCCAACTGGCAGATGAAAATTTGTTTTGAAGTCTTACAGCTTTATGAAAAAAGGATTCCTTTAGCACACACTTTGAAAGACTCTCCCATTCCTTTTGTACTTTGAGAAGAAAGAGTTAATGTGTAAGGTCTTTACACAACCATATTTGATAGCAACAACCCCCTCCCTCGACAATCTGAATTTTCATGAGCTGCTTTTAGTTTGAGGTAGGCATATGTCCTCAAATGCCACTGCTGCAATAAACATTTCATTCTAGATCAACACATTTTTGTTACTTTTGGTATTAGAATTTCATACTTAAAACTGTATGCACTTATAAAGGTTTCTGATCCACTCCTTCAAAAAGAAAAGAAAAAACACATAGTCAGTTGTCTTCAGAAGCTATTGTGTGAAATACCTTCTGATGCCTGATTCTTTGTGGCAGAAAACAAAAGGCTTTAGTTCAGTGATGAGAAATTCATTAAAGAGTAAGTGTACAGTATGCAGAACTACCCAGAAAGGCAGAGAAAGTTTCTCTGAAGGTATATAGTCACTTAACAGTAAAAAATACAAAATATGACTTACTTAGTAAGGTCATCATCATTAAAAGCAATGATTCTATATTGAAATAAACTCTACTGTGGCTGAGAGCTTTGCCTATGAGAGATCTCTAGGCATTTTTATCTTTGCATCAGTATCTTAAGATGAAAGGTCTGGATGAATAAAACTTCTTATATAGTTTAAAATACCAACTCATTCTGTAGCTAGGGCACTTGGAAAATAAGGACATACCTGGTATTTGCAGATTCCTTAGTTAGGAAACAAGTTTTAGGCAGCAAGCCCTAATCTAATCTAGCATTTTCCCCTTAGGTCTGGCCACTCACCATCGTGTGTTATATTCACAGATAATGAATGGCAGAGAAATGCTTGTTGTGTGACAAATGGAGGGAAGTGGCAACGTGAGCATGTGACCCAGTGTTCAGTGCATAAACACAAACAAGGGCTCACTCAAAAAAAAAGGAGCTGTAGATTTAGACAATGACAAAGGTACACATAATTATCCCACCATCAAGTCTTTGGAATGACTTGGTTAATAATTATTCAGAGGATCTTGGGGAAGTTGAGGGGAGCAATTTAGCCACAATTAGCAAGTCATTGTTCCATAGGAGGTGATCTCTCCTACTGAGGCTCTTTTATTCCTTCATTGGGGGCAGTTATTTACATCCTTTATGAAAAGATGTTATTGATCAGTTCTGTCATTCCTGAATTCTAAAGTGATTGCAAAGTGACTGCAATAGAAAATGACTCAAAGCAAAGAATATGTACACAAAATGGAGACAGAGATGCAAAGTTTTCTTCTAGCTTTGGTTAATTTGTCGACTCAGGTAGTTAAGTGTTGTTGTTTTTGAAGCTAAACTACTTTCTAAGTATGTATTGATGTTACAGCTTACTTTGGAAACTTCCTCAAATATTAAAAAAAATCTCACAAACAATGCAACCCATGTGGGACATATAAATATGCCATAAAATACTGAAATATTTTTCAACAAATATATGTTGAAGCTTTCAGAGAAAAAGCATTCAGAAACAATTATTTTTACTTGCTACTAAGGAATTTATACCTCTCTGATTCACACCTTTACCCATCATTCTGTAGCCTCATAAAATACATGTGTGCATAAGCTGTTGTACAACCTTGCCATTTTCTTGATGTAGTTTTTAGTATTTTGGAATTTTAGTATTAAATCTGTACCCATGTTGTATAGGATGGTTTGAATACACTTGCATTCATATGTGGATTCTCCAAGTTAAATAAGCAATTTGCTGTAGAAATTGACAACATTTTAAATGGGTATACCAACCTTACTTTATAAATGCTTGGGGAAAAGAATTTTTGAAAGTAAAAATTATGCAATGCTAATTAGGATTATTGAGTTGGGTCAAGATGATCAGATTAGTTGTATATCTTCTTCAGAACTGAATAGTAAACTTGTCAGCTCTCTGATATCTGCCTAGCTGTTTATGGTTGCAGCTTTTCTTGCCATCTCTCCTCCTACATTTGTTTTTTCATTTTACCAATTTTGTGTACTTTCTTCATGATGGTCAGTTGTCCCATGGCACCTAAGAGCTACATTAACTATTTGCTAGAAAAACTTCGCAATTGAGAAATCAGAAAGTAGACTAACTCATATGAGTGTCGGAGGAAACTATGTGTCAAGGACCCAGAAATATCTGTATTGGAGAACTATGCTCTGGCAATTACATCAAAGATTAATAGAAGAAATAAATTTATATTTATTTGTCAGCTTTGTATTTAGAACTTGATGTAAGTCAAGGCCTATTGCAGACTAAAAAAAAACAGAAAAATAAATCATGATATGAAAATTCAACCAAAGAAGCAGAATGCATATGACATGTGTTCACCTATAGATAGCATAAAATCTCCATTCAGTATAAGCAAGTAAAATAGTTACATGAAAATTTCACTTATAGAATTTATTTTTACTAGAGTTTAACATTAACTTTTGTTCCCAAACACCCTGGGTTCACATAGACAAGTAGGAGAGATGAGTTGGAAAGTATGGATTATAAATTTGAAATCAGGGATTATTATGTTTTGTATTTCAAAATAAATGTTTGCATATTTCATCACATATTCCTATTACTTTACTTTTTCTACTTTTCTTTTAACTGCTTCATGCCTGAATTCTTCACATATCCTTTACATATTATTGAGGTATTTTCAGTGTTTATTTTATGGTAGAAAAACTATTCCTATTCTGTCAGAATGAAAATTATAATTATGAGGTAGAATTATTTTTTCACTCTGTCCTTCCTGGCTGTATTTATCCATGGTGGTAGCCTGTCTTTTGACTATTTAGATGAATTTATAGCCAGAGAAGTCACACTGAAGGTGTAGCACACAGTTTAAGCCATCTGCTTGGAAATAATGAACCTTTCCTGATTTCAAACCCTACTAAGCCCCGCCTTAGAAAAAAATAGACGAGTTATGGCTGATTTCAAACCCTACTAAGCCCCTCCCTAGAAAAAAAATAGAGGAATTGTGGATGAGGATGAAAGTTGAGAGAGAAAGAGAGAGAGAGAGAGAGAGAGAGAGAGAGAGAAGAAAGAGAAAAAGGAGGGAAAATCATTCCATATAATAAAATATAATCTTCCTCTTATCTGCAACTAAAGTATACTTTCTCAAAGTATCAAAGAAACTTTAAAAAATCTAAATACAGAATCTGAATATTTAAAACTACACAATAAACAATGCTTATTAACTCTTTCCATTTTCATCAGGCTGGGCACACACACTAGTCAGACTAAAGATATAAATACCTGGTCTTTGCCCTTCTCCAAATTTTCCCCACTCTTATCCATATAAATTAAACTGCAAAGCATAAGTACAGAGTGCATGTAGATCTTATTTCATGCAAGAAAATTAAGCAAGCAGAATTCATATAGGATTTTCAATTAAATTTGCATTAAAGTAATTATTAGAAATGTAATTGTGTTAATATTTAAAGCACTGAAGAGTATTTTGAGGAAAGGTGGCACAGAACTAGAGGAAGCAACAGAGGGAAGCAAAGTGGGAGAGGGGAACAGAGAGAGGGAGGAGAGAGAAAAGGAATGATTAGTTTCAGAATTAGGTAACAAGAATTAAGTAATTTTTTTATTAACAGGAAGAAAAGAAACACACCTTGCCTAGAAATTTTTAGAAAGTCATTGCATTTTAGTAAAAATATTAATATTTCAAAGTTAGTGTGGTAATTCTATTTAAATATTTTATTGGAAAGTTTTCCTCCAGCCTAATTATCTTTGCCTCCATATAATTCATTAATATGATAAAAATTTACTCTGTATTATTATTTGCTTCTTGTGAATTAGTTTTGTTACCAAAACTGAAACTGACTCTAAACTCCTTCTAGTATGAATATTGATTAGCATTATTATATTTGTTGTTTCTCCTACTTTGTTTCTCTATAGTTTTGCTTGTTAAAAACATATCCCTAGAACTATACTTTCTAAAAAATACATAGAAATATTGTTTTGTGATTATTATACTTGACATTTTATTAATCCACTTAAACAACGCCCTTCTTAATTAGGGCTAGTAATTCCTTACATGGAACTTTATAATAGAACTTTCTATTTAACATAATCTCACAAATCACTATAAATTATTTCCTTCCATCCCTAAGTATTGCATATTATCTTTGTCACTATTTTATTTTTGTAGTTATACAAATCATAGTTTTATATAATGTCCTAATGTGTTGTTTGAGTTTCATTTATATAGTCTACGAATGTAAAATTGGGAGAAATGGTGTGCAGGGATAATCTTGATGATTCTATTGGCTTCTAAGTAGAATAACTCATTTAATATATTATTTTAGTAACTGAAAATATGGCATGTCAATGATCAGTCATTCTCAGCCATCAGATAAAAGGTGTATCCAACTTTCTCTAACAGAAAGAAACATCTGGATGTTTCGTGCACAACAGGTGTTTGAACAATGTTATGGAAGAGTGTCAGTGGTGGCTCTTAAGTTTCTAATAAAGTGATTACTCCACTGTAATATTAAAACCCCATTTCATAAGAATTCTACAGTACAATTTTCAGCAGAAAAATCACTAGTAGATATAATGCTAAAACAAATTAATTTTATGTTAATAACATTTCTTTAACTTGAGTACAATTGTGTAATATAGAGCCCTTTCTAATACTGTTATCAAAAGTAAACATAACTAAATATGCCTTCATACAACACAATAAGGCTTTATCAAATGTGTTCAGTAAAAGATGGCAATAAAATGAATGATGAGTTTTCAATATATGGTATCTGCTCTGAGACTAATCTAATTTCCATGCATGAAATATTTACTCAAAACATGGAATTTCTCAAAGATGTATGGGACCAAACAAAACATAGAGCACTGTCAAATCAGAATTTTAACAGTCGTCTATAACTTACACTCTGCTTATTAAAAAAAACAATTTTAAGCATATAAAATAGATATTCACTGTAAAATCTTTGGCATTATTTTTCCTTTTAAAAGTTCTCTCAATTTTATCCTTTTGGTTTTGTTTTATTCTTTCTTCTTGTTCTAGTTGGTTCTACACCATTTATTTCTAAGAAATGTCAAATGAGTACAATTGCTGTAGAGAAAGAGTACTATTAACAATGCAATTAACTATCCTTTAATTATTAAAAGACATTTATCATTATTGATGAAATGAGTTCCACCTGAATATTTAAATTTCCTTAGTCTCCATGCTAAAATAAATTCAGTGTCCAAATATGTATTAACATTTGCATTCTCAGATAGCAAAATGGCTTATTTTAGAAATTTTAATAATAATTTAGATATTTTATGCACTGCTACCAATACAAATGCACCATACTACTACCAAATGACTATGAATGCACTTATGCACTTTTTCAGGATGTAGTCCAACACTACTGTGATAGGTATATCTTCATTATGTTATTGCTTTAAATAGTTGTGTTACAACAAATTGAAAAAATGCATAAGACAAAGAAGAGAGTGTATTGTTCTCTGTATAAGAGTTCACATATTAGGTAATGATTCTATTTAATTTTTCTTATGCTTTTAGGGTCATGACTGAGACTTGAACTCAATACCAGCCACTTTCATTCATTAATTAGCGCTCTTCCCACTTAGCTACACCTTCAACCCAGTTATATAAAATTTTTAAACTTATTTAAAAAATATATATTCCTGGTTGCTGACACAGTAGAAGTGAGATCAGAGAATTGAAGTTCAAATCCAAACTGGGTAAAAAGTTAGGGAGACTCTTATTTTAGTTAACGAAGCAAAAGTCTGGAAGTGGAAATGTAGCTGAAAGGGTAGAGCACCAGCCTTGAACCAAAAAGCCAATGGAAAGTACAGGACTCTTGATTTTAAGCCCTAGTATTAACAATCAAATCAAAATTTCTGGCAAGATTGTTTTCTATATATGTGGAATTGCTTATTTACCTGAAATAACACTCATATTTTTTGAAAACTTACATATTAAGAAGATATAAAAGGAAAACAATCTTAATTCAATAATCTCTTCTTTTTAAAATTTTTATTGCCAAACTGACGTACAGAGAGGTTACAGGTTCATACATTAAGCATTGGATATATTTCTTGTATTGTTTGTTACCTCCTCCCTCATTCCCCCCTCCTCCTTCTCCCCTCCCCCTTTCCCTTTCCCCCCATGAGTTGCTCAGTTAATTTACACCAAACAGTTTTGCAAGTAATGCTTTTGTAGTCGTTTGTCTTTTTACCCTGTGTCTCTCAATTTTGGTATTCCCTTTCAGTTTCCTAGTTCTAAGCCACATAAGATGATGCTAAGTGAAATAAACTCCATGTTATGGAAACGACTGTTCTATCACTGTTATAATTACTTTCAACATGTGATTTGAAACCATAGCTTCTATTATTGATGATCCTCTTGTATCCCCTTTCTGTGGTTGTACCTGTACTATCTCTGTGTCTTATCTGAGTACATTGGAAACCTTGTATACTGGTATTAGAACTAGGAAACTGAAAGGCAATAATCTCTTCTAAAATTTGCTTTTCACAAAGAACAAATTGCATTTGTTTTGTTTTTCACATATTAGATGTGCTTGTGAGATGGGGGAAATAGTTGTTTTATAAGTAAAACGTTGATTTCTTAAACTTTTTTTTTCTCAGATGAGTTCAAGTTCTTTATGAAAAGGCTGCCCATGAATTATTTCCTCAACACCTCTGCCATAATGCACTTGTGGACAATGGATTCTAATTTTCAGCGTCGCTATGAACAATTGGAGAGCAGCATGAAGCAACTTTTCCTGAAGGCACAGAGGATTGTCCACAAAGTCTTCAGCCTTAGCAAAAGGTGCCACAAACAGCCTCTCATAAGCCTGCCAAGACAAAGGTAAGATGTGTGTGGAGGTGACACTCTAGAGCGTTGGCTTTGCAGCTGAGCTGTATGCATGTACGGATATATATATATATATATGAAAGAGAGAGAGAGAAGAAAGAGAGATGTTTTAAAGTAATTGTATTAAGCCACAAATTAAATTGCAGGTATTTTCCATGTCAACTTAAGGTGAGGCAAACAAACATTTTCACTTCTCTAATTTCCTTCCTTTATATTGCCATTATAGAGATGATGCTAACTTGTTTTGTGTGGTGGTCATGAACAATTATATTACAGTAAACAGAACACATAAAGCCCTCTGGTAAAATGTTTACACTGGAAAGAAGCAGGACTATAACCGAAATTTCTCCTTAGTGAATATACATATGGAAATTACTTTGTGGTTTATTTTCTGAACAATATTTAGAAAATCATAAATCTGATTATATACACTGATCGCTAAAAGGGATACTTTGAGTACCTATGGGAATCTCTAATATAAATGAGGAGAGTATGCTAAATTATTTGTATATGAACAGTTTCAAAAAGCAGGGTTTAAATTTCATTCTTTGAAATGTATCAACTGTAAAAAAAAATACAATAAAATGTTGTATCTGTCTACTTGTGACTTGGATAAAGATATGTTAGAAAGCAAAGCTCAAGGAAAAGATAGCACGCAATAGCAAAAAATAAATATTTGTGTCAAGATTTCAGCTACAAAATGCCTGAATTTTGACTTGATGCTTAAATCATAAGGAGAAATCTCTCTCTCTCTCTCTCTCTCTCTCTCTCTCTCTCTCTCTCTCTCTCTCTCTCTCTCGATTTCTTTCTTAAAACTAAGAAGATTAGTAAGGTATTAAAAATTCCATTACAAATAATTCATTGTCCTTTTATCATTGGATTTAGTACAGTTAAAATTTTGTGCAACAATCTCCACATTCTAATTTGATAATATTTTCCCTCTTTCACAAATCTAAGACATAACTTTCCATCGGTCCTCGGGCTATTTATCTGTATAGATCTGTGACATTTACTATTTTTATGATGCAATTAAAGTGTTCTTAGCATTTCATGCAATGGTTAGTCTTTGTGAATGTTTTATTTTCCCTAGGGTATTGGATTGGGGTTCATTGATGTGACAGTATAGTAGTATGAATATATTATGTTTTTTGTTTATTCATTATTGGAAGCACATGTATGCTTTTCCACTTAAAATATTATGGATGCTGCTTCTTTATTCATTTTATAACCTTTAAGTTCTTGTACAAAGGAATTTTAGTTAAACATGTCATTTTATAAGTACAGTGAATTTTAATATCACTGTTTTTATACTTTGCCCCTTCTCTCATAACCTACCCATTTCATCAAATCTCTAGTTTTACTTTCACAACTGTACATTGAATATTCTGACCATCTATACACTTTCTAGCCTATGTTTTATGTTATTTTGAGTATACCCTCAGTAAGTGAGATTTGATGTGTTTTAGAAAATGGGCTTATTTTTAAAAGGTTTATGAAATTTTCCATTTCCTATTTCCATTGGCTACAAGGGCAGTATTCTCTCTCGAGCTAAAATTTTGTCAATAATTGATATCCTCAAAAAAGTTTGTGTCTAATATATATATTTGTTTATTCTCATTTCATTGTCCCATGTTACTTAGCATTCTCACTTCCTTTTAAAAAATTTTCATGGTGTGTGTGTGTGTGTGTGTGTGTTTCTCTGTGTGTGTATTTCTCTGTGTGTGTATTTCTGTGTGTGTGTGTGAGAGCGTGTGTGCGTGCACGCACATGTGTATGTGATACTGGGGCTTGAATTCAGGATCTGAGCCCTGTCCCTGAACTTTTGCTTTGCTCAAGGCTAGTGCTCTACCAATAGAGCCACAGTTCTACTTCCAGCTTTTATGTGGTTAATTGGAGATAAGCTTCTCTAGGAGTTTCTTTCTCAGACTGGCTTCTAATGGACATCCTCAGATCTCATCTTCCTGAGCAGCTAAGATTACAGACTTGAAGTACTGGTGCCCAGCGCCTTCCCTCCTTCCCTCACCCCCCCTCTCTCTTTCTCTCTCTCTCTTCTCCTCTTCTCTCTCTCTTTCCCTCTCCCCTCCCCTTCCTCTCCTCCTCCATCCCTGCAAGCACTCACAGCAATAATTTTAATTATTTTATGTTTCTCTTAAGTTTTTGCTTTCTTTTCATGAACAATTTGCTTTAACATGTCTCTCCATATTCCTCTGGGAACATTCTTTTATTAAGACTCCTGGCTAGAGGAGATTATTTGATTATAATGAATTTTATGCCTATGCATGTGAGTTAAAAGTATTTTAAAGACTATTGAAATACATTATCTTACTGTACATAGGAAATGCATAGCTTTATTCATAAGCCCCTTATTGACAGATTCTTAATGTAAAGTTTGAACCCCCATGAGCCACTGGCACCCAGTTCTGACATGATTTTTACAACCATTTTTAATAATATAAATCCAGGATTAGTTGGGGTATTCTTTGAAAATGCCCTCCAAGACACATGCCATCTCTCAATAGCAACTTATTAAAGGCAGATAAGTAATTGGTCTTTACCTCTTCTCTTCCTTTAATAATATACTTCTGGCTTTATTTCTGCACATGCTACATTACACTTTAAGGCTTCCCTTGCACTTTGGGTGGACATCTGACTACGTCTAGCCAAATGACTCCAAATGGACAGAGTGCATGATTTTTTAAATTTAATTTTTTTGTCAAGGTGTGGTGCAGAGGGGTTACAGTTACATATGTAGGGTAGTGAGTACATTTCTTGTCAAACTTGTTACCTCCTCCCTCATTTTTCTCCCACTTTCCTTCTCCCCACAATCCCCATCACCCCAAGTTACACAGTTAATTTCCAACACTTTGTCTTATATCTCTGTTACTTTTGTTCACATGGAATTTCAAAATTATGTCTTTCAAGAAAAAATAACAAATGTCATTTCCAGTTTCCTTCTCTCAAATACAAATATATTGGCTTGAATTGAAAATTCTGCTGTGCAGATATTTTCTAGGAAGCAGCAAGGCAATTTTTTTTTTTTGATGCTACTATGATTCTGAAGGATTATGTGTTTGTTATTTTACAGGGAAATAAAAATCCATTTTGTTTTCACCACTGCCATTTGATATTACTGTAGTAAAACCTTCATTTTAATTAAATTAAATCAATTTAATGTAATGTAATTAATTTATTTATTGGCCAGTCCTGGGGCTTGAACCGTGAGACTGAGCACTGTCCCTGTCTTCTTTTGGCTTAAGGATAGCACTATACCTCTTGAGCCACAGACAGATCCCACTTCCAGCCTTTTCTGTTTATGTGGAGCTGAGGAATCAAATCCAGGGCTTCATGCATGTCAAGAAAGTACTCTACTACTAAGCCAAATTCCCAGCCCCTCAAACTTTCATTTTAATTAGTAGAGTGACCTTACTGAGTGGCTTCTGGCCCTTAATATTACAGAGTCAATCCTTTAATTAAAAATGACTTTTACATAATAATACAAAATATTTTTTGCAGAATGCTGTTTATTTGAAAATACAGAAAGAAGTTATCATAGAAATTTCCTTACACTAGGGTCTGGGGATATGGACTAGGGGCAAGAGCGCTTGCCTCGTATACTTGAAGCCCTGGGTTCGATTCCCCAGCACCACATATACAGAAAATGGCCAGAAGTGATGCTGTGACTCAAGTGGCATAGTGCTAGCCTTGAGCAAAAAGAAGCCAGGGACAGTGCTCAGGCCCTGAGTCCAAGGCCCAGTACTGGCAAAAAAAAAAAATAAAAAAAATTTCCTTACACTTAATATGCTACAAAAGAATATTTTATCATTTATATTTCAAACTCTCAATGATGACTTAAAGAAAGTTCTTGGCAATAATTAAGAAGTAAATTTAAACAAATGTTCACATGTTTTATCTTGTTATAAAAATATTTAAATATATAGCAATTAAGAGGTTTCTTTAATTTTATTGCCAAAGTAATGTACAGAGGGGTTACATATGTAAGGCAATGAGTACATTTCTTGTTGAACATTGTTACATCTCCTTCCTTTTTCTCCCTGTTCCTTCTTCTCTATCCGCCCAAGTTGTAAAGTTCATTTCCATCATATTTTCTTGTGAGTACCACTACTGACTTAGCTCACCCTTTGCAATTAAGAGGTTTTTAAAGTACAGACATGAACTTACATACAAGGCAAAAGGTATAGAAATCATTAACTGTGAAAAAGGAGGGAAAAATGGTTGGACTGAGAGGGAACAATTGCTGCAGTGATAATTACTAGACACTATGTTGAAGATGCAATAAATAACTTGTGGTGGAGGAGGATTGGGGGGGGGTGTAAAACTGGCAGAGAACTACCAAAGGAGAAGGCACTCTTCCAAAAGAAATGTGCTAATTGCCTGACTTATGTAACTGTAACCACTCTGTACATCACCTTTACAATGAAAAAAAAAGCAATTTCTAGACCTGGAAGGTTTTTAATTACTTTTTAATTTGAAAGCAGAGAAGTTTGTTTCATGCATATGGGAAGTTTCTCATATACAATAAAATTTCTGGCAAAGTTTGTGTCCCATATTGCATACACAAAATAAAAATGTTATAAAGATAATGGCATAGTTTTGATAATTCATACACTGGGGTTTGTACAGAAAGTACAATAGTTTTTGTTTGTTTGGTTGGTTTTCTGATGCTACTGGGGTTTGGACTTAGTGTTTCATGCTGTCTAGACAGTTGTCATACCTTCTGTCTAGAAGCTACATCCTAGTTTTTATTAGATTGGACTCTAATGCAAAGCATCTACGGGATTAGTTTTATTTTAGAAGATGAACAAATAAGACCGTGGTTGTTCTTTATCCTTGGTGCAAGACAATTTGTAAATAAAGTAGATATGAAGTAATCTTTCACTTATGCCATTTCTTTACACTCAGCTCTTGGTGAAACCCAAATTTGGGTGTACATGGTACAAAATGCCCTGAGCAACTCACTATAATATATAGGCTTAACTTCTACTCAGAAATCCTTTCATGATTTTGCTTTTAAATCTCAGCTATATGTAAAAAAAAAAAACTATGCTTCCTTCAACAAATGCATTTTTTACTTTATTTATTTATTTAATCACTTTCTAGGCTTAAACTAAAGGTCTGCACATTGTCCCTGAGCATTTGTGCACTATCACTTGAACCACAGCTGTATTTCTGGCTTTTTGGTGTGAAAGTGTCTAATGGACTTCGTTGCCAGGACTGGCTTCAACCTTTTTCACAGTGTTTTGGCAACCTTGATACATAATTCTTGACATAAAGTCTTTGACGTATTTTTTAATTACGGTCTGAGATAGATGTAGACACTGGTCTGCTTCATCCTTGTATTGATTTAAGTCATCAGAGTCCTAGAAATTACTAAAAACATACTTTGTCACATTTTTATTTAACTCTGACATTTTTCATTTCAAAGTTATGCCTGAGCTGGATGCTTTCTTTCAGTGCAACTTTCATAGCTATTAGGTACAACATATTACATCTCAGTGAGAGGAATATTAGGAAGCCCAAGGCAGTATATAAATATTATTTATTGATATCAATTCAATGTTTTGTGAGCCACAACGTATATTATAGTATGTTTGACAATAGTAATGTATTGCTCAACTCTTACAATACTCTGTCAGTAAAACTGAAGAACTGGTTATTTTTCTATTTTTAAGTAAAAGTATATTAGAAATAAATCTTTTGATCAATATCAGTTCTATTGGAATTATTTCTAAGTAATTGTGTTTAAGATTTAGAAGAGATCTGGTCAAATGCCGAAAACATTAGTAAACAGTATGATATTGTTTTTCCTTATTTCCAAGCAGAATCAATTCTTAAAACTCAGAAATATGATCTCTTTGCCATTTTCTCTGGAGCACTGTCCATAAAAAACACTGTGAGGGTAAAGATGCAGGGTTTTAGACTGTTCAACTAATGTATTTCATAGTATTTTGAAATTTCTTGTGTTTTAGACTATATAAAACTCTGTACAGAAATATGGGGCACAATTTAGTGTATTTTTAAACATCCTTTTTTTTTCTTCTGTTTATGTGGTGCTGAGGAATTGACCTCAGGGCTTCATGCATTCAAGGCAAGCACTCTACCAATAAGCCACATTCCAGCCCCAATTTAGTGTATTTTATCTGAATATACAAAATCAGCTTCTGGGAAAATGGTATTGGCGTTTTTTGTGTGTATTCAAGGTATATAGCACTTACTTTGTCAAAAAATCCACTACACAAAAATGCAGATACTATATTACCCTTCCTACTCTAAATGATACTAAACAAAAATTGGTAATGAACTGGGCACCAGTGGTTCATGCCTGTAGTCCTAGCTACTCAAGGAGGCTGAGATCTGAGGATTGTGGTTCAAAGCCAGCCTGGGCAGGAAAGTCTATGAGACTCTTATCTCCAATAAACCACCAGAAAACCAAAGTTGGCACTGTGACTCTAGTGGTAGAGCACTAGGCTTGAGCTGAAGAGCTCAGGGACTGTGCCCAGGCCCAGAGCTCAATGCAATGCCCTTGACTGAAAAAAAAAATCATGTTGTACTAAAGACCAAACATCCTGTCAATCTTTGAATAATTACTCTCAATTTGATGGAATTAAAAGTCACATATATTGCACTAATATTTATGTAGTCCTTATTTTGGTACCATAATGTATATATGTTATGGAAATTCTAATTGTCATAATATATTTTATAATCCTTAAATACAAGACAAAACAGAAAAATTACCTTCATTAGTTCATTGTTTCATTATTTCTTCACGTGCATGTATGTCTGAACACACAAACAGGAGCATCTATATCAAGTCGTAAAGCTGAAATATAACTGAAATTAAAGTTTTTTGTGATTACTAAACCAAGACAATATTGTCTAAAATCAAATATCTCTATGAATCAAGGAGGTAAAAATGAAATATCACCAAGATATATACTATGACAAATCCTTTGAAATAGTCCACTTAAGACTGGCACCACAATTTATAAAGTGAATGAATACATTTCAAAAATCAATGACTACTGAAATAAAAATCCTCTATCTCACAAGCAAGGTGCACTTCAGAGAGCAACAAATTGAGCCACACTAAAGAACTTTGAGGTGACAAAAAAAACACACAGGAGAAAATGAAGGTCAGCTTGTTGTAGTTGCTCTATTAAACTCAGCAGGAAGATTTCATGTAGGTTTTTCAAAGGGAACAGAAAGATCAAGTCAGAGGTAATTCCTTATATTAAACAAAAATAAAATTAGTTCATACAAGTAGGAGAGTAAGCAGCAAAGAAATATAAAACAAGCTAGTGAGAAAACAATGAATTTAAAGTACATATATGTATATATGTATGTATGTGCATGTGTCTTTGTACTTTCATAATGCCACACTCTCTAAAATATACACAAATAATGACAAAATATTAACTCAAATATATGAGTATTATTAAATTATATATTTAAATCGAGAAGAGAAAATGCATGATTATGGTATACAATGATTTGTTAATGATTTTATAACCTGTACATTGTCATTGAAGTGAACCAAACTGCATCAATACCTAAAGATTTTCAATTATACAATAAATAGAAATACTTGGAGATTATATATACATATATGTACATATGTATATATGTAGCAGATAACAAACAGAGGTGAAAGCAATACTAATCAATGTACAATTTTACAATGTACAAGTTTACAATTTACAATTAATCACACTCAGCTGGGAAATCTAAGTAGCAAACAGAGGAATATGCAGAGGTCATTGTGAGCCACAGGTAAACATGAGAGAAGATGATCTTCCTGGAGTAGATTCCCCACTTAAATGGTCCTTGTTATTTATTCTTAGTTAAAAGGTATAACATGCACACTTTGTGTCACTGTTCCATACTTAGCTGTTTCTCTTCTTTTAATAAAAAATTAGAATAGTGGCATTATTCAAACTTTATGATTGAGGAAACTTAAGTTTAGATAATTAACATAAATTATTATTACACCATTGATGGTTTCAGGACTTGGATTTTTATCACTGTATTTTGAGAAAAATCACAATCTTTTCCATGATCATTAGGAAGGCCCTCAACTCAAGATAAGTGCTTATCATGAAGAGGCTGTTAACCTCATCAGAAAAAATAAATGGGTCATAGGTGGCAGAGTTAAGAAACAATAAAGCCTTTGGGGAGATAAGTATGTTATACAATTTAAAAATAAAGTAGCATTTACAGATATGTGTATTGATAAATCCTATTAAAAAGTCATCACATACTGTAAACAAATAGGTAGCTATAGAAATGCAATATAAAGATCCTGAATGTTAAAATACACAAAAATACAAATTTTCAAAAGGAGGAAACTGATATCTGAGAGACAGAGGAGAGAAACAAGGGAGATGGGAGATAGATAGATAGACAGATAGATAGATAGACCAATTACAGATCTGTCTCTGTCTCTCTTTTGGCATCATTTAATTTTGAATACAAACGTCTGTTTTCTTGGCAGGTGCTCTAACACTGGATACATGCCCCCCAATTTTTTATTTAGTTATATTTTTTTCTGATAAGGCTTTACATTTTTCTCAAGGCCAATCTCAGACTCATCTTGCTACCAATGCTTCCTGAATAGCTCGGATTCCAGGTGTATGCTACCAGGACTAAATTGTTTCATTGAGAGAGATTTCTATGACTTCTAGCTCAGACTGATCTCAAATCAACATCCTCCTGATTTCTCTCTACAAACAGCTGGTATTGAAGGCATGTGTCACCACAACTGACCAGATAGAGCTTTTTTGTGAAGATGGAGTCAGATGAAAAGAGTCCGAGACAAACTGTTGCATTGTGTAATGTTTTCTAATTTAATGCTTACTAATTGGCCAAATAAGTATGAGGGGAACGTCAACTGCTAGCTTTCTAAACCTGTGAATGCAAAATCAAATATATATATATATAAATATATATATATATATATATATATATATATATTGTATATGGTGGTAGGTACATCATTAGTGTTTTTTTGTTTGGGGGTGTTTTACTTTATGGGAGTTTATCATTATTATTATTAATATTAATGACAGTCCTGGGGCTTGACCTTAGGGACTATCTGCTGCCACTGAGCTTTTGTGCTTAAGGCTAGAGCTCTTCCACTTGATCCACATCTCCACTTTCAGCTTTTTGGTGGTTAATTGGGGATGGGAGGGTCAAGGGCATTTCTTCGCCAAACTGAACTTTGATTCTCAGATCTCAGCTACTTGAGGAGATAGAATTATAGAAATAAGCCACTGCCATTCAGCATCAGAGACGTTCTGAAAGGGGGAAAATTACTGAATAATTTAATGGTTAGTCACATAACAGAAGAAAACAAAATTAGGTTTTGACATAGGCAAAGACTAATAGTGTCCATTTTTTTGTAAACATTTTACTAAATATTTTATTATGTCAAGAGATGAATTGAGTACTTAATTTAGATAACTGCAGTGCCAGGCACTGGTGGTTAATGATATAATCCAAGTTACTTAGGTGGCCAAATCTGAGGACTGTGTTTCAAAGCCAGCCCAGGCAGGAAAGTTCATGAGATTTTTCTCCAATAAACTATTCAAAAAAGCTGGAAGGGGCACCGTGATTCAAGTTAAAACTCTTGCCTTGATCAGAAGCCTGGGGACAGCACCCGGGGCCCAGAGTTCAAGCCCCAGGACCAGCAATTTTTTTTAATTGAATAGATTTTTTTTAAGCATTCTTTCCAAATATTAGCTGTAAAACCAAGGAAAGAATTCTTTGTTCCTCATGTTTTTATTAAATAAATTATGTTATAAAACAAAACTTAAAGATGAATTTGGCAAAAGTACAGTAATTGATGCTTAAAAAAATAGTTACTAGCTATGATGACATGCTTGTTTACCTAGAATGTCTGGAGAGTCAACTGATCAATTAGTTAAACCTAAACCATGCTGTTGAAAAATACAAAATGTTGATAACAAAATAAATGGAGATGAGTATTCTGCAATAGATAAAGGCCAATTTAGAAACAAATAATCGTAGCTACCCATGAGGAGACCTAGAAGTTGAAACTACCCATGACCAGGAAGTCTGAAATACTCCATCTTCAGTTAACCAGCAAAAAGTCAGAGTGGAAGCAATATCTGAAGGATAGAATGACAATATTAAGCAAGAAAGCCGAGTAAGCGCATGAGTAAAAGCATTTTAAAAATATTACACTTTCAAAAAATTTTTAAAGACCACATTCATCTCAAAGTATATAAATAAGAAAGTATTACAACACCAAAACTATTTAAGATGTTAATAAAATATTTTAAATCTATTTTAATAGGTTCTGAATAAAGGAAAATCTTATGAATCAATTATTTTCCAAAATGAACACTTTTAACCAAAATATAATATCACATTAAATTATTCATAAAATATTAATTTAATGCAATAGTAATGAAGGTATCTGGAAATAATAAGCAATCAAAACATGAAAAGTATTTGAAAGAGGCATAATTTTAAAGTGGACATCATAATTAAATGTATTTCCATTCTAAAGAAATAAAATAATGTACTAGAAGTACTCTGCCTACCCTACTGTCTTATTTATTAAAATAAAAATATTTCTTGGATAATGATGTTGGTGATTAGTATGGATACTAATACATGAAGATATAAAATTAGATGCATATAGCTATTTGTATTATATTGTGGAAAAGGGTGATATAATACTTGCCCAAGACACAGAGAACAAATACCATGTTGTAAGATGAAACAAATATCTTAATAGGCAACATTATTCAGAGTAGAGATTACCATATTTCTTCGGTAATTTAGCAGAATTAAGTATTTAAGAAAAAGTTAGGCTACAAGTATTTTTAAAAATGAAATGCTTTCTTGATTAAATATTAACTGATATTCTCCAAATGAATCCTTTGAGGAACCAAAATTCAAAAGTAAAGTTCAAGTTGTAGATAAAGCAAGGGTGGAATTAAAGTGCGTTTCACTCACAGATTACCATGTAGTTTTGAGAGCCTTTTGTACAGGGACTGAAAGATAATAAAAACATAAATTAATCAAAATATAAAAATATATTTGAAGACACCAAATCAAACTAAATTTTATTATGTTAAATGTGTAATTTTTTAAAAAAGTATTTATTTGTCTATTTGTTTGTTTGGCAGTCCTGGGCCATGGACTCAGAGCCTGAGCACTGTCCCTGGCTTCTTTTTGCTCCAGGCTAACACTGTACCTCACCCCAGTAAGAATGTCCATTATCAGGAAAACTAATAATAACAAATTCTGGAGAGGATGTGGCCAAAAGGGAACCCTACTACATTGTTGGTGGTAATGTAAACTTTTTCAACCACTCTGGAAAGTGGTATGGAGGGTCCTCAGAAGGCTAAACTACTTCTTTCTTCATGAATTTTTTCAAAATCTTTTCTTCTTTTTGAAATGAATTATAGATTATTTTCACCTTTCAAATTAATATTCATTTATGGATCATTTATACTGTTCAGTATCATACTTAAATTACTTGCTCCTGTTAAATTCAGGCAAGTTCAGCTTTTCCCATCTTTCTACTTTGCCTTCCTCTGATAACCATATTCTGCCATCAGTTTCTATACAATTTTCCTTCTTAGGTTCCACATGTAAGTAACATTACATGCTACTTGTGATTCTGTACCTAACTTTTTTTTTCACCAGTTCACTTTTTCTCATTTCATTCTTTCTATCAGTAAATTATATTCTATTGTTTAAATGTAGCCTTTTCTTTGCCCATTCCTGAGTTTGTGCATTCATCCATTGTTTTCATGTCTTTGTTATTGTGAAGAATACTGGCACGAACATGGGAGGGATGCTCTCACATACTGACTGCCTTCCACTTTTTCTTCATCTATTGTCTCTGTCCTGTGATCACTCTGGGCTTCAGCAAACTGAACAAAAAAGAAACAGGGATTGAAGTTGAGAAAATCTAGGGTGCTCACAGTAGTACAACACAAGGCTGATCATCTTTCTATTCTTCTTTCACCGCAATCTCTAAATTAAGCAGACAAGTTCATTGGTTCCCAATTTGTATCTCCCTCTTTCTCAAGGTGATGTATATTTCAATGACATTCTCCTAGATTTGAAAAGATGTTTTATAGAAACAGCACAATCAGAGGCTGGTGACACATGCCTGTAATCCTAGCTACTCTGGAGACCAGGCAAAAAAAGGATCAAAGTTTTAGATGAGTCCTAACAGAGAAGTTTGCAAGGTTCTGTTTCAAAAATAATGAGCAAAAATGGGGCTGCGGGAGTGACTCAAGTGATAAGAAACCAGGCATAGCAAGCATTTGAGGTCCTGAGTTCAAAGCCTGGTAAAAGTACAAAAGAAGGTGAGTAAAAGGGTATTGGAAACCAGTTTTATGTTAATGAAGATTAGAGCCAGGTTACCTCTCTCCCATCTGCTTCTTTCACTCAGGTACCACAGAAAATTCAAACCAAAATAGTAAAAACTTGAGAAGTAAAAGTAATAGCTTTGTTCAGCTTGTGAGAAAACCTTTTCAAACTATTACTGAAACAGATGTCTAATCGGTATCTTACCTCTTAGGTCTCTTTTGTACAGAAAGGTCCTTTGTTTGATTCTGTATAAAACCTATTCCTGATGAGTCAATTTTGATAGATTAAATTTAACTTCAGAAATATTTCAAGTCTGGGTTTTAACTCTCACTTGATAGCTCCACGTTTCTAAATACAATGATGTTTCTGAGAGGTTGTGTGCATATATATATATATTTTTTTTTCTATAGAAAACCAAGGATGAATCTCATCAATTCTATTCTAATAGCAATATGAATCACACACAAAAAAAACAAAACTACAAACAAAATACATTTAGTAACCTCTGTATTTAGCAATCACCATATATACTTTCACTACAGTTACCTAGTATCTTGCAGAATGCAAGACACTATACTTTTATCTAGACTAATTATAAACATAATTAAAGGTACATTAATGCATCATTTATTGTACTCTAGTCATAATTTTCTGCTTAACATTTTTGTGTACTTTTATTCAACTACTTGTTTTCTAAACAAATGGGTTATAATAGTTCTTCTTTACATATTCTAATACAAGAGTTTTCCCAGATACATGAATAATAATCCTCAAATTTATATTTGAAATTTTAAATTTTGACCTAGGGCTTAACATAGATCTCCTTGAAAGAATGATCTCCCTAAGTTGGTGAAGTTTATTTTTTAAATTTGTTTTTTGATATATGACATAGAAACCTAAAAATTTATGTTGAAAACAAAAGTAAAAGGCATTTATCCTGCTTTTTTTTTCTGGAAAATGTGTTTTTATTTGTTTTTCTTTTTTCTTCTGTATCATTTACCCTTTATATAAAATTCTTATTTTCATTTCTTAATCATATTTTCATAAATGATATTCTGTAATCTTGTTAACTCTCTGAGATGGATTATTATGTTTTACAGCAAAGGAAATAAAGATTTAAGTATTTAGCTATATATTTTTGTTTAATTTTTTTTTTTTTTTTGGCCAGTCCTGGGCCTTGGACTCAGGGCCTGAGCACTGTCCCTGGCTTCTTCCCGCTCAAGGCTAGCACTCTGCCACTTGAGCCACAGCGCCGCTTCTGGCCATTTTTCTGTATATGTGGTGCTGGGGAATCGAACCTAGGGCCTCATGTATCCGAGGCAGGCACTCTTGCCACTAGGCTATATCCCCAGCCCCAGCTATATTTTAAAAGCTATACAATAAAAAAAAATCAGTTGATAAATCTACACGATTCCCATTCTGCACATTCATTTGGGCCTTAATGTAGACAAAACTCAAACATGGGTTGCAATTAATTGTTTGAATATTTAAATCCCTACCATAAAATCACCTTAATTGCTGGAAAAATACCCAAGAGCTTTAGCATTTAGTGTCCATGAAGAACAGGGAGTAGTTTCCTTACCTAAATGGCATCAAATCATTGTCGTAGCAAAATTTTCATGAGACAACAAATTGATTGGATTTGACATTTATATTAGTAAAAACAAATGAAATAGGGTGTAAGCATTGATATATTTAAATAGAGAGAACTGTGCAATGAAAGCTTCTTGTAAAGAAACATGGCATTAAAATGCTAACGGGGAGGAATTCATTCAATAATATTCAGAAGAGAGTCAGTGTATCACACTGCACCTCTTGTTAGGAGGAGGTACAATTGCTCAAGTTCCAAACTGAATTGGCTTCAAAGGCTTTTACAAAACAGTCTCTCTGTTTGTAACTTTTCCCTCTCTTGTGAATAGAGATTTGTGGGCTTTTTTTTTTTTTTTTTTTTTGCAAGGGGGAGTGGCAGACTATTGGATATTCTTTGCTGGCAGCACCTGTGAAATTTGGCAAGGTTGAGAGTCATAAGCTGCTAGTCTGAATGGCTTTACACTATGTAACTAAAGAGACACCAGCACATTCTGCTGTACAAAACTGCAGAATGTAACTTTGGTATCTGTGAATTGTGTGGCTACTTCAGCGTTGAAGAGTTGTACTGAAATGTAGTTCACTCAGTTCTCATCTATGTTTTGGCTTTCATTCCAGTATTTCATTTGGGAAGACGACTGTTGGGATGTTGAAAAAAATGCCAAAAGTAAAATTTTCCTGGCTGGAAACTTTTGTTAGTGGTAAATGAGATTAGCTACTTGCTTAATGTTAAGTTTTGTACTTCAGAAGAGTCAGTAGTTAATGATTACGCATACATACATAAATTATTCTGCTTGTGGGACATTTTATACAGTCTCCTTAGGTAAACAATAATCCAAGTTAATTGCTTTTCCAAGCAGTTGATCTCATTTGTCAACAATAAATATACAATTTTGATAAAATAATGTATGCATTATGTGTTTATTTGTAGATTTAAGACTTTATATTTAGACTAATAAGTATATTTGAAAGAGAAAATTAAAATATTGAACATTTGATAAAAGTGTTTGAATGGAATCATTTTGACACTAACAATATTTGAAAGAACTAAATTTTAAGAAAAAATGCTATAACAAGGTAGAATATAATTTAAAAATTTTATATAGCTATATTGTTTTCTTCATAATAGTTTACTGCTTCTCTATGTTCTCTTGAAAAGTTTTCTCATCTTTTCTTTTGTTGTTGTTGTTTTCTTCACTTTTAGTTTTTTTGTTTTTTGACTATATGAAGTTGGAACTGCGAAATTCACATCTTTTTCTCTGGTTATTTTTGAGATATGTCCTTATTGACCCATGCCAGCCTGAACCTTGATCTTCCTGCTTACCTTGCCCACCATAGCTAGAATGACAGGTGCCAACCTGCCCCACATTTTCTATTGAGATGGGGCCCAACAAACATTTTAATTCCTAAAGCTGACTCAAACTGGAATTCTCCTGATCTCAGCCATTCTAAGAGTTAGGTTTACAGGTACGAGTCACCACACCCAGCTGTGATACTGCTCCCATTATTTGAAGAGAAAAAAGATGGAAATTATCTTTCTGGAATCTATATTCCTCAGTAGGATTTAAGTTATTTATTTTTTCATGTGTCCATGTTACACAATTTAAAAAACTGACCACACAGCAAAGAAAATTGTATTTTGCTCATTATGTTGGATCATAGGCTGAAGATGATCAATATTAAATACATATGTTTGCAATGTATGTTTGGAATCACCTTTACAAAAAAGAGAAAGCGAGATAATGTCAACGGATTGCAAGAAAAAAAAACACTTTATTTATACTGCAAAGTCTTAAACTTGCCTTGAACTCTAAATAAAAGTAAAAATTAAGTCATCATTTTTTTAACTTTCTATAGTTACCTGAAAATTCTTGATACTTTATCAGTGCACCCTTCCTTCTATTGCTTTTTAGACCTCCTAGTACTTACATAAAAATAAATGAAATGTGATTTAGAAAGTTAAACTTTCAGATGTGAAAAGATACATTTATCCATGATGTAGTTTTTTCACATTGACTCTTTTTTCTAATGTAGAAATTTCTTCTAAATCCTTTAAAGATCCAAATGTAAAGCTCAAATTGAGTCTGTAGTTTCCTCCAATCCACTCTTAAAATCCTCTCTCAGAGTTTTTCCTGTCCTTGTCCCTTAGTAGATTGTGGTCCCTGAATTTGTTTTCTAAGAGCCCCTCAAATGTAACTGGCCATGTAGTGGGAATCCAGCTTCATTTGCCTGTTCCTGCTGAAGGGTAGCCCTCACTGAACTGTTCCTGGGCTCTGATGATAGATCTCGGTCAGAATGAGATCTCCCAAACCTTACAATCCCTCCCTCCCTTTGAATCAAGAAAGGACTTTGAATATTCTGTCAGTTTTCTATGTGATCCTTTTTCTTTCACTTTTCCCTTGCTAAAGCCACTATACAATCTCATTTCGACCAATGGGCAATTCGTTAGCTATATAAGGAATCATTGCCCATTATTCCCCACCAGTGCCCTCTAAACTCAGGATTACCACAGGGAGAAGGCACAAATGCTAACCATTGTGGGAATTACCTGGATGTCCTGTATTTTCTTCCATGGGATTGGCTAGTAAACTTTTTTCTCACTCATTTCTACATTCTAGTTTCATATACAGAAGGTAATTGAAAATGAGAACTTAAGTATTCAATGAAATAAGTTTGTTTTTATCTTCACTAATGAATAATTCATGCCTTAACCAGCTGCCCTCAGAAGAAAGATTGTCAGATTATTAATAAAGAAATGTGTTTGGTGTTAGTGAGATTCTCCTATTCAGTGATTGTGAATTATTTATTTAAAACCTGGTTACATAGTTTTAAAAAGCTGAAGAAGAGGAGCTCCAAGATACAATCAGGAAGCCCAATTTAAGGATCATAGGTATCGAGGAAAACCTAGAGGAAGAAGTTAATAAAATAGGCAACCTATTCAACAGAATATTAGCTGAGAACTTCCCAAATATCCAGAAAGATAGGCCTATCCAGATACAAGAAACATTTAGAACCCCAAATTGACCAGACCAGAATAGGACACCCCCCAACAAATTGTGATCAAAACAGGATCAATAGAGTCCAAGGAAAGAATCCTTAAAGCTGTTAGGGAGAAGAAAATAATCACATATAAAGGAAAACCATTCAGAATTACCCCCAGACTTCTCAGCAGAGACCATGACAGCAAGGAGAGCCTGGAATGAGATATACCAAACCCTAAATAAAAATAACTATCAACCCAGAATACTGTACACAGCTAAACTCTCATTCATAGCTGAAGGTAAAATAAAAGTCTCCCACAGTAAGGAAAAACTGGAACGATATATCTCCACCAAACCAGCTGTACACAAAAACCTCAAAGATGTACTCTACAGGGAAAATAATCAAGATCACAATACAGACAGAGAAATGAACCCTAAATTGATAACATTTTTGATCAAGAATTGAGAAAACACAGCTTTTAACAAGATAGCTATAATGAAAGGAACAAACGATCATCTCCCGATCCTAACTCTCAACATTAATGGATTTAATTCTCCAATCAAACTACATAGGCTCTTAAGTTGGGTCAAAAATGAAGATCTATCTTTCTCCTGCCTCCAAGAGTCAGATCTGTCCAGCAAAAGCAAACATCTTCTAAAAATGAAAGGCTGGAATAAAATCTAACAAGCAAATGGCCCCCATCAGCAGGCTAGAGTTGCAATCCTAGTATCAGATAAAATTGACTTCAAATTAAAAACAGTAAGAAGAGACAATGAAGTTATTACATACTAATAAAGAGATCTCTCCTACACGAGCTTATAACCATCCTAAATATCTACACACCAAATAGAGCACCCAGCTTCATCAAACAAACACTACTAACTCTAAAAACACTCATAGATCCAACGACATTGATAGTTGGAGACTTTAACACTCCACTGTCACCTCTGGACAGATCAACATGCCAAAAAGCAAAGAAACCTCAAAACTAAACAACTGCATAGACCAACTAGACTAAACTGACATCTTAACCGAATATTCCATTCAGCAACAGCAAAATATACATTCTTTTCAGCAGCACCTGGAACATTCTCCAAAATAGATCACATCATAGGGCACAAAGCAAATCTAGACAAATTAAGAAGTATCGAAATCATTTCCTGCATTCTCTCAGACTGCAAAGGAATAAAATTAGGGCTCAACTCAAACAGCCACCACAGAAAACCCTACAATTCATGGAGACTAAACAACACATTGCTGAACTACAAATGGGTCATTGAAGAAATTAGAACTGAAAATCAAATGTTTATGGAAATAAACCAAGATGAGTACACAAAGTACCAGCTCCTTTGGCACACAGCAAAGGCAATACTCAGAGGGAAATTTACATCTCTGAGTGCCTACATCAACAAACTGAAGAAACAGCAATTCAACAACCTAAGGAAGCACCTTAAGCTCATTGAAAGAGAACAACAAGCCAAACACCAAGCCAATAGACAGAAACAAATAATTGAAATTAAATCAGAATTAAAAGACTTAGAGTAAAGAAAAAAATAGGAAGAATCAACAAAATGAAGAGTTGGTTCTTTGAAAAAATTAACAAGATATACAGACCTCTAGAAAATCTGCCCAAAAAACGAAGGCAGCACACCCAAATAAACAAGATCAAAGATGAAACAGGTAACAGCACCACAGAAACAACCAAAATTCAGAAAAAAGTAAGGGACTATTTTGCATACTTTTATGCCAACAAATTCGAGACCCTGGAAGAAATGGATGACTTCCTAGAAAAAAATTGATATCCCCAAACTAAACCATGAAGATTTAAATCTTATAAAATGACCCATATCCAATGTTGAAATAGAAACGGCAATAAGTGATCTCCCATCCAAGAAAAGCCCAGGTCCAGATGCATTCACAGCAGAATTCTACAAGTCCTTCAAAAAAGAACTTACACCAATATTTCTCAAACTCTTCAATGAAATTGAAAGAGAGAGTTCACTACCAAACACATTCTATGAAGCCAGTCTAACCCTTATCCCAAAACCAGGCAGGGACTCTTCACAGAAAGAGGACTATAGACTGATTTCCCCAATGAACATAGAGGAAAAAATTCTCAACAAAATTCTGACCAATCAACTTCAACAGGTCATCAAAAAAATCATACACCATGATCTAACTGGATTTATCCCAGGGATGCAAAGTTGGTTCAATATACACAAGTCAATTAATGTAATCCATCACATCAAACAGAGCAAGGTAAAGAATCACATGATTATATCTCTGGATGCAGAAAAGGCATTTGATAATATCCAGCACCAATTTATGATAAAAGCTCTGGAATAATTGGGATTCCAGGGAACACTCCTGAATACAATAAAGGCAGTTTAGGACTAACCAACAGCAAGCATAATTGTAAACAGTGAAAAACTAAAGCCATTCCCTTTAAAATCAGGAACAAGGCAGGGATGTGCACTCTTTGCCCTCCTCTTCAACATAGTATTAGAATTCCTAGCCAGAACAATTAGGAAAGAAGAAAACATAAAGGGGATCCAAATAGGAAAAGATGAAGTTAAACTTTCTCTCTTCACAGATGACATGATCCTATACCTAAAGAACCCAATACACTCTACTCCTAAGCTACTAGAGCTGATCCAAAACTTTGGCAAAGTAGCAGGATATAAAATAACCCCCCCCCCCAAAAAAAAATCAACAGCATTTCCATATGCTAATGACCCAAAGACCTAGGGCTAAAACTGGAAAGCAACTCCTTTTGCAATAGCCTCAAAACACATAAAGTACCAAGGAATAACCTTAACCAAACAAGTGAAAATCCTCTATGATGAGAACTTTAAAAACAGGAAAAACGAAATTAAGGCAGAACTAAGGAAATGAAAAAACCTGCCATTCTCCTGGATTAGGAGGATTAATATAGTCAAAATGGGAATATTGCCAAAGGCTATCTACAAATTCAATGCAATACCCATTAATATTCCAACCCTATTTTTAATGAAATAGAGGAAGCAATCCAGAAATTCATATGGAACAATAAAAGACCCAGAATAGAAAAAAACCATCCTAAGCAGAAAGAACAGTGCTGGAGGAAGTACAACTTCAAGCTGTATTATAAAGCTATAGTACTAGAAACAGCTTGGTATTGGCACCGGAACAGGCCTAAAGACCAATGGAACAAAATCGAAGACCTGGAAATAAACCCACAGAACTATGCCTACTTAATCTTTGGTAAAGGAGCTAAAAAAATAGTCTGGAAGAAAGATAGCCTCTTTAACAAATGGTGCTGGCAAAACTGGTTCAACACTTGCAACAAACTAAAACTAGATCCTTATATGTCACCCTGCACCAAAATCAATTCCAAATAGATCAAAGACCTCAAAATTAAAACAGATACCCTGAAAATACTAAAAGAAGGAGTAGGAGATACAATTGGGCTCCATGGCACAGGAAGGAACTTCCTTAACAAAGACCCAGAAATGCGACAAATCAAAAAAAGGATAGAGAAATGGTACAGCATCAACTGCAGAGCTTCTGCAGGGCAAAGGACATAGCTCTCAAGATAAACAGAAAGCCCACAGATTGGGAAAAGATCTTTACTGGCCATACAATGGCCAAAGGCCTCATATCTAAAATATATGTAGAACTAATAAGTATTAAAGTCCTCCAAAACAAAACCACAAAGAACCAACAGCTCCCTCAACAAGTGGGCTATAGACTTAAAAAGAGACTTCTCTGATGAGGAAATGAGAATGGCCAAGAGATATATGAAAAAGTGCTTTACATCACTGGCCATAAAAGAAATGCAAATCAGAACAACATTGAGTTTCCATATCACACCAGTAAGATTGTCCTTTATCAAGAAAACTAACAATAATAAATGTTGGAGGGGATGTAGCCAAAAGGGAACCCTACTTCATTGTTGGTGGCAATGTAAACTGGTTCAGCCCCTCTGGAAACCAGTATGGAGATTCCTCAGAAGGCTAACCATAGAGCTCCCCGATGAACCAGCAGCCCCACTTTTGGGCATCTACCCAAAAGACCACAAACAAGAACACACTATAGCCACCAGCACAACAATGTACATCGCAGCACAATTTGTCATAGCTAAAATATGGAACCAACCCAGATGCTCCTCGGTAGACGAATGGATCAAGAAAATGTGGTACATATACACAATGGAATTTTATACCTCTATCAGAAAGAATGACATTGCCCCATTGGTAAAGAAATGGAAAAACTTGGAAAAAATTATACTAAGTGAATGAGCCAGACCCAAAGAAACATGAGCTCTATGGTCTCTCTCATAGGGAATTATTAGCACAGGTTTAGGCTAGTCACAGCAGAGGATCACAAGTGCCTAATAGCTATGCCCTTATGAATGCCTAAGATGATGCTAAGTGAAATGAACTCCATGTTATGGAAACAACAGTTATTTCACTGTTGTAATTACTTTCAACATACCAAGTGATTTTGTAGCTTCTATTGTTGATGATCCTTTTGTATTCTCTTCCTGAGGTTGTACCCACACTTTCACTGTATCTCATCTGAGTACATTGGAAACTGTATATGCTGGTATTAGAACTAGATAAGTGAAAGGTAATATCAAAATTTACAGACAAAGGATAAAAGACAAACGACTACAACAGCAATACTTGGAAACCCATTTGGTGTAAAACAACTGAACAATTCAATGGGGGGAGAGGGAAATGGGGAGGGGGGAATGAGGGAGGAGGTAATAAACAGTACAAGAAATGTACCCAAGGCCTAACATATGTAACTGTAACCTCTCTGTACATCACTTTGGCAATAAAAGAAAAGTAAAAAAAAAAAAAAAAAAGAAAGCTGAAGAAGTTTAGGGACTTGAAGTGGTTGTAGAAACAGCAAATATAATACTGTTAATTCACAAAATAAATTACCTACTTTTCTTCCTTTTTAACATGGTTCTCACTTCCTTACTTGGTCTTTAAAACCTTGTATCTGAGTATTACTTCCTTATAGTTTTATTCCCTTACCTATTTTAAAGTAATGGCTAGATTTCCACAAGTTTAATGCCTCGTGGGTGCTTGGGAATCATTGTGTTTATAGTTAGACTTTTATTTGTTCTTTCTTGAAACATTCTCTTGATTTCTATTATCTCACAGCCCCACACACTCTTACTATTTCCTTAACTACACTAGTTCCATTTCTTGTGTTTAATATATTCCTGTCATACGACTCTTCATTAACTTCTGCTGTTACATCTACACTGTTCTTCACTTATCATTTCATATGATGCTAAGGTCTTTGCACTCTACCTAGCATAATGTCATTGGCATAGCTTTGGACAGTCAATTGCATTCCTGTGACTCTCACCTCAGATATGGTATCTACTGTTTTCCCCCAAAACTCCTTTCCCAAACTAGTGTTCACACATTATTCTGTAACACATTACCATCTCTACTATTTCATAACACTCATACTCATTTAACATTTTCCTTATTTATTTTTTCACTTTCTTACTTAAAATATCTGCCCTAAGGATGCCATGTCTCTTTTACATTATTTCATATTTCCTTTCCCAGTACAAGGCCTGAGTAGATGGCTTTGCTTTTTTATTGTTTAATCATTTTTAATCAAATTAATGTCCAAGGTTTGAATTTGTCATATTCAGCACCTCATGTTTATCATTTTGTGTCTATGACATTTGTACTTTCACTTATTTTCTTTCTTTGTCCTTTCTTCTGTCTTTAGTTCTTCTCAACTGACATAACCAACTGTTGAGATTGATCTGCCCTCTACGTGGCTCTGCATTTATAGTTGACATATAATGTAAATTGCATACAAATGATGCTCTATAGGCATATTTATATTGTAGTAATCTGCTACAAATATTGTTTGCTGCCTTTTCCATCCTCTGTACTTCCCATCCATTCCCTCCTTATGTCTGCGTGTTGTCTCTAATCAACCGTGATTATATTCACACCACAAGAATGGTGCTTGATTTTCTGTTTATGATTTGTGTAGAGTTTTCTGTACAATGTGACAACAAATAAAATTTGAGTTTAATGTATATGTTTATGATAAATATCACATAGTAGGTTATCAGCGAATATTTATTAGAATAATTTTTGGCACTATGTAGTTAACTATAGTACATTGCAGATGTTGCAAGGAAAATCCGTAAACCAACAAAATGCAGAACAAGTTTTTTTTGTTGTTAAATTTTTATTGTCAGGGCTGGGGAGATAGCCTAGTGGCAAGAGTGCCTGCCTCGGATACATGAGGCCCTAGGTTCGATTCCCCAGCACCACATATACAGAAAAACGGCCAGAAGCGGCGCTGTGGCTCAAGTGGCAGAGTGCTAGCCTTGAGCGGGAAGAAGCCAGGGACAGTGCTCAGGCCCTGAGTCCAAGGCCCGGGACTGGCCAAAAAAAAAAAAAAAAAAAAAAAAAAAAAAATTTTATTGTCAAACTGAGGTACAGAGAGGTTACACTTTCAGACGTTAGACATTGGATACATTTCTTGTACTGTTTGTTACCTCCTCTCTCATTCCCTCCTACTCCTCCCTCTTTCCCTTTCCCCCCTCATGTGCTCAGTTCATTTATACAAAACAATTTTGCAAGTATTGCTTTTGTAGTCTTTTTTCTTTTTTTTTTTTTACCATGTGTCTCCCGATTTTGGTATTCCCTTTCTATTTCCTAGTTCTAATACAAGTATACACGGTTACCAATGTGCTCAGATAAGATACACAGGTAGTGCAGGTACAACCATAGGAAGGGGATACAAAAGGATCATCAAAAATAGAAGCTACGGTTTCACATCGCGTGTAGAAAGTAATTACACCAGTGAAATGACAGTTGTTTCCATTACATGGAGTTCATTTCACTTAGCATCATCTTATGTGTTCATAAGGGCTATTGGGCTGTGGTGATCCACTGCTGTGACTAGCCTAAACCTGTGCTAATTATTCCCTATGAGGGAGACCATAGAGTCCATGTTTCTTTGGGTCTGGATAACTTCACTTAGTATAATTTTTTCCAAGTCTTTCCATTTTCTTACCAATGGGCAATATCATTCTTTCTGAAAGAGACATAAAATTCCATTGTGTATATGTACCACATTTTCCTGATCCATTCGTCTACTGAGGGGCATCTGGGTTGCTTTCAAATTCTAGCTATGACAAATTGTACTGCAATGAACATTGTTGTTATGGTGGCTTTAGTGTGTTCTTGTTCGTGGTCTTTTGGGTAGATGCCCAAAAGTGGGGCTGCTGGTTCATAGGGGAGGTCTATGGTTAGCCTTCTGAGGAATCTCCATACCAGTTTCCAGAGTGGCTGAACCAGTTTACATTGCCACCAACAATGAAGTAGGGTTCCCTTTTGGCTACATCCCCTCCAACATTTGTTACTGTCAGTTTTCTTGATATAGGACATTCTTACTGGAGAGATTGTTTTGATTTGCATTTCTTTTATGGCCAGTGATGTAGAGCACTTTTTCATATGTCTCTTGGCCATTCTCTTTTCCTCATCAGAGAATTCTCTTTAAGTCTTTAGCCCACTTGTTGAGAGGGCTATTCGATCTTTGCGGTTTTGTTTTGGAGGAATGTAATGTTTTTAGTTCTGAATATATTTTAGATGTGAGACCTTTGTCTGTTGTATGGCAGGTAAAGACCTTTTCCCAATCTGTGGGCTTTCTGTTTATCTTGAGAGCTATATGCTTTGCCTTGCAGAAGCTCTCAAGTTTGATGCAGTTCCATTTGTCCATCCTTTTTTTGATTTGTCGCATTTCTGAGTCTTTGTTAAGGAAGCTCCGTACTGTGCCAAGGAGCCCAAGTGTTTCTCCTACTCCTTCCTTTAGCGTTTTTAAAACATGAAAAATGAAATTAAGGCAGAACTAAGGAAATGGAAAAACCTCCCGTCCTCCTGGATTGGGAGGATTAATATAATCAAAATGGCAATATTGCCAAAGGCTATCTACAAATTCAATGCAATACCCATTAATATCCCAACACCACTTTTTAATGAAATAGACGGAGCAATCCAGAAATTCATATGGAACAATAAAAGACTCAGAATAGCAAAAACAATCCTAAGCAGAAAGAACAGTGCTGGAGGAATTACAATATTCAACTTCAGGCTGTATTATAAAACTATAGTACTAAAAACAGCTTGGTATTGGCACCGGAACAGGCCTGAAGACCAATGGAACAGAATTAAAGACTCAGAAATGAACCCACAGAACTACGCCTTCTTAATCTTTGGTAAAGGAGCTAACAAAATAGTCTGGAAGAAAGATAGCCTCCTTAACAAATGGTACTGCAAAACTGGTTGAACACATGCAACAAACTAAAACTCGATCCTTATATATCACCCTTCACCAAAATCAATTCCAAATGGATCAAGGACCTCAAAAATAAAATAGAACAAGTTTTTTAATAAACTCCAAAATACTAGTTATCTATAACAGCATTAAAAATGCTCTAAAACTTAACTGTTGAAGAAAACAGTTTATTACATAACATTTTCTATGTTTTAGGATTTGAGGAGTAACTTAGGTGAAAGTTTATTGTTACTATTTTATTAATTTGCCATCAAGCTATTGGCAAGCATAGGAAAGCCTGAATGGAGGTGGATATTTCTTTTAAAGATGGCACATTTGTATAAGCATTCACAGGAGTTCACAGATCTTTGACAATTGAACCTGTCCAGATCTACTTTAAATGCCCTCATGAACATATTATCTGGTTTTCACAGAATTAATGAAAAGAAAAAAATGCAAAGCCTTTCTGGTTGCTGTTGCTTTTGTAGTGCTGGTGATTGAACTCAGGATTTTGTAGTTGTATGCAAAGGCTCTACTACTTTAGCCATTTTATTGACATTTGATTTTTGCAATACAGTTTTACTAATTTTCTCAGGCCAACTAAATTCATGATGTGCTTGCTTCCTCCTCCTGAGTAACTGTGATTGCAAGCATGAAAATACAAAGGCTTTGAAGTTCTCAGAAGTTAAAGAAGTGATCACCCTTTCTCTGTGCTCAATGTAATTGTCACCCATACTTAAAGAAAATATAATTAAGCACCATGTCTTGAAGGAACAACTTGTGGCAATGTTTCGAACTCACCAAATATATCTGGTATAGAATACAATGAGCCACAATAAATACTAATTTACTATGCTTATTTAACATTGCATACCAATTTTGTTCTGAACACTTCTCTTAGTAATACAGAGTAAAAATAATAGATAGGATATATGCCATCAAATAACTAAGAATTGGATAAGAGGGAAAATATTGCATATGGTAGCAGGTGGACAGGAAACAGTTATATCAAGGTAGGTAGTTAAGTCCTTATTCTATTCAATCATTCTGAAATGTTAGTTTATGAAGCTGTACATTTTTGAGAAGTGGCTTCTAAGGTGATCTGGGCCATTAATATCCTACACACAAGAGACAGAAATGTGAGAAAAGACCATTTTTTTTTGTAAAATGGCTCAACATTCAGGACTTTCTTCATATTTCATTGCTAGAAAAAATTATGAATACCATGCCTGGATGCAGAAAAGACTGAGATATTCATTCTTTGCATGAATAGCCACTTCCTGGTGACACCTCCACAATACTAACTTGAATTAGAATTGTTGTTGGAATTAGTAATAAAATACAGTTGTGTTCTTAAAACTGGATTGTAATTGTAATCAATGCTCCTGAAGTATAAAGTTGTTTTCTTTTTCTTTTTTTTTTGGGGGGGGGGTGGTAGAGAAGTGGGAGGAGGTGTGGCTACATTTCCCTAAGGAAGATCTTCACATTTTACATTCTTCTTCTCTGAAAATTATGGTCAATAAAATCAGATGAGAAGGATTAAACACAGAATGTACAGGTAACTATCTAGTTGTCACATAAGGATTTTCATCAGAGGCTTCATTTGAATTAAACAAGCCAACAGACAAAAACAAGGTAACAACTACAACAAACAGAGCATGAAAAGGGTCCCAAATATATACTGTGTACTCCTGAAGCTCCAAGGACTACATGAAGTCAGGAAAACAAAAGAAAAAGAACATTCGGTATTTCTTTGTGTGTGTGAAGAAAAAAGTTATGCGTACAGATAAGCTATTCAAGGACCTGGTCAGATTCCTATTAGAATAATTTTCCATTTAAACAGATTTAAAGTCAGATATGTCCATGGCTGTAGTAGAATTGATATCTGAGTACACTTTCCAAGTATTCCTGAATACATACTTTCCAACTGAATAATTTTTCCTTGCTGAGAAACTTGTTTGTAAGCACAACCACATTTGAGATTATGTATTCAGAAATTCAGAAGATAAATCCATGATGTCAGAATAAACTTAAGAATCTTACAGGATGCTTCTCAAAAATGTATTTTAGTGCACTATGATTATTTGAAACTAAAGCTGGCTAAGTTATGCATGCTGTTTCCATTATTATTCTTTTATTGTATCATGATTTTCAATGAACTCTGGGTATAGAATTTTTTATGTCACTAATTATGGTATATGGAATTAACATATCAATTTATCTATAAATTCTCTATGACTCTGTGGAGAAAATGCTAGCAGGGTAAGAAAGAAAAGTATGTATGTAGCTAAAAACAACCAATTGTTATATAACATCATCTACGCATTAAAATTCCCCCTCATGTCAACTGCATTCTTATTCTTCCTACTCTGCATATTACTCTAAAGAAAGGTTCGCTTATTGTCCTTAGTGTGCAGAGACTGCACCTGTTCTTTTTTAATGGTATTTAAAAGAATATAATGTTGCCATTATCTAGGACATGAATTTCAAGTATCCCCAAAACTGGTGAATGATACAGCACTACAGACAAAGATTATAGTTTTGATGCTTATCTGCACGTAGATGACCAAAAATATGTCTCTCTTCATCTATTGTGCACTCTTTGTCTATTGGACAATGCAACTACTACTGTTTCACTGTAAAAAGATAGTCTGTCTTTTAGTTGTTGGCTGGATAAATTTTACAACTGATTTATATAGCAAAAAGTGTAAGGAAGTGGAAAACAAATGAAAAAGGAAAATTTGTTATTAGCACTCCCACACTTCTGTCTGCAATCTTGATCCTTATTTTGATGGCAATAATAGTGTTGTATAGATGAGATCATTGAGCACAATTAACTCAGAATTACTTATTTTTTTGACAGAAGTTGATATATGTACGAATTGAAACATTATAAAAATCCAACTCCAATTTTTCTGTGAAAATACAAGACTCAATCAAAAACTACTTCCATGTGTTTATTCTTGAAAAAACATAACCAGACACATGTGAATGACTAAAAAAAAATTTTCCTTGGAAAATCCTGTGATTAAAATGATGTTTATGTAACAGCTCCTTTTCATGGAGGAAATATCAAGTCTTCAAAACTAAATGGACTAAACAAGGACTCAGTATAAGCTAAATATGTTTTATTCCTTTTTTCTTTGTATTATTTATGTTATGAAAGGGATTTATTATGGTTTAGCATTTCTCTTGAATCTCTGTACATCTTTGGACAAAAATAAAGGCATTGTATTAATTGATTAATCTGGGTTTACCATGGTAAATACTAAATAATTGTTAGTATTGAAAAAATACTTTCATTAAAAGCCAAATGCATTGTGTAAAATCATATTATTTCTTTTTTTAATGTAATTTTATTGTCAAGGTGATATACAGAGGGGTTATGGTTTCATATGTAAGGTAGTGAGTACGTTTTTGTCATACTTGTTACCACCTCCTTCCTTATTCTCCCACCTTTCTCCCCCTCCAGTTTCCACCCACACCCCTTGTGCAGTTAATTTCCAATATATTGTCTTGTGATTATTGCTGTTGCATTCATTCAGTCTTTATCCTTTGTCTAACCAGTTTGATGTCCCCTTCCCTTTCTTATTTCAGACAAATGAATCTACAGTAACCAGGATAACAAAATCAAGTACAGTGACAATAGGGGAAAAAGGAAATAATTTCACATAGTACTGGAATAAAATCTATCAAGCAAATAGCCCCCATAAATAGGCTGGAATTCTAATCCTAATACCAATTAAATTAGGCTTCATATTAAAATTAGAAGAGACAAAAAAGTTATTACATACAAATAAAGGGATCTCTACTATAGAAGGATATAACCACCCTAAATATCTATATACAAAATGCCAGAGTACCCAACTTCATCAAACAAACACTACTGACAATAAAAAACCCACATAGATCCAAGCACATTGATCATGGGTGACTTTTTTTTCTGTTTTATAAGGACTAGTGAGGTGATCTTGTAATTCTAGCTATGCAGTAAACAAAGATAAAAGGATCAACATCCATGTCATCTCAAAAAAGTAACAGAAACAAGAGGGGCTATAAATGACTTGTTGAAGAAACTATTTAAGTATTATAATAACAAAGTGGGTGGGGATATGGTGGAGCTGAAGTGGTAGAATGCCCACCTAGGCCCAGAATTCACAAGAGGCTGAATTCAAACCTCTGTGACACCAAAACAAATGTGATTCAAAGACATTAACAATTTCATCTGACTACTTTATGAATATTTACCAATTGATTAACTTTTATGTGTATTATTTAATATAATCCTCAACACACATAGAACTTTCATTTCTTTACTTATCCAGAGAAAGAAAGAACAAATAAAGCAAGAAAATGTGGATTTTCCACAATTGAGAGAATATTGACTGACTCCAGGAATCTATATGATTCCCTCTTTAGTTTTTCATGTTCTATTGTGGATAGGTGGGCCAATAACCAATGACTGAGCATAACACTGGTGCACATACCTGGATTAAAGAACTGAAGATTCAGTGACTCACCATCTACCTTTTCTCTTTGACTCTATGGGTGTTGGAGCCTCAAATTGAAATGTAGGACAAATTAATTGAACCTGTTGTCCATTTGTTATAAGCAGACACCACATTTTATTATTATAACAACATGAAATTTTTACCTAATCTAATTGTACAAAAATATTGTCAGATACTCTACTTATTGTAATACCTAGGTTGATGGATAGTATACCTTACTAAATGTTCCTTATTGATGACATGCAATAAAGTAATTAGTTTTCTTTTTCAGTTTCTTTCCAGAAATAATAAATATTTACTATTCTTTTTTATTGATAATGCAATTCATTTTACCATTTGATGGTCCCCCCCCATTTTTTAACCTTTTTGGCATAAATATTTTACTTCACCTTTTACATAATTGATAAATGAGATAATGAGCCAAAGTGCCAAGCAATGGACAAATGGATAAAGATAATATGGCACATGTACATACTTTGGAATAAAGACAAATGGAATAATTAGATCTGTGTGGAAAGGAGCTGGATGGAGCTTGAGGTTGTCATGTTGAGTGATAAAAGCTAAGCTCAAAAGACCTGTATTGCATATTTACAAACACTCTTGGACTTAAAAGAAACATACATATGCATGCGCCCGTACACACACACACACACACACACACACACACACACACACACACACACACACATGCACTGAACATAATTATAGGACAGCTTAAGAGGAGAAGAAAGAGGAGAAAGAAAAGTGCTTATTTTTTTAGTTACAAATACGGAAAATTTTTAAAAATCACAAAAATCTTTAACACGTATGCACTTAGCTGGACATTGCTGGTTCATACCTGTAGTATTATCTACTTAGGAGGCTGAGAGCACAAGATCCCAGCTTGAAGCCTCCCAAGGTAGAAAAACTGAGAAATACTTATCACAAACTAACCAGCAAAAAGCCAGAGTGAATGAGGGCCTCAAAGTGGTAAAGTAGAAGCCTAGTTTAAAGTATCTTCAATAATTTAGAAAAGCGGAATACATGCAAAGCAAATAGATTGGAAAATAATGACAAAAGGAGAGATTAAGGAAATAAAAAGTAAATTTGTTTTGTAAAGTGGCAAACTTTTGTGCAACTACTTACAGGTAATTTAAAAAAGAAAAAATGGTGAAAATGGATATCACAGATACTACCTTAGAGTATGTCAAGCATTTTATATTTTAACAAATATTTTTATAGCATCAGAAAAGTTATCAAAGAGTTCCAGAAGCAATACTATTTTAGGTAGTTGTACAAAGGGTTGTTGTTTTTTTTCAATGTCCTTATTCATTCATTCATTTATTTATTCATTTATTTATTTATTTATTTATTTATTTATTTATTCTTATTTATTGTCAAAATGATGCACAGAAAGGTTACAGTTTCCTATGTTAGGCATTGGATACATTTCCTGTACTGTTTGTTACCTCCTCCCTCATTCCCCCTCCCCCCTCCCCCTATCCCTCTCCCCCCATGAGTTGTTCAGTTGGTTTACACCAAACATTTTTGCAAGTATTGCTTTTGTATTCTTTGTCTTTTTATCCTGTGTCTCTTGATTTTGGTATTCCATTTCACTTTCCTAGTTCTAGTACCAGTATATACAGTTTCCAATGTACTCAGATAAGATACAGTGATAGTGCAGGTACAACCACAGGAAGGGGATACAGAGTAACATCAACAATAGAAGCTACGGTTTCACATGTCATGTTGAAAGTAATTACAACAGTGAAATAACAGTCGTTTCCATAACATGGAGTTCATTTCACTTAGCATCATCTTATGTGTTCATAAGGGCATAGCTATTGGGCTCTTGTGATCCTCTGCTGTGACTAGCCTAAACCCGTGCTAATTATTCCCTATGAGGGAGACCATAGAGTCCATGTTTCTTTGGGTCAGGCTCACTTCACTTAATATAATTTTTTCCAAGTCCTTCCATTTCCTTATGAATGGGGCAATGTCATTCGTTCTGATAGAGTCATAAAATTCCATTGTGTATAAGTACCACATTTTCCTGGTCCATTCATCTACTGAGGGTCATCGAAGTTTGTTCCATATTTTAGCTATGACAAATTTTGCTGCGATGAACATTGTTGTGCTGGTGGCTTTAGTGTGTTCTTGTTTGTGGTCTTTTGGGTAGATGCCCAAAAGTGGGGCTGCTGTGTCATAGGGGAGCTCTATGGTTAGCCTTCTGAGGAATCTCCATACTGGCTGACCCAGTTTACATTGCCACCAACAATGAAGTAGGGTTCCCTTTTGGCCACATGCCCTCCAATATTTGTTATTGTTACTTTTCTTTAAAGGACATTCTTACTGGGGTGATAGGGAATCTCAATGTTGTTTTGATTTGCATTTCTTTTATGGCCAGTGATGTAGAGCACTTTTTCATATGTCTCTTGGCCATTCTCATTTCCTCATCAGAGAAGTCTCTTTTTAAGTCTTTATCCCACTTGTTGAAGGGGCTGTTGGTTCTACAAAGGGGTTTTGATTGCACAAGTTAGTTTATGAATACAATGCATCTTTATGAACATAAATGTTGTGGAGATAAATAATATTCAAGTTTAAATATGAAGATAGCCTAAAATAACTCGCTGGAAACTATTGTATAATTAGGGTAAAGTGGACCAGGAAGAAAAAAGGAATGGATGAGTGTAATTTTAGTAATTGATACTACGTGCATATGTTCATTATTAGTTTAATGAAACACCTTTCTAAAATTAATGTGTAATTAAAAAGCATGTAGAAAAATGATTTTCAATAAAATAAAACAAGCTTGGTTTTCGGTTGGTTACCAGTAAAAGTAGGATGTGCTAATTGCAGGTGAATGTTAGTGATTTGTTGCTTCTATGATAATAAAACTATGATCCAGATGCAAGTTTTTAAGAAGTTCAGGGGGAAGATGAAGGAGTCAAGTGAATTTCATTGAAGTATATTGAATGCATACACAGAAATTTTATAAGAAATCCCCTTTTTATTATCACAATTACTATGTGCTAATAAAATACTAAATAAATTGTATATGAATGGGTTATTTCATGACATTTCCATATATTTGCATAATGCAGGTTGATCAAAACTCTTGCTTTTTTTTCCTTTTCTTCAAAGGGAGTTTGCTTTTAAAATTATAGTATGGACTAGCCTTGGACTCATAAATAAGCCATCATAGCTTTGAACTGATTATCCTTCTCACACTACCTTCCAAATGCTAGGATGGCAGCTATGCATATATTGACTTAAATATGAATTGCTTATTTATTCTACCATACACTTAACACCTACCCCACCCACAAATCTGCATGTTAAATAGAAAAAATCAGAGGAAGAAAATTTAAAATTACCAAGTCATTATGACTGACAATAGATGCTTTTAAAAATAGATGTCTATCTTTTGTTTTGTAAGATATTTAAGGTCTGGAGGATTACATTATATAAACAAATAACAAGTAATTTTAGATACTTTAATTTATCCTTATTAAATTATTGTCCATACACATGCTTTTACTAGATATCCTATGTTTAGGCAGATAAAGATCATTAATTGGTCTCCAATTTCAAAAGTAAACTAGAAATAACTATAGAAGTAAATGTGATAAAGGTTTGTTATATATGTATATATGAAGATGACACAAAAGCACTGAAGTATGTTACTAAACATTCAAAATTTCAATAGTTACTAATATTACTAACACATTTAATTCAGAAATAAAATTCTGAATCAACTTTTGTAAAAGTAAACAGTATTAATTCAAGTTAGAATTTATTTGAATTTTTGTTGTTGTTTGCTGCCTGGGGTATAGGAGAGGTCACACCCAGGCTCAAGACTAGCACTCTACCACTTGAGCCACAGTGCAACTTCTAGATTTTTCTGGGTAGTTTCTTGAAGATAAATGTCTCACAGACTTTTCTGTATGGGGTGCCTTTGAATCAGTCCTCAGTTCTCAGCCTCCTGAGTAGCTTGTATTATAGTGTGTGCCACGAGAACCCAGTTTAGAAAAAAATTCTGAACATGTTCTCAGTCTTGTCCCATACAGTGTGCAGAATGCTCAGATTCAGTGAACTGATGATTCCTGTATGTAAGAGAAAAAAGTCTTGCTTGTGATCAAATCCAATGCTTCATCTTTGCAAGAGCTTCATAAGTGCCTTAATGATTGTCTGTGAAAGTATTGGTTAAGTGATTGTTTCCCTCACTGCCCTGAAAATCCAGTAAAAGTTGGATAGTAAATGTTGGAATCCTGGGAACCTTTTGCTCAGATAATACACAACATAAGAGAGTGGAAGAAGACAGGAAACAATTAACCATTTAATTAGATATTGAAATCTGTGAAAGACAGGTAGATAGATAGATAGATAGATAGATAGATAGATAGATAGATAGATGTAGCTCTAATGACTGAAAAAGGAGGGTTCCATTTTGCATAGAGAAATCAAGGAGAGATTTATTTTTGGTTGTTTTTTTTTTTAAAAAAAACAGTAACTTTATTTCAACATAACTATGCTTACAGAAATACACTTGTATCAGTTAATAGAATGCAATTTAAGCTTAACTTATAGGAGAGATTTCTTAAAGAAGAAACTCATGAAGGAGTAGGGACTCAGTAATGAAGTAAAATAACAGCTTTTTTTTTTTTTTTTTGGCCAGTCCTGGGCCTTGGACTCAGGGCCTGAGCACTGTCCCTGTCTTCTTCCCGCTCAAGGCTAGCACTCTGCCACCTGAGCCACAGTGCCCCTTCTGGCCATTTTCGATATATGTGGTGCTGGGGAATGGAACCGAGAACTTCATGTGTAGGAGGCAAGCACTCTTGCCACTAGGCCATATTCCCAGCCCAAAAGAACAGCTTTTGTGAGATTGTTTAAAAAAACAAAATAAAAATAAAACCTAATTTTGAGTTGTACTACTGTAATGCAAATTCAACTATTGATAATTACAATGCCATGGAATAGATGACTTGTATTAGTGGAATATCTAGAAAAATACCAAAGAAACCAGGCAGCCACATCAGACTTAGCTGAAAACAGAGACAGGGAATTGAGTTCTCTATTATTTGGCAGTAAATTTAAGAACAGATAGGAATTTCAGAAATGCAATCTAATAAAAAGTATTATCTAAATATGAATCAGTGTTTGCACAATGAATCGTGATTGAATTTTCTGATTGTTTTTAGTTTGGAAGAATTGCTCTAAGTAGGAAGTAAGGCAAAGGCTCATTGTTGGATACAATTTCATTTAACACTCTTTTAAAATCATGTGCTAATATAAACATGTAAATCTTCCAGTCAAATCAACGACATTCACATTAGTCAGAGTGGATGTCAAGCTAGTGTGAAGCAAAATGAATCAAATGATATCTTGCACCAGATGAAAGTTTTAAATCATCTTAACGTAAATAAATGAGTATGACTTTTACATCTGATATTGTAGCTTCTCAATGAGAGAGCCTGGTTCCTTCTAAATATTACCGTGACATCTAACCACAGATTTCTCAGAGTACAAGATGTACTTTATCTACCAATATAGGGACTTCATCTCAGCAGCAATAGAGGTAAATGGAACAGAGGAAGGCAAATCTTTTTTTGTGTTGATATGGCCAAAGTTGATTATAACATAACAAGTAACATGCAGAAACAACATTGATATGTAGATGGTATATCAAGAAAAATATAATAAAATTGGGCTTTTGTTTGACTGGCTATGTGCTTTGATTCAAGGTACATTGCAAGGCAAAAGAAAAAAAAAGATGATTGTTAAAAATACATTTTGGTGTCTATTGTACTATCCTACTGTGATTTTAATTTTAAGTGTTAGATTTATTTCTGAAAATGTAACAAATTTTGAGATATAATCAAATGAACTGTGAAGAAAATCAATTACAATTCTGATTAGCTATCTCAGGCTCTGCTTATGCCTTCTTCATTATTATCAAAGTTCTCATGTTAATAATTGTTAAAAATAAAATGTGGAATGTATTTTTCAAGGACAAATAGACATTTTGAAAATAATTGTAAGCAAAAACAATATTTATGTGCATATGTATGTTGTTCTCAAAGCATTATATTTATATTATACATGTGCATATCAAAGAATGTTCGCCATTGGCGTGTGTGTGTGTGTACGCACATGTGCTTGCACACTAGTACTGGTGCTTGAACTCAAGGCCTGGACATTGACCCTGTGCTTTTTTTTGCTCAAGGCTAGTGATCTGCCTCTTAAGGCACAGCTCCACTCTCTGATATTTTTTTTTGGTAGTTTATTGGAAATAAGGGTCTCAAGCCCCAAGGTATTTCTTACTTGGTCTGGCTTGGAATCATGATCCTCAGACTCAGCCACTCCAGTAGCTAGGATTGCAGGCTCATGGCCACAATAACCTTTATACACAGGTCTTGATAAACAACTGAGCCCTTTACTCTATTTTAGTTTTTAATGTGATGAAGCAGCATGATCTTTGTTTAGTTGAAAAGAGCCTAGTTAGGAGTTTGAAGATGTATTTGAGACCCTGTTCTCCTTCTAATTATCTGTGTGATCTTGGGAAATTATCCTTGCCAATCTGGTTTCAATTTCCTAATCTGCCAAATGAAGGTATTGAGCAAGGTGCTCTCCAAGGTCCTATTCTGCTCTCATTTTCATGATTGTCTGACTCATGCTACATTGTGAAAGCTGATCTAATTAATTTTCTTAGTCACCTTCCCTACCCTCTATGGAATATAATTTCTTATGATGTTAAAGAAGCTGGTACATGTACCTGTAAAGATTTTAGTTAAATATGAACAAAAATTCTGGCTTTCCTTTGAGGCAGAATTGAGTTCATCAAAATGTACACTAATTGCATGCGACAAGTACTCCTCTGTCTTCTGCCTATATTCATTTTGGATAGCCTGGCTTCTTCTCATAAGTTTATAACAGGTATCAATTTAACTTATGTACTCATAGTGTTACATATAATGCTTTGTGTTTAATAACTATTGCTTCAATGCATATTACAGGAAAAAAAGCCTCCTGAAATAATATCAAGCTGTTTAAATTGGATTGATTTATTTAAATGCCATCATTTCTCAGTGTTAACATTTCCATTGTCAATACATATTTACTAAGCAGCTTCTATCTGTTGTAATTTTTTCCTTGCTCTAAGACTGAAAACATAAATTGTTACCACCAACTCCCCAAATAGTAATTTCCTTTAGGAACATAAGGAGATATATTTCATCTAGTATTCATATATTTGAAATGACTTCAGAATCATTAAAAGAACTGAAGATGATTTGAAGATTCTTTATCTCATTAGCCCATTAAAATAAAGGTAGGACTCAGGCAAAGTTTGATACAGTCATCAAAAAAGGAAAAATGACTAAAACAAACTTTTGGAAACAGGCACATTTGGTTAACAATTAGAAGAGAGTACTTAAGAATGGATATTATACAAACTTAAGCATTCCTGTGATATGATTTTGAAGACCTTGAATATTTCACTCAGGGATTAGTACTATGAAGTATATGGTATATTATATATCATATCATATCATACACTTATAAATACATATGTATATACAATTTTGGTTTTACTTCTGCTTCAATGATCTAGTCACTACTTTGGGGAAAATGTATAAAATGAATTCCAATTATCTAATTTATTTTTTCTGGCATTATATATCATACTTAGTATACTTATTTTTAATAATAATACCTGATGGTATTTGCCCAGAGTTTGTGTTAGAGAACATGAAACCTGAAGAATGGATGTGGGAGAAAAATGCAAGGTATGACATTAGTCAAGATTGTTTTACTCATAACTTGGCTTCGGGAATTCAATCCCTTTGTACAATTGCTTAATCTAAATAAGTATTTTCAAAAAGTAACCGAAATTCCAGGTAAGGCAGGAAGAGGTCTAGAGTAGAAGCAGAAACTTTATTTAGCAAGAAACACAACTTCCCACATGAGAAAGGCTAAGGAAAGCTATGCCAAGAACACAACATTCTCTTTGGATTTTAAGTTTGATTGTGAGGTTGATTAGGATCTTCAGCAACAGCATCTTGAGGTTCCCTCCGGGTCCTGCCAACTTTGTTAGTTCTATTCAATTGGAGTCCTAACAATTGAGAAACTCTCACTAACTCTGCCCCCATTCTGTCTTGTTTACATTTTCCCAGGAGCCTTGTGGAACTTTATTCTTACAGTGCACATACTCATGTTTTGACCTGTGTATAACGTTTCCCTTTCTTTCTTACTGATGTCACCTGAGACTAAAGATTTTCTCGACAGTTATTATGGCCCGTGGCTTTGCATCTGGAAGCTGTTTTCTGATTTAAGAAAACCTGTAAAGAGCATCTGCTTGGGGTGAGAGTGGGGAAGCATGGTTAACTTTATTCAAATTTTCATAGGCTTAGCCCATATATGATCCTTCTGATCTCCTGGGAACTCTCTTTCCTATCTGTCAATGTTTGTCTAATCTCCTAATAGTAATAATTTTACTAAGTTTATTATGAATTGCAAGTGTTATTAATACATCCTATTAGAATTCCTATGTAGTACCTAGTTACTTAGTAAATAACACTTAGTACTTGGGTACATTGAAAATGATAAAATAATAAAATTTAGTGGTTAACACCAATCAGAAAAAAGTATTCATGATTGTGATACTCTACTTTAATTACATTGTCTACTTTAATATGATCCTTTGGGTGGTTTCAGAACAAATAGGACTTCTAAGATAGAAACAAATGATTTTACAATGTCTGGCACAGCCAGTTGCACAAACAGACATTTTCACAACCATTCTCCCAGGCCTTCAGTTCACACAGAAATATGGTAGGGTCCAGATGGATGTATTATGTTTGATAAGATTCCACCACAACTGAGAAATTTAGAGGCAACAATCTAACAGTATTAAGAAAAAAGCAAGAGGGCTGGGGATATAGCCTAGTGGCAAGAGTGCCTGCCTCGGATACACGAGGCCCTAGGTTCGATTCCCCAGCACCACATATACAGAAAACGGCCAGAAGCGGCGCTGTGGCTCAAGTGGCGGAGTGCTAGCCTTGAGCGGGAAGAAGCCAGGGACAGTGCTCAGGCCCTGAGTCCAAGTCCCAGGACTGGCGAAAAAAAAAAAAAAAAAAAAAAAAAAGAAAAAAGCAAGAGCTACTTGAGCAGAAACTGCTCAGCATCAGGATACAGATGACACTTATAAGGCAATACATTCATTGACAATGTGTAGGGAAACCCAGTTACTGTGGTAATTGTCTATCCAAACAAAAGGAAATTTCAAATATGATTTCCACAATCCTACAATTGATTCTTTCTGAAGCCCAAGGTTAAGAAGGCTCCATCTTTGTGATCTGGGTACATGGAGTATAGAAAACACTATCTAGATATTTCTATACCTAAACTTTTAGTTTGGTTTCTTAGGTGGGCCTATTATAACTATGACCACACAAACTGGGTGGCTGAATGAAAATAGACATTTATATTCTCTATACTGAAGACTAGACATTTGAACTTAAGGCTGGGTCAGTCTTTCGCTAAAGGCTCCAAGAAGAATTTTCATATAACACTTCCTACTTCCTGCAAGTCGCTGACAGCATTCATGTTTTGTGACTTGGCACTGCATTTCTCTGCCTTAATTGTCAGATGACTTTCTTTTCTACCTCCTTTCTGTCTCTGACATATCCTGTTCATATTAGAATAACTCTATTAGCCAGGATCCGATGGCTCATAAATATAATCCTAGCTACCCAGGAGGATGAGATGTAGATTGTGATTTGAAGCCAGTCCAAGTATGAAGGTCCATGAGACCCTAATAACTAACTAGCTACCAAAGGGCTGAAAGTGGAGCTTGTGTGTCTAGTGATAGAGGGCTGACCTTGAGCAAAGACAACTGCTATATCATTGTTGTAATTACTTTCAACATGCCATGTGAAACCGTAGCTTCTTGTGTTGATCATCCTCTTGTATCCCCTTCCTGTGGTTGTATCCGCACTACCACTGTATCATATCTGAGTACGTTGGAAACTGTATATACTGGTATTAGAACTAGGGAAGTGAAAGGGAATATCAAAATCGAGAGACAAAGGATAAAAAGACAAACGACCCCAAAAGCAATACTTGCAAACCATTTGGTGTAAACCTACTGAACAACTCATGGGAGTAGAAGGAAAGGGGGAGGGGGGAAGGGGGATGAGGGAGGAGGTAACAAACAGTACAAGGAATGTACCCAAGGCCTAACATATGAAACTGTAACCTCTCTGTACATCACTTTGCCAATAAATAAGAAAAGAAAAAGAGCATTAGGGACAGTGACCAAGTCCTGAGTTAAAGGTCCAAGAATTGGGATATATATATATATATATATGTATGTATATATGAATATATGTATGTATATATGAATATATGTATATATATGAGTATATGAATAACTGCATTCATATGTAGAGCTTACTATAATACATAATGAGCTCATCTGAGCTTAGTGAATAACATCTACAGGCTATTATTTATCAATATGAAATATATTAACTTTACTTAATTAAAGTAAAATGTTATATTATGTTTTCATTATATTTCCAGACTTGTAAAATGTTCTTTGCTCAGATTCATCCCTTTCTTATACTTTTATACCATACTAACTCTACTAGTTTAAATCATGTACACACTCACACACACATATACTGCAAATATATGTGTATGTGTATATTTATGTGCAAATAAATATGAGGGTATGTACATAATTCTTATGTTAAGGAATCTCTCCTTTTCACTCTATCCATGTTTACCTAGAACGTTTATCTTTTATATTAATATCCCTATTATTGTTGTTGGTATTATTAATATTATTTTTATTATTGTATCACCATGATCACTTTATGTCTGGTTCTTCAAGGAGCAAAAAATGTAATATTTCCATTTTCAAAATTGGTTAATTAATGATCAGCATTCCTATGTAATTTTCTACAAATGGAAAAATCTATTTTCTACGTATGACAGAATATTATTTATGACAAAAGATATTCAGATTTGTGCATTTATATGGCATCCTCTTTCTTCACTCATCATTTATTGGGCATCGTGACTCATTCCAAGGAGTTGCTGCCGTTATTAGAATATTTTATTTCATATTGTACTTATTACATGATTATATGTTTCTTGTGTGACAGGCACTCTTAACTCAAAAAGGGAAGGTCGGCTTTATTTTCAAATATGTACTTTCCCACTTTTCTCATACAATAATCATCTGAGATGATGTTAAAAAATTGAAACTTAATAAAAGTTGCATGTGCAAGTTTTTTTGCCACTGAACAAATTCATGTTTTGCTTTTGGGAGATGTATTTTATATAAAGGGAACCACGGTGATATACATTTTAGCATTTATATATGGATATTTAATTGACTTCTGTAATTTAACTAAAATGGTCTGTGCAAAGTGACTTTAAATGTTGTTCATTTTTCATTAGGATTTGGTTGTTTGAACTCTCTGAATGTGGGAGTAATTTTTTTTTATTTTGAGTGTGTGTACACACACACACACACCTGTGCCAGTGTGTGTGTGTACCTGCATGATTCTGGAGTTTAAACTCAGCACCTCACACCAAGTGGTATGTGATTCTAGTCCTTTTTTTCTTAATTGTGCTAATTACTCCAATGTGTGCTTAGTTCTGCAAAACCAGACATTTGTTCTGGGTTGTTTTGCCCTTGATGGATATTTTTGTTTTGATTTGTTTTACAAACCATATTATAGTATTTACATTTTATTTATGTCTTCATGTAATAAAAGCACATTTTGTTTGCTCTTGGTTTTATACTTGTAACGATCTGCCATTAACAATGTAGCACATAGCTCATGCTTTTGTTGTGGGGGCGGGGGAATTGCTTAGGCAATTACCCCTGAAGACATTTTACAGCTTTAGCAATTTGCCTGATGTCCTCACAATTTCCTATATAATTTTATCCCATTTCATTTACATCCAGGTTAATAACAGGTTATGCTAAGCTAAGTCGTTCTTGTGTACATTTTACTAAGTAAAATTTCAATTCTGTATCATATATAGTAGTTTAATTTATCTGCTTGCAGGCCAAGGAATACATTATTTGTAGATATTTCATGTGCATAATTTCAATATTATTTGTGAAGTTACTTGCTTTTGTTAATAAACAAGAAATTTTCATAAGTTCTGCAAATTCAAAGGGCTGCAATATTAATTGGTTTCATAAGTAGAGAGTAGCTAGCATGTCAATATTTGTATGTTGAAGAGATAGAGCCTATTATGTCCTTTTACTGTCTTATAGTTTTAGTACATACAATGCAAAGTATCATACTTTTTTCCTAGTCTGTTTTCATGGAGTAGTAAAATCTTATTACGAACTATTTCACTCTGTGTTAAGTATAGTCAAATAAGTTGGGAGTAGGATAGGAGTATTAAGGCAAAACAAAGAAAATTTGAGCTTCCTAGAATTCTGTTTTATTGAATTAAGAATCACAGTTTCCTCAGGGATATCTTTTATAGATTTGCTTCCAATTTTCCCTTCTATAAAAACAAAAGAAACAGGTAAACAAGTTAGGACTATGTACTCACAATACAAAATGCTTAAAAGCACAAGAGTTAATCTGAAGAAGTTGTTTGAAGAAAAAAGGGAAAGGAATGTTATGGTATGATATTTGCTAGATTTAAATATATATATATGTATATGCACAACATATATATGCGCACACACACGCACATCACACATGCAATTGTTTATCTCTCATAAGAATTTTTCTGGTAATAATACCTTCACAAAATAATTATATATTTCCCAAAATACATCTGAACAAAATGCTTTCTAGGCAGGCACATGATCACTTCAGCTATATCCCCAGCCCTAATGTGTGATCTTTTAAATGTATTGTGGAATTCACTTTGTCAGTAATTCATTCATACCTTAAAATTCTAGTGAGAATATAAATTTATGTTGATTTAATATGATTTATGTTACTAGTTATTTTCCCAACATTAGGTCATCATTTATAGCATATGTAAAATAAAAATGAAAATGTTTGGTACTAATAAAGGAGAATTAAATGTGGGGCATCAAGAGGTTCACTGAACTATCTTGGTAGTTTTTCATTGTATCTAGAACTCTTATAAGGAGATTTTTAAATAAAAAGGAGATAAACACATCTTATAAAAAGGTTTTATGGAAATTGAATATTACATAGTAGATTAGTGTATCAGATTTGTTTCCTGTTGAAATTCAGCTGAGCCTTTTCAACAGTTACGTTCAAGTTATTTTACTTCTACTCCCTGTAATTTTCATCCTTATGGGATAATCTGAGAAAACATAATTACCATTCTTATAGAGCCATGAAAATTCATGAGTTATTGAGGAGAAAGGAAATAGAAAAGTATCTAGAGCATAATACATGTTCAACTATGACCAGTTACACTGGTAAAATTTAAGTCATAATTAACAAAATACTATTATAAAATTAAATTATAAACACAAACAAATCAAACTATGCACAAAATATTGTAAAATTACAGATATACCACATTATATTTTAGTGAAGCTGGAAGTATTCCTTAGGACTTCGTGCAGTAGTAGAAAATGTTGGTATTTTCTTACTTCATTATTCAATTTGAATCACAGGTTTTTATTTTGTTTTGCTCTGATTTTGTGTTTGTCCAAGGCTAGTACTGAGCCACTGTTTATGAGCCCATTGTTCTTCATAGGCACCATCTTTGAGTTTTATTGCCCAAGCATGGTACTCTACCACTTGAGCAGTCTCTCCACTTCCCACTTGTTGGTTAATGGAATATGAGTCTTATAGAATTTTCTGCCCTGGCTAGCTTAGAACTGTAATTCTTGTTAGCCTGAGTAGTTAAGATTGCTTATGTGAACCAACAGAACCCAAGTCACAGGTTATTTCTTTATGTGAACTTGTTCACACAATCAGAGTTTGACTTGAAATTAGGATTGTATAATTAATTTTGTGTGTGTGCCTTTGTGTGTGTGTGTGAGAGAGAGAGAGAGAGAGAGAGAAAGAGAGAGAGAGAGAGTTTTGAGAATACAATACTAAAATAAGTGAAAAAGATTCGGTATATTTGATAATATTCCCCTTCCTTCCCAAAATACAATGAACTTAGCTCCTATCAAATTTGGAATATCTGCTGGCTCCTTCTTACTAAGGAAGCTGAGATATGAAAGATCAATGTCAGCCAGACAGAAAGGCACATGAATCTCCATCTTCAAAATACTTAGAGAAAACGTTGCTGTCAGCACATGTCACATAGTAGGGCGGGCACAAGCTTATAAGCAAGCAGAAAGACAAGAGGACCTTGAGTTCAAACCACATTAAGCAGCAAAAAATAAATTACTTAAAATTTTTATGCTAATTTATTCTTTCTAAATATTTAAATTAAGATAAAGGTCCAATTACATGACAGCTTGGTGGTATCTGGCAGTCAAATTTAAACAGATTTCTAATCTTAAATACTGATTCTATTTTTTTTTTCAAAGAAACAGGAAAAGGAAGGATAAGGAAAAAACTGTAAGCTTATATCTACCTGCCTGAATTACTAGAATATTTTTATTTGATTCTTTTTCTTTTTCTTTTTTTTTTTGCCAGTCCTGGGCCTTGGACTCAGGGCCTGAGCACCATCCCTGGCTTCTTTTTGCTCAAGGCTAGCACTCTGCCACCTGAGCCACAGCGCCCCTTCTGGCCATTTTCTGTATATGTGGTGCTGGGGAATTGAACCCAGGGCTTCATGGCTTCATACAAGGCAAGCACTCTTTGCCACTAGGCCATATTCCCAGCCCCTTGGACCAATTTCTGAGATTTTAAAAATTGCATTAATATTCTTGGAGAGTAATTTCAGCAACACATAAAAAAGACTATATATCCTCTTGATGTTGACATCATTCAATGAATAAAAATAATTCTGTATATGCAAATTATTAAGTATAAGACTACATCAAAACAAGTAGAAGAATTGTATCAACACCTCAAAGATATCGAGAAAGTCCACACAAAAAAAAAGAGAAAGAAAGAAAAGAAAAGAAAAGAAATTCTACCTTATGTTTCAGGATTTTTTTTTCAGGTAAGCCATTTTCAAAAAAGCAAGTAACAGCAAGTGATGGTGAGAATATATAGCACAAAGTAACTCTTATTCATCACTGGAGGGAATGTGAGTAATCCTACTACTAGGGAAATCATTATATACGTTTCTCAAAAGCAGAGTAAGGATAGATTGAAAGAAAGGGAGGAGGGAAGAATAAGAAAGTGCAACATATTGGTGGGTAACGTCAAATTATGCATGGGTGAGAATGATCTAATGAAGCCCTTATATATACAGTTAATAATCACACAATAACAAATTACATATAATAATTCTGTGAAAGCCATTTAATTTACTTTGTTTTTTGCACATACATGTTAAGTGAGCTGACTTTCTATTATTGATACTGACCAATTATTTCTGAACTTAATATTCACGGCACAGCATCTGCACCCAACTACACCTACAAATCTACACTCTGTGTGTGAAGAAAATAAAATTGCAGGCATTTTACCTAAGTGTGCAAAGATGGCTAAAAAGGGATAAAAGAGCTAAGTAGAGTATACTGGGGAGAAAAATTAGGAGAGAAATGATTTACCCCAGTTTTTTATATTGCTCTTTTCTTTCTTTTTTTTTTTTTTAATTTGCAATAGTAGGGACTTCATATTTTCTAGACAAGCAACCTTATCACTAGCTAACCCATACTGTCTTACTTTCTTCATTCTAACTTTTACATAAGATCTCATCTCTGGGGCTGGTCTCACATGTCGATATTCATACTTACAGCTTTCTAGTAGCTGGGATCACAGCCATATACCACCATGCCAGGCCTTTTAATATTTTTTCATGTATTATACAATTTATTTGACAAGGTTTGTATAGATTTAATGTGCATAGCATATCAATTTGATAGATATATTATTGTGTAATAATTTTCACAATGACATTAGTTGACATGTCCATCACAACCTATACAACGTATTAGTTTCCTATAGCTGAAAGGTTGCTTGATTTGTCGGATTGCTTTTGTCTTGTTTTGCTTTTGTTTATTGGGTTGGTTGGCTTTCTGTGACATTAATAGGGCTTGAACACTGGTCCTCACACACCTTCAGCTTTCATGCTCACGGTGTGGTCTCTTCCTCTTGAGCTACACTTTCACTTTTGACTTTGGGTTGATTAATTGCAGATAAGATTCTCTTGGATTTGTCTGCCTGGATTTGGCTTCAAATGATTCCTCAGATCTCAGCCACCAGAGTATCTAGGATTGCAGTCAGGAGCCACTGGCACAACTGAATGATTTTATAAATGAAGGCCTGTGCCTTTTCAAATGCTTTTGTGGAGAAAACAACAACAAAAACAACAGTGTTTTATTTTCTATTGACATGAATAACTGTGCCTTAGACACTGAATCACAAAAGGAAGGTTTGGTTTAATTTTGCCTTCTTTCCCCGAGAATGTAATGTTTCAGCAACTTAAGGCATTGATATATAGTGACATGTTTATTCCAATTTAGAGGAGTAGGGAATTGTATTTGATCATTTATAGGAGTGATGTATGTGAAGATATATTAAAATGAGAAGCAAGATATTTCTTACAAGAATCCAAGTACTGTTGGAAAGACTAAAGAGAGACTTTGATTCCACAGAAGAATAAAAAAAACATGCGATGGATTAAATTTCCAGTATTCATTACTGGTTTATTGATTTTATCTTACAATCCCCAACTTCCGAAAATCAATGGGTAAATCTTTTCATTTCAAATGTAAATATCAATGTGAGATATATAGGAAACACTCTGGATTATCATGTATGCTAAGAAATTGATAATGTAGTAAAACAAAGAACTGAGAAATTACTTTAGTTTCATTTCCGTTTATATTAAATTTGTATTTTATTTTAGAAAAAGTGGCCATGAACACAAAACACATATTCTCAACATGAATTTAATGTTGTTTCAAAAACAGTAACATTGTGGGGATATGACTAATCAGAGCTAAGCAAAAATACATATATAATTTTTAAACACTTAATATTTTAGAGGTCATGAGGATGGTATCTAGTATCTTTCCTTTGCTAGAAATATTCTAACTTTTAGATCTCATTCTCCATAGAAATTATTTTCTATCTTCTTTATGGGGAGCTAACAAGCTGAACATGCTCTACTTCACACTGATATTTGTATTTCGTTCCAGTCACATAGGATAGTTCTAGCAAGAACTATTTTTTTCTTATTTATTGTCAAAGTGATATACAGAGAGGGTACAGTTTCATACATTAGGCCTTGGGTACATTTCTTGTACTGTTTTTTACTCCCTCCTACGGAGAATGAGAATTAAGAGTTCAAGGTGAAGGCCTGAGGGTTACATTGTTGCATGAGAAAGAGAGCAGGTCTACATAATGGAAAAAAAAATGAAAGAAAGAAATGAACTTATTACTTATATAAGTGTAAGCCTTCTGTACATCATCTTTAAAATAAAATATGAGAAATGGGGCAGAGGTGAATACGAAACACAAAAGCTAAATATATTTTGTATCTGAAGTAGTACAGAGGTATAGAGAGGAGAGAGCTTGTGTAGGATCACAAACTCTTGAATCCAAACTCTAGTAATATCAAAATAAAAAATGTCTATCTTATAAAGTGGTTGAACTTGCATACATATAGATGATAAGTAGAATATATTTATTTCTAAAATAAACAGGTGGGGCTGGGGATATGGCCTAGTGGCAAGAGTGCTTGTCTCGTATACCTAAGACCCTGGTTCAATTCCCCAGCACCACATATGCAGAAAATGGCCAGAAGTGGCGCTGTGGCTCAAGTGGCAGAGTGCTAGCCTTGAGCAAAAAGAAGCCAGGGACAGTGCTCAGGCCCTGAGTCCAAGCCCCAGGACTGGCCAAAAATAAATAAATAAATAAATAAATAAATAAATAAATAAATAATAAAATAAAATAAACAAGTGTAAGTAGAAATATATTGAAAATGTATGTATCTATCTATGTAAAACCTTAAAGAAAATACCTTGTAAGTTTTATGAACATAATATGAACTTTTAAACAAATTGAATGAATACCAAGTTCTTTATATATGTTTGTTTTTTAAATGTACAGCAAAACATTTTTAATAAATTTGTAATACTGAAGTTCCATTTAGCACTAAAAAAAGGAAATATTCTAACTTTTAAGATAAACCTCCAGCTCCATGTTTTTAAAATCGTTTCTTTCCATAATAATATAGGCAGGAAAAGTAGAGTTATTGGCTATTCCTACAGGTTATGGTAGTGGAGAGGCCAAGCCTGATTTGCTTGGGCTGCCTGTACTGACTCTCCCTGGTCCTGGATTCCCTGGCTTCATTTTAGTACAACATATTTAAAATATTGAATTCTTGTTGAGAAAATATAAATTTGTATTTAATGTATGCTGAGATTCTCTCCTAATTAGAGTAAGAATCCTCAATTTTAGACCTTCCTAGATAATAGAAAACTATGAGCAGGGCATACTTTTTAAGTAGATTGAGTGCATTCATTTATGATTACATTGGTGGGAATCAAGGTCCCTAGTAAAATCATCCCTGGGAAAAATATTTCTTTTACAAGTTTAGAGGTCACTCTTGAAAGAGAATTTCAAAAGGATTTTTGGTCGAAGATGCTAATATATTAATAGGGAATTCAATCCAATTAAACATGAGTGTGTTGCATGTCTATGGTATACAAGGCACTGATTACTGGTACTTGCATACTTTCATTGCATAATTTTCTGAGAATTTGATGTCCATGCCTTTCACTTTATTCATAGTAAAAGAAAAACTATATTTGAGCTTTTTCTCTCTGTTTATTTTCACAATACCTACGCAAATCCCTTGAAGTTACCCTACTCTTATTGGAACAACCTATGCACAGCAAGTTTTTTTTTTTCTTTTTGCAAACAATAGGACTTTATATAAAGAAATAAATCTGTAGCAATTATTTCTTAATGTGATTTTGGGATGACTTATCTATTTTTAATTTTCTCTCCTCTCTCCCTTTGCGTCAGTTGTCTTGAATTCACAAAATGATTCCTGCTGCTTGAGACCGAAAGTCCATTAATCAGAGGATAAGCAGGAAGACTACCCTTACTCTGTACACCACAGCATTCAATTCCTTTAGAGGAGATCGAAATAATATCAGACTCTTCTATTTAACTAATGCTTCAGTTAGGGTTGGGTCACATGCCTGATTTACCCTTAACAGAGAACACAAATATGCAATATGATGGTTAACTTTCATGCCCAATTTCATAAATTACATCTGACAAAATATTATTTCTGGATATTTTGTGAGGGTCTTTGTAAAAGACTTTGACATTTGAATATGTGAATATTTTGAACACAGAAGATAAGCTGCTTCAGACTCTGGTATGTAAATACTGTAGTACTAATGAACTTTGTCCAGAAAGACTTTTATAACCATTGAGTTGCAAGCAATATAATTTTATAATGCTAAACCATTCCTATTAGAAGAGGAATTTAATGTATGTTGCATGTGTAAATATTTAAAGCTATTATCTAGTGTTTTTATACTAGAATTGTGGCAATGATTCACATATAGTATGTTTTTTTTTTCCTGCTTTATTCTCCAAAGAATCATTTTACTACCAAAAGATAATGAACAATAACCTTTGTGCTGGTGGCTCACACATGTAATCTTGGCTACTTAGGAGGCTGAGAACTGAACGTGATGGTTTAAAGCCAACCAGGCAAGGAAAGCCCATGAGCCTATTATTTCACGTAAAATAAAAAAATAATATAATATTACATCAAGCAAGCAATCAATAAGCAAACAAGAGTGGAACTCTGGCTTATGGGGTAGAATACTAACCTTAAGGAAAAAAAATCCCCAAGTACAACAGTCTAGCCTTGATTTCAAGCCCTAAGACTGGGACGCGTGTGTGTGTGTGTGTGTGTGTGTGTGTGTGTGTGTGTGCACCCTCACAAAGATAACAAGTGACCAATATAATGCATCAATAGAAAAAAATGTTTAATAATTTTAAATAACTCAAGAAACAACAAGAATCCTTGAAATATATTGAGACAAGAAAGTGTTAGATATATTTGATTATGTTATCTGCTCTGATTCTGTTATCTATAAATTTTATGATATTAAATTTTTAGGAAAAATATGTGTTGATATCTATGTTTACTGATGAGCCAAATAATGTACAGTAGGACAACAAATCTCATCTTTTATAATTAATCCTTTAGGCTAACTTCTACAGTTTTGAAATAATCATTACTCAAACCACTGCACAATTATGGCACAAGTACAGACACAAACACACATGCATCCACCCCACACAATTTCTTTTGGGGGATAGAAGAAAACATTTACTAGGACTACATCTATCCATCCATGTATTGGTGATTTTATGACTTAACCATTAGCTAGTGTTAGGATACTCAGTAGAAGACTACACAATGGTCACATAAATCTATATACTAAGGATATGACTTCTGAGACTTTTTGATGGATGAATTTCACAAACATAGGATATTTTGAGATTGACTTTTGTGGCATTTTTTAATCACTTAGTTTCTAACAATTTAGCTCCAATGTCTCCCTCTTCATTATTACGTTAAAGATGATCAGTTAGGGGATTTTAGTTCAGTCAATCAAATTCCCAAATAATAATATATACCACATTATGGAATAGTGATATTTGATGACAATGCTGTTACATGAAATTATAATACTTGCATAATTTTGATCAGATATGTCCCTGTAGAAAAGTTATATGTGATAATAAATTATTTTCATAAGATTACTAGAGATCATGCATTGGAGGAAAAGAGACTTAATTGTCTTTTCTTCCCAATACACAACCTTCTAACTGATAGTCAGTGGGGTTAGCATTAGTAATCATTATTAGTGTAAACTGTCAAGAATTCTAAAGTAACTACCATCATTTTCTAAGAAAAACTATATCTTTGAGTGATAAGCAATGCGAAATACCTCTTACTTAACTATCAGTTTTCTTTGTAATCCATTTATTTTATTTAGACATTTAAATGGTTGTATTAGTGTCAGTTATTCTGAAATTGTAATTTGTTCTAGTTTACAAATAGTATGCTAGTCTATTTTTTCAAAGTCATTTTGCACTTCTCTTACTAATACCAAAGAAAAATAATTCAGTCATCCTTGAAACAGTCTACTATGTCCTATTTTACAATATCTACTCTGAAATTACTTCAATGGAAAACTTGCAATTTGTTGCAAGAATATGGTACTGATATCCTTATTACAGGGTAGATATGTCTGTCTTATTTATAGCTGTTTAATAACTTGAAGAACATGGCAATACAGATTTTATATATATATATATATATATATATATATATATATATATATATATATATACCTTGTTTGTTATGACCTTAATGTGTGTGGAGTTGGTGGTATGAAAGCCTGATTTGGTCAGTAACTGTAGTGATCCAAGAGAGTTGCTGTTTAACAAACCAATTTATGAATATATCTTGATCAATGTCAGCCCTTTCAACATCCTCACTCATCTCTCCCCTATGAACGCCTCCCTGCCTTTTTCTTTTTAATATTGTATGATATATATTGGATACTTGCCTGCATTCTCCCCTACTTTTCATTTGTCCACCCCCACCACACACACACTTTTGATATTCACATTAGAGTATTTTATTTTGCTCAACTTTGATTAAAAAATTAACCATTCTATGCCAACTACTATAGTAGGCATAAATCTGTGCTGAAGTATCTCATTCCAGTGCATTGACCCTTTTTCTCGAGATCTTCCCACTCATCTATGGAGGAAGATCCTCAGTAGTCTGGATTTTACTAGTATATATCCTAGTTTTGGTCTAAAAGCTGTTCAATTGACCAATCGGCAGTGCATACACCATGTGCATAATTTGTGACACATGAGCCTGTGAACAGCCCAAATCCTGCCTTCCTCTTCATTGACAAATACAAACACAAGAAGGGTGAGACATTCATCACTTTCTCTCCTTCCTCTTTCTTTTCGTCACTAAGAATCATCTGTACTGTCTTATATCGGTATACACTAGAAGTATAATGATAAGAACAACACAGTTTTCAGACCTTGGCAATAGAGCTATGCAGCCAAATAATTAAAGTATTAGGTCTTCTTTTAATATGTACGAATTGCAATTTAGCAGAGAGGAGAGGTTTAATCTTCTTAGGTAATTTAGGAAACACCTGTAGCACAATTGTTCCAAATAAATGTTCAAATTAAGCAAACATGGCCAACGAAGGATTACCCAAAGGAGGAAACAGCAAAAACTAGCAATCAGTATAAAAGTGTAAAATTCTAAAGAAATCTCCCATGTGTGGTTTCTAGTTTAGAGAAATATCAGCAGCAGATTTTTTTCTTCATATCTTCACATTTATATATATAGTTGCTACTTTTGTCAGTATACACACATTCATTGCATGTATTCATGCATGCAAACATCTATATGCATATATTCAATCACAATACGTACCTGTAAAAACATGTACACATTTCATGTATATACACGTATACATACATGTACATGCATATATCCAATCACCTCAAATTCCTATACATACATTTACATTCATGCATATAAACACACATCTACAATACTGGGATTTGAAATCAAAACTCTTTACTCACCCTTGTTTTCTTGCCCAGTTGACACTGTGCCACGTAAGCCATGAAAATAATATTTAGTGTGTGATAGTGTTTAGATGAACATGTCCCCTTCTCAGTAATCTCAGAGTTCTTTTCTCATTACTCAGCACCCATCTCTGAATGCCTTCTATGATGGAGTTTATTTCATCTTGTGGTTATCCAGTGCAAGTTTTGAATTACTATTTTCTTTTTGGGCTCTTGGGATTTCCCTACGAACCCTTTTGATTCACTAGGATTGAACATGGATATCCTCTAACTGATAACTAGGGTTCAATAGAGTGTGGGGGTCCTGGAAGTAAATGTGGAGGGTTAGTTAGAGGTGGGGAAGAGAATAGAGTAAAATGTATGGGTGGAGGTGATGATTTAGGTTTATTTTCAGTGACGTGGAAATCTGGAGAAGAGTAGAGTCTGTAGAAAGAACAAGTTTAAAATGATAGACAATGGAGAGTCTGCAGAAAAGAATGAAGGTGTTAGTCATAGGAAAGTAATTTTAAAGAAAGAGAATGTGAAGAGAGAAACAAAGAAAAAATACTGGAAGACAAATGCACAAAACAAACACACAAAAAAATCAAAAATCCCCAGAAAAACAACAACAACCAAAAAACACGACAAAACAAACAAATAAAAATGGAAAACAAAAAACAAACGCCATCTCAGAAATGAAAAATAGAAAATAAAAAAGTTTTAAAAATGTTAAAATAAAATGGCATCTTCCTTGTTTGGGTGGCTCTCTCTAGTCTCTGGTTTCCTTGCGATGGTCTACGTCTATTTTCCTGCTGCTTGGCTGGTTTGACTTGCTTTCAAAGCGAAAGCAGCGAGCAGCTACCGGTGGCACAGAACAACCAGACAGGGAGTAAACAGTGCCTAAGACAGATAAAAGTTCCCATCACAGAGGTAGCCCAATTCCCAGCCAGAAATGGAGCTGAATTCAACAGCCAGCTCCGCCCAGGTGATAGCCCAACTCAGGAGGAAGGAATGTCCCATGGGCAAGAGAATCTCAGCCAGGGAAACCAGGCCAGATGAGTCCTGCCCTGCTGAGTCTGCACACTATTCAGAGCCAGGATTTAAAGGCAGTGGCCCAACAGCAGATGGGAGGAGCCATGGTTCTCCAGACTGTTCAGCACGCCCCATCTACAGAGGAGACCCAAGGCCTACCTGAAAGCTGTGTGAATCACAAAGCCCCAGGATTTAACTAACAAAGGAGAAGGGTTAAAGAGATCCACCCCCTGTAAACTGAAAGCATGTCCAAATGAATATTTCCTGAGAGCCTGCTGACTTGTCCATCTTTCTGCATTGCTAATATGCACTATTTTCTTTTAAAAAGATATTGTAAAGGTGATGTACAGAGGGGTTACACTTACATAAGTAAGGTAATTATTATATTTCTTTTTGTACAATGCTACCCCTCCCTTTATTTCTCCTGCTTTCCCTCCCCCCTGTTCTCCTCCATCCCACACTCTCCCAAAGTTGTAAAGTTCATTTCCTACATAGTGTCTTGTGAGTATCCCTGTTACATTGGTTCACCCTTTTTCCTTTGTCTCACCATTTCTATGATTCCCCTTCCCATGCCCAAATCATGTAAACATACAAAATGCAAAATACCAAAGTAAAAAACACTGACAATGGGGGATACCCATGTTATTTTCAGCATTCTTTCTCAATCATGATTCTTATGGACATATGTAATTATGGATATATGAATATTCAACAAAAGATTTTAAGCAGAGGAAACAATCCATTTACAACACCTTAAAATAGAATCATGAATACATATTTGAGTGTAGCTGTCACCGAGTCAGAGAAGTTGAAGAAAATGCAAATTATGTTCAAGAGATCAAAAATCTGAGCAGAGCACTTACTTGTCTTGTATGTCAGTCTTGGACAGGGATCATTTTCTGAGTAAGATATGATGCCTCTTCTCCCTATTTTTCTTTTCTTATTGGTAAAAAATAATGAAAGATAATTATCATATTAAGTTATCTACCTTAAGTATGTGTTCTTAAAACTGTTACTACTACAATTTCATTAGTAATATGATGATATAAACAGATGATAAAACAAATCAATTTAGGTCCCCTTAATTTGAGGCCCTTGTGGAAATTCGTGATAAGTATAAGTGGTCTGTAATATACTTTTTAGATCTTATGTGGGAGATTTTGTCTAGAAATGTTACAAGGCTCTTCTTCCACTGCACATGGAAGCTGAAATAAGACACTAGATGAGGTCATATATAGAAGAATTTATAAAGCACAAAGAAGGTGAAGGACAGAACACTTAAGATTAAAGACAGGTCATGGAAAGATTCCCAGGTCCTTTGAATTGTTCTGTACATCCTGTCTAGAATAGTGCTTGAAGCCATAGGATGACATCACTAACAGTGCCTACACTTCATCCCTTGAATAATTTTAGGAGAAACTGAAATTTTCCATTTTCAAAATAAATGAGTCCTATTCAAAGTTTGTTAAAATATGTGATAATATGATGTCATTTATAAAACTTCTTGCACTATTATCCAAACGACATTGTGTGGGTGCAGACTCAAGCACAACTCTTGGGGGGAGAGAGAAAGGAGAAGGGAGGAGGTGGGGGAAAAATGAGGGAGGAGGTAACAAGTAGAACAAGATATGTACTCACTGCCTTTCATGTGAATCTGTAACCCTTCTGTACCACACTTTGATGATAAAGAAAAAAAAGTACACTCTTTAAAAAAATAAAATGAAAATAAAACTTCTTGCAGTCTAAACACCATTTTGTGAAATCTAAAAGTGAGATAACACCAAGAACAAAATAAATGTCCGTTCCTTGATTTTTTTATGGCATGTAGGTAATATCACTTTGTCAATAGCAAGACCTTCTTACTTCATATGTATATATTTTAATAAATCTAAACAGCACTCTTAAGAATCTGATTCTAAATTTCTTTTTCAGTGTAGTATACAGAAATATTGTTCTTAGGTTTTTAATAATTATTTCCAAATATATTAAGGGTAGTGCAAATATTTGGAGATGAACTAAATGCAAAAATGCTTCCAAATTAATTTTGTTGTTGTTGTTGCCAGTCCTGGGGCTTGCTTGAACTTGGAGCCTGGGTGTTGTCCCTGAGCCTCTTTATGCTCAAGGCTAGCACTCTACTACTTGAGCAACAGCTCCACTTATGTCTTTTTCTGAGTAATTTATTGGAGATATGAATTTCATGGACTTTCTTCACTGGGCTGGCTTTGAAACAGAATCCTCAGATCTCAGTCTCTTGAGTTATCTATATTTACAAGTGAGATCCATTGGTGCCCAGCTTCAAATTAACATTTTTATTAGCAGAAACTGTTACGTATTTATATTATACTGTTACATGTCTTTTGTTGCTTTGTTTTTTTGGTGTTTATTATTTTGGTGGTACTGGAGTAAACCTCAGGGTCTTATGCTTGCTTGGGTTACTTGCTCTGATGCTACTCTAATACTTGATCCCTTGCTCTTTCACACACAATATATATGGACAACATTCTTCATGCTATAAGATTTAGTTTTCCACTTCTTTTCATATAAATGGTATAACACTGACCTTCCCCTATATTTTCATTAATACAGTTATTTTATCACTGAATATATCTTTGAAGAATGAAACAAAATCACTTCTTTATAAACTGTACATATTCTTTGTTGGGAGTTCTTAGAATATTTTTATTATATTTAAGTAGTTGTACAAAGGAATTTCCACTCACCAAAGCAATTTATGAATACAGTGCATCTTTTTAAAAACCTTTTTAATTTTATTGTCAAGGTAATGTACGGAGGGGTTACAGTTACATATGTAATGTAGTGAGTACATTTCTTTTTTTTTCTTTATTGTCAAAGTGTCATACAGAGGGGTTACAGGTTCATATGAAAGGCAGTGAGTACATTTCTTATTCTTCTTGTTATCTTTTCCCTCATTTACCCTCCTTGCTCTCCCCCTTCCCATCTCCCCCCAAGAGTTGTGCATTTGGTTTACACCAAGTGGTTTCTAAGTGTTGCCTTAAAATGGTTTGTCTTTTTGTTCTTTGACTCTTGATTTTGGTATTCCCTCTCCCTTCCCCAGTTCTATTACCCATATAGACAATATCCAGGGTACTTGGATATAATACAGTGGTAGCGAACTCTACATATTTTAACATCTTAGATTGTATTACTTGTGTTTTCCAGTTTGGATCCTAAGCCCATAGATGCTAAATATCTTTATAATAGTGAAAATAATGGAATAAGGGAGTGGGAACACACTGTATTTATTTGAGAACCTTGTGAAAGTAAAATGATGATGTACACCCAAGTATATGTTGCATGTGTAATAAATGAGAAATAGGAATGGTTTGATATTAATACCTAAGGCAATGAATAATATATTGGGTAATACTTAGGATACTATAAAAGCATATCAGAGATCCCTGAAACATCAGTCAGTATTGGAAAACAATTTCATAGTCCTCAGTTATATTGACCATCTTTTTAACATCCTGGATGTGAACACTGTAACACTTTTAGGCTTTATCTTAATATTTAGCATGATTTTATGGAAAAAATATTTGGATAAAAATCAAAGGTCAATCTAAATTGGAAAATATGTTATAGTATTTTATCTTTGTGCACATAATAAATTATTTATTCATCTTTGTTCAATCTATTTCCTCACACTGGATATTGATCAGTTTCTTTCATATTTTATGTCATAAGTAGAGGAAATTATGTGTTTTTTTAGTTATAATTTATAGTCAAATGCAGCATCAAGGTGAATAACAAAAGACTTGGGGCTGGGATGTAGCTCAATGGTATAGTGCTGTCCAAGCAAATGTAATTATCCTGTGTTCACTAACCCGTATGAAAAAGGAAAGAAAAGAAAAAAAAATGATTTGGCAGCCAACAAGTATAAGATATAATATTTCGTTATGCCTCTATATTTGGTTAAATGAGTTAGCAAATGATCTGAATAGTATGGGTTTTTAATGAGAAGTTGTGAATAAAATCTACTTTCTGCTATTGCATCTATTAGCTTATGATATTGGGCCACTTAGAGTAACTTAAATGTCTTAAAACTCATGTCCTTATCTATAGGCTTCTATCAGTGAAAAGGTATAATTGTGAGACAGAATGACATAGTGCTTGAAATAATACATAGCACCTGAGAAAATACTCAATAACATTTCCATCATTCATGTTGTCTTCAAACTATAATCAACACCTTCACCTCCTTGCCTCATTTACTCATTTTTCTCTTCCAAAGCACCATTATAAACAGACACTGAATTCAGATTCATAAATTTAAAGCATCCTCCTCTCAACATGTGTGTATGTGTGTGTGCACCCATGCGGGTGTGTGCGCTTGTTTGTGAACTTCCTTGGGAAATTCTCTTTCAAATTTCTTGAAAGTGCAATTTTCTTTCTCAGTAAGTGAAAACATCATCAAGACTCTAACTACAAGTGTCAAGAGTGTGGGTATGAGCCCCCAGAGCAACTTAGCAAGTGATGAAATGGCCCCCGGCAGAACAGGGAGAGTGACAGAGTATTACTTGCTTTTATCTGGCCATGCCTCAGCTAATAATCAGCTTATGATTGTCTAAATGGCTAATCCCTGGATGGCTAATCCCTAAAATTTATATTTAAAGTAATAAGGTCTCAGAAGAAGAAATCTGTGAAAGCTAAAATGAAATGGCCTACCCCAAAGAATAATCCTAACTTCAAAGAGACATTAAAATTATATTGTTTAGATTTAAAAATTCAGTTCCATGTCTCTTAGATTTGGAAAGCAATAAAGGATTAGAATGTGAGAATGAGGAACCTTGGAAATAAGGTTATTTGTGCTCAGAAAGGATTTAACCACAGGAAGAGGTAATTGTTATTTTATCCACATGCATTCTAATGCCTCAGTGAGATCAACTAGCATCTAAAGTACAGGTTATGAAGCTGAGTGTGTGTGTGTGTGTGTGTGTGTGTGTGTTTGTGTGTGTGTGTGTGTGTCGGGACTTTTGAAGGTTTCAATACTACCACAAGGACATTATATGAGTACTTGTGAATCCAGCCTCAACATAGTATGAATGCAGTGTCCATTTAGATAAAAAGTGAAATATAATAGAACAGATAATATCATGAACAAATACATGAATTGTTAAAGATAAAATGTTTCCTCTAGGGAAATAGGTGGTTAAAATAAAGAAAATGAACACTGCTTCTTGGTTGCCTATAGTGGCTTTAAAAATAAGAATACTACCAGTTAATAATAAGAATAAAAATTTACATTATTTTTTCCTATTATTGTGTACATGAGTAGTCTTTAAAGAATTCTACTTCTTCTGTAATTAAAAAAAAACAAACTGCTGGGCATTTTATTTTCATTTTTCCAATCAGGTAAATGAAAGTTCTAAAGTTGACAGCTTGGCTTTCGAGGAAACAGCTTTACATCAAGTACTTTAATTTTTTCTAACATTTAAACACTACATTACAGCTAAACATAGTTTATGTCTGATGTTTTCTTGCTATAGAAAGAAGTCACTAGATAAGTGTTATTTTCTTATATTCCTATGGAATGAAACACACACATTTCTAAAAATCATATTTCTTTTGCTTTCAGGGTTTGCTTTTATCCTAATATTTAATAGATAAGTTGCTTAAATGTTATTGTTTATAGTGAGTATTCAACTATTAAATGGGTAACTATATTAAGTTCCCTTGAGAAATTTGTTTTGAAAAGAAATATAAAGTTTGTTGTTCTAAAACTGCAGATATATACTGAATTCTTGGATAATAGAATTTATTAGCTGTGCTTTGATGTTTGGTTTACATTTGTGTGTATGCCGAATGTTGCTAAAGTATGTTTTGAAAACGTTAGTACCCTAGATCTCTCAGTACATATAAATTCAAAAAATTAATAGTCACAAAACTTCAAATACATATAAATTCAAAGCTGATTGCTGATGAGTCCTTTTTAACAGTTTCTTATGTTCTAAGCTGGTATTCTCACTGCTCAGCTATGCCTCCAGTCTATATTTATTTTATTAGGACCAGCTACCATGTATGAGATCAGGAAAGGTGAAATTTATACCTGCTGCCATTTGGGTAAAGTTTGATTTCCTCTCAGGAGCTATGTGTTGAAAGTGTGGTTCCTCAGGATAATGGAAGATGATGTGAGGTCTCAAGGAAGGTACTGAGGTTTTTGTTCCCTTAGAAGGTATTGAGTTAATTTCTCATGAAATAGTTCTGGTTTTCTCAAGATTTTTTTATAACAATCTAGAGAATGACCCATCCAGCTCTATCTTTCCAGGTTTGAGTTATAATACTTTGCTTTGAGGGTTCTTCACAGAGTCTTTGGTAGCAGACAGAACTTTTGACTTCTAAAACTGAGAATGTCTTTGCGCCTTCAAGTTAGCCTGCATAGCACCTTGTTGTAGTGGCAAAGAGTTAACATAAAACTTGTCATACTATTTTTCAACCTGTCAACAGGTCAACAAGTGAAGTCACAGGAAATAACATCAACACTCAGAAAGATAGATCAATTCCCTAGTGTCATGCAGAATTAAACATGAAAACATTACTTGTTTGAAGTTTAAAAGTTTTGCTAAAAGTGAAAGGGAATATGTACTTGTCTCACGACACAGGGCACAATGTGGCTTGGAAACCAATCATAAAGTCTCCCAATCTAGTGCCATTTTGATATTACTATGGTATGTATCCAAAGGAGAAGAGCAGATCTTAAATCCATGCAGAATTATACAAGGAAACGTATGAATAAATATTCCTCATAGCTTAGATAGATAAACAGATAGATAGATGAATAAGTTGTCCATATAGATATATATATGTGTGTGTATGTCTATATATATATATATATATATGAGAGAGACTATATACAATAAAAAAGAAAAAAAACATGAAAATAGTATGATAAGATCTAACTTGAAATTTCTAAAATATTTCTCTTAACAACGTGTTTCTAAAGTTACAAAATATGGAAATTACCTGAAATTTACTTAGGGAGAGAATTAACTGTTATCTTTGGCCTTAAGTGAAATGCTCATTACACCCCCACCCCCCAATTCATGTTTAGCGACAACTTTTTACAGCAGATTGCGCCATATTTACTAAGTGTATGGAGGAAACAGATTATTGAATTGATTTTTCCTTTGAAAATATATTCCTGTTTTTTATGTACAGTAAAATAGTCAAAGGGTAGGCAGTAAGTGTGAAGTAGAAAGTAAAGCAAAAAGAATCTATGTGCTATGTTTCTTTACCATTTACTAAGGCTTTGAATCTATGCTGAATTATCAAGGCTCATATATTAGCAAAAGTTATATGAGTTAACTTATATGGTATTAAACCAAACAAGCCAAAATATAGTCATTCTTTAATGTAACTACAGGAATGTTGAAGGAAAAAAAATGAAAAGCTGGAAAGCCATTGTCTTTAGGGTGTCTAAATGATTGTCTTGAAAATGTCCTAGTTTTGTGTACTCTGGCTTTAGCCTTAGGCATATTTATTTCATATTTGTTTCGTCCTTAAGATTTTAAAACTTGATTAGAGCTTACAGAGAGAGATGAAGTAGCTTGGAGAATTTATGCCTTGGTTTCAGGGCAGAAAATATAATTTTTGAACTACATGGGTTATATAGTTTATATTTTTTTATTAGATAGGCATAAATAAAACTCAAGAAGCATAAAATTAGAGAAGATAAAAGGAAGGGAGAATGGCAAGAATAAAGAAGAAGGCTGGATGGATGGAAGGAAGGAGGAAGGAAAGAAAAATAAAAGAAGGAAACAAGGCAAAGGGGGAAGCAGAGGAGGCAATAGTGGGGAGGGAAATAAAAAATAATAAAAAGTAAAGAAGTAAAAGCAGAGATACATCATTCTTCTAAAAGGTTCATTATTGCTGTCACACATTCCTGCAATTTTTTTTCAGAGAATGTGTCTTAAAAGTTTGTGGAGAACATTTTTTTTTTAATGTGGAAAGTTTGGTCCTACGAAGTAGAATACTGCAAAATTGTTTAAGTATCTTTAGCCTTTGTTTTTATTTTTATTGCCAGTACTAGAGCTTTGACTCAGGGTCTTGTGCACTCCTTAACTTGCTTACTTATGAATTTATCACTTGAACCATGCCTTCAGTTTAACATTTTTCAGGTTAAATGGAAGACAAAGTGTCATGAACTTTTCTTTTCTGGTTGGTTTTTCTTTATCCCTAAGATCTCAGCTTCAGTAATAACTAAGATAACAGGCATAAGCCATTGCGTTCTGGTCCTAGTTGATTTATAATGGACCATATTTATATGTAATATGGACCCACAAACATGTTAGATTTATAATACATATAATACATATAAATCAAAATGTTTGTGGGTCCATATTTCTGGAGACTGATAAGGACATGTTCCCAGGGTCATCACCTGACTTGCTATTTCCAGGATGGGAAAGTCCAAAAGAGGGATAAATCTGTACTTACCCCTTGATAAATAAATTAATTGATTTTGGACAGCACCACTCCTATAATCCAAATATATCAATATTGCTTCACTGAAGACCATAATTCATGTAATGTAAGAATTTGGTAAAAGAATATCCAAACAAGTTTTAAATCTACCAGGCATGGTATTGTAGTGTTTTAAGCATGAACAATAATAACATAAATGTTTTATTGTCTGACTGAGATTGATGGTCTTTAGGACACCATTGTAGGGAAAACAGATTTTGTTTTTGTTTTGGTTCCCAGTCCTGGGGCTTGATTCCAGGGCCTGGGCACTGTCCCTGAGCTTTTTTTTGCTCAAGGATAGCACTCTACCACATGAGGCAAAGCACTACTTCTAGATTTTTCTGTTTATGTGGTACTAAGCAGTTGAACTCAGGGCTTCGTGCATGCAGGTGAGCATTCTACCACTAAGCCACATTCTCATCCTGGGGGGAAAAAAAACTTTAAGAAACGATTTTATATGTATTTAATTTTGTCAATGCTAAGGCATGTGTTGTATAACTCCACTATGGATGAGCGATAAAATGGGACTTCCTAACTCTATTCAACATCAAAAGTGAAATTTCACCTACAAGTACACTTATATAAAATGTCTTGTTTCAATTCCATGCACTTTGATCAATATTTAATAGGAAGGGGAGGAAATCTACTGAACAATCACATATAGCAATTAAAAACAGAAGGCAGAATTTGGGAGAGTCATTCTTCTAGACCAAAGGAGAAAAAATATCTTGTGAGATTTTATCTCAACCAAGACCTGTTCATAGTGGTACCAGCCTGTCACCACAGCTGTGAAGAAATGTATAAATAGGAGGCTTGTGGTCCAGGCCATCACAGGCAAAATGTGAGACTCTAAATTTAAATGACCAGAACCAATTTGATGGAGTAATGTTTGAATAAATATATTACCTGCCTAAGAAATAATAAGCCTCTATAGAGTTCAAACCTCAGTACTAACAACAACCAAGTATAAACAATGTCAAAGATAATAAAACAAGAAAAAGTTTGATAGGTTGTATAAAGAGTTGTTATGCATCCCTTGGACTACATAAATCATTAAAACTATTATTTCCAATATTCTACACAAATATTCCAGTGGCACTAAATATTAACCTCTGAAATGCGTAAGGATACTAAAAATACATTTCAACTTTTGAGTGTCTAAACTGATACTTCATGTATTTCTATATGCCTACAAGTAGAACTTAGTTTAATTTTCAAAAAACAAAACCCTCAGCACATGATGTTTTACTTTTCTCATTTTCTACAAGATAACTCTGGGCGATAAAGTCTATGGAATTGTTCAGTTGTTCATAGATATAGTATAAAAATCAACTTGAAAAACATGTTATTACTTGATAACATGGCCACCATAGTTCACTCATTGTTATGATGAAATAGTCAACAAATAAAATACATTTATTTATTTAAAAAGCAAGACCAAAAGCTTAAAATTCATCATGATCAGCCTGATAAGTTGTTGATGTTGAAAATGAAAAACATTAAACTAACACCTTAGACTCTCAAAAAAATAGCTTGTGAGTTTTAAGAAGATACATTCAACTATTTTCTTGAATAGCTTGTAAGAATAAAATTTAGCTATGCTTTCATATTTTTCATCCACAATTTGTACATGTTCTTTATATGTTGGTAAAACCATGGTACCTAATTAGACTAACATTTTTAGATTTGTTTATTCTTCATTTTCTCTTTATATTTAGGCTTCCTTCAACACTAATACTTTATGTAACTATGAATGATTGAATGGTTCTAATTTTGTCCTATTTGTGATAAAACTACTTAATGTTCTGATGTTATCATTTCAAAATAATAACCAACTTAATTACACTGACAATAATCTTCCAAGGGCACTGAGATGGCTTGCAAGCTCTTCAAAAGGAACCATATGCTTTGAAATGCTTTATTCCATCTAGAATGAAGAAGGTCTAATTTTTATTTCATTTCTTTTTTTTTTTTTGCCAGTCCTAGGCTTGGACTCAGGGCCTGAGCACTGTCCCTGGCTTCTTTTTGCTCAAGGCTAGCACTCTGCCACTTGAGCCATAGCGCCACTTCCGGCCATTATCTATATATTTGGTGCTGGGGAATCGAACCCAGGGTTTCATGTATATGAGGCAAGCACTCTTGCCACTAGACCATATTCCCAGCCCTCATTTCATTTTTTGGTTGTGCTTTTACTAGGGCAGTCTTGCTTGGCTTTCTTGTTTACAACTGGCACCCTTACCATTGGAGCCATGCTTCCAGTCCAGTATTTCTTTGCCATTTAAAAGTAGAGTCTAGCAGAATATTCTGCTAAAGCTGTCATCAAGAAGTGGTCCCCACTTCTCAGACTTCTCAGTCTCCTTAGTAAATAGGAGTACAGGTGTGAGCCCCCAATGCATGACTAAGTATTTGTAATTTGGGCAGAAATACATTCATATAAATATATATATATACATATTTATATATATGTGCATATGTATGAGTAGATACATGAATAAGTGTGTGTATTTATACATGTTCTTATAGATTCATATATATCTATATATGTACAGGCATATGTGTATACAAATGGACTTTTATTTTCATGGAAATACTGACTGGACATGACCTAAAAATTATATCAGTGCTTTTAGAGATAAGGTTGTCTTTATGACAGAGCACCCAAAGTCTTTGTATTCATGTGATTCTTTTGTTTTGTATTTCTAGAACCTCCACCTACTGGCTCACACGCATCCAGTCTTTTCTCTACTGCAATGAGAACGGCCTCCTTGGCAGTTTTTCAGAAGAGACACGTTCATGCACCTGTCCGAATGACCAGGTGATCTGCACCTCTTTCCTGCCCTGCACGGTGGGTGACGCCTCTGCCTGCCTGACCTGTGCCCCTGACAACCGCACCCGCTGTGGCACCTGTAACACCGGCTACATGCTGAGCCAGGGCCTCTGCAAGCCCGAGGTGGCTGAGTCCACCGACCACTACATTGGCTTTGAGACTGATCTGCAAGACCTCGAGATGAAATATCTGCTGCAGAAGGCCGACAGGCGCATAGAAGTCCATGCTATTTTCATTAGCAATGACATGCGTCTCAACAGCTGGTTTGACCCGTCTTGGCGTAAGAGGATGCTCCTCACCCTGAAGAGTAACAAGTACAAGTCGAGCCTGGTCCATATGATCTTGGGTCTCTCTTTACAGATTTGCTTGACTAAAAACAGCACCTTGGAGCCAGTGTTGGCTGTGTATGTCAATCCCTTTGGCGGCAGCCACTCTGAGAGCTGGTTTATGCCTGTGAATGAAAACAGCTTTCCGGACTGGGAGCGGACTAAGTTGGACCTCCCACTACAGTGCTATAACTGGACACTTACCTTGGGCAACAAATGGAAGACATTTTTTGAGACAGTCCATATCTACCTGAGAAGTCGCATCAAGTCCAGTGGTCCCAATGGCAACGAGAGTGTGTACTACGAACCGCTGGAGTTTATTGATCCTTCTCGGAACCTGGGCTACATGAAAATCAACAACATTCAAGTGTTTGGTTACAGCATGCACTTTGACCCAGAAGCAATTCGGGACCTGATCTTGCAGCTGGACTACCCCTACACTCAGGGATCCCAGGACTCAGCTCTTTTGCAGCTCCTAGAGATCAGAGACCGTGTAAATAAACTCTCCCCACCTGGTCAGCGTCTTCTAGATCTTTTTTCCTGCTTGCTTCGTCATAGACTCAAGCTGTCTACTAGTGAAGTGGTGAGAATCCAATCAGCTCTGCAGGCGTTTAATGCCAAATTGCCAAACACAGTGGATTATGACACGACCAAATTGTGTAGTTAACCATAAATGTCAAGCACAACCCAAAACCTTGAAGGAGTTTTTACAGTGCTTTTGTGGAACAGTTTATGTTTGGAAGAGTAAATTTAAATTGTCTTTTCAATATCTGTCTTACATCAGTCAAATTAACATTGGGTGGCAATTTACACAAATGAACTTTGCTGACAATGAATATATTATACCACAGTTTTGGCTTATGAATGAAACAAATACTGACACCAGTCTAGAAGACACTCTACTTTTTACAATAAATTTCATTTGTAATTTTATATGTTCCGTGGCAATGCTTTTATGCATTACATCCTCTAGAGGGAAGAAGATATCAATAAAATATCAATAAAATTTTGTAGCTGAACAGTTATTAAAAAGAAATGCTGTGGGATTCCTTCTTTCCTCCACCCCCCACACTTTGAAAATGAGCTCTATTTTCATATTGTTTGTTAGAACTTGGGAAATTTTTACCACGTGTTTATAATGGAAACTTTTGAAGATTGCTTTCAATTATCTTCAGTGGTAAAAGAAAAAAAAAAGAAAGGAAAAAACAACTAGGTACTAGGAAAGAACGCTTAGTATTCAGTTCGTTTTTTATGTTTAATAGAATGGTGGCAGATGGGTGTTTATCACAGGCATTTGGAAACCAATCCAAGAGAAGTGATCATTATTAAAATACTTAAATAAATTAATTGTTGGACAAATATCAGCAGCACATTTCAACAAACATACAGAAAAATCTGTGATTATAAGGCATATAATAGAGAAAGTGAACCCTTAATTTCCTTAACAACTCACTTTGCCATTCTCTTTCTATTCTCTAATAACTAATAATCAACGAAGTAGGAAGAATCATTTTCATTTCAATTCTTGAAAACTAGTTATTCTAGTATTTTACCAATGTCAATGAAATGACACTTCTAGAATTTGCAAATTATAATGCAATGACATAAAATAAATGCTCAAATAGCTAGTTCACATGTAAAACGACACTATTTTGTTTTAATTCCAGAGAAGCTACTATTACTTCAGACTCTTTGAAGAGAAAATCTTGTGTCTACAAAACTAATCTCAGTTCAAATTTTTGGCTTGAAAGTTACATTAATTCCCACATTCCCTCTCAGATAATGTTAGATTTATTATGCATTCTTTTATCTAAAACTCACATGATACTCTGTTGTAGGCACATAACTACATCAGTAAAAATATGTTTTTACTGTTTATCATTCAGACATAACTTATTTTATAAGTGATTTATATTATTATTATCTAACCAAATTAACAGTGCGGACTAGATTCCTTGCTGCCATTCACCTCGCAGAGAAAATAGCCCATAACATGGATGAAGAAAAAACATGTCAGCCCAAAGGAATGTTACACAGACATTATGGTTTTTCAGGATGTTTACAATTTCAAAACAACCAAAAAGCAACAACATTTAAGAACAATTAGACTGGTTGAACAGCAAATACTTACAGAAACTTCCATAAGTAAAGTACAATTATTCTATCTAATATCTGTATTCTTAATTTTTATTTACTTGATTTTTTTTAAACAAAACTTGTGATGTGGCAAGTAACTCAATAGAAAACAAAGACAAATATTAATATTTGTATTATAGAAAGTATACTCATTTAAAACTGACAATAACAATAGGTTATAAATTTTTATTTATATTGCTTGGGGAACCACAAGATCAGTGTGGTTCATCAGATTCTCTAAAACCACAAAATATATTAACAACTAAAATCCAATATAGAGAATTCCAGACTAAGAATACTCCCTTTTCATTGTTCATCGAGCTTCAATTGATCCTCTGTGTTTCTCTCTCTCTTTTTTTTTTCCTCTCATTTCTGTCAGTGACATGACTGGAGTAGTGTTGTTCCTGGCGTTTAAGGGGATTGCACAGGAAAGAGAAGGGTGTCCTGCCAAGATCCACCAGTCATTTCCAGCAGAAATTAAAAAAAAGAAACTTGATAATTGATATCTAAATCAGCCAGCACATAAAGCAATGATATAATTGAAAAACTAAATAAAACCAGTATTTATCATCTAGAATCATTCACCCATAGAAGGGATATCATATCAAATACAGATGTGTTTCAAATGATGTTTCTGCAAAAGACAAAGTTTGGTCAAGAACTTTTTCCAGAAGATTCTTAGAGGCCAGGATTATCTGAGTCTCTGACACTTGCAAACTGTTTTAGCAATATGTATGGGAACCTAGAGAGTTGGAAAACAATCTTATTTGCTATTCATAGAAAGTTGAGAGCAATGCACACTTCACTTGTCCTGGAAAAAGTATGAGGAAAAAGATCTTATTATGGTAAGAAATTGATTAAACAGGATTTAATCCTCTAATCCCTAATCAGGGTTTATTTTCTATAGAATAAAATCATGATAGCCAAATTCTCTGGATAACATCAAGGAATCGATTATGTCTCTGCAGAAAGAACTTCCTGAAATAGAAATATAAACATTGTTTCCTGAATGTTCTATCAGATACAAAATTAATATAACATACATGAACATACCACACACTGATATATATTATATATTATATATATAGTGCAGAGGATAAGTCATCAACAAACAAAAGTATTTTTATGTTTTTATTTCTCATATATAACCAGTAGTCCATTAAGTAGTAGAGAATTAATAAAATATATCAATGCAGTATGTGTTTGCTTACACATGGGGACAATGTATCCATAGGCATTTTGTTTTACTGGAACTGTCATTTGTGGAATATGTCTTACTCATTTTTGTCTTAAAAATTTTTTTAATAAAGTGTACTTTTCAAATCACTTAAAACAAGCTTGTACATATGCAGACATCTTTAAATGAAGAATTCACTTCCACTTGGATATTGAATTGAAAGATTCCAATGAAATTTGAAACTGTGAAAATTAAAAGAAAAATGAACACATTTTTCTTGTGAAGATGTTACAGCATTGAACTAATTTGACTATACAATTATGACTTCTTGATTCCCATTCTCTGTAATTTCAAGTTTACTTTTCAAAGTTAACTGGTAACAGAATAATGAAAAACACCATAAAACAGATAAAATTTCTAATTATCCTTCTGTATTACAATAATGCAGGATGATTCTTTTTTTCACTATCTTTTTCTATTTTTATGACTCATCGTATATGAAAAGTTGCCTAGACTTTGTTTTAACATGCACATTTCTATAATTTTATGCTTCCATTTTCTTCAAATTAGAGTTTTCTTCTTTTGGTCTTTTACATATATATTTATATATGCATAGGATAATAACCTCTACATCTTAATTATTCAGTAAAATTGGGGCTTATTAACATTTGCTTCCAAGCTAGTCTTTTTTTTTTTTTTTTTTTGCCAGTCCTGGGCCTTGGACTCAGGGCCTGAGCACTGTCCCTGGCTTCCTTTTGCTCAAGGCTAGCACTATGCCACTTGAGCCACAGCACCACTTCTGGCCATTTTCTATGTGTGTGGTGCTGGGGAATCGAACCCAGGGCGTCATGTATACGAGGCAAGTGCTCTTGCCACTAGGCCATATTCCCAGCCCCCCAAGCTAGTCTTGAAACATAATTTTTCTGAAGTAGTTGGTTTGAAAATTATACACCATCATTCCTGGCCCTTACATAATAAATTTATTTGAAGATTTTAAAAAACAAACGTTCATTATATTCAATGTAAAAAAGAAATGATTTTAAGAGGTTACATATGTAGTTATTCTAAATTAGCGTGACAACTGAAAGAAAATGTAACATTTAATATATTGTTTACAAAAATTGTGATAGAGTCTCACTCTAAGCTGGTGTCTGAATCATTTTATTTGAATAATTTGTTACCAAAGTTGAATTTTCTCTCTAGTCATAGTATTTACAATTGAAGACATGGATGCTGGGCTGAGAATGTGGCTTAGTGGTATAGTGCTTTCATAGATAGCATTCATGTAAACCTGGATTTAGTATCACATAAACAAAAAAGCCAGAAGTAACACTGTGGTTCCATAGGTAGAGTGCTAGCCATCAGTAAAAAAAGCTCAGAGACAGTGTCTAGTCCATAAAATCAAGTCTCAGGACTAACAAAAACAAACAAACAATGACAATAACAAAAAAACAACAATACATGGTCGTTAAGCTTATAGGACTCTTCAAGTCCAAAGAACTAAATTTATTGTAACTTAAGAATTTATATTCGTTATACTGCCAATTAACCCTACCATTTATATATTCAACTATTATTGATACCCACTTTCTTCTCAATATATGCAGTTTTATATTGTATCCCAGGCCTTGCTAGTCTAATAATTTTATCAGTATAACACCATAATCATCTAATCATCATTCCTTAATAATTCTAATATTAGACAAATGTACCAGAGCAAGTGGAAAAATTTTAAAGACAATTTCATTTCATTTACCTTGAGGTGATATTAGCTATTTTAATGAATTAAGGATGAAAATATCTTAAACATCATTTGATATTTTCTCACGGAAGCCAAGTTAATACTAAATAAATTATACTTAAACTCAAACAAAAATCTCACATTTAAAATTACCTAATATACCAGTAGCTCAAACAACTACAAAATAACCAAAGTACTACACTGATCAATGATTACATGACATAACTGCTACATTATAAGCATAAGGTTAAAACAAAGTAAGAAACGTTCAATGTGTTCGGGTCCTATGCAGCACTCAGTATGGGGAAACTGTGCTCTATGACATGTTCAAAACGTCTTCGGATGCAATGATCTCATCACGGATGACTGACTCTACTATTCAAGAAACACAATTAGGGAAATAAACATGCCTGGAAGGGGTTTTCAAAAGTACAAGAATGTATAAATAGGGGAAAATGGATTCCATAAATAGTATTTTAGCAAAAGTATAGAACCCATTCGGGGAAAATGGCTTCCATAAATAGGATTTTAGCAAAAGTATAGAACCCAGTTATAGAATACCAGTGATAATAACCATAATAGGAATTTTCTGTGGAATAAACAAGTTTCATTGTTTCAATAGAAATATTTTACCATGTATATACTACAGAATTTATTTTGAAATATAATTTTAGTAGTATTTCTTATAGTGTAGACCTATTTTAAGTCTATCACATATAATAGAAAATAAATAAAACTGTTCTACAGTGTGGCAACATTTACATTTTGCAGATTTTATGTTTCATTTTCTGGAGATCTTTTACAATTTGCATAAGATTATAACAAAACAAGGACAGTAAATGTTCAAGCAAGTGTTTTTTCTACATACGATCCGTAATGAATTCTGAACTTTTCCTAGCAAAAAATATTTTAGACTTACATTTCTACTACAGGTGAATATTTATGACTTTATAACCTGGGAAAATCTTAAAACAATAAACTATAAAAAATGTTATTCAATAGATAAATATAAAAATAAACCTAAAATTATTACTACAGACTGTAAAACTGAACTGATAAGCTTAGAAATACATATTGTGCTACTGAAGTAGCAAAAATACTCTATCTCAAAGTAATTTTTAACTTTACTTCCAAATAAGATTTTATTGGATTTTTATTATTATAAATAATATGGTAATTATCAGTATGTTTGGACAGCAAATGGTTGTTTATAAACAAATGGATTTTAAAATTAGCTTAATTAAAGTAATTATGGGAGGTTCTTTCAACCAATACAAAAATACACATGTAGAGGGAAGAATGATCCCAAGCTACAGAATTTTAGTAGAAAAATGGCATTGTGATAAAAAAATTATTTTAAATGTTTAAAAGGAAGTAATTTTATTTGGAGGTGGGACATTTGTCTCTTTGTATAATAAAGATTTTTATTTTTATTTAAGATATTCATATTTTTACATCTATACTTATATCCTTAATAAAACTTATTTAAAGATTTATATCTATAAGTAAAAGAAAAAAATGAATTCTATTAGCTGAGAGTTAATATAACAATTTGGGTGTTTACTGCACAGATGTGTAGTATAACAAATCTATTTTTAAAGAAAGAACTGTCCAGTATAAATATATTGCACTAAGTCAAGGCACATAGGTAACTTGGAAATTTTCTCAAAGCATTTTTTAAGGGCAGTTATTTTATATGTATTTTGAACTAATATGTCTAATTATTATTTCAAATATAATGACTATGAGGCACACTTCAAATGGTATAACTTCATTGATTTTGTCTTTATTGAGATACAATTTACATATTCAAAATTCAAAGTGCTCAGCAACACAGTTGTATAACTATCACCACTGTGTAATCTCAGAAGATCTTATAATGAATTTTAAGGTGACTCTGGAATCTGCTGTTCATTTTACCTATGTCTCTATCTCAGAGCCATATCATCATTTCAGATGTCAAATGGGGACAGTGGTACCATTTGGAAAGTCAGATCTAGGGGGTGAGTGACTCTATTACTACACCTGAATTCCCCACTGTGAAGTGAATTTTGCCGGATAAAACCGTTCCCTGCTATATTGATTCAAAATTTTTATATGCATTTTATATTTTTCTTTATATATCTTCAATAACTTTTTTATATATACAAATGTCATAATGCCTCTGGTGATGTTCTCCCTGTAGTTCTAGATGACATATTTAGGAGTGAGGCTTTCACAGTTTCTTTTTGTTGTGTATTAGCTCTCCATATATATTTCTTGTGTATATGAAGCATATCTGTCTGACTGTCAGTCCGTCCATCCATCCATCTGTCCATCCATCCATTCATCCACTTCTTATTTAATCCTCTGTGTATCTCCTAGTCCTCCACTTTCATGGAGTTTATTTTGCCCTGAAGTAAATCTATCCATATATACAAAGTGCTTTCAGTGTAGAGACATTTTTATGGATCATCTAACTTCCTGTTTTTTTGCCAACAATATTATTCTCTTCCAAAAATGTAACTACTAATAGAAAACTTTATGCATAAGCTAGATGAAAGGTTTACTATTCAAATCCCCTTTAGTAAAGCAGACCATTCACTTTATACCATCATTGCAACGAGGCTAAAATGTTAATAGTACAACTATTAAATGATCTTATATACTTCCCTAAATTTAAACATTATCAGAATAGTAATTTAAATTGAATTTTAATGTTGCTGTATCAGTGATATCTAGTTGGTTGTGAGTTGATACTGAGACTCACCTGACACTATTTTAATATATAATGATGGATGGTAGCTCAAACATCTATTACAAATGTAAATTTAGATGTCCATCCCTTAAGAGCCTACATGACTAATCTTAGTAAACAGGAGGATGGAAATTCTGTAACTATAAAGAAATCTGTTTCCATTGGTGTCTTATAACAGAGCGAAGGCTTTAGTTTTAATACACTATGTTGTTAAACCCATAATCAGTATGTTCTACTTTAAGGATAGTAAGATAAAAGATAAACAATCAACATCAAGGTATACTAGCACTTTTTCTTATTATTTTTTAAATACACTGTATCCTTTCCAAATGTCTTCCCAATTCGAGCTTCTATAATATTTATATGACAACCACACACAAAATTCAAGGAAATAGAAAATCATGTGTTTGTTTTTAAAAGCTGTTTGAACTTTTCAGATTTACATGAATGACAAACTTAAATCATTTAAATCAGAAGACTAGAGATGTGAAAAAAAAATTTAAAATGAGTCTTTAATAGCCCAAGCCTTTGATCCCAGCTACTTGAGAGGTACAAGGAGGATTGAAATTCAAAACCAGACTCAATAATGTTAAGTTGGTGTGAAACCTTATATGAAAAACAAATTAAAACCAATAGGACTGGAGACTTCCTCTAGAATTAAAATGAGAGAAGACTTTAAGTTCAATTTCCAGTACTGAACGCTACAATCAAAAAACAACAGAGTGAACCTGTGAGGTAAAATAAAATAATGAGAAAATACTTATGTGTAAGTGCTGAGATACTATGGACTGCTTTTGCCACAATTCTTTATGGTAAAATAATTATTTAATGATTTTGCATAGTGACATAAATAAAACTTTCAGTCAAAATGACTTTATTAACATTTACAGAAAATTCTAAGTAATAAAATAAAAATAGTTATTGTTGGATTAGCAATGTAGTTCAAGTGATACCACAGGTGTTTTGAGCATGCAAACCTATGAATGTGAAGCTCTGAGTTCAAGACCCCATACCAACAAACAAAACACGGTCTTGTATAACTATCACAAGGGAATAGAATGACATTCTATCACAGCCTCAAGTTGTCAACTATAAACATAACTATCATAGTTGATGTTGATTTTATTTCATACATACTGTTCAGATTGTACACAATAAACTCACATTTCCACTATTGTAACTCTACTCATTGGAAGATAGTCTCTATGCCCAACCCTGGCTTAATGAATAGGGAGTGATGTTCTACCCACTTTGAGCTTACATAGATACTGCACTCTGGACAATTGAAACTCCGCATGGGAAATTTCTCTTTACCTGAACACTTGTTTATTCAACAGTAATTGCTATGAGTATAGGAGCATTATTATCAGTATGCACACATCATGTTAAATTTTATGGCAAAAAAATTTCAGTTTTAACTATTGTAAGTTTTTTGTTTGTTCTGTGTCTTTAAGCAGTATAATATTTCCTAGTTCTCATTTGAAATTTACTGTCTACCCCTATGAGAAGCTTCCAGCTCATCTAAGATATATCCCCACCCCAAATTGGAAGCAAGCACCTCCTAAGAATCCTTGATCACTGATTCGAGAATGTATATATGGAAACTAAGAATCCAGATGTGCTCATTGACCCTGATTGGTTAGAGCATCTTCATCTTCTCACTTTCACTTGGCAGAACAAGCACACAGGTCAAAACAGAGTTAAGGCGTGGTAACGCACTGGCAATGAATGAAGGACATTGGGTAGTAACTAAAGAAAACTGAATATAGTACAGATTTTAATTAATAAGAGTGTATCAATATTATCATCTCAAAGGTACTACACATGGTAGGAAGTTAAAAATAGATAAAATTGGGTACTCTTTTTTCCATTTATTTTCCTATAAAAACAAATACTTGAAGAATTATGAGAAGATGAATGAAAGAACAAAGGGAACCAATGACTCTATCTCCACATCTAGAGAGTTATTTCAAGTAAACTATAATTAAACAGAGATGTGTACCAAAGAAGAAAATTATAAAGTATCTGCATAAGGAGGCAGAATTAAGTGTCTGCTGCCAGCTTTAGCAGCACCACCAGCAGCAGCAGCTGAGACAGTGGCTATAGCAGCGGAAAAACCTGCAACTTCCCATATAACTTCAGTATGAATTTAAAGAACAATATCAGAAGCACAAAATCCAGCAAAAAGTCATCTACAAATGTAATGCAATAACCATCAATAACTCAACCACATTCTTTAAGGAAGTAGAAGAAGTAATCTAAAAATTCATATGGGATAATGGAAGACCTCAAATAACAAAACAATACTTAGCTGGAAGAACAGTGCTGGGAAAAATATCAAAAGTAAATGTCAAACTCTGTTATATTATAGAGTGATAGTTATTAAAAACAAACAAAAAATAAACAAGCATACAAAAAAACAGCTTGGGTTTCTGGGAATGTGGCCTAGTGTTAGATTGCTTGCCTAGCATGGACAAAAACCTGGGTTCGATTCCTCAGCACCACATAAACAGAAAAAGCCAGAAGTAGTGGTGTGGCTCAAGAGGTAGAGTGCTAGCCTTGAGCAAAAAGAAGCCAGTGCTCAGACCCTCTGTTCAAGCTCCAGGACTCACAAAAACAAACAAACAAATAAACAAAGAAAAACTTGGTACTGGCACATGGACAGGCCTGAGGACCAATTGAGTAGATTGAAGACCCAGCAGTGATCCCACAACATAAATTATGGCCACCTAATCTTTGATCAGGGAGCCAAAAACTTCACACAGAAGAAAGACAGCCTATTTAACAAATTGTGCTGGCAGATTTGGCTATACCCCTGTAGAAAAGTTAGATTCTTATATATCATGCTGCACCATAATCAACTCCAAATGGATCAAAGAACTCAAGGTAGGAGTAGATACCTTGAAAATATTACAGGAAGGGATAGAGGATACACTAGGCTTGGCACAAGCTAAACTTCCTAAATAATGATCCAGAAACATAACAAATCAAAGAAAGGCTGGATAAATGAGATCACATTAAACTTCAGAGCTTCTGCATGGCAAAGGACACAGCTAGAAAGATAAATAGAACACCCATAGATTGGATGAGGATTTTCAAAAATATCAAAACTATACCTAGAGATAAAAAAAGTTAAATTCTCCCAAAACAAATCCTCAATTAAACAACCATCCCATCAATAAATGGGCTAAAGACTTAAAGACAGACTTCTCTGAAGAAGAAATAAGAATGTCCAATAGAAACATGAAGAGATGTTTTACATCTCTGCCCGTAAAAGAAATGCAAATCAAAACAACTTTAGATCCTACCTCATCCCAGGTAGAATGGCCATTATCAAGAAAAATATCAATAATAGATGCTGGTGGGGATGTCGCCAAAAGGGAATTCTACTAAACTCTTGGTGGGAATGTAAACTTTCACAACCACTCTGGAAAGCAGTATGCAGGTTCCTCAAACGATTAAATATAGAGCTTCCTTATGACCCATCAATTGCTCTACTGAGCATTTTTCCATTTGACCACAAAGTCACACTAATTAATGACTGTGTTCATTGATGCATAGTTTACCTTAGCCAAGACATGAAATCAACCCAGATGTCCCTCACTGGATGAATTAATCAAGAAAATGTGGTATATATACACAATGGAATCCTTTGCATCCATCAGAAAGAATGGCATTGCTCCATTCTTAAGGAAATGGAAAGACTTGGAAAATTTATACTAAGTGCAATAAGCCAGACCCAAAGAAACATAGGCTATATAGTTTCCCTCATTTGTAATGACTACATTGTACCTATAAATCTAAAAATAAGCCAATGGATAGTAAAAGACAAATAATTGTACCTGGATATGGTTAATTGAACAGCAACCTAAACATACACACAGTTATTACAAAGGTGGATATTCTTAGGAGGGAATGGCCAGTGCTCAATTGCTTTGTGCATACGATCAAATAAAATGATACTTATGGAAATGGAAATGAACTCCAAGGATAGAAACAAGAGGTTTATTTATTTATTATTTTACTGTTTTCTATTTGTGGTTCTCTCTATTCCTTCTTTTCTTCCTTTGGTTTATTCCCTTCTTTTCTATTTTTGATTTCTCTACCTTTTGTCTTGCATATAAGTTTATCTTATTTGGGGAGGTGAAAGGAAGCATAGAAACGGTGGACCAATTCATCAATGAAACTCACTAACTCAGTGTTGAAATTCAAGTAAACAGCTTTTAGTGGAGGGTAGTTGGGAGGGGAAAAAGTGTGGGAGAGTGAGAGTAGGGTGACACCGTTCTAAAGGAAATATCCTCACACCTGATTACTGAAAATTTAATCCCTCTGTGCATTTCCTTTAGAATGTTTTAAGTAAAACAAAAAGAAGTTTAAAAAATTTAAAAATTCACTCTAAAAAGTAAATACATATGAAAAGAAATATATCAGTAAATCACTATTCTATCATTTCAATTAATTTATTTACTATCAAATTGATGTACAGAGGGGTTACAGTTTCATATGTAAGGCATGAGTAGATTTCTTATCAAACTTGTTACCTTCTCCCACATTTTTCTCCCACCTTTCACCTTCCCCAATCATGTCTCCCCTCCCAGTTGTACAGTTGGTTTTCAGCATATAGTTTTGTAAGTATTGCTGTTGCATGGGTTACCTTTACTCTTGTACCATTTTGTTGTTCCTCTTCCCTTCCCTAGTTCTGATAAATGTATGTACAATACCCATGGTATCAAAATCATTACAGTGACAGCAAGGGTAAAAACATTGGGAAAGAAAGACAAAAGAATATGGTATAATTTCACATCATATTTTGAAAATAATAACAACAATGATAAACCACTTATTTCCATAACTTAGAATTCATTTCACTTAGCATCATCGTATGTGTTCATATTTACAATTAATACTTCCATGACACTGACATGTTGCTGTGAATTTTATAGTTACAATAATTTTCAAACTCTTTAATAATGTGTCCCAGGAAACATTGATATATACCTTCAATATATTAATTCTCTTTCTTAATATCTCAATTCTCTCTTGCTCTCTCTTTCTATTTCTCTATCTCTCTTCCTAACTCTTTTGTTCCTGTTACTATGATTTTAGTTCTCAGTCTCAGGTTTTGTTGCTTTCTTGTTTTGTGATTTACCATGTGAGACTTGCCTCCAACAGGTAATTTGCTGCTTAATGTGGGGTACAGAGTAGATTTTCAGGACTTTTCTATCATAGCTGGCTTTGGCCTGTGAGTACCTAAGATTACAGATGAGCCCTATATGGGAGGCTGGCATTAACTTTCCCTTTATTCCCTAAGCACAGTTTTCAAGCTATTTTGGTTGAGATATATGCCCATATTTTCACAAGTAAAATTTCAGTAGGAATTATACCAACAATTTGTATCACCCTCCTTTCTTCGAAGAAGGTAGGCTTGAGCTCTTTGTTGTTTCTTTTTCTCTGGATAGCTATGGAAAGACCAACCTTAAAAAGTCATGTAACCTCTCTGTACATCGTTTGAAAATAAAAAAATTAAAAATAAAAAAAATAGTAAATAAATAAAGATTAAAAAAAATGTCATGGCTCAAGCATGGCACTCCCCATAACTATTCCTGAAATGCCTAGTTTAGAGCCAATCCCTCTTGTTTGTTCAACATATTTCCTATCAGAGAAATAAATTGCTCATGCTTCTGTTTTTCAATTATACTGCTTTTTATTTTTGTCTAAAGTTCTTTCAAATGTCTATTTTGTATTACTTTTTCTCTAATGTATGCTTCAATTGAATCTTGCCTATCCCAACACTGTTTTCTTATTAATGCCCACAACATTTACAATGAACACATTATATAAATACTTCATTTTATCATCAACTTAACAGGGCCTGAATGGAATTTTTAAAGGGTAGTTCTCAAAAAAAGTAAACATTTATAAACACTTTATGCCTTGAAGCTGATTTGCTGCAATTCTTCATGTGAAGCTTTTTCTAAATCTTCCTTACAAGTATACTGAGTAAACAAAATAACCATCAGGTACTTCCACTGCTGTAATAACACATAACAGTGATTATTTCAGCACAAAACTGCACTTTACTATAGTCTAAATGATACCATATTGCTATACTTTCTGTGTTGTTGTCACTTTTATAAGTACTAGTCCATTATATTGCTACCTAGAATCACGTGCAATTGCTTTAACTCTCTCTTTGAAAAAAAATGTATTACTTGTGCTTAAGGTATGTATATTCAGAGGTTTATAAAATAAAATGTGCTGAAATTAAGTTCATTCTTACCAAGATTGACCTGTTACATAATATTCATTTTGGCACGTTCACCTTGCCCTTGTCCCAGACTCAGTCTCTGGTGAGGGGCATAACAATTCTGTGCCTACAATAGGGACATTTGCTAGCCATGTTGTCCTGGGTGACACTCTCTTCTGTCACCTCCATGGCTCCCTATCTGAAGAGTAGAGCTCTCCTAGATCCTGTGGTTTTTCAGATTAAAAAGGATAGCTCACACTGGACAGCCAAGTTTTGCTCCTCCATAATTTCTGCCTGAATGGGGAGGAAAAGTATGTTTTGTGCTGATCCCACAGGAATTCTTCCAGTTTCTGTATCCTAATTATGGTATAACAGGATCCTAAGTCGTTGGAAGTGGGCTTATCCGGAGACCTTCTCTACCATAGCATGAGTAGACTTACTTGTCCATATCATTAAACAATACAGAACCACTTTGGCAGAATTCATTGATAAAATCAATGAGTAAAAAATTACCCACTCGAAAGGGTAAAGTGGGCTTCCATCAAACATATCCAGGAAGCAAATGATAGAGAAGGCTCACTAGGTACTAATTCATAAACATCATAACCTTTTTGTTGCCAGAGGAGTAACATTGCTATTAGCCTTGGAGTTTACTTACTGGGAAGGCTGCACAGAGTGTACAAGGAGGTAAAGAATGGGCTGCAGGATCTGATTCATAAAAAGGAGAAAGAGTAGAGGATAAACTGAGTGGAGAAGCCTGTGATCCAGTGCATCTCTGCACAACAGGAAAAGGAGGCAATTGCCAAGTTTATCACAAAGCTAAAACTGCTTGTAAAGAAGGCTTAACCACAGCCAGTTATGTAAATATGTCTCCCAACAGAGAGAGTCAAATATAGTTGGCTGAATGAAAAATAGTCTATGTGCTAAACCTTTCTATACTGCTATTGCCATTCAAAAACTCATTTTAAGAATGCAATCTTTGTCAATATAATTAATTTCATCATTCTTCTCCATCTCTTCCAACTTCAACCCAACCCTCAATTTTCTTAATTTTTTGGGATGCAAATGAATTTAATATCTGCATTCTCCCCTTCTCCTTCTCTTCACTCATCTCCTCTCACCCCTTTGACCTCTTTCATGTTTTGAGTGCCAGTGTGGTGATGATCATATTCTTGTCCGTGAGTTACTTTGTATGAGGAAATACAGTATTTGAATTCTCCCATGAAAATATCATATTTTGGCTAAAGTGGTTGTGAATACTTTGCATACCACCCTGATATTTTCACTTACATACGTATAAATTAGTTGTATCATCTACATACGAGAGAAAACATGCATCTTTTGTCTCTCTGGGCCTGGCTAACTGCACTTGGTATAATTTTCACCAGTTTCATCTATTTCTTTGTAAATGATACAGTACCATTCTTACAATGGATGAATAAAATTCCATTGTGTGTATATGTTACATTTCCTCCATCCATTCTTCTATTGAGTGCTATGTAGGCTGTTTCTACATATTGGCTGTGGTAATAGTGCCACAATAAACATAACATGTAGCTAACTTTACTATATCCTACTTTATAACATGTTGGATAAATGCCCAATAGTGCTATTGATGGATCATAGGGTAGTTCTAGGTTTAGTTGTGGGGTTTTTGTTTGTTTGCTTGCTTGTTTGTTTTTAGGAATTGCTAAACTTTCCACAACAATTAAACAACCTTACATTCCCATCTGAGCTAGCAGTTCTTATTGTTTGTGTTCCTCATCATAGCCATTCTAGGTGAGATAGAATCACAGTGTTGTTTGATTTGTATTTCTTTTATAATCAGAGATGTTGGACACTTGTAAATGTGTTAATTGGCCATTTTTGTTTCTTCTTCTGAAAATTCTGTATTTAATTTGTTTACTGATATACTAACTGGCTTTAAGTTTTTTTTTTAATCCCTTTGCATGTTCTGCATATATTCTGGTATTAGGCCATTGTCTGATTTATAGTTAACAAAAATTGTCTCCCATTCTGTATACTGTCTTTTTAGCTTGTTGATATGCTTTGCTATGCAGAAAATCCTTAGTTTGATGCAATCATATCCATTAGATCTTTCTCTTTGTAGAGCCCTCTGAACTTTATTCAGACAATACCTGCCTCTATTGAGAAGTGCTAATTTTCTCCTACTCCTTACTATAGTAGATATATGCTTTCAGGTCTTACACTGTGCTATTTTGTCTGTTTTAAATTGGTATTCATTCAAGGTGAAATATAGGAATCCAATTTTTTCTTTAAAGATCTATTTTTAAGTCAAGGTTGGTGTAGCATACCTGTAATCCCAACATTTTGAATGATAAGGCCAGAGGATCATTAGTTTGAGGGAAATATGGAATATATTGTGAGAAACTGTCTCAAAAATGTGGGTAGAATAACATAAAAGTTAAGCTAGTTACATCAAAATAAAGGAAATGGACTTTCATATTTTTAACAGAAGAGCATTTCGCAAAAGTAACTAGTAAAGTTGCTTTCATTTTCATATAGAAAAGTAAAAAGTTCTAAATCACTTTGAATGATTCACTACCAAATTTAAGACACTTTCCCTCAATCCTCAAAAAAAGTCATAGATCATCTATAATAGATTATTTTCCAGTATCAATCATATGTAATCTACAGTTTTTTAGAGTAATCATAAGCTTCCTTAATTTCTTCAGTTCCACTCTGCAATTACAGCCGCCTAGTACCAACCCACAGTCACCTATAGTCTTCTAGTAAGAGCCATAAGCTACCTCCTGTCCTCCAGTACCCGAGTAAGTACTCTATAGTTCTCTAGTGCCAACTATAAGCATGTGTTCTCCAAAGTTTATTTATTTTAAATATTTTTTTTCATTTTTTTTTTTTTTTGGCCAGTCCTGGGCCTTGGACTCAGGGCCTGAGCACTGTCCATGGCTTCCTTTTGCTCAAGGCTAGCATCTGCCACTTGAGCCACAGCACCACTTCTGGCCATTTTCTGTACATGTGGTGCTGGGGAATCGAACCTAGGGCCTCATGTATACGAGGCAAGCTCTTTTACCACTAGGCCATATCCCCAGCCCTATTTTAAATATTTTATACATATTATTTATGCAATAAAAATGCATATTTCGGTTAAATGCAGCTATATGTTATTTTTGTTTTCCTCAACTGATTTACTAAATGTGTATGGTTTCTTAAAACCATGGCATTTTAAGATTATACTTTAAGACATGAGTGGAATATTTCATTCTCATCTCATCTCATCATTAAAGAATACTTTAAAAACACAAAATTTTCTAGCATGGACCTAAATCTATATAAAAATCAGTTCAGATAGTTCACTGAGTAAATGTATAATAAGTATATTAACTCCATATGAACATATTAACTATAATATAAGTTTATTAAATATTTCAAGCTGAATAAACAAACGCATAAAAAGTTACATTAGTTAGTCAAGAGTACACAGCTTGTAAATGATAGAATTATGTTTAAATGGAAGAATTTTGATTTTAAACACAATGATAAATAAAATATTTTCATTATCTCTTAGAAGTTACAATATGATGAATTACTTTTTTCAAGCAAAAAGATGGATTTATTGGGGAAGTAAAATGTATACTGACCAGCCAGTGTCATGGCCCAGACTTTGGAGCTGGGACCGTGCGCCAGAGCCATGAGCAGTGTTGGGTTATATAGGCAAACACCACATGATCAAGCATGCTACATGCAGGTGGCCAATGAGCTTACAACACTTACAGAGCATGCCACTTCAGATTCAGGTGGCCAATGGAGTGACAATCTACCTCATAGCAACTGTTTGAACCAACCTATCATTTTAGACCTGGTGCATGGATTTGGCGGGGCTCACATTATAAAGGCATATATGCCTACAGATGGGAGGGTGCAGGTTTAACCTTGAGTGTTCCACTACTCAAGTGGTCAAGCAGTTTACACAATCTTATCACAGGGAAGGGGAACTTCCCTGGATAGTGCTGGAGTGATCTTAGTGAAGATGGAGTCAGCTTCTGCTCTCTTTAACTAATCTGAGATAGAGTTAATCTGACACCCCTCAACAGCCAATGATGGAGATGGCCAGATCTGACCTCCATATTACATTCTTCCTTTTTTTCTTGTACATAAAAATCAAGTCATTGATTTTTCTTTTGGAGAGCTTAATCTTGTCTGGACTGTAAAGTGACTCCACCCATGGGCTGCTGGGGAGAGCAAGGATGAGACAAGAGTCAGTCCGATGGGACTGCTGCTCTTAAGTTTGCACCCAGAAAGAAACAGGTTATCTGTGAGGTCCACCCCCCCAATGGCTGCAGGTGTTCTCACCTGTTTAAATCTCCATCCAGTTACCTAGGTAACTGGCATACCTGGAGGCAGTTACCTCACATCTTTCTCTGAGGTTACACCCTAATCCATGTGGACACAGTCTAATACACTTGGACACAACTCCCACCCCAGGCATAGCCTGGGAGTGACTCGCTAGCCTGCCAGGCATGCTTTCCAATTTTCTTAATAGAGCTAGTCAACTCCAGACAACTCAGAGGAGTGGGAAGTTTACCACAGGAAGAATGTCCCCCCAAAATCTTAGTTTCAGCAGATCCAAAGTGGCCTTCCAGCAGGAATCAGCTGCATGTGACCAGGCTGTAAAAACCAGTGTACTTAAAAGGCAACCAGGAAAATATGAGGAGATTTCACTAAAGTCAGGCCAGATTAAGTTTCTTTACAGTCTGTGCAGAAAATTGCAGGCAACCCAGCAGAAGGTGTAACATTCTATTGGAGCCACTGCTTCCCACTGCAGTTACATCCCCAGCCCATCCTATTTGGGTTAAGATCAAGGACAGCCTGACAGTCATTTGGAAGAATCTACATCTTCATCCTGAGCACCCCTACCATGGTAAAAGCACACGAATTATTTATTTTATAAAAGAAAATTTCTAACCATTTCAGACATTTTCTCTATGACCAAAAAGAAAGAAAGAAAGAAAGAAGGAAAGGAAGAAGGAAAGAAAGAAAGAAAGAAAAGAAAGAAAGAAAGAAAGAAAGAAAGAAAGAAAGAAAGAAAGAAAGAAAGAAGAAAGAAAGAAAGGAAGGAAGGAAGGAAGGAAGGAAGGAAGGAAGGAAGGAAGGAAGGAAGGAAGGAAGGAAGAGAAGGAAGGAAGGAAGGAAGGAAGGAAGGACAAAAGAAAGAAAGAAAGAAAGAAAGAAAGAAAGAAAGAAAGAAAGGAAGGAAGGAAGGAAGGAAGGAAGGAAGGAAGGAAGGAAGGAAAAAATTCTACATTAAGTATGGTGACAAATGTCTGTAATGTCAGCACTTGGGAAAGAAATTTAGGACGATCAAGGATGTACTATATTCAAGGATGTACTACATAGTGAGAGATCCTGTGTCAAGAGGAAAAGTAAAATAAAATAAAGTGAAAGAAAACATAATGATAGAAAAAAAGGCAGCCATACAGAAAAGCAGGAGAGAAAGAAGAGTAGAAGGCAGGCAAGCAAGCAAGTTGGATAGTAAGCAACATTTGAGAGTAGTTCAGTTAGGTGCAGAACAAAAACCTTAGAAAATACTAAAGAGGTATTAATAATTACTTCTTCACTTTAGTTATTTTGTTCCATTTTTTTAAAAAATGACAAATCCTTAAGAAAGGCTTGCTTTATATTTTAGTCCAATTTTGATAAGATATATTTAATAACATAGTATGAATTTAAAAATAAATTAAAAATAATAACAGTATACTTTCATAAGGATTGTGTTTGGTACAAAAATATGGCATATATTTTTTCCAGAGGTATTATACATATGTCTCTAATTTCATAATGTCTAGTGGAAATTACAAATGTTCAATTAGTATTTTATATGATACTCAAGAAGTAGAAATCAAAATAAGTTATTGGGGCTTTTTGTTTGCTTCTTGTGTGTACAACAACATCTAAATTTCTGTTTAAAATAATAGAGAAAATAGTTTGTCCATTTTCTTTGGTATATATTATCATTGAAATCAAGATAAAGTATCATTTATATATTATCTTTTTTAATTAATTTAAGAAAGTTAAATATTATCTTTTAATACAAGATAAATATCATGATGGAGAGAAGATCACTTTTACCTTATTTTTACAGGGACATTCAAAGAACTATATATATATATGTGTGTATATATATATATCCATTATACTAATTGCATGTAAATATTTTTTGCTTATTTCTTTTTTTTTTTTTTTTTTTTTTTTTTTTGGCCAGTCCTGGGCCTTGGACTCAGGGCCTGAGCACTGTCCCTGGCTTCTTCCCGCTCAAGGCTAGCACTCTGCCACTTGAGCCACAGCGCCGCTTCTGGCCGTTTTCTGTATATGTGGTGCTGGGGAATCGAACCTAGGGCCTCGTGTATCCGAGGCAGGCACTCTTGCCACTAGGCTATATCCCCAGCCCTGCTTATTTCTTTTATTGTGTTCTAACAACTTATCCTTCATATAAAATATTGGCATGCTAGGTAAAGTGCTATTTTTTGTCTACATAGGTATACAGGTATTTAGAAAATTTAGTTTTTATATTCTCTCTGAATATTCACCAAATATTTATTGTATGGTAATGGCATTCATGCTAATTTATAAAGGAGTTATGAAATATTTTTAAATTAAATGATAAGTTGGGCACCATTTTTATTTAAGAGAAGAGCAGTTGCCAGTGCCATTTGTTAATGCCTTACAATACTCCTTGCTACTCAGGAGGTGGAGACCTGAAGATTGCAGTTCAAAGACAGCCTAAACAAGAAAGTCTCCAATTAAACACAGACACACACACACAAAAAGTGGAGCTAACTGGAGCTGTAGCTCAACTGGTAGAGCTCTAACCTTAAGCACAAAAACTTAGAGACATATTCCAGACCCTACATTCTAGCCCAAACACCGGCACCAAAAGGAAAAGAAAGAACAAGAGAGAGAGAGAGACAGAGAGAGAGAGACAGAGACAGAGACAGAGAGACAGAGACAGAGACAGAGAGAGAAAGAATGAAATACGTTAGTTATTCAAAATATGCCAAGAACATCTATCAGGACATCATATATAAACGGTTGAAAATATGGAGTTCAAAATCCACAGCGAAGGAATGACAAGCTGCACTGTATCTGTAACAGATTTTTTTTTGTCAAAATTAACAAATTTTTTTCAAAAACATTGAAAAATAACAAAACTAACACAAAATGAAAATCTTGATACAGGATTTAGCAATATAGCACCATATATATGACAACATATCGATTACTTAAAAAACTGGAACTTAGTTTCCTAATGAGAAATACCAAGTGGATGTTGCTGGTCAGTATATTACCCCAAGGTATTCTCAAGCCAAGTTTCTAAATCAGGCTCCATCTATCTTGACATCCATCAGTCCTTGTTACTTGAGTATCTTCAAATCAAATTAACAATTAATCCAATCTTCCAGAAGACATATCTTCTGGTTAAATACTTCATCTGGAAAGGGATTTTGCAGTTGGAATATATTCCACAAAACCACTCCCATTTTAGACAATGCCTATTGACTGCAGATATCTGCAATACCAGCCGCAGGTTCCATGACTTGCTATAAGGTTTCTTCACCCCACTGATTTCCACAGTTGTGATTTATTACAGCAAAATATGACTTTCAAGTGTAGTCAAGAGCACACCCACAGAACATAGTCTATAAAAGTTCTACCTGTGAATATTCCAGCTATCCTTGCCTTGCACAGGGAGATGATGTTTAAGAAGAAATGGTGTATGAGAGTATTAAAGTACAGTACTTGCTAATATTCCCAGTTTCCCCTTTTAGGCTTTCAATTCCCTAATTCCAACCACAATCTGGAAATGGAGGAAAGAGTTCAGAACTAAACAAATATATTCTAAATTTTATGCTATTCTAAGTAACATGATACCATCTTGCTCTTCCCTGTACTCTCCTACCTCATCTAGTCACAAATGGTCTAGCATATTTTCTATCTATTCCTTAGTCAAAGCTCATTTATCCCAGTTACCATGCCAACCTGTTGTCAAAGCATTGCTGCCCTTTAGTTCTTATGTTCAAGTGAATCAAACAGGCAGCTCAATGCTATGTCACAAGACTTATATCTTCACCTCACCTCATCTTACAGTGTAAGTATTGAAACCTTTTGAATGATAGAGAGTAAAGGAAAAATGTAGTGTAGTTACAGGACTACATAATTTTATTAGTGCATTATTATTATGTTTAATATTTCTTAATTAATCTCTTACTTTAAATATGTGTATAGGATTATAAGCATGAATCATCAGTGCCAATTTTAAAAATGTCGTCTCTCATTTCAATAACAGTCTCAAAAAAGCTACCTCATAATTTTCATAATCACAAATTGTCTTTTATCCAATGAATACAGATTATGTGGAAGACAATATTCTCAGTATTATTTAATGTTCAAAATACAAGAAACAAGCTTCAATGTTTCATTAACTTGAATTGCCCTCTTAATACTTTTTTTTGCCAGTCCTGGGGCTTGACATAGATGACCATAGAACACTGGTTTATATGGAGTTTTCAAGGTGCTTTCAAAAATTTATGAACTTTTTTTTCACTCAACACACATTTCAAAATACCTAAAGTGCTTTTTGTAGTTGAGCATATTTTAACATGTTGTACACTGGAGTGGGCATAATGTGCCACCAACTTAAAGAGGTTAACTATAGCTAAACTGTACCCTTGGAAAGAGGAGGGAATACTGGGAAATGGATGTACACATTCATAGCTGCCATTTGTAAGCTAAAGGCAGAGGAGACATAATCTGGCACCCTCTTAAGTCTATAACTGACATCATTTTGAAACCTATAGAACTCTCATATAATTTACTCAGGAACAACAGAGGTAGTTGTGAGGCAAATTTGTGTGATTTGTCAAGGTCCCTGAGACATGGAGTGAAAAGACAATTGCACTAACTAACACTTAGATCCCAATCCATGTATTCTGCAGTACCTAAAAACACAGATACCTTTAAATAGTGACACAGAAATATTAATAGATGAAAAAATAATCGTACTGACAATCAACAGCTAACAGTTCTTATTGTGTCAGCCCAATGCAGTGTGTTTGCATTCCATTAAGAATCTGAACAAACAGGAAATACTTCCTACTTCATTGGAAAACATTTGCAATACAAAATTCTGAAATAAAATTCAAAATTCTACTTTGAAGTCAATTATTAAATCTCTAGATCATTGGTTCATTTTTGAAAGTATCTGTAATGTTCTTAGATTTTGTAAAGATGGCCAAAGGATGTGTCAGAGTTAATAATGATTTAAATAATGCTATCAGAAAGTTATAATAGCTCAAAATAATAAGTATATTTATCAACACAATATTCTCACATATGCAACTCTGGAAACCAAATTACCATTCCATGTACTTCTACTGGTAGCATAAAAATATACTCTTTTAGTCATTTGTGCCCCAAATGCCCTGCTTCTTAAGCATAATTTTCTAAGTCATATGCCATTTATTAAGCAGTGACTATTATTTGGTTAGTTTACATAAAACATAAATAGTTTTATGTCTACATTGGTAGTTGTTCAAAATTAATTTTGCCCACTGAGGAAATCTGTATTATCAAATTTATCATAATACATTTTAATGTCATTTTTTTTTTTTTTTGGCCAGTCCTGGGGACTGAACTCAGGGCCTGAGCACTGTCCCTGGCTTCTTCTTGCTCAAGGCTAGCTAGCACTCTGCTGCTTGAGCCACAGCGCCCCTTCTGGCCATTTTCTGTATATGTGGTGCTGGGGAATCGAACCCAGGGCCTCATGTATATGAGGCAGGCACTCTTGCCACTAGGCCATATCCCCAGCCCTTAATGTCATTTTTTAATCTTACAAGGCTTTACTTTAGTGTCCTGAAATTTTACAACAATTTTTATGCCTGAACATATTGAGTGAATAAGGAATTTTTATTTTATTTTATTTTATTTTTTGCCAGTCCTGGGGCTTGGACTCAGGGCCTGAGCACTGGCACTGTCCCTGGTTTCTTTTCGCTCAAAGCTAGCACTCTGCCACTTGAGCCACAGCGCCACTTCTGGCCTTCTCCATATATGTGGTGCTGGGGAATCGAACCCAGGGCTTCAAGTATACGAGTCAAGCACTCTACCACTAGGCCACATTCCCAGCCCCAATTAAGGAAATTTTATAATGCATCTATGTTCAGATGGAGGACAATTGGAATCCTATGTTCTAGTATCTTTCATTTGATTTGTACTCCCTTTACTTTCTCTCTCATCAGATGTTTCAACTTGGAAACATGCATGGACTTAATCTGAGGTATTCATGTCAAATGCAAACTAATATGAGTCATTCTGATAAAATACGCAGCATGGCAATTAAAAATAGTATGGTGAAATGTCTTGATACAATTAATACTGACAAATGTTCTGTGAAAGAGGTGTGCCCCATCAGGAACAAGAAAGAGGACATACTTTAAATATACTTTTATGTAAATGTACATGAACATCCCAATGAAGCCCTATTTGTACAACTAATTTGCTAAAAATATTTTTAAACATGTTAGAGGAAAGATATGTTTTTTTCATATCTATAAAAAGATACTGATATATCAGTATGATAGACTAGTTCCAAGATATGGGATTTTACTCAGTCTAAATGGAATTAAAAGTTCCCTGTGTCTGTTTTTATTTAACATTAAGACAGCATAGTGATACGATAATAAAATATAAAATACAATAACCATTGAGTGCACAATAACAATCATATGCTTAATTTGCAACTTTAGGGAACATCCTAGCATAAAAATGTATGTAAAATAGTTTGCTGGGCTGAGAGGTTTGTGCAAGGTTTTTTTTTTTTCCTTGTTGGTGGTCATGGGTCTTGAACTTAGGTCCTGGGCACTATCACTGAGCTCTTTTGCTCAAAGCTAACACTCTACTTCTGGAGCAATGGCACAACTTGCAGTTTTTAGGTTGTTTACTGAAGATTGGAATCTTATAGACTTTCCTGCCTGAGCTGGTTTTGAACAGCAATCCTCAGATTTCAGCCTGGTTAGTAGCTAGGATTACATGTGTGAGCCACCAGCACCCAGCATACTTCAGTTTTGACCATATTTTCTTTAAATTATAATTTATGAAACACTTTATAGCCATTTTAATTAGAATATGAAATTTCAAAGGGCTGTACATCTCTAACCACTCATCACAACCACTTGTAGAAGTACAGATACATGAAAATATAGATAAATATTCAGGTCTTTTCTAATGCATAATAAAATTATCATTCAAACTGATACTAATTTGTTTTGTACCATGAGATTTATACAAAATATGTTATTAATTATACTTTTCAACTAATATGTGAAAAGCAATATAAGTGATACTGTTCAGAAAATCGTGAGAATCTACCTTCATAATAATTACTTAAGGTGATAAAAATTTTATTACTATCTGGATATGAAACTCAATCATTGAAATAACAGTTACAAATTTCTAATGACAGAGTAATACTCAAAAACTAGAATCTGATAAATCCAAGCTCCATATTTTTCTACTTTCAATCTGTTACAGAAATGTAACTGTCAAGTGATATCTTGTATATATTTAGAATTACAAATGAGGTAGGTAAAATTCTAGACAACTGCTAAGATAAAACTGTATTTTCACAACTAAAATTGATTTCTTATTACCTGACAATGTGAGGGAACATCTTTTCAAGCTGAAAAAACAATGGAGCTATTTTCCAAGAGTGAATTATAGTTGAGAATGAACTGTACCCAAAAGGCAAATAGTCCCAATTAGAAAAAGTTATTACTATATTTAGGGTTGGGATGTAGCTCAGTGGCAAAGAGCTTTCCTAGCAAGTGCAACATCCTGGGTTTGATCCCCAGTATATCTATATATCAGAAAGAGGGAGAGAGGGAATTTTTAACTGGAAAAATGCTGGGCAAACACTAGTTATTGAGGTCATGCTTAGGTCATGAAAGAAGTGATCAAATCTTTTTGAATTACTTTTTTGCTATGATTGTCTCTCTTTAATGATCAGTAGAAGTTTTATCTACCTTTTGATAAAGAGGTATTTATATTGGTTCTACATTTTATTGAAGCCACAGGTCATTTTATTTAAATTTCCATATACATGCAACTATGTATTGTATGTCTGACTGACAACAAACCAAGAATAGACAATTGTATTTGGGACAGGATAATGAACCCACTGCTCTTGAAGGCAGTAAAGTAGCATCATAATACAGAGAATCAAGGAGGGCTCCATAAGGAAGCTAAGGTGACTCTTACCTCAGATCTCCCATCAAGAGGAGCTCAGAACAAGGATATTTTCATACAGAGAAAAGATATTGGGAGACTCTGAAACCCTGTAGCTCTGTTTTTGAAAATAAAGCATCAGGTCCTACCCAACTAGAACCCTGACTGAACTTAGCTTTTTCAGGCTCCAGGGTGAAAAATATCTATTCTCACATACTTGAAACTTGAATGGACCACCCCTCGAACATGAGTTACTGAAGACCATTTTGCTAGAGTATTGAGTATTATAATGACTGTCCATCTCTCTGAAGTCCATGTTACAAGGCATTTGTCACTTCCCCATATGTGTGGCTACATGTGACCTCCAAGTTCTTGAACTAATATGGGTCTTATCTCAGGGCCCAGAGCCACTCCCACATAGTACTACAAACCCTAAAGCTCAAGCCAAAATGAATCCAGCTTTTGTACTTTAATAGAAACACTCTAGTAGAAAAGTATATTTCCCTATTTTACATAATCTAATACTTTTAGCTCATGAAGATCTACATCATCTTTGAAAGAACTGTATAGTGTAAAGGTGTGCATATGCATAGAGAACCACTTGTGTAAGATAAAAATTTCGTTTTCTTCACCTCTATTACATTAAAGTTTTCAAAATTGAGCACATGAATAATATATAATATTCTTATGATTAAGAAAATATGCCCACTGCCACCAAAAACTAATGTTTTTTTTTCTTTTTTCTTTTTATGCCAGTATTAGGGCTTGAACTCAAGGCAGGTTTGGTTTTTCACTCAAGATCTGTGCACTACTACTTGAGTCACATGTCCATGTCAGATTTTTTGCCAGTTAACTACAAACAAGGACGTCACAGGCTTCCTTCCGGGGTGAGTTCAATTTGAGATTCTCATATCTCAATCTCCCTAATAAGTAGATTCACAAGCATGAGATTCCATCTGCCAGGGACATTATTTTACATAGTAACAGCTTAACAATTATGTAAATATACAGAGAGAGGGGGGGGAGGGAGAGACATATTTAATTTACTCAGTGTTGAAATACTCACCAAATAAACACACTTGACAAAATTGATCAAGTACGAACATCTGACAAGTTATTTGGTAGACAGTATATTTGTCTATTCTATTTTAGTGCTAAAAATTAAAACTGTTTTACAAATAGAAATGGTAATAGTTTGTTTTTGTCGCTAGTAAGCTATCTCTGTGACTTGTTTCTGTGTGATGTGGCACTTACTCCATTAGCTTAATGAGTTTCATAAAACCTAGTGAAGCAAAATAGAAAATAAAGACAATAAAGATTGTTTCTACCATTACATACCAAAAAGGAAAAGAAAATAGGATAGTAGCTAGAATATGATTTTGTCAGAATAGATACTTAGAAGAAAACAATACTTTATTTAATGAAGTGCATAAGGTTTCTTCTCCTTAATTAACGGTAAAGTGTTGTGAAGTGTAATTGAATTACATATACACATCCACATAAATATGTATTTCTACTGTATTTCACAGCACTGCTTCATTTTAAAACCTTGCTGCAAAAATATTATACTGAATAAATGTTTAGTGATACATTATGGTCACGAAGGTTTGAGGTCTTGGTGCTCTCCCATGACAGGAGAGAGATTTCAGAGCTTCAAAGGCAAAGCTAAGTGGCTGACATTTCCACAGATCCTGAAATATCATTGCATGGACATTTCCAAAATATCCTTTTATGAAAATATAAATGTCTATTAAACATAACTTGGAAACAGATGGCATAGAAAAACTGAATAAATCTAGGAACATTTGACAATAAAACAAAATTGAGATAAAATTACCCTAATTTTATTGATTCTTAGAAAACACCAATCATTAAGTATTTACATACATATATATGCATTTATACATATATAAACACACATACGTATGATATTAATAGATTTATACATGTACAGGTATATCTATGAGCGGATATGTATATTGGAAATTAAATATTTTTAGAATAAACAGTATGCTAAAATAATGTATTATATAACATGTAGATTTTGCTTTCATGTAAATGTGTGCTTAGAGTCATGTTGTTCAGTTTTCATCATTAATTACTCTGTGTGGTTTTGTGGATGAGTGACTAATTCCTAAGTTTTGCCATCCCCAGGCAGTGTGATTATGATAAATAAGCCTCACAGCTTGATATTTTTGATAGGAAAAACAGAACTATGCATGCTATATTATCTATTTTTGTTTTATTTTTGTATCATATAAGACTATATACTCACATTATTTTCTTTTCTCGTACAAGAATTCTATGGAAAGGACAGAACACAGAATTTCATAGTTAGAAGCTTGGCACTCTACTACCTGAGCCATACATCTCATCACATTTTGCATTGGCTATATTCACATTAGTGTCTCACATATCACCTTGATAACCTGGGCTGTGAACCTCCTTCCTATATTGTTGGTGTCTCTGAGAATGACACATGCATGCCATTGTGCCCAACCATTGTTTGAGATAGACCCTTATAAACTTTTGTCTGTTGGCCTGGGCCCAAACTATGTTCCTGTGACCTCTGCATCCTGAATAGCTTGTATGACAGACGTGAGCCATGCTTCAGGCTGACTACAGAATATTTGTAAACTTCAAATTGATGAACAAAATTAAGTTACTACTCTTGTTATCTTAATTTTCTGCATATGAGCCTAATATATGGGACATCTTCCAAGATATAGTAGAGTAGTTATAAAGGTTTTATTTATTGGCTTTCTGAACATGTTAGCTCTTTATGAACAGAGGGATAGTCAAAACATTATTAATCCATTGACATATTAAATTACTCTTTGTTATTGACTTTTAATTCAGACTGTCAAAGATGCTTATACACCTTAGTTTGTATAGTTCTTTCTCTTTCTGCCAAGGAAATTTAACAAATGGAAAGTCACAGAGAATGAAAAAGAACTTTTGAAAAAAGTTGATATTAATTGGAGTATCATTCAAATATAACTTAACTCCTTATCTCTGAGAGGGAAATGATTTTTCCTGTTCACATAACCCTGGGCCTGATTGTGTGATTGCATATTATAATAGGACAAGAAAGAGGCTGATGTGAGGCTGATCAAGGCACAGTTGAGTGGTTTGTTTGTCATTTGGGCTCTGGTCAACTATGAAACGAAAACATCCTCTCCTGACTATTACTGGACCTTCAGCTGGAATCTCTCACTGACTGTAGATCAGAATTTAACCTTATACAAATCAGGACAAGTCCCAAATGTAGACTTGTGTGGAAACACATAGCCAAGCCTAGCTCAGTCTGGTTGCATTTTACCTACTGAAACAGAAGCTAAAAGTAAATATTAAATGTATAAAACATTGGATTCAAAATAATTGTCAATCTATTTCACACCTACAATCACCAATGAACACAAGTTCTAAGTGGGATTAAATTGACTTTTAAAATGTGTTAAGAAACTGAACACCTCATGAGGGGAAAGGGAAAGGGGGAGGAGTGAGGGGGTTATGAGGGATGAGGTAACAAACAGTACATGAAATGTATCCGATGCCTAACTATGAAATTGTAACCTCTCTGTACATCAGTTTGATAATAAAAATTTGAAAAAAAATGTGTTAAGAATTTTAGAGAAAATATGTTTACTCATAAGCATTGGCCTGCTTCATTTTAATAATACTAGATTTCTTATGATATTTGTACAGCAACTAACAAAAAATCAAAATAAACAAGTGTTCTATTTCACATTAGTAGGGCAAGTTTTTCCACCACGCAAGCCAACAAATTTGTGAGATTCCATCTCAACCAATAATCCAGGCATAGTGTTCCTACCTTTTCTCTTCCCATGTACATCAGAGGCTAGAGTTACGATATGTACTGTCCAACATTTTCTGGACAAGACGAAAGTGTAAGCAGTCACTTGAAAAATTACTAAAATAGAAATGTTTGTATTAAAAAACAAACAAATAAATGAAGTCTTTAGTAGGCAAAGGTTAGGTTTTCTTACTAATACAACATATTTAGATTTCCCAAGCTCAGAGTTATTCCTCCTGTAAAATATTATTGTGGGTGCAGTCTTTTTACTGACAGGAGAGTAAGCTAGTGGGAATTTGGACTGAAAAATCAGCTTATGAAAATAACAATACTTTAGCTGCTATTACTGTTTTGAATAATAAATAGCCTCTTGGGAAAGAGGAAGATGGCATCATCACAACAGAGAGGCACCCCAACTCACTCCAATGAAATATTGAGCTGGGAACTCCAAGACCCAATGCCCCATCAAGAGGCTGGCAAAACCAACAACCAGAACAAACAGAAAAACACAGGAAACAAAAAGAAAACAAAAACAGAAAAGCCTATAATCTGCATGGAGCCGGAAAATCTCCCCACCGCGGCCTGAAAAGGGCAAGGCTGGGAAAGTGGTCCCAGCGCCGGCAAATGGGACCACAGGTCGTCAGTGACCACAGAAGCAACAGCAGAAAAGTCCCACCATGAGTACAGAGACCAGACAGCAGAAGCTCCATGGGCCCCAGACTATGCACAGACCAGACTGATCCAGGCAGTCCAGGACCAAATGGTAGGGACCAGACAACAACAAGGGAACCAGGCACTGTGGATGTGGAGAGCCGGGGTTGCTGCTGCCAAATAATCAATAGCCACACCCCAGCCAAGAAAAGCCCACAGCAGTGAAGGACACACACACAATCCAGGACCAGTAAGTTCCACATTGACCCCAATCCCCCAAACAGCAGATCAGCTCTGACAGAGACCCAAACCTGATGTAGAGCTCATCACAAGGGGACAAGGAAACTAGAGTTCCCTCTTTCCCCCTCCCTGCCCTGAATGAACAAAAGAGCCCAATATCTGGTGGCTCTAGGATCCTACAGCTCCTGGGAGAACACAGGACCTAGCAGCAGTGGAGCAGCACCCAACATAGTGGCTGGGAGACACCTTAGGCCAGTGTCCCCCAAAGCCCCATCTGAGGAGCTTGAACCTGTCCACACCAGCCCTCCCCAGCAGGGACCTGGGGACTGGTAGGCATTTGACAACCACTTGAGGTGCCCTGGCCTGCGTGGACTTTTTGAACAGCAGTCACAGGCTTGCTGGTGTGCAATACCAGCCCAGGAGGGTCACCTGGGCCTGAGCATATGCCCCCTTCACAGTGGAGGCACAGTGAGTTGTGGGCATCAACGCATGCCCAGACACTTGAACCTCCTGGGGACCACGCATACTGCCCCTACAGTAGATTGCGATAGGGCACAAGCACCCTCCAACAATCCAGGCCAGCGTGCTACCCAAAAGAAGCACAAGAGCTCACATGCATGCACCTCCCAAAGGGCCAGCATGGGTCAGTGCTCTAGCCCTCCAGCAGGAGGGTTTCGCACCCACTCCCCCACGGGAGCGCACAGGTGGGCATGCTGCCCCTCAGTGGCAACACCCACTCTGAAAGGCGCACTCTGCATAGGTGGGCAGGCCACCTGTCAACAGCAACACCTGCTCTGACAGGAACACTCCACACCTGTGGGCAAGCCACCCCTCAGCGGGAATACTCAATCTGAGAGGCAAGCTCTCTTGACCCACAGCAACTAACAGGGAACAAATCAAAGAAGAGAAATATCTCTACTCCATGCTGAATCAGTGACCCATGAACCCACAACAGGGACCCACAAGGGTCAGCACAACACGGTGGCAGAGAACAGTCCTGCATAAAAAGCCACAGAACCTACCCACCCCTAACTACAGTGAGGGTAACTGCCTTGGCAACAACAAAGACCGGTCACTCTGACCCATAGGGCAGTAAGGTTCAAGAGCTGATCTCAAACCAGGAGCCAGTATACAAACAAGTCCCTGCTGGTGGACCAGTGGGAACCAGCACAATGCCTATCCAAGGCCGCCACCCACAGGCCCCTGACAGGAAGTGCAGGAACTCCAGATGCGCAAATCACAAAGAAATATTACAAATTTTATGAAAGGTCAAGCCAACTCAAGAGCTCCAAAAAGCAGTACGACCAAAGAGGAGATGGAGAATAAAAAAACAACTGAGGCTAAGATAGCAGAAATGATCGAAAGCCTCAAGAACAAATTCAGAATACAATACCAGAAGTTTAGAATGGAAGTTGAAGGACCTTCAGAAGTCAAGAAAGAAATGGAAGCAAAAATAGATACAGTCTACTAGTCCATTAAAGAAGATCTTAACATCCTAAGAAATGAAAGGCATGAAAAAATAGATTCAAATCCCAATTCATTAAAATAAGAAATTACCACAACGAGAGCTAATGTGGCAACCATAAACAGCTCACTCACCACAATGCAAACCACACTTGAACCCACATCACGAAACATGGATCATCTTGAATCTTGAGTCTCTTTTTTGGATGATGATTCAGCTGATAAAGACCAGACGATTACCGCACTCCACGAAACTTTGTAACTCCAGGATATAGTAATAATCTGCGTATAATCGGAATAGATGAAGGAAAGGAGTACCAGAGCAGAACTATACAACACATACTCTATTGAATTATTACAGAGAATTTCCCCAATCTCAAAAGGGAAAACTGTACCCAAATAACAAGCATATAGAACACCTGGCAGACCAAACCCTAGAAGAACCGCCCCCAGACACATTATAATCAAGGCCTCAAGTTTCAACAATAAGGAGCAAATTTTGAAAGCAGCCAAAACAAGAAAGAACTATATTACAATGGAAAAAAGATCAGAATCACAGCAGACCTGTCTACACAAACTTACAATGCACGAACAGCCTGGAAGAACACAATCCAAGTTCTCCAGGCCAACAACTGCCAACCCAGAATTAGATACCCAGCAAAATTAGAATCTACTTTTGAGGGAAAAAACAGATCTTTCCATAGCAAAGAGGAACTAAAGGAATATGTGAATAAAAAACCAGCCTTACAGCGAATTCTAAGAGGGGAACTCCACTCAACAGAAAATGTACAGGACCTCTAGGCACAAACAGAAAGAAATTATAATAGCCAGAGCCCAACAGGAAAAGCAGCTCAATAAAGACAAGAAAGAAGGGAGAGGAACCAAAGCCTAATAGGAAAATGGAAGGGAAAAAAAAAAAAAAAAACCTATCCATGATCTCTTTGAATATAAATGGTATTAATTCTCGGATAAAGAGAAGCAGACTGACAGAGTGGATCCATAAACAAAAAATTGCTGTCTGTTGTCTTCAAGAGACCCATCTTACAGCAAGGGACATAAACAGGCTCTGAGTGAAAGGATGGAGCAAGATCTTCCAAGCAAACACACCTACCAATATGGCAGGGGTACCCATCCTGATTTCAGACAAGCTAGATTTCTCATTGAAATTGGTTCAAAAAGATAAATAAGAAGAGCGCTACATTTTAATACAAGGAACAATCCAGAAACAAGATATCATGGTGATCAATTTATACACACTGAACAAAAGAGGCCCTAAATATGTCAAACAAATTGTTTCAGAATTACAGAACAAGATAGACCCAAATACAATCATAGTGGGAAATTTTAATACTCCACTCTCTCCAAGAGACAGATCCAACAGAGGATTATCAAGGGAGCTGAAGACCTAAGTAACAACATATCCCACATGGATCTGACAGATCTGTACAGAGTTTTTCACCCTACAAAGACCGAATACATGTTCTTCTCAGCAGCCATGGAACATACTCCAAAAGAGATCATGTCATAGCCCACACAAAGAACCTCAGCAAATACAAGAGTATTAATATTATCCCATGTATTCTATCTGATCACAGTGGAATTAAGGTAACCCTCAATAACAAAGGATACCACAGAAACTACACAAATACTTGGAGGCTAAACCCCTCACTGTTATCTAACACTTGGGTCACAGAGTAAATTAAGGATAAAATTAATGAATTCATAAGCCACAACAGCACTGAAAATACATCACAAAAAACCTATGGGATACAGCAAAGGCAGTGCTGAGGGGCAAGATCATTGCACTCAGCTCACACATTAAGTGAATGGAATCAGAACAGGTAAATAACCTCACGATGCAGTTATAACGACTGGAGAAACAAGAAAAAATTGAATCTAAAATGACTAGGAGGAGAGAGATCACAAAGATTAAAGAAGAGATAAATCTGATTGAGAATAGAAAGACCATTCAACAAATAAATGAAACTAAAAGCTGGTACTTAGAGAAAATAAATAAAAGTGACAGACCCCTTGCAAGACTTAAAAAAAAAATGAAGAAGAAGAGAAGAGACTCATATCCGTAAGATCAGGGACTCCACCGGAAAAATTACAACAAATATACAGGTTATTCAAGCAATCATAAGGAGCTATATACAGAACCTTTACTCACTAAAGAACAAAAATTTTACAGAAATGGATCAATTCGTAGAGAAGTATAAACTGCCCAAATGTATAAAGAAGAAATAAATCAACTAAATAAGCCAATAACTTACAGCGAGATACAGGAGGTTATCAAGAGCCTCCCAACAAAGGCCCAGGGTCGGATGGATTCTCCAATGAATTCTATAAAACATTCAATGAGGAGCTAATACCAATACTCCACAAACTCTTTCACGAAATAGAAACAGAGGGAGAAACTCCAAACTCATTCTAGGAGGCTAATATTATACTCATCCCCAAACAAGGCAAAGACCCAACAAAAAAAAAGAGAATTACAGACCAATATCACTAATGAACACAGATGCAAAGCTCCTCAACAAAGTATTAGCTAACAGGATTCAGAAACTGATCAAGAAAATTATACATCATGATCAAGTAGGCTTCATCCCACAGACACAAGGATGGTTCAACATCTGCAAATCAATAAACGTACTTCACCACATCAACAGAGCTAAGACCAAGAACCCCATCATCATCTCAGTCGATGCCCCAAAAGTCTTTGACAAAATACAATACCCATACATATTAAAAATCCCTGGAGAGAACAGGAATAGAGGTAACATTCTTTAAAACAATAAAGCCATATACAACAGACCAACTGCTATTATCATATTAAATAGGGACAAACTAAAACCATTTCCCCTAAACTGAGGAACAAGACAAGGATGCCCACTCTCCCCGCTTCTATTCAAAACAGTGCTGGAATCCCTAGCCATAGCAATAAGGCAAAAGGAGGGCATCAAGGGATCCATAAACTATCAAACTGTCCCTATCGCAGATGACATGATCTTATATCTTCCTGACCCCCTGAAAAACAGTACCCAAAATCCTAGACATAATAAATCATTTTGGAAAAGTAGCAAGATACAAAATAAACCCACAAAAATCAGTAGCTTTTCTGTACACCAGCAATGTTCAAGCAGAAAAGGAAATTAAGGAAACAATAAAATTTGCAATAGCTAAAAAAAGAATAAATTACCTAAGCATTAGCCTAACTAAAGACGTGAATGATCTATTTAATGAGAACTATAAAAATCTAAGAAGAAAAATCAACGAGACACAAGGAGATGGAAAGACCTCCTATGCTCATGGGTAGGCAGAATCAATATAGTGAAAATGGGCATATTGCCCTAAATGTTATACACATTCAATGCGATCCCCATCAAGATCCCAGCTACATTCTTCACTGAAATAGAGAAAACAATCCATAAATTCATATGGAACAGCAAAAGACCTAGAATAGCCAAAGCCATTCTAGGCAAAAGAAGCAGTGCAGGAGGAATCACAATACCAGACATTATAGATATTATAGAGCCACCATAACAAAAGCAGCCTGGTATTGGTACAAAAACAGCCCTGAAGACCAGTGAAATAGAATAGAATACCAAGAAATGAAGCCACATTCTTACAGTCAGCTGATATTCAACAAAGGAGCTAAAGACATACGATGGCAAAAAAACATATCCTCTTCAACTACTGGTGCTGGGAAATTTGGCCAGCCACATGTAGAAAACTCAAATTAGACCCTAGCCTATCACCATGCACCAAGATCAACTCAAAATGGATTAAGGACCTCAACATCAGACCTGAATCCTTGAAACTAATGAAAGACAGAGTAGAAGAGATGCTAGAACTTATAAGCACAGGAGGGAACTTCCTGAATACAGTCCCAGGGGCACAACATATAAGGGAGAGTCTCGACAAATGAGACTATTACAAAATAAAGTTTCTGCACAGCTAAAGACATAGCCACCAAACTAGAAAGACAGCCAACCATATGGGAAAAGATCTTCACCATCACAGCAACAGATAAAGGCCTAATATCCATCATCTAGAGAGAACTCAAAAAACTAAGCCACTCCAAGCCCAGTAAACCAATTATTAAATGGGCGAAGGAGCTAAAGAGAGACTTCACAGAAGAAGAGATAAAAATGGCAAAGAAACATATGAGGAAATGTTCAACATCCCTGGCAGAATAGGAAATGCAAATAAAAACAACCATGAGATACCACCTCACTCCAGTTAGAATGGCCTACAGTGTGAACTTAGCCAACAACAAATGCTGGAGGGGATTCAGGGAAAGAGGAACTCTTCTCCACTGTTGGTGGGAGTGCAAGTTAGTACAACCACTTTGGAGAACAGTATGGAGGTTCCTCAAAAAGCTCAGCATAAACCATACCCTATGACCCAGCCATACCACTTCTAGGCATCTATCCTGAACAACAAGTCTCAGGATATCAAAAAGACATCTGCACATGCATGTTTATCACTGCACAATTCACAATAGTCAAAATATGGAAACAACCCAGATGCCTGACTACAGATGAATAGATTTAAAAAATGTGGTACCTATACACAATGGAATACTACATAATAATTAGAAATGATAAAATATTGGTATTCACAGGGAAATGGTCAGAACTTGAACAAATAATGTTGAGCAAAACAAGCCTAGAACCCAGAGGACAAAGGGGCATGATCTCCTTGATATATGACTGTTAGGGTGGAGAGGGTACCAGTAGTGACCAGGTCTGTGAAACAAAAAACTTCTTTTCAAATGGTATTTCCACAGGTCTGGGTCAGCGAATTTTACCTTATGTATCTAAAACCAAACAACTACTAAACATAAAAAGGTCTAGAGTAGACCTATCAGTGGATCACAATACCTCAGCACCTATGTACATATGATCATATAAGATGAGGATAAGAAAAACAACTCTAAGAGAAGGACACAGGTGGACTCTATTGGTGATGTTACATTAAATTTCTAGGTGAATTTCCTTTGGCGTTTGCCACGTGGTTACTGTATATAATTTTGCCTACCTGATCTAGGGAAGGGAAAGAAAAACGAGGGTGTAAGATATCACAAGATATCTACTCACTGCCTTATTATGTAACTGTACCCCTTTTGCACAACACCTTGTAAACAAAATTTAATTAATAAAAAAATTACAAAAATGAAAAGAAATAGCCTCTTGGCATTGACAAGGTCTTTTATGTTCTGAAACATCTATGAAATTGTGGCACTTTAACATTTTAGCTTGCAGGTAGTATAAAATCTTAAGACACTTCAAAAGTTTGACAGTGTGACCAAGATACAAGAGCTTATAAATTTTCCTACTGCAGTAACTACAATATTTAGTATTATCTTCTATACACAACTAATCAAAGTTTAAGAAAAACATATTACAATAAATTAGATATTAAATGCACAAATATGTATATACTCACGTACATTATCCCGTTATAAAGGTATTAAAAGAAGTTTCAAATTTTGCTAAACCTGCCAATCTTCTCAATGTTCATTGATTATGGAGAATCTCAAAGTAAACTTAAATCATGGCCTAGATTTCACTTTACTAAATCATGCTCAGATTGATTATTTTTTAAACTCGTGCAAAGTTAAATATTTTCAAATGTCCATGTATTTGTTGAGGGACTAAGGTGGATACTATCAAATTAAAATTTCAGCAGCAATTTATTAATTATGCATTGAATAATTACATTATACTACCTTCCTCAAAGGTTTCAAATATATTATATACTGAAATAAATTAAAAGATATATTTTAGCTATATTTCTGAAAGTGCCTGTAGGTGTATAGTTGATATGATAAGTTCAAAATAATTTCCTCTTCTTTCCAGTTTATATATTCTGTACTATTTTTTTAATATAACTCCCTATTCATGATTTGCTGTCTTTTCTGTTGAGGTAAATACTAGTTAATTTCTGGTAAGCACAACACTATTGCCATTTCCCTGTCTGATAAATTAGTATTACAAGCATTGCTATCAGGTAAAAGATATGGACACAGTATGAATGTTCAAAGATGTATATTTTGTAGATGAAAAACAATAGCATTGTTCTCGATGCATTTCTTACAGAAATAACCATGCACTTTCAGTGATTATGGATACATTAAGATAAATACAGGTTGGCAGTGTTTTCAACAGAACAAGCTTAGCATACAAAGGCAAGGTGCTGGTTCAATGCCCAATGAGAAAGAGGAAAGAAGTGCAAAAAGCACCACTGTATTGGGTGGAAAATATCAGCATATATATATATATATATATATATATATATATATATATATATCCCAAACACATCATTTCTAATATGTATTCAAGCTTAAATTTTATTGAGGCCAGAAATACACATATTAAACATATCAATATTTATGTGTTATTTAACTTTCCAGATATTTATTTTAGGAAAAAACAACATTCAATCGAATCTATGCATTTCTTACCCTATTTACACATATTTTTGACATATTTATACATTCAGAAACTCATTCATCAAAAATTTACATATCTGCTAGATTACAAGAAGTATTTCCATTTTGCCTCTTAAATTTGGTAGTTAATTAACATGCAAAACATAAATATTATGCATTTTATTGTAGTGTGCAAGGCTTTGGTATATATATATATATACATTATGAACTATTTAAAACAGTATACATACCTTCTCAAATATTTATTATTTGCATGACAGAAAACACTCAGAATAATTCCTGCTATGTTTCTGAAATGAATAGCAAATTATTCTCATTCGTTGGCATCAATCTCTGCAAAGGTACATGGAGTTTCTCACTCTTGTCAAACTGTAACTTGGCACCTACTTATCAATAATGTCTCATCACTTCTTGCCCCTCTTTTCTCCTGGACCGTTGCTGCTTTCCATTCTGTTCTTATTCTCTTTGAGTTAAAATTTCTAAGTCTACAGATAAATTAGACCAGTTGTCATTCTGTGCCTGGATTATTTCCTTTACCACTCTGATCTCCATTTCATCCATTATTTCTCACAATAATGAAAACTTGTTTTAGTTTATGACTTACTAATATTTCATTGTTGATTATATACCATATTTTTATCCAGTTGTCATTTGATAGGTAAGTTATCCCATTTCTTTTTTAATTATTATTTTTATTGTCAAACTAATGTAAAGAGGGGTTACAGTTACATACATAGGCAGTGAGTACATTTCTAACCAAACTTATTACTTCCTCATCATTTTTCTCCCACCTCCCCCCCATCCCCGGTTGCCTTCCCCTGGCTTCCCCCGAGTTGTACAATTGGTTTACAGCATATTGGTTTGTAAGTATTGCTGTTGTATGGGTTCTCTACCCTTTTTCTCTCCATTTTGTTGTTCCCTTTCCCTAGTTCTGATAAACGTACATACAATACGCAGTGTACCAAAGTCAGTTACGGTGACATCAGGGGTAAAACCATGGGAAAGAAAGACAAACGAAAAAGGCTTAATTTCATACGTTATGTTGGAAATAACAACAACAAAGATAAACCAAATATTTTCAAATACTGTAGTTCATTTCCCTTAGGATCACCTTATGTGATAATATATGCATTGCTATTGAGCCTAGACAAGTACTATTTGTTTCCAGTGAGTGAAACCACAGAGTTTATGTTTCTTTGGGACTTGCTCACTTCACTTAGTATGATTTTTTCCAGGTCTTTCCATTTCGTCATGAATGGGGCCAAGTCATTTCTTCTAACAGATGCATAGAATCCCATATGTACCACATTTTCTTGATCCATTCATCTACTAAGGGGCATCTGGATTGGTTCCATATTTTAGTGCTGATAAATTTTACTGTGATGAGCATAGTTGTGCTGGTAGTTTTAGTGTTTTCTTACTTGTAATCCTTTGGGTAGATGTCCCAAAATGGGGCTGCTATGTCATAGGGGAGCTCTATGTTTAACCTTTAGAGGAACCTCCAAACTGCTTTCTAGAGTAGTGGTGTATTGTTAATAGTGCTTCATAGAATATGGATACCATGTGTCTCCTCAACATCCAAGCTTTCTTTCCTTTTGATTTATACAGAGCAATTGGATTATCAGATCACGTGGTATATCTGTTTTCAAGTTTCTGAGGGACCACAGGTTCTTTTCCATAGTGAATACTATTTTTGCTGTGAAGAAAATAGGTATGAACAATACTGAAAAGATTTTTGTCCCTAGGGAACTATTTTCCTATAGAAGAGGTGGATAATAAGCACATTAAAAAAAGATTAAAACATATTTTAATAACAAGACAATTTCAAAGTACAAGAGTTATAAAATGACAATGCATATCAATTGAGTGTCATAAGAATAATTTTTACAGATAATATTTAATTTTGATGAAAATTTTGGTTACAGAGAAAATTTTAAAAAATCTGGAATAATAATTTTCCTGGAAAAGGTTTGAGTATTCCAGTATGTATGAACAACATATAATATTTATATAGGTGCATATGTGCACTATTTTTGCTAAATTTCTAAGCAGATGAATACCAAAACACAGTTTGAATTTAATTTGTGCAGTTATTATTAAGGTATTGTTCTGAGAGTTTTGTTTACAAAATCAGTTTTATTTCAAAATATGTGTTTCTCCCCCCAGTATCTCCCATGTATCTTTTTCTCCCTCGTATCTCCCTTGACTCACAGCTTGAATATGTGTATATGTTTAATACACATTCTTCGACGATTAAGTTGATCAAATTGGTAAGCACATAAATAAGAAAATATCTAGATGGAGAATACAAATCTACAGAAAACACACAATCATTTTGCTTATCTTATGTAATAAATGCGTTTTAATTGATGGACATGTTAAAGAGTTGCTACTTGACGCAGTAGCAATGATGCACATGAAATGCACACACATGCACACATGCACATACATGTTACTTTAAAAACAGCATGACAGCAGAAGAGAAAAATGATAGTTAAAACTTAAGAGATGACTAACCTAAAAGATGTAGAGGAACTACTACTTAGGTACTTTAGCAATAAACTTGGAAAATTTTTCAGAACGAGAGTATTCAAAAGCTATGAGTGACTTTACATGCTTTTTAATCTTGTTCCTCTTGAGACTATTGAAATGTGCTCAATGTTTGTAAAAATTCGGTAATATGTTTACAGTTTGTATTCTAACTCACACCGCTTGGTATAGTTCTGGCTTAATACTTCTACTGGTTTGGAAAATATATCTACCTTCAAGTTACTGGTGGTTCATTTGTGTAATCCTAGCTACTCAGGAGGCTGACATCTAAAGATAATGATTGAAGACAGCTCAGTCAAGAAAGCCCTGGAGACACTGATTTCCTATTAATTACCAACCAAACCAAACCAAACAAAACAAGAGTAGAGCTGTGGTTCAAATGGTACAGCACTACATAAGCAAAAGTAGCTTAAGGACACAGTGCCCAGGTCCTGAGAGGCACCACTCTCAAAAACAAGTTTGGATTTACATAGAAGAAACATATTGGGTAACTGAGATCTCTCTGTTAAGCATTTTAAAACATACTTATGTAACATTTTTCCCAATGACACACTATAGTTCACCTAAATACTGAAATCTATTTGATGAATTCTCTTGAAATAGCACTGAAACAGCAAATGTGCTGATTATTTTAATATCTGTCCTCTATATGCTATGTAGTAAGCATTTAGTAAGTATTGCTTAAGATTCATTTTTGACTACTAAACTGTGACACAAATTCCTTGAAATCCCATTTTCCTTTAAAATTGGCCTGTTTACTTATAATTCAATTTGTGAAGTTTCAAGTCAATTTTACTTAGTCTGATCAATTGAAAACTCCAATCAAATCAATTTCGTGGACCCATGAGATTCATATAAGATTCTGTATAGCTTATTCCAAAACTTTCAGTCTTAGATAACTCTAGATAAAGACCTGTGGATTTATCCTAAAGTCATCGTTTGAATAGCTTTCAGATTTTTAAAATTAAATCTCATGAAATAATAAAGTATTTATCATGTATTGAAAAAATATTTGGAAGCCATTTGTAAGAATGACTCTTGGACTAAGCAATCACCTTTACTAAAATATCTAGTTACTCTTATGGCAAAATAGAAGATAAAAAATTAATGGTACTGTAACTCATCAAAAAAGTTGGTCATGGATGCAAAACAGATAGAAATTCTTCAGAGTTTTCTGTCCAAGAAAAAGATTCAGACAGATAAAAGCTTTCTGAAACAGATTAATTACTAGCAAATTCCATCAAAAGAGTTAAATTGATTTGCATATAAAGACACAATTAATAATTGAATGCCTTGCAAACTGTAAATTGAACAGAACTCTTCTGAATAAACAGAATTGACTTATATGCACTAAATAGGATTTACACAACTATTAAGAAGACTCTCATTAGCAATTTTATTAGGAAACAAGAACACCAAAACAGTTTCAAAAAGTTTGCCTTAAAAAAGGTTTTATGACTTTCTACAAAAATATGCCTAGACAGTGTACGTACTGTTATACATAATTTTAGATCATATCATGAAGGAATTTGGATATTTAAAATAAATTGGTGCCATTTATGATTATGTTTCACTTTTGAAATGACAGAAATATCATTCTATTGAACTGGATAAACTTGTAGTAACTCTTTGGAAAAATCTCTTTTTAAACCTTTTTTTTTTTTTTTTTTTTTTTTTTTTGGCCAGTCCTGGGCCTTGGACTCAGGGCCTGAGCACTATCCCTGGCTTCTTTTTGCTCAAGGCTAGCACTCTGCCACTTGAGCCACAGTGCTACTTCTGGCCATTTTCTGTATATGTGGTGCTGGGGAATCGAACCTAGGGCCTCATGTATATGAGGCAGGCACTCCTGCCACTAGGCCATATCCCCAGCCCCTTTTTAAACCTTTTTATTGTAAAGGTGATTACAGAGGAGTTACAATTACATAACTTAGTTATTCAGTATATTTATTTTGAACAGTGTCACCTATGCCTTCATTTTCTCCCACTTTTTTTTCCAGTATATTGTCTAATGAGTTCATTTTCAATATAATTTCCAGTGAGTATCACTGTTGATTTAGGTCACCATTTTCCCACCATTTTATTTTACTTTTTGGAGTTCTTTTGTTTGTTTGTCTTCCCCTTTTGTAACTGCTTTTCTTGCTGTACCTTTTGTCAAGGAAAGGCTCTTTATTAGAGATCAGGTGGGGCAGAAAATGACCAGCTAAATCAAGGTTGGAGGTATAACTCAAGTGGAAGAGTAACAGCTAGACAAGTAAATGAACAAACTTGAGGCCATGAGTTCAAAATGGTAATATAGAAAGAAATAGAAGATTAAATTAAGATGTTAACAAATACTTCAATAAAACAAACATTTTAAATGAAGTGACAAAATTAATAGCAGAGTTGGAATACATAAGAAATTAATTTTAATTAATATGAAAAAGTACAATAAAAATGAGAGAAATGGCTGAATGTGAATACTTTGACACAATGTACAGAGAACTCATGAATTTAACAATAAGGTCAAATTAATTCTAAAAATGTGCAAGCTAGACACCAATGGCTCACAGCTGTAATCCTGGCTACTCAGAAAACAGATCTGAGAATCGTGGTTCAAGGTCAGCCCAGCTAGGAAAGTCTGTGAGATTCTTACTCCAATTAAACACCAAAAATAAAATCAGCTAAAGTGATGCTGCATGTAGGTCCTTTATTCATTAGCAAAAATAATACACTGTTTAAGTTCTGAGTTCAAGCTTTAGGACTGGCACACAAAAAAAGAAAAAGAAAGAAAGAGAAAGAGAGAGAGAATGAGAGAGAAAGAAAGAGAGAGAGAAAGAAGAAAGAGAAGGAAGGAAGGAAGAAAGGATGGGAGGAAGGCAGGCAGGCAGGCAGAAAGAAAGAAGGAAGGAAGGAAGGAAAGATAGAGAAGGGGGGAGGGAGGAAAGAAAAACAACAGTGTACAAGGCTTTTAAGGACTTGAGCAGAAAGACCAAGGATGATATAGGAATGTAAAATAATCAAATGATGGTAAATTATATAAACCACAGGAAAATTGCACTTAAGTACAGTGAGATTGCATCATGCATCTATGAGACCCATCCAAACGCAAATGCTATCAAATGCTGGTAATGATGGGAAACCAAAGAAGCTCTGTCCTTGCTAGTGAGGATGCAAATGGAACAAGCATTTGGAAGACAGTTTCACATTTTTGTAAAAAAACTAAAACATACATTTACTACAGTCTTTAACAAGCACATGTTTTGGCATTTTCAGAAAGAATTTAAAACTCACATCCACACAAAAATCTGTACAAATTATTTATGGCAGTTTTACTGAAAAATTTCAAAGCTTGGCAACAAACAGGTCCACATGACATACACATATAAATAGAGAGTCTTGCTATACCAAGAAATGGAATACTACTCATTCACAACTAACAGTAAATAAACTAACCGTATAAGTATGAGGACAGATGCATGAGTACATTTAAGAAGTTAAATAAAATGAAGGTTTCATCTTCTAAAATATTCAATAAATCTCATAGGCCAGCTATAAAAAGACTAGATTTTTTTCTGAAAGGCCATTTTTCATAATAAAAAAATACACTAAATCAGTAGCATGTATTGTACCAAAGTATCCCAGTTATGATAGTAATTAATTCAAATCTTTAACAACAGAAAAGCCAACTGGTTGTTAAAGTAAAACTGCTTTAGAAATGTAAGAATTACACACATGCACACACACACACATACACACAAATACATAATCTAAATATAAATGTACAATACAAATCCCAACATCAGTTTACATATAGATGATTTTATTATATAAAAAATGAAATGATAATCAGATAATTATACTTTTAATTCTCCTTTTTCATACATAGCTTTATACATGACTAATATTGCTTTGTATTTAAAAAGTAATATTTAGAAACATAAAACAGTCAAAGGAGAACAATTGACTTCTGTTCACAGTATGAATAGTTGATTCAACATGGTAATAATAGCAATAAAATGATCATCACAAATGTACATATAAAAGTAAACAGTAGAATTTGTTTCATCATTTAGGAAGAATTATATTTCATCATTTCAAAGAAATGTATGGACCTGGAAAATAGTATATTACTTGAAATAACTAGGCACAGAAAGACAGGGGATGCATATCTTCTCTGATACATGAAAGCTATAATTAATTTATAAATATATAAGTAAACACATTGCGATTGTATTCAAGTTTGTATAATTGTAGTAACTAAAATATAGTATTTCCAGGGGGAAATGCAAACCATTATTTCCTTAGAAAGTTTAATTCATAGTCCAACAAAATAGATACCAGGAAACTAGAAATTGCAAGGTTTGGGATGTGGCCAAAGAGAAGAGGTAGACAAAGGAAGACAAGAGGGGTAAATTCACTCATAAACTAAATGCATAACCTAATTATAAAAAGAACTGGAAGGAAGTGTAGAGTTGGGAGGAATATAGGAGCATGATAAAAGGGGTTAAGCACTTTTTTTGTTACATGGTAACTCCTTTTGTTCCACTACTTTAAGATAACTTTTTTTTTTGAGAGGAGACTTTTATTTTCTTTTATTTTTTTCATTGCATGTATTTTCTTTTTTTTTTTTCAAATTTTTATTATCAAACTGATGTACAGAAAAGTTACAGTTTCATACGTTAGGCACTGGATACATTTCTTGTACTGTTCTACTTCAGTTCACATATTCACACATAAATAAATGTATATATGTAGACAATTTCTGAAATTAGGATTATCAAAAAAGATGTTTTTATTATTTAATATTATTTAAAGCTTTTTTCAAGAAAGGATGTTGGATTCAAAAATCTTTTGAATTTGGGTGGTTTTATTCTTAATTCCATTCATGTGCTTCATTATTCTGTTTATTTACATATATTGAATCATGACTGAAACCTAGAATGAGTCCAATTAGATCATGTTCTGCTATCCTTTCAATCTTCTGGGTTTTATTTTATTTATTTATTTATTTATTTATTTATTTATTTATTTATTTATTTATTTATGATTTGCCAACATTTTGTTTAAAAATGTTTGCATACATTTTATTTGAGAAGATATGTCTGCAGTCCTCCTCTTCTGTGCATAAATTTTGTCTACTCTTCAAATTATCTTTAAATAGTTGTACAGAAAGATATCAATGTCAATATTACTATATGATTATAATGCCTTTTGTTCAGTGTCACCTTTTATAATTCTTCCCCATCTCTCCAAGCCCTACACATCCCTTCAATTTTCCTGGTTCTACACACACACACACACACACACACACACACACACACACACACACTGAATATTTTGACATTGATCTACAGTTTTTATTATTATTAATCCCTGTACATTTTAAGAGCAGGAGAATAAAAAGTAGTCCGATAGAATAATTTGGAAATGTCCCTCCTTTTGAATAATATGCAATACAGAAAGAACCATTACTGTTTAAATATCAAATTGTTGAAACTCAGCAATACAGCCATATTGATCATAGACATGTCTTTGATAGAAGATACTTTTTTTCTTATTCCATTTTATGATTTGCTCTTGATCCATAATCTGCAAGCTAATTATAGATAGATTCAATACAATTCCCACAAAATGTCAAGAGACTAGAAAGTACATACTAAACTCACAAGGAAACATGTAAGAACAAATCCAATCCTAAAGAAAATAGCAAACTAAAAATTACACTATCCAACTTCAAGATGTACTACAGTTTCACACAAACAAAACAGCATGATGTTGGCATTATATACTAACTTATGAAGAAATTGAGCTAAATGTGAGAAGCAGAAATGAATTTACCTATCCCCAGCCAATGAATTCTCCACACATGTAGTAAGCTCCTTTATATAAAACAGAAACTGACACGACTAGATGAAAACATAAATCAAAATATTGACACGGACAATGACTTTCTGCACAATCATTGGCTTCATCATTATGTGTAGTTACGGTTCAAAAGCATTAGAAACCAAAGGAAGAATGTTTGTGGTATAAAAAAAGAGAGAGAAAACACACCTGAATCTCTCTGATTAACATTTTTAATATATCAGGGCAAAAATCTTAACAAGGAAATAGTAGTCCAGTTAAAAAACACATAGTGAAAATACTGTCTGTGTACATAATGAGGTATTAGTTACAAAAAAAAAGAATGAAATCCCATAACTTAAAGAAAAACTGATGAAAATGTAGGACATCATACTAAATGAAATAAAAAGGCCTTGATTTCCACTCATATGTGGTGATGACCCATAAAAATACTGAAGTATAAAAGGAATTATTAGGTATAAGAAGAGGACCTGGAGGGCTGGGAATATGGCCTAGTGGCAAGAGTGCTTGCCTTGTATCCATGAAGCCCTAGGTTCAATTCCTCAGCACCACATATATAGAAAACAGCCAGAAGTGGCGCTGTGGCTCAAGTGGTAGAGTGCTAACTTTGAGCAAAAAGAAGCCAGGGACAGTGCTCAGGCCCTGATTCCAAGGCCCAGGACTGGCAAAAAAAAAAAAAAAAAAAAAAAAAATAGAAGAGGACCTGGGAGGTATAAACATGGGGGAAAGAAGACAAGTGGATAGATGGACACAGTCATCACATGATTTAGGCACATATGGATACAATATGTTACTTGATGTGTACAATTAATATGCATCAGGATTCATGACAAAAATAATACAGCTTCCTTGTATCTAGACTGGAAACACAATAAAAATAATTATACTGACATTGTCTAAAAAGAATGTGTTGTTTATTTGACTTATGTCAGATAAGTGTACCCCATCTGTACATTGCCTTTACAATAATAATAAAAATATGTTGATGTGACAAAAAAAGAATTATGCTGCCGCTGGATTGTAGAAGAGAGGTTATAGTAACAAAGCACAGTCCAAGAGAACATTTTCAACCATTCTTAAGGAAGGTTCTATTTATCTCATTTGGACTCCTTATACCTCAAAGGATGCCATGATAGATGTTCAAGACCAGACTGGACAAAAGTGTGAGACGATATGTGAAAACAAATTAAAAGCAAAAGGATTGTAGGCATTGCTTAAATGCTGCTGTTCTTTGTCTCCTAGCAGGCTTAACATCTTGAATTAAATCCCAACACACACACACACACACACACACACACACACACACACACACACACACACACACACACACACACACCCCTCTTAAATATTTAAACCAATTAAGCTTTAAAGTAAGGTGATAGTCTGATTTTAATGACGAATTAATTTACAAAACAGGTTCAAGCTTAAAATTGTAAATTGTCTGAAACCTTAATGGCAAAGGTGAGAGCTGGGAAATGATTGACTGATCATGGTGGTGATGTTCAAAATTACTCATCACGAATATATTTTATTTTTTTCCCAGTCCTGGGGCTTGAACTCAGGGCCTGAGCACTGTCTCTAGCTTCATTTCGTTCAAGGCTAGCACTCTGCCAACTTGAGCCACAGCACCCATGTCTGGCTTTTTCTGTGTGTGTGGTACTGAAGAATCAAACCGAGGGCTTCATGTATATGAGGCAAGCACTCTTGCCACTAGGCCTTCTACCCAGCCCCACAAATATATTTTATGATAAAAATATTTTCAGTTTATAAAGCAGACAGATGGTTGCTGAGAATTGCTTACATTTTTTGTTCCATATGCCAGCAAAGGCACAAAAACTTCTAAGGAGTTGGAAAGTATGATTCAAAATTGTTCCTCTTGATTTGTAGTAGATGTTGACATTATTAATTTATCCTATGGAGTAGTGATTAATGAAGCTTGTGCTTATTTTTATGTCTATTATTTCTATGCTCACCACTATATGATGTGAATTCAAATACATTTATGAAATATCATGTTCAATAACATAATAATATAGCAAGAATCATAGTTACTTTCAATGTGCCATTTTTATTTAAGGTTTTATGGAACTAATTCAATTCAAGCTTAAGAAGAGTGCCATGTTTTTATAAGACTAAAAAGTACTATAAATGAAGGAAATAAATATATGCGGAATAATCATACATGATAAAGAATATTCATTGAACCCTATTTATTGATTCTAAACCTTACTAATATTTGAGGGTCAAAATTGTCATTTGGTAAAGTATGGTATTTGCAGGAAAGAATTCAAATTGTTTCTTTCAATAGAAAAACTAAGCCATGGTCCACCTGAAAATATAGCCTAGTGGCAAGAGTGCTTGCCTCCAATACATGAAGCCCTGAGTTCAATTCCTCAGCACCACATATATAGAAAATTGCCCGAAGTGGAACTGTGGCTCAAGTGGTAGAGTGCTAGCCTTGAGCAAGAAGCCAGGGACAGTGCTCAGGCTCTGAGTTTAAAGCCCAGGACTGGCAAAAAAAAAAGAAAGAGAAAAAAAACCAAACAACTAAGTCATTTTCCAACAACAAAAAATACCTGGACTGATACTTCAAAGGGGTAGAGTTGAGGTTAAGAGGAGTGGGTAGGTGAATGAAGAGACAAAGTGTGGGAGAATACAGTCATATCCTATAGGTTTAAGAAAATTGAGGGAGGAGTTGAGTTGAGAGAGATGGGAAAGTATGATGAATGGGGTAACATTGATCAAAATGCATTGCACTTATGAACTGCCTTGCTGAATGGTAACCCCTTTGTACAACTACTTAAAGACAATAACAGCATTATTTAAAATGGAACATTGGATAATGCACACATTTTTAATACAAAAGCTTCCTGATTTTTATTTAATTATGTTTCTTCTGGTTTCTTAATTTTAGTTCCCTTTTCCCTACCTCCACATCTGTGAGTAGGCATCTCCTTAACCCTCCAGGCCTTGCTTCAGAGAATCCATATTAATTACTGCTCATCAGCATTTATCATGGTGACAGTTCCTGTTAGCACTGCTGTTTATTTTCTTCTCACCTTTTCTACTTGGCTGTCAAATAGAGGAACTTTATGGTTCTTGGGGGAGCAATCCTTCTCCATGACCAGCTGCTTTGAGGGGAAAAAATGTCTTACCCTCAATGCAGCTCTAGCTTTGGTAATTCCTCGTAAATGAAATGGCACAAATGTGGCAATTAATAGTCTCCTTTAATTGAGTTCATTTATAATTTGGCAGAGTTAAACCAAGAAAAATGCTGTTAAACAAAATCTTGAATCCTTATGGTGTTTCAAATACTTTTCAGAGTTGAAAACCCAAGTTTACATTGTGAAGATTGTACTGGTATACTAGCTGATTTGATAATAATATATTATTATTTTATAGTCATTATTTATATTCCATGTGTCAAAAAGTAACATTTTGTGTTCTTTTATATAATCATTTTTATTGTTTCAATTTTCCTTAAATTTGAAAGTTGATATTTTAGGAAGATGCTTACATGGCTTACCAGCTTTTCATAGCTAATCAGCTCGACGTATTTGCTTATGAAAATGATGTTTTTGTTCAAATTAGAGGTTGCACTACAAGTAGTCAAATGTACTTTAAAGAATTCCAAAAGAATACCAGGGCACATCTTATAATGGGAAATACATGGCTGTTAGAAACAAAATTGTCATTTAAAAGTAATTTTTCTAAACACTACTTAAAAAACATATAGTATAATGGTAAAAAAAAATTGTGAAAATACAGGTCAAAATTAAGAATGCAGAGTTCTGTGGGAGTACTCTGGGAGTGAAGGTTTTGTCCAGGTGAGTGTGAAGTATTTGTGTATCCCAGAAGAAACTGAAAGATGGACAAGCAATTTGACAGTCAAAATAAATGTTATCTAAGGGTCCAAAAAGCATTAAATATAAGTAAAAACTCAATTCACCTTAGTTAAGATGTCAGTTCTAGAAATTCTTATCACCTGAAATGCCACTGAAATGGTGATGGAGTGCTGGCATCCAAAAGGTAATGCAAATACTGCCTGAACAATATTACACTACTCTCAGATTTATTCTACAAGTGTTTCATTTATCTGATTTAGTGTATAACACATAAAGTCATACAGATATTTTAGAATAAAAGGAAAGAGAAGAAAAAAAAAGAATAGAGCAGAAATTGACCAGTAATGTAGTAGAATGATGAAAGGATTAATTTGTATCTTTGGAATTGTGAAAATTAAAAGAAAAATAATTTTGTTGTAGTTTTGCTGTTATACCTCAAATTGCAATAGTTATGGCACAGTAGGTAATAAGTGCTAAGTCATACTAAATTTATGAATAGAAGACAGAACAGTGTCCACTGACAGCAGTTGCTACAGGAGTAAGCATTGAGCCTCTATGAAGATTTTAGCAAGAGATTTCTTAAAACAAGTGTACCCAAGCACTCACTGAATGCAAGGCATGATTACAGTGATTCAGAAAAAAAATTGGGCTGAAAAATATCAAAATGACTAGAGAAGCCATTGGTTACATATTATCTTACTTTCTCTGAAGTATTAATTAAACTTCATCATAAGTATGTCAAGAGCATCCACTGTGGGTTTGGTATGTATATAACCTCATGAGTTAGGAGAGACTATTGACTGTTGACTATTGTATCATTGTCCTACTATCTCATTTTCCCAACATTTTATACTTTTATGTGTTTATACCCTGAAAAAATAGCATAGAATGATTTTTATTTTCTTTTATGCATTTATTTATTTTTTAATTATAGTGGAGTTTCAAATGATTGGAATCATGCTTTCTAGGCAGATGCCCTACCACTTAATTCACACAGGCAGTCTTTTTCATTTAGTTACTTTTCAAAGATTCTTCCATTGGTGCTCAGTATGGCTTGGACCAGATCATAATGTTCCTACTTATGCTTCTTGCCTAGCTTGGATGACAGGCTTGTGGCACCATGCCCAATTTATTGGGTGAAATAGAATCTTACTAGTATTTAAGTTTAGCTGGTCTCAAACAAAATTACTCCTTGTAATTTTGATTTACACCTTTCAAATAGGTAAGCTGGTTTTTGTTGGTTTTTGTTGGCTAGTTGGTTTTTGTTGTTGTTGTTGTTGTTTTTCCAATATCTGATACCATTTTGTATTCATTCTGGTTGAATCTATAGGGAATGTAATTAGCTTTGAAGTCCTGTGATATAAATGTGCTCACTTTATGAATGAATTTTGGACAGTGTTAACATTATCCACCTATCAATGTGTTTGGGTCTATGAGTGTTTTCAAAGTAAGTAGTGTTTGTTTGATGAAGTTGGGTGCTCCTGTATTTGGTGTGTAAATATTCAGGATGGTTATATCCTCCTGTAGGAGAGATCCCTTTATTAGTATGTAGTGACTTTCTTTGTCTCTTCTTACCATTTTTAATTTGAAGTCAATTTTATCTGCTACTAGGATTGCAACTCCAGGCTGCTTATGGGGGCCATTTGCTTGGTAGATTTTATTCTAGCCTTTCACTTTTAGAAGATGTTTTCTTTTGCTGGATAGATGTGTCTCTTGGAGGCAGCAAAAAGATGGATCTTGATTTTTGATCCAACTTATGAGCTTATGTCGTTTGATTGGAGAATTAGGTCCATTAATGTTGAGAGTTAGGATTGAGAGACGATCATTTGTTCCTTTCATTAAGAGCTTGTTAAGAGTTGTGTCTTCCCAATTCTTGATATACTATTCTGGTTTTCTATTTAGGGTTCATTTCTCTGTCTGTATTGTGATCTTGATTATTTTCTCTATGTAGCACATCTCTAGTTATAGCAGAGGATCACAAGAACCTAATAGTTATGTCGTTATGAATGCATAAGATGATGCTAAGTGAAATGAACTCCATGTTATGGAAATGACTGTTATATCACTTTTGTAACTACTTTCAACATGCCATGTGAAACTGTAACTTTTATTGTTGTTGATCATCTTGTATTCCCTTCCTGTGGTTGTGCCCACACTATCACTGTATCTCATCTGAGTACACTGGATACTGTATATACTGGTATTAGAACTAGGGAAGTGAAAGGGAATATCAAAATCGAGAGACAAAGGATAAAAAGACAAACAACTCCAAAAGCAATACTTGCAAAACCATTTGGTGTAAACCAACTGAACAACTCATGCGAGGAGAATGAAAGGGGAGGGGTAGGGGGGAATGAGGGAGGAGGTAACAAACAGTACAGGAAATGTACCCAAGGCCTATTGTATGAAACTGTAACCCAGTGTGGTTACAACCACAGGAAGGGCATACAAGAAGATATTGTTGATGACTCTCTCATTTCTGTATGACATTTATCACTCTTGGGAAATTAACTTTATAAAAATTGATATATGTATTGTTATGTCAGCCTGCCATATCTCCTAGAATATAACTCAATAAATCATGTAGGCGGACAGAATTGACAGATGTCGATTCTTACTATATTTCCAGAAGTTAGATATAGCAGGCCTATATACATGGAGCTGTTGAGTGAGCAGGAGGGTTTTGAAATTTAAGTTTATTTTTTAATGTCTTTATGTACTGTTGTATGTTGAGAAAAAAAACAATATTTCATTAGCAAACTGTGTCAACTCTGTATTCCATTTTGATTTGTCAGAAGTTGTTTTCTGTTCTGTAAGTAGGATTACTGGATCAAATTGCAACTTTGAATTGTGATTCAATTTATTGTTTTTGTATAGACATCACTTGAGAGTTATTTAAACTTCTGTCATTATCAATAAAAATGGCTATTTTCTGGGTAGAATCAGGGAAAGATCTTCCCACTGAAACACATTTCTTCTAATGTGGACTTTCCAAGTTTCTCTGCATGAATTTTCTCTACGCACAACGCACTCTGTGAGGAATATTACTTACCTATTTTCTTTCTTTCTTTTTTAACCTCAAAGCTTCAAGTCCTTTCAGGGAGCTCACTAACAAGACATAAAACACAACATTTATCATTTCATATGTGTTTCACTTAAAAAAAATCCTTTCTCCTCAAACATAAAGTCTACCACCAATGTAGGCATTTCTCGGCCCCTAACAAAAGAAAAGAAAATGAAGGATGAGAAAATTGCACCATGCCATGGTACTCATCCCGGGAACTCTGTGGGGTTCTCCATTTTCCAAGACTTTTGAGTCAAATAAAGAAGAAGCAATTTTGGCTGCTCCTTCTCTGAGCAGTATCCCTGGGGCAGAATCCATTAAACAGAGGGAAGGAGCAATGTAGTTTGTGGAAATCTGCAATGTTGTCCATGTGTATTTGTGTTTGTTACTTCTGAGGATAGCATTCACAAACAAGATGTGTGCCACAGTATAAAAAGTTAGTGTATATGGAAGTGATTAATGGGTTAGAAAACTTGACAAAAAGAAGTGCAAGATAATCAGAAGTAAAAATACATTACTAAAAATACTAGTATACATAAAATGCATAAATTATACTAACATTTCAAAGACATTAGCTATTTTCTCCTTATTCTCCTAACAAAAATCTGTAAAAAAGAGTAGATAATGTGTTTTATGCATTCATTAGACATTCCTGTATTTTTATAATGCTGCACATAAGAAACCAAAGCACATAATAAACTCATTTTAAAGTTAAAAAATATTCCTGGGGATGGGAATATGGCCTGGTGGTAAAGTGCTTGCCTCGTATACATGATGCCCTGGGTTCAATTCCTCAGCACCACATATATAGAAAAAGCCAGAAGTAGCGCTGTGGCTCAAATGGTAGAGTGCTAGCCATGAGCAAAAAGAAACCACAGACAGTGCTCATGCCCTGAGTTCAAGTCCCAGGACTGGCAAAACAAAACAAAATAAAAACCTTCAAACTGAAAAGGAATAAAATGTATGCTTTAAAAAAAAACAAACAAAATAAAACAAAATAAAAAATATTCCTAAGTACAATAGCACTAATACCCACCAAAAATATTATAAAGCAACTAATATTATTAACAAACCATCAGAGTTTGTTTGCCATTCTTACCATTTTTGTTACCAAATACAAAAGTAATGGAATTTTATTACGTAACATATTTCAAGCAACTTGAAAATATGGCCCTGTTTTTTTGTCAAAATTTGTTTTTGTCATTTCCAGAAATGTTCTTATACTTTATTTTTCAGTTTCTTCCTCATTTAGCTGGTCAGAATGTCTACTAACAGTATGAATTTATCGTTAATGTATTATTTATTATTCTGAGGATTTGTTTGTGTAATTGGCTTTTTGTGGGGTTATTGGACTTTGTTGCATAGTTTCCCCTTACTGCCCCACTAACCTGACACTAACAAACACCAAATTCGATAATAATGTCTACATTTTCATAGAAAAAAATCAAGGCCATATATACTAATGGAATATCAGCTTGCAGATGACATATGTACTTTTGTTTTACCTGCAGCCCTGATGATCAACTTGAATGCAATGCATGCACTCACAGAACACACAAAAGGCAGCCATTACAGGTAGTCATTCACAATAGAAGTAATAGGAATCTTGAATGGGAACAAAGTTATGACTTCCATAGAGATGGAAAGAAAAATATCTTTCAAAAATTTTGGAAGTAAAATTTTAACTTGGAAGGGAAAGTGTTTTCCTACAGGGTACCTTTCCATAGGACAAAAGTCACCCATGTGGCTACAGACAAGCATGATTTTGCATCATTATCATTTTATTATACTTTACACAGTTGGAAAGTAATTCTCATAAAATTAAAATCCTTTTGGTAAAACCTTGAACTGTGGGTATAACATAGATACCTTCAAGTACATAAATATGTCCTAACAAAAATGCAAGTGTGATATATAAGAAAATAACATGTTAACTTTGAGATTTCTCAGGCTTTACATACTGGTTATAGGCTTTGAAGATAAAAATATAATATTAATACAAGTAAGGATTAGATAAATAGTAGGTCTGTAGGAATGTTTAGTAAATACCATGCAGATCCTGGGTATATTTCATTGAGTACTGCATAGTGCTGTTTTATTATGTGAAGTGTTTCATATTTAACTTGCATTTTTATTACTGATCTGAGCAAAGTAGAAAAGCATATTATTATTTGTCTGTGGATACATAGAGTGAAGCAATCACATATATATTACAGATAAGAGAAGGCCATGTCATCACAAAAGCCATTCAATAATTCCTCCTCTGGCCCCTAGCATAGAGTTCTCATACAGATTTTTTTTTAATAACACCCACTTTCCTTTGAGCCATTGCCTCAGGTTTTGGCTTAGTGGGTGTTAGCCCAATCTGTTTCATGGAGTTGATCCAGTTATGCATAAAACTGAGAAGACTGACTTTACATTTATTGTTTAATTGCCTTGTAGCTCCTCATCATTTTGGCTGTGGAAGTTGGCCTGAAGATACCAATAAAGAAAGGGAGAGTGCCATTCTGTCCAAATTGCATCATTTTGCAAATGACTGCTAACATCATAGGGCTATTGAAGCCAACCTATTAACAACATAGAAAGGCAATGTAGTTACTACACTAGCATTCTCTATTCCATTCAGAAGATAATAAAGCTGATTCGTCCAATGTCACACACAACTGTGACAAGAAATACATGAATAGTGATTTTCTATGTTCATCAAGAGAGGTGTACATACTCATCTTGCCCAGCATATACCAAGGTAGACCAAAATAAACTTTTACTACAAAACACTGTCATAACTAGGTACTAGTGAGTCTTGCCTTTAATTTTAGATAAAGTGGAACTGCATTTCTAAGGATTGTGACTTGAAACCAAACGAGTCAAAAAATATCCAAGAAACTCCATCTCTTAAAAATAAAATGACCTTACATTATGTATAAATCAAAACAACCACTAAACATAGAAAGGTCTAGAATAAAACTATCATTAGATCACAATATCTCAACAGCTATGTACACAGGATCATATAAGATGAGGATAAGCAAAAACAACTCCAAGAGAAGGACACAGGAGGATTCTACTGTTGACGTTATCTTTAAAGTTCTAGGTAAATTTCCTGTGGAGTACCCTACTTGGTTATTGTATATAATTTTGGTACATTGGATATTGTATATTGGCCTACCTGATCTAGGGAAGGGAAAGAAAAATGAAGGTATAAGATATCACAAAAAATGTCTTCACAGCCTTATTATGTATCCGTATCCCCTTTGCAAAACACCTGTCAATAAAATTTAATTTAAAAATAAATACAATAAAATGAAATAAAAAACAGGGCTGAAAGCCAGGCTCAGATAGCAGAACAACAATCAAGAAAACTGAGTCATTGTGAGACCTTGAGTTTAAATACCAGTGCTGGCAAAATAAATAAATAAAACCAGTTATCAGGGCTGGGAATGGGGCTTACTAGTAGAGTGCTTGCCCAACATGCATGAAGCACTGGGTTCAATTCCTCAGTTACTACCACATGAACAGAAAATGCCGGAAGTGGAGCTGTGGCTAAAGCCCCAGGACTGGCAAAAACTAAACAAAACAACAACAACAAAAAACAGTTATCATTATATGCATTATGATTCCTTCTACTTGCCTATGTGCAGTATTATTTCTTGTGTAGTTTATCTACATTATTCAAAGAATTGAATATGTTCATAGATTTCCATTGGTATAATTCTCTATTTTAGGAAAATGAGGCTATAAATCAATAGCAGATATGATGTCAACACAATTACATAAGGTTATTTTAAGTTTGGTTGCTGTCTTAATAGTGCATGTGATACATTTTCTCATTGCAAATGCGTATGAAAGTTATTTACTAGACTTACAAAATAGAAATTTGTAAATGGTTGTCTCTCCTTATAAAATTTATTCTAATTCGCTTTTTGGAAGAATAAAAAACGCAATTCATTGTTTCCTTTTTTCCATTGTGATAGCGCCTCTGCTTGAAAGTTGTATATTACAAGAAAGAAAATACCTAATGAAAATGCTTGAGGACAACAATATATTTGAAGTATTAGGACAATGTCAGATACAAACACGTTCTTCCCCCCCCCCCCCAAATGTTCCAGTGTTGTAGAGGAGAAAGGAACATTCTACTCACTGAAGGTTCAATAATTTGAGCCTATAAAACAAGCTGACAATAGACAGATTCACGGGAGGAAAAATTTAAATATGTATTAACCCAGAAATTCAAAGAAGTCACACAAAGTGTGAAACCCAGAGAACCAGATAGGTGAAGCTTAAACAGCCTTTCCATAGTGGGGAGGGTAGTTGCGTAGCAGGCTACCTTGGAAGAAGAAATAATTTTACTGGAGATGAATGGGGCAAAAAACAGATAATTTCCTAAGAAAATATTCTTTGACCCTGGGGAACTGTGGAGGAGTGAGTGAGGCAGAACTACTTCAGGGTGGTCCTATATAAAAAGCCAGAAAGAGAGGACTCAGTTATAAATTAAGCCACATAAAATGAAAGAAAAACCAGCCAATCACCATAATTTGAGGACTCAGATTCCCATAAGGGAATTTACCATTGGTCATTATATCATGTTATGACAGAAATTAAATTGAAGGTATTAAAGTAGCAGAACTTGTTATTTGATATAGTCTTCTTTGTTAGTTTTTATGAATGTATATTAGGCATTGGATACATTTCTTGTACTGTTTGTTACCTCGTCCCTCATTCCCCCTCCCCGCTCCCCCTTTCCCTTCTCCCCGATGAGTTGTTCAGTTCATTTACACCAAACAGTTTTGCAAGTATTTCTTTTGTAGTTGTTTGTCTTTTTTTTACCCTGTGTTTTTAGTTATCCTGTCATCATGACAAATGTACAGGGGAAGTGGTTTATTGGTTCATCATTTCATGGCTTTCCCTAAATGGTCAGCATATTCCATTACTTTGGTCCTAAAATGAACTTAGGCAGCAGTGGCAGAAGTGTGTCCAGCAAGATGCTGTTCACCCTTTGATAAGGAGAGCAGGAGAAATGAAAGATTATTCTAAGGCCACACTCCCAGTGACTTTTCCTTAATAGCAAAGGCCTTCCTACTTTTTAACACCCTTCAGTAATGGCATCACTTTATGAATCAATCAAAAGTTTAAGTCCTTGATTAAGTCAGAACTTCAGGATTCAAGGATTACCAAAATCCATCAACTAATAACTGCACTGTTGGGAATATTTCATACTGGGGTGACAAATGTGTGTTTACTTTGTGTCCAAGCAGTGGTAAGCCACTGGGATCTTAATAAGTTTTAGAAATTTCAAAATTAACTATGGAAAGGAAAACATAAATGAACAACTAAATTTTAAAAATAGTGAATGTAGGGCTGGGGATATAGCCTAGTGGCAAGAGTGCCTGCCTCGGATACACGAGGCCCTAGGTTCGATTCCCCAGCACCACATATACAGAAAACGGCCAGAAGCGGCGCTGTGGCTCAAGTGGCAGAGTGCTAGCCTTGAGCAGGAAGAAGCCAGGGACAGTGCTCAGGCCCTGAGTCCAAGGCCCAGAACTGGCCAAAAAAAAAAAAAAAATAGTGAATGTAAGTCCTCTTTAGACACAGGTTTCCTTGTACACAAAAATATATAGTAATTCAATTTAATGATTCAAATGTTGCTGTATTATAAGTTTGCTTTTAATGAGAGTGTGATCTAGTACATTTAAATAAATTTTTGTATTTTTCCCAAACTATCTCTTCCATAAAACTCAGCCTGACATATTTTTTGAAGCCCAAAACTCTCCTTTACAATAACTAAGTTGAAGAAAACATAGACATAACTGGAACTTTGTCCAAAATCTAGGAGTGTACTGTCAGATCTACTCCTTCACTTATTTCCTGCAATCAAAGAATGGTAAAGCAAGGGTAGGCTGTTTCTGTAATTAGTGGTCAATTTAGATGCACCACATGCCCTAAGAGTTGTGTAGTGTTGGAAGTACATAGAGATAGAAGAAGAATCCAACTATGAGATTGTAGTTGTTATTTGCTTCTGTGCTCATACTGCGGTTTAGACCCAGGCATGAAATGCCAGTGCATGATTAATCATGGGCCTGGAAAAGCAGCAAGTGACTGAAAAAGTACAAGTTTTGCAAGTATTTCAACTCCATTTATTTGTGTGTTTGTTTTGCAAGGCTTGAACTCACAGACTCATGCTTACTCCATTTTCTGGCTTACAGATGAGCCATGCTCAGCCTTGCTTTGTGCTGATTAGTTGGAAATGGACTCTAATAGTCCTTTCTGCTTGGGCTGGTCTTCCATTCCAATCTTCCACATTCCAGCCTCCTGAATGAATAAAATTATAGCAATGAGCCTGCAGCCCACAGCGGTAATATGAACTTTTTAAAGACAATTTTAAGACAATATAGTTACTGTAATTTTCATTAGACAAGCCATGCAATATTTACAGTTCTCTGAAATAGTTTACCACATAAATTTATTAGATGAGTATACAAAGATTTTCCAAAATATAACATAGGAATAGTTTTGTCCATATTCTGACACATAAATACAATAATGACCATAAAATTAAAGTTTAATATACTTAAGATTGTATTGGGTTGATGTCTGGTTGTGTTGGTAGAATCTAACCAGTGAGCAAAAGCCTCAGGTACTGAAACCTAGTCTCAGTTCCCCCCAAGCAAAATGATCTATCTATCTATCTATCTATCTATCTATCTATCTATCTATCTATCTATAGTATTATACCATGTCAGGAAGTTTTTGTAATATGTATGTCACTCATATACAGAATTAGAAAATAATAAACATGATTGTGTAAAGCTGAACTTTTGGTCAAAATAAATTAGATATTGTATTTTGAAAACTGAATTCAATGTAAGGTAATTATGAAATCTAATATCTATTCAAAATGTTACAGTTTTACTAAATTTTAATACTGTGTATATTAACTCATTGTATATAAAATCATATATCAAACCAAATGTAAAATGCTTGGGGATGGGGATTCTGAGCCACCATCTTCAGTCTTCAACCAATTGTTTCATTTTTTTGCCAGTCCTGGGGCTTGGACTCAGAGCCTGAGCACTGTCCCTGGCTTCTTTTTGCTCGAGGCTAGCACTCTGCCACTTCAGCCACAATGCCACTTCTGGCCATTTTCTATATATGTGATGCTGGGGAATTGAACCCAGGGCTTCATGTACAGGAAACAAGCACTCTTGCCACTAAGCCATATTCCCAGCCCTTCAACCACTTCTTAAATCTCATGCACAAGAATCTTCCATATGATTATTAGTGTTTTCAGTGGAACTTATTCTGCCAGGTTAGCATAAACTACAAATCAAGACTAAATATGTAAAGGGCTTAGAGAAAAAATAGTAAAAATTATACAGTCTTGAAGTTATTTTTAAGTAGGCTGTTTCTTAAGGTTTAAAAAATTTGAACAATATGAGATTAAGAAAAAATGAACTGAGGAAATATTCATATACAAATTAAGTCATATGTACATGTATAAGTGTATATACATAAACATGGTATTTATTTTTGCATAATTTTATATCTTGCTAGTTCATTAGTGTTATCAGTTTTAATCAACTTTTTGTTGAGTCTTGTGATTTTGTTACACATAAAATCATATTATTAAGAAAGAGGTCATTTGGTTACTCCTTTCCTATCAATATGACTTGCATTTCTTTCTCTTGCCTAAATGATCTTGCTGAGACTTTAAGTAATGTGTTTCCTAAGAGAGAAGTTATATTCTACTCTTTCTAGATGTTAGAGTATTCAGGATAGTGTAAGCTGTGGAGAGATTGTATTTAGTATTTATCATATTGAAGTATGTGCATTCCATACATAACTTGTTCAAAACTCTTATAAAATAATAGTTGCCCATCTATTAGGATAATAAAATCATTTGTGTCCATCATATACTTGCCTCTGGTGTATTATTTATATTAATTACTGTACAGGAAAATTTTTTGAATGGTTGGAAAAATCTGACTTGATAATAATGATTTCTTTATATGCTGTTGAAGTAGAATATAGATGAAAGGCAGAATAAAAAGGGGGAAGACTGTGGTTTCTCCCACCTGTAATCACAGATATTTGTGAGGCAGTGATATGAGGAGCATGGCTCAAGGCTAGTATGTGAAAAATAATATCAGTACGACCCAATCTCAATGAATAAGCCACATGTGTTGCTGTGAGTCTCTGATCGGCAGTCTGCTGAAGAAGGAGGTTAAGAGAATCATATCCAGAGGCTAGCTCAGACAAAAGTGCAAGAACCTATTTGAAAAGTGCTAAAGGAAAAATGGCTTTTTCATATTTAAAAAAAAAAATTCTTTTGAATAAATTCAAACAGGGCTTTTTGCAATGTTAATATTTATCTATTAGTTTTATGGGTATTTTAGAAAATTGGAAAGAAGAAATAGTAATTAAAATAAATGGAAATTGCAATTATGATACACACTGGGAACTCACATCTGTAATCCTAGCCACTTAGTAGACTGAGATCCAGAAGATCAAGGTTCAAGGCCAGAAGGGGAAGAAAAGTCCCTGAGATTTCCTCTCCAATATACTAAGAATAAGACATGTTAGGGTGTGGCTGTTATGATAGAGCACTAGCTGAGGAAGCAAGCTGTGGAAATGTAAGACCATAAGTTCAAACCTCAGAACGGACAAAAGTAAGTAAATTAATAAGTAAATGAAAGCTGACCTTATAATTATACCCTATGTCTAAGAGAGGAAATATTGGATTATCTTTGGAACAACATTTTGTTTACTTAGTTTTTCCTCCCTTTTTTTGATGGGGGGAGACGTACCTACTAGGGACATTATAACAACTGTTTCCTGTGAATATTGAACTCTGTGTGAACAGATGAAAAGTCTTGTTCTTCTAAAACTTCCCTAGCAGATGTAAGTAAACACTAAGTAATCAACAGTTGGCTTAATGAAATATAAACTATAAGGAGCTGAAACAAAAAAGGGCAAATATTTTCAATTTTAAGATGTATAAAGAAAAAAATAGTTTAGGATCTTTGTTCATTCAGCACCTCAACACAGCTCTGTGAATGGGTGAAGATGTACATAATTCAATCTGTTTATATCCAGAAGAAAAAATGGTTGACTTGATACCATAAGTTCAGATTAACCAAATAGATGTCATCAAAGGGCACCTACAAAGTAAATGCTGTCATTTTGTTTTACTCCGTGCAAGAGGCAATAGGGTTTCCATTCATTTTTGCTTTCAGTTATAGCAAGAAAGCTCCATAGCAAGTGTTAGAAAACGTGAGATAAAGAGCTCAAACTTCATCAGGATGCCAAGAAAATGTTCGGGGGTACCTATATAATTAATTTTACAAGCTGCAGCAACCCTTTCAAGTGAATGAGTTAAACTGAACATCTAAGAGAAAAATATCTTTATGTGTAAATTCACTAGATTGGAGTTTCTAAAACATATCTAAAAAGAAAACCCAGATAAACCTCAAAAATTTTCTTCAAAGTAGCTCAGATATTTCTACTGGCCTGTTAGAAGCCTCCAAAGAAAATTTTTTTAAGGGGTGGTAATTTCAGAAACATTCATGTGATTCAAATGATGACTATATATTCTAGGGGAAAAATAATTGTAAGAAGAGTAGCTGGGGGCAAATGATCAATAATACTGCATTCTGACATAAATACACTACTTGCAGCTTATTGTGACATATTTTCTATATCACATAATTTATTAATATCTTAAATTATACACAACATACAGAAGATTTTCAGTTCTACATGTCAATTTATGATTATTATGGAACTTAAACAGTGTCCCTTCGTTCATTATTCTCCTCCCTACTTTTCCCTACAAGTACTTCACACATAATAATCACATATTGGTTTATTTATTCATGACATACAATAACAAAAATTGCTAGAGAATATAGCTAGCTAGCAAAAATGTTCTCTTGCTTAAACACATAAGTAAATAATCTCCTAAAATAAAATACAGTAAAATGAGACCAAAGGAACATGTTAATATTGTTAATTATATTGACATCTTTCTTTGAGAAAATACTATATTTTGGAGGAGGAATTTTAAGTTTTTTGCAAAACTGATTAAAGGACAAGTGACACATAATTATCAACTGTGACATATTTGTCCCAACTGTAACCCTACAACAATAAGTCAGTATCACCTTGAGCCCACAGTTTACATTAGTATTTACTCAGAGTGCAGTATTTTCTATAAATTTTGACAAATGAATAATGGCATATGTTCAACATCATTGTTTTATACAGAATAATTTCACAGTGCCAAAAGTCCTCTGGACTCTATCTGTGTCTCCCTCCCTTGGATGCCAAACATTTCACTGTCTACACAGTTTTACTTTTGTATAGGAGCCACACAATGTTTAGACTTCAAGAACTGGCTCTTTTATGTTAGTAATATTTAAGTTTTTTTATGTCTGTTCATAGCATTATAACTCATTTCTTTTTAGTCCTCTAACTCCTCTCTTCAAATGTCCACACTTAAAACATCAATAATTTATTAAACTAATAATAAATGGTGTATTTTTAATAAGTTTATATTTTCTGAGATCCTAAGTTGTCAGTTTAGTTTGGAGAGAACCAAGAAGCCTATTATGGATGACATATATGGTAATGCTATATTTACTTTAGCACTACACTGCAACTGTAAATTCCTCACTATCTGTTTCAGATTGCCTCCTCACCAGTTTTTGGAACCCTATGCCTCCAGATCACTACTGGTATTTGGTGTTGCAAGTACCTAAATGTTGGTCATTCTAACAGGTGTGCAGTGGCATCTTATTGTTGCTCTGATATGCATACCCCAGATGACAGAAATAGTCACCATATTTTCACACTTCTTTGCCATTGACATTTCATTCTTTTTTTTTTAATTTTGAGGGGTAGTATAGCTTTCTAGAAATGAAAATATATAAAATATTTTCCATTAAACACACATATATACTAGTCAACTATCCCACAAACTTTCTCCCAAAGTAATTTCACAAAGTTAATAGTTACTTCAAAAGTCTGGAATTCAGCAATCTTTAAATCAAATATTTTTGTTCCCACATAAAGTAATAGATTCATAAATACTCACTAAACAAAAGAGGCCCTACATATGTCAAGCAAATTCTCACAGAATTACAGAGCAAGATAGACACAAACACAATCATAGTGGGTGACTTTAATACTCCTCTCTCTCTCCAAGAGACAGATCCAACACCCAGAGGATTAGTAAGGGAGCTGAGGACCTAAATAACACCATTTCCCAAATGGATCTAACAGACCTATATAGAACTTTCCACCCTACAGAGACCCAATACACCTTCTTTTCAGCAGTCCATGGATCATATTCCAAAATAGACCACGTCATAGCCCACACAAAGAACCTCAGCAAATACAAAAGTATTGATGTCATCCCATGTATTATATCTGATCACAGTGGATTAAAGGTAACCCTCAACAACAAAGGATACCACAGAGGCTATACACACTCCTGGAGGCTAAACCCCACGCTGCTATCCAACACTTGGGCCACAGACCAAATTAAAGATGAAATCAATGAATTCATAAGCCACAATGACAAAGAAAACACATCACAAAGAAACCTATGGGACACAGCTAAGGCAGTACTGAGGGGCAAGATCATTGCACTCAGCACCCACATTAAAAGAATGGAAGCAGAGCAGGTGAATACCCTCACTATGAAACTAAAACAACTGGAGAAACAAGAAATGACAGAATCTAAAACGACTAGGAGGGGAGAGATCACAAAGATTAAAGAAGAGATAAATCTGATTGAAAATAGAAAGACCATTCAACAAATAAATAAGACTAAAAGCTGGTTCTTTGAGAAAATAAACAAAATTGACAGACCCCTTGCAAGACTTACAAAAAAAAAAGAAGAGAAGAGATTCATATATGTAAAATCAGGGACTCCACCGGAAAAATTACAACAAGTACACACGATATTCAAACAATCATTCCAAAACCTCTACTCAGCAAAAAACAATAATTTTACAGAAATGGATCAATTCTTAGAGAAATACAAACTGCCCAAACTGAACCAAGAAGAAATAAATCAAATAAATAAACCAATAACTTACGGTGAGATACAGGAGGTAATCGAGAACCTCCCTACTAAGAGAAGCCCAGGCCCAGATGGATTCACCAACGAATTCTACAAAACCTTTAGTGAGGAGCTAATACCAATACTCCTCAAATGCTCCCGCGAAATAAAAACAGAGGGAGAAATCCCAAACTCATTCTACGAAGCTAATATCATACTCATTCCCAAACCAGGCAAAGATCCAACAACAAGAGAACTACAGACCAATTTCACTAATGAACACAGACACAAAGCTCCTCAATAAAATATTAGCTAACAGGATCCAGAAACTGATCAAGAAAATCATACATCATGACCAAGTAGGCTTCATCCCTCAGTCACAAGGATGGTTCAACATCCGTAAATCAATCAACATAATTCACCACATAAACAGATCTAAAATTAAGAATTACATTGTTATCACAGTCGATGCCCAAAAAGCCTTTGACAAAATACAACATCCATACCTATTAAAAGCTTTGGAGAGAACAGGAATAGATGGAACATTCCTCAAAACAATAAAAGCCATATACAACAGACCAACTGCTAATATCATATTAAATGGAGAGAAACTTAAATCATTCCCCCTAAACTCAGGAACAAGACAAGGATGCCCACTCTCCCCACTTCTGTTCAACATAGTGCTGGAATCCCTAGCCATAGCAATAAGGCAAGAGGAGGACATCAAAGGGATCCACATCAATAAGGAAGAAATCAAGTTATCCCTATTCGCAGACGACATGATCTTATATCTGAAGGACCCAAAAAACTCAGTACCCAAACTCCTACACCTAATAAACCAATTTGGCAAAGTAGCAGGATACAAAATCAATCCACAAAAGTCAGCAGCTTTTCTGTACACCAGCAATAGACAAACAGAAAAGGAAATTATGGAAACAATTCCATTTACAGTAGCCAAAAAAAGAATAAAGTACCTAGGGATCAACTTAACCAAGGACGTGACGGACCTATTCAATGAAAACTATAAAAATCTAATAAGGGAAATCAAAGAAGACACAAGGAGATGGAAAGACCTCCCATGCTCATGGGTAGGCAGAATCAATATAATGAAAATGGCCATATTGCCCAAATTGTTATACAAATTTAACGCAATACCTATCAAAAACCCAGCCACATTCTTCACTGAAATATAGAAACCAGTCCACAAATTCATATGGAACAGCAAAAAACCTAGAATAGCCAAAGCAATTCTAGGCAAAAAAAATAGTGCAGGAGGTATCACAATACCAGACTTCAAGCTTTACTACAAGGATATCATAACAAAAACAGCATGGTATTGGTATAAAAATGGATCGGAAGACCAATGGATTAGAATAGAAGACCCAGAAATAAAACCGCACTCTAACAGCCAACTGATTTTCGACAAAGGAGCTAAAGACATACAGTGGAATAAACATAGCCTCTTCAACTACTGGTGCTGGGAGAACTGGGCAGCCATATGCAGAAAACTCAAAGTAGACCCAAGCCTATCACCATGTACCAAGATCAACTCAAAATGGATCAAGGACCTCAATATCAGACCTGAATCCTTGAAACTACTGAAAGACAGAATAGGAAAGATGGTAGAACTTATAGGCACAGGAAGGAACTTCCTGAATAGAGTCCCAGGGGCACAACAAATAGGGGAAAGACTCGACAAATGGGACTACTACAAATTAAAAAGTTTCTGCACAGCTAAGGTCATAGCCACCAAAATAGAAAGACAGCCAACGATATGGGAAAGGATATTTACCAGCACAGCAACAGACAAAGGCCTGATATCGGTCATCTACAGAGAACTCAAAAAACTAAGCCCCTCCAAGCCCAATAAACCTATTAGGAAATGGGCAAAAGAGCTAAAGAGAGACTTCACAGAAGAGATAAAAATGGCAAAGAAACACATGAGGAAATGCTCAACATCCCTGCTAGTAAAGGAAATGCCAATAAAAACAACCCTGAGATACCACCTCACCCCAGTTAGAATGGCCTATACTCTGAACTCAGGAAACAACAAATGCTGGAGGGGCTGTGGGGAAAGAGGAACCCTTCTCCATTGTTGGTGGGAGTGCAAATTAGTACAACCACTTTGGAGAACAGTATGGAGGTTTCAAAAAAGCTCAATATAGACCTACCCTATGACCCAGCCATACCACTCCTAGGCATCTATCCTAAACAGCAAAACCCAAGATATCAAAAAGACATTTGTACTTCCATGTTTATTGCAGCACAATTCACAATAGCCAAAATATGGAAACAACCCAGATGCCCCTCCCCAGATGAATGGATCCAAAAAATATGGTACTTATACACAATGGAATACTACATAGCTATTAGGAATGGTGAAATATTGTTATTCGCAGGGAAATGGTCAGAACTCGAGCAAATAATGTTGAGTGAGACAAGTCTAGAACACAGAAAACAAAGGGGCATGATCTCCCTGATATATGACTGTTAACAAAGGGAGACGGAGAGACAGTAGAGATCAAGTCTGTGAATAGTGTATATGTTCTTGATACATTCTATATTGCATATATGTCTACCTGACCTAGACAAGGGATAGAAAAACAGGTCGTAAGATATCACAAGAAATGTACACACTGTCCTACTATGTAACTGCACCCTTTTTGCACAACACCTTGTAAAAAAAATTTATGTTCAATAAAAAATTTAAAAAAATAAAATAAAAACTATTCTTATAAACCTCTAGAAAATTTTGGCCCTCCAATTTTTAGTGTAGATATGCATATGTAAGCATAACTTATTAATGACTCCTTCCTCTTTGGCAGAAATATGATTTTCCCTTCTTATCCTGTAGTAGATTTTTGTACTGTACTCTGAGAGATTAAATGATAAATAAGAAATGATTCTTGCTGTCATGAATGTGCTCATTGGGAAATGTAAAACATGGACTCAAATGAGTAAAAGAGAGTAGACCTCGATCAGAGGTCTCTAGAGAGCTATAAATTCAATGCTATCAAAGCATATTGGATGAGAGTCATTGTTTCATGAAGGAAAATTCACAAAGGGGGTGTATCTTTTCATTTTTACAATGTATGTGATTAATAATGTAGACTTGAGGGAAAAGGGATATATTACTACACTTCTCCATCATTTCAACTCCACATTTTATTTCCTTTTCTTTTTGTTTCAAAATTAGAGAAATGCATAAGCAAAGGTTGGTAGTAGGAACTATGGCACACAGCCCAGGAGGATTCAGGCAACTTTGACTCAACCATAAGCAAAATGTGTCCCACATGGTGGTACTAGCTCTCAATAAGTATTAAATTATACCAATCAGTGAATCACAGTTTTATCTCTTTCTAGACTATCGAACAAAGTCACTTCTTGGGCAAAGTTTGAAGTGCACTAGAGAATGTACTATATAAGGCAATACGTAAGTGTATGCAGAATGGAGACTAGCCAAATTAATTTATATGATAATTTGGCCAAGAAGAAAAAACATACTTCACTAGGATTTTATAATTTAAAAAAAAGAAATCAAAGAAGGGCCTGGCACTGGTGGCTGAGGCCTATAATACTAGCTACTCAGGAGTTTAACATCTGAGGACTATAATTTGAAGCCAGCCTCACTAGGAAAGAAAATGATACACCTATCTACAATAAAGCACCAAAAAGTAAGAAAGTACATCTGTGATTCAAGTGGTAAAGCACTAGTTTTGAAGAAAATAGCTCAATGACAGCATTCAGTCCCTGAGTTCAAGCTCCAGATCTGGTACCAAGGGGAGGGGGGGGGATCCATGTTGTAAGAATAATTGTCCTTAAAAGCATAAAGTTTAATGACTGAGCTGTCATATGTTT